>NC_056667.1:48677222-49306666 GCF_018350195.1 Panthera tigris | reverse complement strand
AATACAAGTACTTCTGCTTTTATAGCTTCTTTATCGAGTTTACTGGAAAAATTTAAGTGAAGAATGATTCCAATGTTAAGTAAAGTTTCAAAACCACTGTACTGGGCAAACTATATTGTCTAGATCATTGCTTACAGAGTGTAGCTGCTGTTCATGTCTCTTATAATTTTTTTTTATTGTGGTAAGAAAACCTATAACATGAAATCTCTATTCTCAACAGTTTTTAAGTATACAGTATTGTGAACTATATGCACCTCATCGTATAGCAGATCTCTAGAACTTTTTCATTTTGCATGTGAAACTCTATTCTCATTGAATAACAACTTCCCATTTCTCCTTCCGACAGCCCTTGACAACCACCAGTTTACTTTCTGCTTCTAAGAGTTGGACTACTTTAGATCATTCACATAAGTGGGATCATGCAGTATTTATCTTTCTGTGACTGGCTTATTTCACTTAGCCTATGCCTCCAAGTTTCATCCATGTTGTAACATATGATGAGATTTCTTTCTTTTTAAGGGTTGACTAATATTTCATTTCATGTATATCTTCTACTTTCTCTATCCTTTCATCTGTTGATGGACTTTTAGGTTGTTGATACTTCTTGGCTCTTATGAATATTGCTGCAAGGAACTTGGGAGTGTAAATATCTTTTCAAGATCCTGATTTTAATTCTTTTGTTGGGTATTCAGAAGTAGGATTGCTGGATCCTATTTTTAGTTTTGGGCGGCAACTCCGTTCTGTTTTCTACAGCAGTTCTGTTTTCTGTGTCACTTTAAATTCCTACCAACAGGGTGCAAGTGTTCCAATTTCTCCACATCTGCACCAGAACTTGTTATTTTATGTTTTCCCCCCCGCCTTTATGTTGTGTGTTTTTTAATAATGGCCATCCTAACAGGTGTGAAGTGATATTTTGGTGTGGTTTTGATTTTCATTTCTCTGATGATTAGTGATTTTGAACATCTTTTCATATACCTGTCTGTCATTGATAGGTCCTTGTCTACTCATGTCGTTTGTCCATTTTTTTAAATGAGGTTACTTGTTTTTTGTCATTAAGTGGTATGGTATAATTAGATCTATTTTGGATATTAATCTCTTATAAGATGTATGGCTTGAAAATATTTTCTCCTATTCTGTAAATTGCCTTTTCACTCTGTTGATTGTTTTCCTTCCTGCATAAAACGCTTTTGGGTTTGATGTAGTCCCACTTGTCTATTTAAGCTTTTGTTGTCTGTGCTTTGGTGTCCAAGAACTCATTGCCAAGACCACTGTTATTCCCCCATGTTTTCTTTTAGGAATTTTATAGTGTCAGGTCACACATTTAAGTGTTTGATACATTTGCAGTTGATTTTTGTGCATGATGTCAGGTAAGAGTCCCGTTCCATTCTTCTGCATTTAGACGTCCAGTTATCCCAGCACCATTTGTTGAAGAGACTATCCTTTTCCCATTATATAGTTTTGGCATCTTTGTCAAAGACCATTTGACCCTATAGGCAAGGGTTTATTTCCTAGATCTCTGTTCTGTTCACTGGTCTACATGTCTGTCCTTATGCCAGTACCATACTGTTTTGATTACTGTAGCTTTGTAATATGTTTTGAAGTGAAAACATGTGAAGCCTCAAGTTTTGTTCTGCTTTCTCAAGAATATTTTGGCTATTTGGGATCTTTTGTGGTTTCATATGAATTCTAGCATTGCTTGTCCTAATTTTGTAGAAAACAATACCGTTGGGATTTTTATAGGGCTTGCATTGAATCTATAGATTGCTTTGGGTAGTATGGATATTTAAACAATATTAAACCTCCAATTTATGAACTTGGAATCTCTTTCCATTTATTTATGTCTCCTTTAATTTCTTTCAACAATACTTCATAGTTTGCAGTGTATAAGTTGTTCACTTCCTTAGTTACATTTGTTACTAAGTATTTTATTCTTATTAATGCTATTGTAAATGGGATTGTTTTCTTAATTTCATTTTCAGGTTGTTGTTAATATATAAACACACAACTAATTTTTGTATGTTGATTTTGTATCCTGCAACTTTGCTGAATTTGTTTATTAGTTTCACAGGTATTTATTTTAACATTTATTTATTATTGAGAGACAGAAAGACACAGAGCATGAGCAGGGAAGGGGCCGAGAGATGGAGACACAGAATCCGAAGCAGGCTCCAGGCTCCGATCTGGCAGCACAGAGCCCAACGCAGGGCTTGAACTCACAAACTGTGAGATCATGACCTGAACCAAAATCGGATGCTTAACCCACTGAGCCACCTAGGCGCCCCCAGATTTTTTTTTGTATGTGTAATCTTTAGGGTTTTCTACATATAAGATTATCTCATCTGCAAATAGAGATTATTTTACTTCGTTCTTCCTAATTTGGATGACTTTTATTTCTTTTTCTTGTCTAATTGCTCTGGCTAGGATTTCCAGTACCATGTCAAATAGAAATGGTGAGATTGGGTATTCTTGTCTTGTTCCTCATCTTAGATGAAAAGTTTTTTGTTTTTCACTGTTGAGTTTTTCACTATAGACTTTGCACATATGGTCTTTTTTATGCTGAGATCATTTGTTTCCATTTTTAGTTTATGGAGTCTTTTTATCATGAAAGGATGTTAAATTTTGTCAAATGCCTTTTCTTTACCTATTGAGATGACCATGTGATTTTTATCCTTGTTTTATTAATGTGTTGTGTCATGTTGATTGATTTTTTTGTATGTTGAATCATCCTTATATTCCAGGAATAAGTCCCATTTGGTCCTGGTGCATTATCCTTTTAAGATACTGTTGAATTTGGATTGCTAGTATTTTATAGAGGAGTTTTGCATCTATATTCAACAGGGATATTGGCTTGTAGTTTTCTTTTCTTATAATGTCTCTGTCTTCACTATCAAAATAATGCTGGCCTCATAAAATGAGTTTGGAAGTGTTCTCTCTTCTTCAATTTTTTTGGAAGTGTTTGAGGAGGATTGGTGCTAATTCTTCTTTGAATGTTCTCTGTGGTCCCCAGGTATCCAAAGTATGCAGTTCCATAAGAACTCTAAGTCAGGCAAAACAGAAATCAGTCCTTCCAATAGCCCCCTGAAAAGCTGGAACATTAGATCCACATTTCACTCTTTTCTTTCCTTCTCAAGGGAGATGCCACAAGAGTGCCTACTTCTGATCATGGTGAACTGTTCCGGTTTCTTTCTGTGGTATTACAAATCCCACAGAGTTTCATAGACTGCTGAACTCTCTTTTGTTCCCTGAGGCCCCCAGGCATCCAAGGTATGCTGGTTCTCCATCACCTTTCCACATCAGGCAGGACAGAAACCAGTTCCACCTCAGGCAGCCCTGTGAAAAGCTGAAACATTGGACATACATTCCACTCTTCTTTTTCCTTCCTAAGGGAGAAACTGTGAGTTGGACTTTTCATCTTACTTGCAAACTGTGCTGGCTTGGGAGAGGCAGATGTGGTTGCAATGAAATGGCTTTACGTACCCACTTCAACATAACTGTTCTTGGCTTTGAGATAGCCTGGGGGTATTGCGATTTCCTAACTGATTTCTGGAGCTCTTGTAAAGGCTTTTTGGATCATATATGTTGTTGCTAAGTCAAGAAATGAAGTCTGGCACTTTCTATTCTGCCATCTTGCTGATGTTGCTTTCTCATGTGAGAAATGAAAGCTTGCTCATACCGTAACTCATGTGCAAAGGCACACACCTCCTAACCTGTGATTCTCCTACCTCTGGCCCCCTTCTCATTTCTATAATCCTTCCACTGAAGTACCCTCTCCCCCAATATTGTCTAGCCAGTCACCTCTGAGGGTTCATGATTAGATTTAGTGCTACCTGTAGACCTAAGTCATAGGGACCCCCTCACTGAGCTTTGCTTTGGAGGGCTGCACATATGACAAGCACAACAGATTTATTCAAGAACACCTCTGTAGCTCAGGATCTATTGTTGAAGACTGACATGCACAACTCACTTTAATTCTATATATCTACTATCATGAATAATACCTTTCAGACCTCAAAGAAAAACTCCTTTACATCTCTTGTTGTATGTCCTCTTTAAAGACTTGTGGTTTGTGCCATTGCAATATCTCAGATAATCTCCACTTGAGAATGTGGGGAGTATTTATTTTTTCCCAGTTTTACTGATATAAAATTTACATATAACTTTTTTTTAAGTTTTTTTTTACATTTATTTATTTTTGAGAGACAGAGACAGAGTACAAGTGGGGGAGGGGCAGAGAGAGAGAAGGAGACACAGAATCCAAAGCAGGCTGCAGGCTCAGAGCTGTCAGCACAGAGCCTGACACGGGGCTCGAACTCACAAACTGTGAGATCATGACCTGAGCCAAAGTCAGATGCTTATCCGACTGAGCCACCCAGGCACCCTGGTATATCTCTCTCTCTCTCTCTCTCTCTCTCTCTCTCTCTCTCTCCATCTATCTATTATCTATCTCTATATTTATACCTATATCTCTCATATCTTCTTTATCTATTCATTCATTGATATATACTTCCATATCTTGGCTATTGTAAATAACTCTGTAATGGACATGGGGTTTCAGATATCCTTTTGGGATGGTGATTTTGTTTTCTTTAGATATATACCCAGAAGTGAAATTGATGGGTAATATGGTAGTTCTTTTTCAATTTTTTGAAGTTTATTTATTTATTTTCAGAGAGAAGGCATGCACACAAGTGGGGGGAAGAGTAAATAGAGACAGAAAGAGAGAAAGAGAATCCCAAGCAGGCTCTGCACTGTTAGTGTGGAGCCCAGTGTGGGGTTGGAACCCATGAATCATGAGACCATGACCTGAGCCAAAATCAAGAGTTAGACACTTAACTGACTGAGCCACCCAGGCACCCTATTTTTAATTTTTTGATGAACTTTCATACTGTTTTCCATAGTGGCTGTACCCATTTCGAATCTAAACAGTATACAACGGTTCCTTTTTTTTCTACATTCTCATCAGCTCTTGTTGTCTTCTGTCTTTTTGATTGTAGCCATCCTAACAGGTTTGAGGTGATATCTCATTGTGGTTTTGATTTGCATTTCCCCAATGATTAGTAACATAGAGTGCCTTTTTATGTACTTTTTGCCATTTAAATATCTTCTCTGGAAAATGCCTATTTAGATACTCTGTCCTGTTTTAAAATGGATTATTTAGGGTTTTGTTTTGTTTTGTTTTGTTTTTGCTATTGAATTGTATAAATTCCTTTTATACTTTGTGTATTAACCCTATATCAAATGTGTGCTTTGAAAATGTTTTCTTCAGGGGTGCCTGGGTGGCTCAGTCTGTTGAGTGTCTGACTCAGCTTAGGTCATGGTCTTGTGGTTTGTGAGTTCGAGCCCCCACATTGGGCTCACTGCTGTCCGCCTGTTAGTGAAGCACCTGCTTCAGATCCTCTGTCCCTCTCTCTTTCTGACCCTTTCCTGCTTATGTTCTCTTTCTCAAAAAATAAATAAAACATTAAAAAAATAAAAATGAAAATGTTTTCTCCCATCTGTATGTCTTTTTTTTTTCATTTTGTTGATCATTACTTTTTCTGTAGAGATGTCTGTGGGGGAATATTTGACCAGCAGATGCTCTCAGATGAAGGAATGGCAAATTAGTCAACTTGTCAATTCTTTTCAGATAGCTCAAATATGATAGATTCTTGCTCAATAAACAATCATTTCCTAGAGGTGTAGAGGATCCCTTTTCTTGCATCTCTGTCTTCTAGTGGGGTTCCAGAAGAGTTATTTATGGCAGATGGAGAACATTTTGTAATAGTTAAAATTCATATTACTCTTTTTTTTAAATGTTTATTTTTTTATTTTTGAGAGAGAGAGAGAGAGAGAGAGAGAGAGAGAGCGAGCAGGGCAGGGGCAGAGAGAGAGGGAGACACAGAATCCAAAGCAAGCTCCAGGCTCTGAGCTGTCAGCACAGAGCCAGATGCAGGGCTCGAACCCACAAACTGTGAGATCATGACCTGAACCAAAGTCGGATGCTCAACCGACTGAGCCAGCCAGGTGCCCCAAAATTCCTATTAGTCTTAATATTGTATATAGGTAGGTCTAGAAGTAATATTTATGAAATGTGACATTCATTTTTACCTTACTTTATGGGTTTAGGTATTGTTTTAAAAATGGTAAAAAGTAAATAAAGGGGCTTAAGAAGTACAAACTTCAAGTTATAAAATAAATAAGTCATGGAGATGAAAAGTACAACATAGGCAATATAGTCAATAAAATTGAAATAATGTTGTATGGTGACAGATGGTGACTATATTTATCATGGTGAACATTAAGTAATATAGAGAATTGTCAAATCCCTGTGTTGTAAGCCTGAAACCATTATAACACGGTGTGTCAATTACACTTCAATAATAAAAAAAATTAAGTAAAAATGGTGAAGATGATGTGATAATTTACACAATGAAATTAAAAGTATGTAAAGTTTTCTTTGATATTTTGTCACATGTAATCCCATTACTGTGTTTGATTATACCTAAAATTCACAAATCTTTATAAATCTAAGTATTGGTCTAATAATTTTGTTGACAATTCCAGTTGCTGCTGCCTGTAAAGAGTGAGATGTTCCAAACTGAAATAAAAAAAAAGTGGGAACAGCAGTGGCCCAGGAATGAGTGCATCATTTTGCATTACTACTAAAGAATAAAGGTTATGTGACAATCTTAATCATGATTGCATAACTAAAGATTTTGCCAAAACAAAGAAAGAAGAATAAACTTTGTGGAATTAGTATATAGTAATTTATAAATTATGTATGCTTTTACCTTATCACTCAACAAACCTCAACCACTAGTAAGTAGAACTTTCAGACATATACAATAATTCAATCCTGTTATTTTTGATATCTTGCTTATTTCCAATCATATAAAAGCTATAGCTTTACATATATTTTTAGATTTTTGTGTCTATCAATATATAGTTAACCTTTTACTGTCTTGATTATAAATTTCAAATATTGAGTCATATGGCATGTGGGCCTCTAGGTTTATCTTTGTCCTGAACCCACAAATGTTTGGGGCCATCTTGAATGGGTTATGGTGTGATGGCCAACACTTGCTGGGCCACTGTGGCATGCGAATGAGCATGTGATTACAATGTGGAGATACACTTCAACAGCCTGCTGATCACGACTCAGGAGCTATTTGAGGAGTCCTCAAGAAGCACAGTGCCCAGTTCACAGAAGGTGGATGGAGAGAGGGGAATGGGCTGAAGTTTCTGGCATGTTATCTTCAGGTGACAGAGTGTTTATCTTTAGTTACATAAAGATCTTTTGGTCGTCTCATGACTGTTGCTCTTTGGTCAAACAACTGCAGAATGGCTAATGACACAAGCCCAACTGTAGGTTCATCACTGTTGAAAATACTGGGTACAGGTGCCTGGATGGCTAGTTGGTTAAGTGGCCTACTCTTGATTTCCGGCTCAGGTGATGATCTCTCGGTTCCTGAGATTGAGCCCACATTGGGCTTTGTGCTGACAGCGGGGAGACTGCTTGGGAATCTCTCTCTCCCTCTACTTCTGTCCCTCACTGGCTTTTTCTCTCTTGCTCTCTCTCTCTCTCTCTCTCTCAAAATAAATAAACATTAAAAATTAAAAGCTTTAAAATACCAGGTTTAAGAAGGTTTGATTGGTATCTATACCAATTTACATTTTCATAATAAATTTCAACACTATCTTTGTTGATGAAAGAGAGCTCTCAGAATCTTCATGATTTTAACTGTTGCACATTTTTGAACAGTTTTAAAAATTGTTTGGATTTTTTTATCACCTACTTGTGAAAGAAAAAATTTCTTCTTTGTAGTAATTATTAAGTATTTGAAGAGATTATTAGTTTAAGAACCTTTATCAAAGACTGCGTGTAGTTATTTCAAGCATAAAAAAAATCTGATAAATGAAGATTTAATTATAAGTGCAAACTCCAGTCTTGCATTATAATTTATGAAAATAATTTTAAGTTTTCTATAAATTCTAAATTTATAATCATTTACAATATTTTCAAATTTTTATATCATGATTATAATAATGAAAAGATGTTTTCTAAAACCAATGCCATATTTCCATATACCAAGCCCCTAAATCTTCTCTAATATATTTCAGTGTGCTTTATAAATATCAATTTCTATGTGTGCCATAACATTAAAAAAAAAAGTTGGAATCCATGTTTCATCTGATAAACAACATTGGCTGCACTTTGAGGACACCAGATGAGCTTTATAAAGTACTCGGCCAGTACTCAGTCCAACCATGAAAGTCTGATTCAATTGGTCTGGGGTGGGAGTTAGAAACTCTGTGTTCTGTTTGTTCTGGGAGTAGATCTGAATGTTTGAGTGGCCAGCAGAACTTAGAAAACACAGATGCTTGAGCTTCATTTCAGACTATTGAGTCAGACTATCTGGACCACAGGATCAGGACACCATATTTTCTCAAATGTTTGAGGTGTTATCCTGCCCTCTCCTTCCATTTTATAACAAGACTCATTGCTCAGCCCTCCAGTAGAAGACTGTGAGTTAGAATCCAATGATATGACAGCTCAGAGCCTGGGCCCTGCTTTGGATTCTGTGTCTCCATCTCTCTCTGCCCCTCGCCTCCTCTTTCTCTCTCTCTCTCTCTCTCTCTCTCTCTCTCTCTCTCTCTCTCTCTCTCTCTCAAAAATAAATAAAACATTTAAAAAAAAGGATAAAACAAGCATGACTGGGCCTTACCCCAGACCAAATTAAATCAGAATCTCCAGAGATTGGACCTACATACTGCCTTTTTTTTTTTTTAAGCTTCTCAGATTATTTTAATGAATAGCCAAAATTGAGAACAGTTGGCTTAAAGGCAAAGTGCAGGATTTGATTTCCAATTACTTCCCTGCTTATGTTTCGCGACTCACACTGTTCTACTTAGTGTCCGGTGTCTGTACCCATTCCTAACTCTGTGGTTCTCATCAACTGCACGATTACCCATTCTTCCTTCTTTCATAAGCCATCTCAACTTTTCTCATCCAGCTAACGACTCACTATGTCTGCAGAGCCTCCCTTTATTGCCCTAGCTTCCAGTGACTGCTTCTTCCGTGATTTCCTAATTTTAACACTACAGCTATCAGTGAGAGCAAGAACAATGCTGGACCCATCTCTGTGTCCCAACACAAGCAGTGTGTATTCACAGCAGTAGTTTAGGAAATACTTGCTGTGGCTGACTGTGCTTCCCTCAGGGAAGGTGGAGGCAGAGAGCAACTAAAGGGATTCAAACTCTCCACCTCTATTTTCTTTCTTTCCATTTGAGTCATCTTTAGAGTGAAGGTGTGAGTCCAGGCTATTGGATATGGATCTTTTATTGGCAGGGTTTACCATTTTACCACCGTTATTCCACTTCCATGTCATGGTGAGAAGATCTTAGATCAGGTGCTGTGTTCATTATAATGACAAATAGCTAAAGCCAGAAATCACTTGGAATTAGACCATAGCTGGGAAATATACCTCTTGATCTTAGATCTCCTGTGGCATCTTCTAAACATAACTTGATGTTCTCCTCCTTGGAATAGGAATGTGAGCTCTATCCCAAAACTCGTGTGAACCATTTTGATCTTCATCCATTCGCTTCTTCATAACTCATTTGTTGAGTACATTGTGTCCAAGCCCTGCATCAGGCCCCATGAAACTTCTGTAGGGCCTGCTAGCTAAGTGCCTACAACTTTCAGAGCTGGGGTTTAAGGAGTAACAGAATAGCAGTTCCTTAGGAAGATTTCCCCTACTCATTTAATTTTTTTTTCATTTTATTTTAAACTCATTTTAATTTATTAGTGAAACACTGTAGCTAAATTATGCAGGCTAAGCACATCTAGAAAAATGAAACCTTTACCTGAAATAAAAAATGTAATCTTTGCAAATGTTTATGAATGCAAGATAAATAAATCCATATTCATGCAAACACAGAACTATAAATAGAAGGCACATGCATATGTGATATGCATTGCTAATGCATATGCAGACCCTTGTAACATGTCCATTTCAACACTAAATATTTAAATTCTCCTTAAAGATGCCAACAACTTGCCAATTCAAGATAATTTCATTCCACTCTAAAACCTTACAACAGTTCCAAGTATAACTGGTTCATAATTTTCAGTGCTGATATTGAAGCCCCAAGTTAGGAATTGGATAATTACTCTGTAATTACATGGTTTTGGTATCTATACACACTGATTGTGGCTGAAAAAGGTCTTGGTTCATTTTGTGTATTTATAAATTATTAACCTGTTTTGCTGGAGTTCTTGAATTTGCATTCATATATTCAAGTAATGTCTCATTTTATGAGCATTTGCCCATGGCTAAAAAATAATAGTCTAATGAAAAAAAAAACCAAAAACAAAAACCCAAGTCATTGGTCTTTGCTTTACAATGTTTCTGAGAAGTGAATCTCATTTTAAAATTGTCATTTTTAATCTCTAGATCTTTTGGTGAACTAACCAGTTCGTTCGAATTTGGGAAGTTGATCCTGTTTTTTTTTTTTTTAAGATTCTGGGACTGTGACTTAGTCACTGCATGTATAATTCCAAGAAAACTTTAAAAGGAATTTACACAGAGCTCTACTGGAAAAATAAGCAAAGCAGAATGGCACCCAGCTTTGATGTTGTCACTGGCTTGTATAAAGGCTATCTGTAGCTTCTGTTTGATCGCTACCCTTTCTACCTTTGGGGAACCATTCTTCTTTCCTGGTGTCTTGTGTGGTGGAAAAGCCAACAAGGTGCTCTGCCACCCCCAGGCAGAAGATAAGGCAGCTCACACTGACCAATCCCAGGGTTATACCTGGGAGTTTGAATACTCAGGGGGATTATGGGGGGGGGGGGATGAAAAGTGGGACCGAAGCATTGTGTAGAGATGACCCTAATGCTTACAATCCCAAAGAGGCTATGATAACTGATGTTTCCAAAGTGTTTTTCTTAATGTTTTCCTTAGACTGGATCACTTTTTACATCCTTTCAATACATTCCTTTTTTCCAAGGGTTGAAGTCTTATGTTACACTGAGTTTGTCTGTGATGTTTGCAATCCAAGAACCCTAAGAGAACTTGGAATTTCTGAGATGATCATAGATTCATGGAGATTTTATATCTAGAGTACACCCAAGGGATCATTTGGTCCAACCATCTCATTTTACAGATAAAGAAATAGAAGCCCAGAAAAGATAGCTGACTTGTCCAAGGTCATACAGATATTTGGTGGCAGAGCAGGAAATAGAATTAAGTTCGTTCAGTTGTACCAGTGTACATTGTTGGAGTTAGATCCATAGATTCTAAAGACATGAGAAAACTTAAAGGAGAGCCTGGGTCCATTTATCCAGTTTAGATAATGTATTATCACTAACTTATAGGTGAGCTGAGACTCCAAACATTTGAAACTTGCCTGGTTTTGTAGATATCAGATGCCCATTTAAAATCCATGCCCATTCAGATTTTCCTTTGGGGAACTATCTCTCCCAAACTCTCAATCCATGTGGTTGCAGTGGGCTGATCCTTCCAGGGATAGATACACGAACCAGGTCTGGCTAATCAAAACACTTCATTTCTTTGGCCACAGTTTTTGGTGATTATGACCACAACTCTGACACGGAAGCCAAGGAGCCTCCTCCCTGGGGCTTTTGTTACAACTATTGAGAGAGAGGAGTTCTCCTCTCAATAGTCTAAATTAGTGTCTAAAAAGAAATAAATGACATATTCAAATTAGATGTCTCAAGGAAGGTCTATTTACAAAGGGACTTTTAACATGAGTGCTAGGAGAGATATCCTAGGTATCCTGAGGCCAGTAAGAGAAGAGCTGTCTCCCTCAGGCAAAGGCATGATGGGAAGAGTAGTTGTAAGTAATCAAACAGGAATAGTTATGTAAAATAGATCACTTAGGTCATGAGATATAAACAATCCAGCCTGACCTTTGAGGAAGGGAGCCAGCTGAATGAACACCTTGCCCTCATTCTCTTTCCT
The DNA here is from genome assembly GCF_018350195.1 of Panthera tigris. Taxonomy (NCBI): domain Eukaryota; kingdom Metazoa; phylum Chordata; class Mammalia; order Carnivora; family Felidae; genus Panthera; species Panthera tigris. The sequence continues at coordinate 49,294,703 of NC_056667.1, read as the reverse complement.
CTCTCCTCCTGCCATCGCTTACTATTGGTCAAATCCCACCAAAACACAGGAATCTTTTGACGTCATCCATACATGACAGCCTTCCAGGGCACAAAGCAGTGTGGCTAAGGGTGGAGAATAGAAAGGGGCAAGTTGGAAGAGATCTGGTATAAGTAGAGAAACTAAGCAGAGGAAATGAATTTTTTTCTTTTTTTGGGGAATCTTCTCAGGGTTTTTCCCCAGCTTTTTTGAGGCATAATAGACAAACTGTAAGATGTTTAAAGTATACAGTGTAATGATTTGATATATATTTACATTGTGAAAGGATTTCCCTCTCCACTGAGTTAATTAGCGCATCCATTGCTTCACATATTAACCCCCCTCCTCTTTTTTTTTTTTTTTTTGCTTTTGGTGGTGAGAACATTTAAGTTCTACTCTCAGCAAATTTCAATTATGCAATTATGTAATACAGTGTTATCAGGTAGAATCAGGTATAATACTTGGATCCTCAGACCTTATTTTATAAGTGGAAGTTTGTACCCTCTTACCAAACTCTATTTCCCCCACCCATCAGCTCCTGGTGGTCGCTTTTCTACTCTCTGGTTTGATGAATTTGACTTTTTGAAAAGAACATTCCACACATAAGCAATACTGCATAGTATTTGTCTTTCTCTGTTGGGCTTATTTCACTTACCAGAGTTCTCTTTGTTCATCCATGTTGTCACAAATGACAGGATTTCCTTCTTTTCTAAGGTTGGATGATTTTCTTGTATGTATGTATGTATGTATGTATGTATGTATGTATGTATATATGTGTATGTGTGTGTGTATGAAATATATACGTACATGAAAAAGACTCTGCCTTGGTATAGGAACTTCAAAAAATTTTAGCCATGTTATTTATTTTTTCCAACTGCATAATCCCTTTCCCTTTTTTGAGGATCCATATATCAATTTGGATTGATTGTAGCTCATGTGCTCCAACTCCAGGAGCAATCACTGAGAATTCTAAGGCTTGAGAGAGCCTCCGAGAGCATCTAGAATAATCCTTGGATTTTATAGATGAGGAAACTGCAGGCCAGAGCAACACAGTAACCCCGTAAAATAGGCATTTTCATCCCATTTTACAAATGAGGAAGGACGGGAATCACAAAAGTTAAACACATCGCTGTAAGCCACACAGCCAGTTGGTGGTGGGGCGGGGCTGAAGCTCATATGTGTCTGCTTCAAGTGGTCTTTTAACTGAGCCATTTCAGTTGAACCCCTGGGACATCATTTCAACTCCCGACATGCAAAAGTTGGGTTTTGTGCAGTGTAAAGGATCAGCCCACCGACCCTAGAGTTGGGGGGAGGGGCGAGAGTAAAGATGAGCAATTTGGCAGTGTTTACTTTCCTCTCTGTTAGAGTCCTTTCTCAGCAACTTCTGAATAGTTAACCATATAATGGCTGACACGAATTCCATCCTGGCCACTGAGTTATTGTCACCTAGGGTCCTACTAATCTAGCTGTCCTTTGAGTATGTTTGATGGTATTTTCACTCCTATGTAAGTTTTTCTGTCTTTATTAGAGCACATTGTTTGTTTTTCATCTTTCTGAAGCCACTTTGATTCCAGTTTAGCAATTCCCCCCAGAAAACTTTTGTTGGCATTTGAAAATTCCAGTTTGAAATGACTATGCTTTTTGTGAACCTGGTACATCTTATCTTTTATCGTAATGACTCAATTAGTTCCCCGTCCATAGCTCAGACTATGAACACATTTAAGGCAGAGATTCTGTTTTTCATCTTTGTTTCTCCAGAATTAACACAACACCTGACCCCAAGTGTGTCTTCATATTTATCAATGTGAATAGACCTATGGGACATACTCAGCTACAGTCAAGGTCTGGTCAATGTAATAAACACAGTAGTGGTGTGCTCACTCCCAGGAGTCGTACACTGTTAGACCTTCCTCATTCTAGAGGTGCAGGCACTGAGACAGCTGTTGAAATGAACTGCTCAAGATCACAGAGCTGTATTTTAGCGAACAGAATTTAGGATGGATCCTTTCTTGTCCGTGGGGCCTTTTTACAGCAACTGTGGTTTTCAAATACCTTTTTAGCTATAAAATGGGATTTTGTTGAAATAAAATGGGATTCAGCCCACTACATCAGATTGTTAGAAGTAGAACTGCTTTGACTGTTATCGATGGTGGTGTTGGCAGGGGGAGAAGGAAGCAGACGGAAGACTTGGCACTGTGGCTGCGGCTGCCAGCTACCCAGCCTCTCTCTGCCTCTAGTCCTTGGAAGGGTTCCGTGGAATACAGTTTGAAAAACACCGTGCTACGCTCTGCCCCCTTGCTTCTTGACTTAGCTCTATAAATAGCTAAACAAATTCACAAGGAAGAAAGCAAAATCATGCATACATTCACTGCCCACAGCAACTCTTCTAAGCAGGAAGTTTTGCCCACTTGGTAACCCCAGCGGGGATCAGAAGAGCAAGTGTCATTTTCAGCCGCGCAGCACAAAATGCCCATTCTTGCACTTTGAGCAGAGGCAGCACAGCTGGGCGGGGCTCCCATGGCACGTCTGCTGGGCTGTATCTCACAGGAAGTAGTGGAGCTCTTCAGAGATAAGTTTCACTGGGGAACAAAGAGGGATTTTGTTCACTGGCTCAAGAATGATGCACTGAACCTGGACTTGGCTTTTCAGTTCATGTAGCTGGAAACAGGGCAAAAACGACCCAATCTGCTTATTTTTTCTCCTCCCCAAGTCAGGCAGAGTGGCCCCCTCTTCTTGTCTTCCAAAGAGGCTTAGAGAGCACTATCTACCCTTTTCTTTTCTTTTTTTAATTTTTTTTAATGTTTCTTTATTTTTGAGAGAGAGAGAGAGAGACAGAGCACGAGTGGGGGGAAGGCAGAGAGAGAGACACACACAGAATCCGAAGCAGGCTCCAGGCTGTCAGCATAGAGCCCATCGCGGGGCTCGAACTCATGAACTGTGAGATCATGACCCGAGCCGAAGTCAGCCGTTTAACCGACTGAGCCACCCAGGTGCCCCAACCCTTTTCTGTACCAATCATTTCCACTACCCTACCACACTCCCTGAAATCAAGCTTGAATGTTTATAATCGTGCTTATTTCACGCATTTTTTCCCCCTTTGGGAATCTGGGCAGTTGAGCATATTGACAGTAAGATGCTACAAATGGTGGGAGCCATTGTTAAAGGGGTTTGAACCCAATCGTTCCAGCAAAGTATCACAGAGTCGCAGTGGCAGCGCCTTTTCATTTTTGGGGAAACATGCTCTTGAATGAAAAGGGACAGGCCTGGGTTTGACATTCAGATTCCGTCAACTGGACCTTGAGCAGCTTTTTGACTTCTCTGTGCCTGACTGTCCTCATTTGCAAAGTGAGAATAATGATACCCTGCTCCTGTTTCAGAGATGAATCCTAGAGAGTAGGCATGCTCTAGGAACGTCCCGCAGCAAGGTAGTGCCGAGGGTATACAGGCAAGGCTCAAGACATACCCTTGGAAGCTGGCCTGCTCATGTGGCAGATGCCTGACCCTCAGCTTTGTGTCTCCATCCTAGCTTCAGCGCACAAATATGACCACATCTGACTTTCCAGAAGTTGTACATTTCCTGTGAGATAATGAGGTGTGGTATGGAGGCAGGCAGGATTTATATGGCAGTTAAATGTAGTTTGGTATCAAAAATATGATTGCATTATTCACTGTGGCATAGCAAAGATCACCTCTGCCCCCTTGCTTTTGGCTGGATCAGCAGATATAGACCACGATTAAGGAAACACTGTCAAGTATTTCTTTATAGTTTAATTTCCCTCTTACTCTCCACTGCCTGCAATGTCCTTGCCTTTGGAAAAGTGGCAGAACAAACATGGCCTTTCTTTCTTTCTTTCTTTTTTTTTTTTTAAGTCAGTTTGTCCTTCCTGCTTTTAGGGAATGATTTAGGGATACTGATTGGCTCTGGTGGTGGCATATCATCTTTGGCTTGTTGCATGCGGGAATAGGGTGGCAAAGTAGGAACTGAGAGTCTCCACCCAAAGCAAACTAAGGGCCTTTTGGCAGCTGAGAAAGTCCTGAGATGGGGAGACCACTGCCTCCTTAAGCAGCCAATTTCATTTATGAAATGCTCTCATCATTGGAAGCAAACACTTTCTAATAATCAGAGAAGTTCCATGATGGGTTGGGTCAAATGTGGATTATGGGCTTTTAGTCCAAGGAAGTGGTTACATATAAACTGAATGTGACCTTTTCAGGGAAGCTAACAGAGGGATTCCTGCACGAAGATCAGGCAATCCTGGGTTTGAATATTAATTATGCCATTCTCTTCCCTAAACTCTGAGTCTCAGTTTTCTTGTATGTAAAATGGGGCTAATAATGTTTACCCACTGTATTTTTTTCCGGGGATAAATTGAGATGGTCTCTATAAAATGCTTAGCATGTATGATAGGTCCTCAATTAACAATGTTTTCTACTTGTTTACTTGTTTAGGGACATAGGTCTTGGATCTTTGGAAGAGTAAACATCTTTATCGATGGAAAGAATTTGTAATGGAAGATTTCAGGCACTGTGGGAAATGGGCGGGGAAATCATTTTGGGAGTGGTAATATGAGCACCTTTGTCTGAGGTCAAGCTTCAATGCCAGAGAATAATTCATCTTAATGTTCTAGGTCAATGTGGGGTCATGTGAAGCTTAGGAAAGCATCAGTTGCCCAGATGGTCAATGTCTCTGTTGAGGGATTGGGGTGTTTACAGTAGCAGTGATACCGTGGACACGGATTAGATTGGATCGGAGGCAAGGTGGGAAGTGGTGAGAGGCAAGCATCCAGGATTTTGTGAATTTAGTAAAGTTTTCTTCTACTTTTGAGAGAGAACAACTCTCTTTGGTGTTCTTGCATTATAACACTATCCACAGGAAATTTTATACTGACCTGTATCTTCTCTAATAATCTGTGAACTCTGTGAAGGTGGGAACAGTGGTCTATTTACCTTTGTACCTTTCTAGCCTTTATCACAGTGGTTGATCCAGAGGCACTTGATGAATCGTTGTGCAACTGCTCTGAAAGTTCAGAGAGTAAGTTGGAGTGTCGAACTGTATTTGCGTCTTACGTCTGCCACTAACTATGTACTTGTGAGTAGGTTAGTCACTTAACCTCTAAATGCCACAGTTTCCCCCTCTATAAACTGGGGACAATAATTGTAGCTATGGTGTTTAAAGACACAGGGTGGTTAAATAGTAGGAGCAAAACATCTAAATTAACCTTGGAAAATAATGAGAGTTTAATAAGATTAGTGATAATGTTGTTGTAATGGTAAGACTCCAGAGGGCAGAACTGGGACCAAAAGTTAGCATCAACATGAGGAATATTTCAGCACAAGATAAATAATTTTCTAATGAGGGAGGGGTTTTCTGAAGGCTGAATAGGCTGCCTTAAGAAGGTGTGAATTTTGGTAACCAGAACAGCATGGTAGTGATGTACGGATAAACATACAGAGAATAGAATAGGATGCAGAGTCTAGATATAAACCAATACACATATGGTCAGTTGATTTTTGACAAGGGTGCCTTACCATTTAATGGGGAAAGAATAGTCTCTTTAACAAATGGTGCAAACAACTGGATACATATATACAAAAGAATGAAGTTGGACTCTTACCTTACAAAATCAACTCAAAAGGGAACAAAGACCTAAATATAAGATATAAAACTATAAAGCGATTAAAAGAAAACATAGGGCTAATCTTCATGACTTCGACTTTGGCAATAGTTTCTTAGACATGACTGCAAAATCATGAGCAACAAAAGAAAAAATAAAGAGATTGGACTTCATCAAAATCAAAAACTTTATTTTATCAAAGGACACTGTTGAAAGAGTGAAAAGAGACCATGAGAAAAGACATTGGCAAATCATACACCTGGTAAGTGTCTGGTATCCATAATATGTAAAGAATCCTTATAACTCAACAACAAAATGACAAAGAGTTCAGTTAAAAAGTGGGTGCACGACTTAAATAGACATTTATCCAAGAAGATCTATAAATGGCCAACAAGCACATGGAAAAATGCTCAATGTCATTAGTTGTTTGAGAAATTTAATCAAAAGCATAACAAGTTACCACTTCATACCTACTAGGATGGCTCTAATTAAAAACAACAGAAAGTAACAGGGGTTGACAAAGATGTGAAGAAATTGGAACCTTCATATATTGCTGGTGGGAATGTAGAATGGTGCTGCTATGATGGGAAAAAAGTTTCATGTCTCCTTAATAAGTTAAACAGAATTACCATAGGAAACATCAACTCCACTCCTACATATATATTCCAGATAATTGAAAAAAAATGTTCAAATGTTCAAAAAATGTTTGTAAGAATATTCACAGGAATATTCCAATATTGGAATATTATTCAGCTATAAAAAGGAATGAAGTATAAAACATGCTAATACATGGACGAACCTTGAAAACATTATACTGAGTAAAAAAAGCCAGACACAAAGACCCCATAGTGTATGATTCCATTTATATGAATCGTCTAGAACAGGCAGATCATAAAGGCAGAACACTGATTAGTGGCTGTGGGGAAAGTGGTTATGGGGAGTGACTGCTTATGGGGTATGGGGTTTCCTTTTGGGGAGATAAACATTTTCTGCAACTATATTGTTGTAATGGTTGTATAACCTTATGAGTGCACTAAATGCCACTGAACTGTATGTTTGAAAATGGTTAAGATGGTTGGGGCTCCTGGGTGGCTCAGTTGGTTAGGTGTCTGACTCCTGATTTCTGCTCTGGTCATGATCTCAGAATTCGTGGGATTGAGCCCCACATCAGAGCCTGCTTGCGATTGTCTCTCTCCCTCTCTCTCTCTCCCTCTCTGCCCCTGCCCTGCTCTCTCTCTCTCATGAGCATACTCTCTCTCTCTCTTTATAAATAAATAAATAAATAAATAAATACACACTTTAAAATGGTGAAGATGGTAAATTTTATACTATGTGTATTTTACTGTAGTAAAAAAAAAAAAAGAAGTAGTGAGATTTCTCTTGTAGAAGATTTTCAAACAGAGACTGAAAAGCCATTCACTGGGGATGATGTGCAGGGAACTCTACAGGATGATGAAGCCTGGACAAGATTACTGCAAAGAAGTCAGTGACCCATGAGTGAACAAGCGTGGTCCTTGTTGGGAAGCCAGGGTGCCACGTCCAGGCTCTGTGACCTTGGGCGCTACTTAACCCTTTCTGAGTCGCATCTGTAATGTAAGGACCATAATTACAGGGTTGCTGAAATGATACATGGTGAGTACACAATGCCTGACACATGATAAGTACTCCATTAAGGCCAATCCCTTTTCCAGTTTTGGGATTCTATAATTCTGTAAAGGAACCTCCTAATAGTAATAAAAAATACATTTTTAAGATAATCATGACGTGTTGGGGGTGCTGTGGAAGACTCTCAGAGATCAGGAAAATGTGAAGGCACCTCCCTCCTTTCCCATCTGTTCCCTGAGAAAACCACTGCCACCAGACCCGTTTTTCCAGGCCTTGAAGGGTTTTGTTCCTTAACTTTGTCTTTGCTCTATTTTCATCAGCATCCGTCTCTGAATGGGAAGGAAAACTGGACCAAGCCAGTGTAAAGCCTGTGAGAACACCTTCTCCATTTTTTCCTAATTTGTTTCTGGAAAATGTTTCTATGTCCAGCTTGCTTTGTGGGTCCCAGCCCTCCCTGTGTATTGGCCTCATAGTTTCTGTAATACTTTAGTTTGTTAGGATTCTGACTGTAAATGGTCAGTCACCCTCCCTTTCTCTAAGTAATTACATCTACAAGGACTTGCAAGGCTGAGGTCAGCACTTCCACAGGCCTGTGGCATTTTCAGAGTTCACAGTCATGGATTTGCCAGAAGGCTACAATGGAAATTCGAAACACAGGCATTCTCTGACCTCTGAGGATCTAATTTACAGAGGTCAAAACTCCATGGAAGCTTGACCCATGCCAGGCAGGGAGCTTGGGAAGACTCCCTTTCCTGTGGGCCCTGGAGAGTGAGAAGGAGTTTCAGTTCACCTATCTTGCCTTCTTACTATGGATGCAATGGCTGGGGGAACAGGGAAGGGGATTGGCATGTGGGGGAATAAGTGTGTCCCCAAGAACTCTCCATTTTCACAGATGATGTGTCACAGTCCTTTCTTCCAGAGCCTGGAATTAGGCAATCAGGACTGGATTAGAAATCTGGCTCTACTTTTTCCTGAGTAAACTGCCCTGCTTGTCTTAAGTTTCAGTTTCTTTATCTATTAGGTGGAAGATAAATATATTTATCTTGTGAAGTCATAGCAAAGATTAAATGAAACAAAATATGTGGCACAGTACCAACAATAGCTGACATGTATTGAGCACTTACTACATACCTGGAACTGTTCTATGTGTTTTGAAGTAATAGCTTATTTATTCATTTATTTAAAAAATTTTAAAACATTTTTATTTACTTTTGAGAGATTAGAGAGAGACAGAGCATAGGGAGGGTAGGGGCAGACAGAGAAGGAGACATAGAATCTGAAGCAGGCTCCAGGTTCTGAGCTGTCAGCACAGAGCCCTATGGGGGGCTCGAACCCATGAACCATGAGATCATGACCTGAGCCGAAGTTGGATGTTTAACTTACTGACCACCCAGATGCCCCAGAAGTTATAACTTATTTAATCACAGCAACACTAAGAATACAGGCATAGTTTGGAGATATTGTGAGTTCAGTTCCAGGCCACCACAATAAAGAGAATACATCAATAAAGCAACCAAATGAGTTTTATTGTTTCCCAGTGTATATAAAACTTACAGTTACACTCTACTATACTGCATATAGTATATAGTGCATACTTACATACGTAAGTGTGCAATAGCATTATGTCATAAAAAAGCACATACCTTAATTCAAAAATATTGCTCAAGAATGCTAACCATCATTGGAGCTTTCAGTGAGCCACTGATCACAGATCATTGTAACACATATAATTATAATGAAAAAAAATTGAAATATTGAGGGAATTACCAACGTGTGACACAGAGACACAAAGTGAACAAATGCTATTGAAAAAATGGCACCAATAGACTTGCTTGATGCAGGGTTGCCACTAACCTTCAATCCATTAAAGAAAAAAAAAGCAATATCTGGGAAGCATAATGAAGTGAAGCACAATAGAAGGATATGCCTGTACTGTTTAAATTCTCGTTATATATATGTGGAAACTGAGGCACAGAATAAAGGAAGTACCTTGTCCAATGTTCAGATCCAGTCAGTGTTTGGAGTCAAACCTAGGTAATCTGGTCCTAGTGCCTATGCTATTAATTGTTAAGCTATATCGTCTTCTCAGATACTATTTTCTTCATACAGAGGCCAAATTCGCACTATTATATGGCTTTCAAAATATTATTCCTGGGAGAGAGAGAGAGAGAGAGATGAAATGTGTCTCTGATGGTTCTGAGATTCCTAGGATCTCGCCTCAGTGCTAACATACTGCCATACATCACCTTCACGGCTTGACTTGGTTTTTGAGGGTCCTACTGGGAATCCAATTTTTGTTCACAATATTGTCGCTGTGGAAAAATGCATTCAACGTTCTTGAGGATAGATTTACACAGGGTGTTTTTCAATACTACTTATAGTAGCAGAGGTGGTGTAGTTATAATTTTCCTCACTCTTAAAGAAGGCCAATAAGCTTAACATTTCTTTTTGTATTCTTAAAATGTTTAGCGTGAGATGGAGAGGGGAATTGGAAAATTGGTTAGGTTTTCTTTTTTGAAAGCAGAAAACAATGTAATTAGTGGGAAATTTACCCGTAATCTTGATCTTCAAAATCTTCCGCCCTTTCATTCCATTAAGATTGCCTTTTTTTTTTTTTTTTAAAGGAAGGGGAAAAATGCATAAATAGCTAGGCTACTAAATTCTCTTTAATGACTGAAGCTAATAAGAAATGGCTCTGGTATTTCATCCAGCCTCTCAAATAATGGCTCTGTTGTTTTGATCTCAGAAGTGTAAGGGAAGCTTTATTTTCAGAGATGGGCGTCCCTGTCTCAAGCACCTGAGAGACTGCATTATATATTTGAAAACCATTTTACAATGTCCCTTCCCAGAGTGTGAGGCCATTGATGCTTTGATGTGGTTAAGTAATTTAGTGCAATCATGTAATAGATTAAATTAGATTTCAGCTTCCTTGACATTTTTGAAGAATGCCCATGAAATGAGTGCATCCATAATCTTGCAGCATTTTCCATTTTTCTGCTTTTATTTTTCCATAGTAAAGTATTGGTAGAGAAAGCAGCAGAGTTCCTTCGCTTAATCTTGAGTAGAAGCAAAAGAGAAGTTGCTGAATTGTGTTCTGATGTACCCATGCCTGAGTGGGAGAAAAAATGTTGGAGGAAGAAAGAGGGAGAATTTTTTTCAGACATAGAGGAAGAAGCTGTTTTATTTTTCATAAAATAAATGGTATATATTGGCAGGCGGGGGCAAGAACAAAGATTTTGCCGGAGATTTATAAATAGGCAGATCGAAGTTTTAATCTCGATTCTACAATTTCCTTGTTTTGTTACTCAATCTTCCTGAGCCTGTTCTCAAATCTGTAAAATTGGAATCACAATATTAAAGCTGAACTCTTAGCGTGGGGTTAAATGAGATGATGCAGTTAAATGTCTGTCAGAATGCCTGGCAGAGTCAATCAATGCTTGATAAATGATTGTTCCTTTCCTCTGATTCTACGTTTAGTCAGTTAACAAATATGTACTGAGTTTTTATTTGGAAACATACACTGTAAGGGGTCCTGGATACTGCACTGAATAAAACATAAACTATCCACTTGACATCTCTACTTGGAGAATTTAGTGTCGCCAAACTTAAAATATCCCGAAACGAATTCATGATCTTCCCTTTTACCAGTCTCCTCTAGCTCAGCACATGGCACCCTCTTCACCTGGCTGTCCACAAAAGAAAACCAGGAATCATCCTTGAGCTCTGCTTCTCCTTCACTCCTGACATTCATCACCAAGTCCTGTCAGTTTTCTTCTAAAATATTGTCAGATCCTTTAAATTTCGGGAAAACATTTCCAATGTTAGTCTTGTTAGCCATTCTCGAACATCTTTACCACTTTCCTGAATCAGATGAACACTCCTGTCCTCAGCATTCACCACTGCGTACCTTCTCCACCCCGATCTTTACAGAGAGTGCTTTTCTAAATGCAAGTCCTAGCATGTTACTTCCCTGATCAAACACCTTTAGTGGTTTCCTATTGCTTTTAGGAGAAAGACAAAGATCTGTTTTGTTCATTACCTAACATGAATGCATTGCACACGATATTAACTCAATAAATATTTGTTGAATAAATGATTTTTAATTTTTTTTAACGTTTATTTTTGAAGGAGAGAGAGACAGAGCATGAGTGGGGGAGGGGCAGAGAGAGAGGGAGACACAGAATCTGAAGCAGGCTGCAGGGTTTGAGCCATCAGCACAGAGCCCAATGCGGGGCTCGAACCCACAAACTGTGAGACCATGACCTGGGCTGAAGTTGGACGCTTAACACACTGAGCCACCCAGGATCCCCGAATAAATGATTTTTTAAAACAGTATTGGTCTGGCTGCTGTGTGTAGAATGAAGTGGAGGAAGTAAGAGAGCAATCATTGGAAGACATTAAGGACTGAGGATATTATGGCATGAGGAGCTGAGGATATTTCAGGAAGGTGGAACACCACAGGGAAAGGATGGAGTGTGGGTAAAAGAGATAAGCAAAATGGAAAAAAGTTGAAGAAATAGTGTAAGACTCTGAAAATTATACTGGGGTTGATATATAAGGAGCTTTTTTATATAAGGAGCTTTTTGAGCATCTTTAGGGCGGTGGCTCTCAGTGTCTTAGTTGTGGACCATTTACCCAAATATTTCAACTTTGCAACTGTCCAAGATTTTAATGCTAATAAATAATCTGAGAAGACAATTAGAAAATAAGTTCTTATTTAATTTCTGAGAACTATGAACTTGTATGCATGCTATATTATAGCACAATGTCCAATGACTCAAGATAACTCAATAATAACATTATATTAAGCTTTGTTATTTGTTTTCTGTTTGTTCTATCTGCCAGTTTGTTTCTCTGTTCCTCTTTTCTTAGTTTCTTTTGGATTCTTTGATTTTTTTTTCAGAATTCCATTTTAATTTATCTCAGTGTCTGGCACATGGCAGGTGCTCAATACATATTTGATAATTAAATTAGAGAATAAAGAGTGTAGTATCTGAAACATAAAATTCATAATAAATAGAAGCTTCTTCCCTTTCCAACCAACAGATGATGTGGTAGGAGGGATGGAATTTGGTCAGGCACCGGTAGGATTCACTTGACAGGGGTAAGAAGAACCTGGCTATCATTCAAAACTCAGGGCAGAAAGCAGCTGGCAATTGATATTGGGAGTGAAGAAGGCAGATCCTGACCTATGGGGCTGGCCTCAGGTAATATTGTGATAAATGCTCATCATCATTATTATTTTTATAGCATCTTGCATGTTTCACATCTTTCAAAGCACTTTTTACACCTATGATTTTGCTTCCTTTTAGGACAGTTCTTAAAGAAAGGCTGCTGGTATTTCATGTATATTAATTATATGTCAGGTGCTATGTATATGTGTGTATACATGTGTAAATTATATATCATAAACAAATTATATATACAGTACCTGATATAATTTCCTGTATTTGCCTGCCAGTCCTATAAAATCTGCACAGGATTAAATCAGAGGGCCTGAAGTTGTTTGGCCCCTAATAACTCTGAGCAACTCATCTGATATTTATAGGAATGTTTCCTTATCTGGGTTCTGGTTCTCAGTACTGAGCTATAAAATCTTGGAAAAGATACTTAGCTACCCGTGTCTCTGTTTCATTATCTGCAAAATATAGACAATATTATATATCTCATAAAGTTATTAATTCACTAACACGTATTTATTAAGTGCCTACTATATACCAGGCTATGTTCTAGGAGCTTGCGGCACATTGGTGAACAAGAGAAATGGAAACTATTATAAAGTTGAAAGGAGAAGGTGGATGTGAAACAGTGCCTGCCATAAAAAGAGCGATCAATCAGAGCATAATTATCTTAAAAATGAACAAACAGTATTTTCTAAGGTTTAATTCAGTCTGAATTTTATTATGTGTAAAGGGCACTATTATAGTTTTGATTTTGTTTTCTTTCTCATAAATCTTGGCTTTTAAGACTATGGATTTGCCAAGGGTTCAAGAGAATCAGCTTAGAGTTGTTACAATGAATGAATCTACAGTGACAAATCATTATTACCCAAATTCATAATTAGCCTTACCGTTCACTCTTGGTGTTGTATACTGTGTGGGTTTGGACAAATACATAATGACATATATCCACCATTAGGGTATCATCCAGAGTATTTTCACTGCCCTAAAATTCCTCTGTGCTACATCCTTTCATCCTTCCCCACTCTCTCAATGCCTAGTAATCACTGATTTTTCTATAGTCTCTCTAGTTTTTCTTTTCTAGAATGTTATATAGTTGAATCATACAATATGTCACCTTTTCAGATTATCTGTTTCACTTAGCGATATGCAAATAAGTTTCTTCTGTCTTTTCATAGCTTCATAGCTCATTTCTTTCTAGTACTGAATAATATTTCATTGTCTGGATGTACCACCATTGATTTATTCATTCACATGTTGAAGATCATCTTGTCAGGTCCAAGTTTTGAAAATTATGAATGGGAGTGCCTGGGTGGCTGGGTCAGTTAACCATTTGATTCTTGACTTCAGTTCAGTTCATGATCTCACAGTTAGTGAGTTTGAGCCCCGTGTTGGGTTCTGCACTGGCAGTGTGGAGTCTGCTTGGGATTCTCTCTTTCTCTCTCTCTCTCTCTCTCTCTCTCTCTCTCTCTCTCTCTCCCCCTCTCTCTCCACCCATTCCTCACTTGTGCTCTCTCTCCCTCATTCTCTCTCAAATAAATAAACTGAAAAAAAAAAAAGAAAATAATGAATAAAACTCTATGTTCAGGTTTTTGTGTGGACATAAGTTTCAATTCCTTTGGATAAATATCCAAAGCAGCATGATTAATGTATTATGTGGTAAGAGTATACTTAGTTTTATAAAAAACCTCCAAACTATCTTCCAAAGTGGCTATGTTGTTTTGCATTTTCATCAACAATAAATGAGCATTCCTATTGCTCCATATCCTTGTCAACATTTGTTGTTGTCAGTGTTCTGGATTTTCTCCATTCTAATAGGTGTGTAGTAATATTTTTGTTGCTTCAATTTGCATTTTCTTGATGAAATACGATGTGGAACAAGTTTTCATATGCTTATTTGCCATCTGTATATCTTCTTTGCTCAAGTGTCTCTTAAGGTCTTTGATTCCTTTTTTAATTTGTTTGTTTTGTTATTATTGAATTTTAAGAGTTCTTTCTATATTTTGGATCCGTCTTTTATCAGATGTGTCTTTTGCAAATATTTTTCCCAATTTGTGACTTGTATTCTTGTTCTCTTGATCAAATGATTCTTATGTCAAAATAGTTTGAGAATTACTATTATATATTATCTGATGAATGGACCATAAATGGAGGAGATTCACATTATTTGAATTGACCCTAACAGTGAAAAGAGTGGGAAATATCTCAACCAAGGAAATGGGGAAGGAAGCTAGCTATACTGGGAACCCATTGAATCCTAGACAAGGTGCTTGGCAATTTATCAATATGATCTGATTTTTTGTCCTTGATAACTGTGTTATGAAATAGGTATTAGGATACTTAATTAAAGAGGGCCTTATTTGAGGTTCTAGGGTTAAAAGAAGTAAAAACAAGATAGAAATTTGGGTCTAATCAGCATTAAAGCCTTATGCTTGGTTATACCTGTACCAAATTGCTGAGTATACATTTGTATACTGAAGCACGTGTAAGTCAGGAGAACTAAACTTTAATTCCCACTCTGATAGTATTTATCTCTGTGGTGTTAGCTATGTTTCTGGTCTTGTTTCCTCACTCTTTAGAGCTTAAGTGTCATGTAAGAATATGGCTCCATTTTCTATGGTGGTATTCCTTGTTAAATCTCTAATAAAAGACACTGGACCACAGAAAGAACATCCATGGGAACTAAGCCTGGCATCTGAGGGTCACATGTTCTCTTCTCTTCTAAGTAACTATCTGAAGTCAATATTTAAATGTTTTTAAAAAAGAATTCTTAAGAAAGAATTCTATTTTCTTCATTTGTGCAAGCAGTCTGAGACAGAAGTCCAGTGTACTGAAGATGTATTGGCATTATTTATTTACTTATATAATTTAGAATGCTCCCAGTCACCTGCCCTCGAAATAGGGCCATATATATTAACACCAACAGAATCTCAAGAGACTTATTCAGCAAAACTAGAAAAATAAAAAATGGTCTCACATTTGCTATGGCTATTTGCCTTCTACATTCCCGGATAAATTATGTCTAACCTCTGGGACCCTCTGTATACCAGTAAAGGTTAAGGGCTTTTTTTTTTTTTTTTTTTCCTAGATGCCTGTTCTATTTATAATGCAGCTGCCTCATTCTGGAACTAAATCCTGTGGGAAACATTAGCAGTGGCATCCAGGCAGCCAAGAGATTTCTGGTGGCTCTTTAAGTCACCCATACCTGTGCCCACACTGTTCTCTCAGGCCAGTGGGTGACTGAAGCCATGACAGGGTTGCATGTCCTTCAATGTGACTAAACTTTTCTAAATCATTTTCTCTGGCTCCAACTCATGTTGCATCAGAATGAGTTCTGTGGCCCCTCTAGACTTAGCACTCATACCACAGGTGTTCTTAAGGTCCTTGGTTTGACTTTCTCTTTTATTTCCTTGTATCCAATACCTTAGCAGTGGCCCACAGGATGCTGTCCATGGCCAGCATTCAGCACTCAACACTTAGGTGGTGACTGGCTTTGTTAGCACCCCCAACTCTCCCCGGCTCCCTGATGACTGCAAGATAAGGTGAACAAGGGCTTTAATGAAGACTGGGGTGACAACACACTGGTTTGCCAGTAAACATCCTTGTTTACTTCCTTATCCCAGTATAATTATTAGTAATTTTCCCTTTTGCTTATAAAATGGCCTGGGTTTGAAAGATTAAATTATATCATCACTGTATGCATAATGTTCTCTATCCCATGGAAATGGTCCTGTAGTGTGACACCCAAAAGAAACAGAATTACATGCCAAATGAAAAGCTGCCTCTGATGAATTTTCGTGTATCATGGAGCTTTTCAAAACAGAGTCACTCCTAGCACAGTCCCTGGTGCACCATAGGCATAAATAAATGGAAGTTTCATATCATCAATTCTGGTCACTTGTCACACTACCTGGGTTAGTGTGGATGGTAAACCCACAGTGAATCAGCCCAGCAAAGCATCTGTATGTACTCCCCATAGGACATGCCAACCTCTATGTTAAAGGGGGTCTCAGGACATACTTTCCATTTTGAATCAAAGTTCTAAACTTCTCTGACCAGCTCATCCTTTCCATTTTCTATTGTCTGATTGCCTTACTTACCAATTCTGTAACTCATTTTTAGATAAAGAGAAGTATTAAAATGATAGAAGATGCTGTTGCAGAAAAGAAAGAACTGAGGGGTCTGGATGTAATGTGTTTGTAGCTGAAGCAATCTGAGATAAAGGAGGAAAGATAGCACATGAGAAACGTCTACATGGGTTTTATAAGTGATGATAATTTTATTCAAAAAGAAGGGGGACTTGGGGTGCCGAGGATAGGAAAGATTGGGGGGGATCTCTAAAAGTTCTTTTTTTTGGTTATTATTTGTTTTATGATGTCTGGCTTCAGTGAAGGCCCCTGTGTTTCAGAAGATGTAGGAAAAGTGCTCTCCCCTTCTGGGCCCAAAGGAAGCATGTACTCTCTGAGGCAGCCAGATTCCAGGTCTTGGAATGAATGGTAAGCCTTGCAGCAATCACATGTCCTCTGCTAGGAATGCATTCCTGGGGATTTGTGGTCTCCCCATCTGGGCTGCAGGTGATGGAGTGGTATTAGATCAGGGAGGAGAAAAAGGCCCAAGAGGGGATTTGAGACCCTGGGCTCTGCAGGAGCTTTAGCTGGATTAACACAAAGGCCACGGTCATGGCCAGGCAGAGGGATTTTCAACTCCCATTGGCAGCACCCTTGTGTATGGTGTTGGGGGTAGGTGGTGGGGTTTAAATTGTCATAGAGGAGCACCTGAGTTTGGAAATGAAGGAGAGCAGAAAACTTAAGCAGCAAAGGTCAGAGGAGCCAAACACATAGATAAGAGCAAGGATGAAGGACAAGGGGTTAGTCATAAATCAAGAGGTCTCTTTTGGCATGAAACTAGCTGCTGAGTACTTAAGGAAAGATCCAAGTCTGGAACCCCTTAAACACGTGAAACAACTTGTAAATGAAGACCTAAGTTTCTCAATAGAAGTGCTATGTTCTATATCCTGATTCAGAGTGGTTGACTGAGAGCTGTATTTAAAAAGACAGAGTTCGGGGCGCCTGGGTGGCGCAGTCGGTTGAGCCTCCGACTTCAGCCAGGTCACGATCTCGCGGTCCGTGAGTTCGAGCCCCGCGTCGGGCTCTGGGCTGATGGCTCAGAGCCTGGAGCCTGTTTCCGATTCTGTGTCTCCCTCTCTCTCTGCCCCTCCCCCTTTCATGCTCTGTCTCTCTCTGTCCCAAAAATAAATAAAAAACATTGAAAAAAAAAAAAAAGAAAAAAAAAAAAAAAAAAAAAAAGACAGAGTTCAAGTCCTGAATCTACTCTTAACTTTTCATATGTGCTTGGACATATTCCATTTTGTCTCTCTCTCTCTTTTTTAAGTTTATTAATTTGTTTTGGGTGGGGGAGAGGCAGCAAGAGGGAGGGAGAAAGAGAATCCCAAGCAGGCTCCATGCTATCAGTGTGGAGCCTAACATGGGGCTGTGTCACATGAACTGAGATCATGACCTGAGTCAAAACCAAGAGTTGGATGCTTAACTGACTGAGCCACCCAGGCATCCACCTCTATTTCTTCACTTAAAAAAATTGGACTCTATATCTGTGCCACATATGATGACTTAAATTTAAATTTAAACTAATTAAATGAAAAAAAAAAGCTAGTTCTTCAGTTACACTAGTCACATTTCAAGTGGTCAACAGCTACATATGGTTAGTAGCTAACATATTGTACAGGGCAAATACAGAAGATTCACATCTCTGCAAAAAATTCTTTTGAAAAAATGTTGCGAAGATGATCTCTGAGGGACCTTCTAGCCTGGATTTTGCTTGAGTCTTTCTGAGAGCTGTAAGGAAAGTGACTGTGTGTCAGGGTGAACCTAGATGCCATTTGTGCTCATCCCAGGAATCCCTGTGAACAATCTTTGCAATGAGGCTGCTGTGGGGCTGGTGGAGACTTTCTCAGAGTTGAACCAGAGCCTGAGGCTCTTTCTCCCAAACTCCCTGTCTCCCCCTTTCCTTCCACAGGAGAAAGATCCAAGTCTGTAAAGTCTGCATTGCAGCTTACCCACTGCTTCTCCTTCCCCTTTTGTCTTTTGGAGGCACTGTCCTCAATAAATCACTTGCATTTCTATTTCCATCTTGGCATCTGCATTATGGAGGGCTGGAACTGACATGTGATGGAAGGTTCTTCATGATGGACAATTAAGATCACCAAAGAATATGAGTGCAAGTCATGGTCTGAGCAGGCAGCCAGGCCTGATTTGTCTCAGAGTCCTTTCTAGTTCTCTTCTCAGCATTAAGCTTCCTAGAGACAACCTATAAAAGATTTCTTGCCCTTCACCTCTCTAGTCTCTGTCTTCTGGGTTCTCTGTGTTCTGCATATTTTATTTGAACAGACTTTGTCATTCAGAGCTCATACAGGCCAGATCTTGGACCACTGTCTTGAGCTTGATATGTTTGACTATACTTTTATTTAAGGCCCACACTTATTCAGGATAGAGATCTTGATTCTCCTTTCCTCTGTACTCCATGGTTTTAGCCACCTAACTTATTCCCAGCCTTGGATTTTTGAATTCCAGCCGAGGGAAATCAGTAGGCCCCTTCTTGCCTGGAAAGCAAGGTGGATAAGACTACAAATAAAACAACGAAAACAATTGGGATTTTCCTATAGGTAGAAGTCAGATGTACCATGCCTGGGAATCTAGTGGTATTACAAAAGGAATCCAGAAGGGTACCAGTCAGTCAATAGGATTCCTTGACAGTCTTTTGGTCTTTGGAGTAGAGGATTGGAAATGAGGAAAGTCTCCTAAGAGGACAATGGTAGAATATATTATGTCATTCATTCACTTTTTTCCCCTTAATATTCAACAAGTGTTTGTGTTGTGCCAGGTCCAGAACTAGCTGGGAATGAAAATCTGAATTAACAAAGTCCCTGCCCCTGAGTGGTTGTGGTCTAGACTGTAGACTTGAAGTAGGGATTCAGGAACTCTATCTGTGGCAGAAAACCAGCCATATACCTGGAAGCAACATTCTAGTCAAAGTATGGGCAAGAGAGTATTGAAGCTGAGACCTTGGAGGTGGCTCTAGGGCTACTCAAACTCTCCTACCTCAGACAGCCCTGGGATTTGGACTTGAAACTCAAACGGCTCATTCTGGGAGAAGAAGAAAAGAACAGTAGAGGGTGGGATCCAGAAAGACTCTAACACTGGCTTCCCTAGATAGATACTTTGTAGATTTCAGGCTTCTATGCCCTCCGAGTGACATGCAAACCATTGGAGGACTCACAGAAGCACTCCTTATTATAATTCTGATTATAGTTCATCATTTCATGACATCTTGTCTTTGTACATCTCTTATTCTTGACATATTTGTCCATTGAAATATACAGAATTCATCCAGACAAATGACTTGCCCTATAGGTAGGTGTAAAAGGATATAGATATGGCTATATAACGGAGACCTAAGTCAATAGAGGCATATCTAGACAGATGTTCAATTCTGTCATATAAATGTGCTGCTGCTAGGGTGGCTCTGATTTATGCATTCATGAAGTAAGGACCCAGGTCTCTTCTCTCTGGTTGCTGCGACATTCTTAGATGATGCTGTCAACCACATGGTCCAGGAATGCTCACTACCATTCCTGGGTTCTATCCAAAAAGAAGGGGGTTGGGGAAAGGGATGAACATATATTTTCCTTAAAAGCAGAGCCTGGACATTACACCTACACTCATATCCCACTGGCTAAAATTTACTCCTAGGCTTTGTGGAAGAGGCCATGTGCCAAGGGGAAGACAATGGCTACTAGGTGATAATTTCCATCAATCCCACTTAATTTACAGTGTGGACCATTTCTATCACTGCCCAGGTGTGGTTTCAAAACTTTTTTTTTTTTTTTTGCTATTACCATCACTCAGAATTACCTCTATTAATACCTTTTTTTTCACTGTGGATTCTAACTCAGTGTTTATTTGTATCTGTGAGCTTCTTGCCAAGTAAAAACTATTCATAACTGTTATGTGCCAAGCCTGGCACAAAATAGATGCTCAAAACACTGGATATCTGGCTCAATAAATGCTTGGTGAATGGATGAGATCCTTTAGAAATGAAATGTTACAAAATCCCTGCATGAAAAGAGATGTTCAACTATAGGCACTTTTTTTTCCTGCTGTGAGGACAAGCCAGGCTTGTACATATTTTTTGTGTTTTTTTTGAAATTTTTTGAGATGATTAAAAAAAATCTATTCACATCAGTTATGATTTACTGAAGAAATGACTAAACAGGTGCGGAAGTTACAGGTTTAGCATTCCCAGATGCAAAAGTCACTGTGAATTTCAGCCTCTGGCCTCTCTAAGCTAGTAGCTCTCTCCACTCCTCTGTGGATAGGAACTGGACAACCTTTTCTGGCTTGGTTATACCAAGTGGAAGTAACATCCTTTCCCACCCCCTGCCACATCAAAGGGGCCCTGGGAGCAGGGAGGAGTGTTATTGTGGCTTTTCACTTCAGGAAGCAAGCATAATGATGCTATTCATTGCATTAACTGCAAAAATCTATCATTAAGTCTTTGAATGTCTTATAATCATGGGGAAGGGAACTAATACTTTGGAGCTTCAAATATGCCAGGCGCTTAGTGACCACCATCTCTTTTAATCTTCTCAATATTTTATGAGAAAGGTAATTTGAATCCCCATTTTACAGATGGGAATCATCCCAGAGAGATAAAATAATGTGCACAATGTGATGCTGGGGTTGAAACTAGGATTTGTCTGTCTGAAAACTTCTGCTCTTCCTGTGATGCCAAGTGGCTGTCCCTTATGTTCCTAGACTACTTTGTAATACATAAAGTGCCTTCATAACACCAACTTACTTCACCCTGACGATTACCCTGTGAGGTGTGGAAGGCAGTGGTTTTGGTCCCCATTTTGCAGATGATGAAATGACTTGGACATGTCACATTGCTATTAAATGCAGCCAGAACCAGGTCTTCAAGTCTAGGGCTCTTTTGCCCTGTCCACACTCATCCTATGCAGAAGTTGTGTAGTTGGTAGAAGAGAAAAAGAGTTGATTTCTTCAAGATATCAAACATTGTCATAATGGAGTTATGAAAATTAATGAAGGGAAAATGTACTAGAACAGAGTCAGGAGGTTTGGCAGGGGCGGCTCTTCTGTCCTACCACTTATAGGCAATTGCATACACATGATAAGAAAGGAACTTTGCACCTGGATACTATTTTACTACCCCAGCAGGAGGAAGAAAGGCTTTCCTCATATTCTGGGAATAGCCTAGCCAGTGAGAGACAGTCAAAACTCAGCCAATGAAAAACCACTATACTTCCAGCTTCCAGTTTAATCCAATGGACTTTTTGTTTATTTAACCTCCCCTCCCAATTTCCTGCTTTCCTCTATAAAAGAGGATTCCCCTCTGGTGTTTAGAAGACTTGCCTATGGTTTTGCCAAATCTTGCTTCTCTTCAATTGCAATTCTCTGTTATTCCCAAATAAACCCATCTTTTGTTGGTAAAATAACTGGCAGTTTTATTTTTAAGATTAACGGGAATGGTAATTGACTTGTCTTGATTTTCCCAGGATTTTCTTGGTTTAAGTACAGAGAGTCCTATATCCTGGGAATACCCTTGGCCTTGGGCAAACTGAGACTGTTGTTTCCCTGACCAGGTAGGATTTTTTGCATTTCATAGAAATCAGTAATTTTCTTTGACAACACTATGCCAAGGAAAGAGTATCATAATAACAGTAGATTTGTGAATGAAAATACGATCATCATTGGCTCAAAACTGTTTATTAAAAAAGTTGGTTGGGGGTGGGGAGGGGGGATGAATTCCGGCGTCTTGAAGTTTAAGAACTTGCTCCAGCTGAGATGTATCTTGTGATTGCACTTCTGATCTGTCCTCATGTTAGAGCTAAAACCCCTCGGCCCCATCTGTGTATTTAGCTAACAGTGGTTCTTGAAGTTTATTATCCACAGAATCACTAGGGAGCCTGTTGAAACACTGATAGCCTCAGTCCCAGCGATTCTGATTCAGGAAGTCTGGGCTGGCACTGTGAGCTTGTCCCTGCAGTAGGATCTTAGCAGATGCTGATGCCACCAGTTTGTGGAACACCCTTTGAGCAGCACTTGGTGAGTTCAATGCTCCCTAAAGTGAGGGTGCAAAGCAGTCATTGGGGTGTGGGAAAATTGAACATTTGCATATATAATTATGAAATTTAAAAAATTTTGATTTTTAAGGAATACAAAAAATAAGGTGTTAGTACAGTGGTAAAAGTAAATAATATGTAAACAAATATGCATAATTAAGGGTGTCTGTCAAGAAAATCTTGATAGAGTCAACCAATCAGCTTTTCTCCAGGAAAGGAGGGTGTACCTCCTACACCAGTCACCTCTGTGCCTCTGAACCTGCATTCTGGGAGGAAGCAGGAACTGCATTTTCAGCAGCCTACCTAGGTAATTCTTATGCACACTTAAATTTGGAAGCCCTGACGGAAGTTCTGGGGCTCATTCTCTGAGCCAGTGGTTCTCAAGGTGTGGTTCTGAATCATCAGCATCATCTGGAAACTTGTTAGGAATGCGGATTACTAGGCCCCACCCCAGACCAACTGAATTGAATTCTCTATGGGTCCCACCTACAATCTGTGGTTGAACAAGCCCTCTAGGAGATTCTAATGCATAACAAAGCTTCAGAAACACTGTTCTCCACAGGAGACCCTCAAGGAGAAGGAGCTGGTGACTCAGTAATGGGTTACTCTCAGAGTCCTACTGTTTTTGACTTTTTAACGCAGACAAATCTCTCTTGAAGACTACCTTTCCTGAGAGAATGAATGCCTACTGACTTTCTTCTGTCATGGAATCAGAGAAAGACAACCTAGGTCAGAGCCTAAGCCTCACTGAATCTCAGTTTTTTTGATCTGTAAAATGGGTGAATCCTAATGATGTCTTGATTATAGAGATCCAATGGGATGATAGGTGAAAAAGGGGTTTTGCTGATTATAAAGAACTATGAAAATAGTATTTAACTTTAAATTTTGAGCTCTGTTTAAATTCGTTTCACAGGGTTTGTTCATCCTTCTTGTCTTGTGTATATTGGATCAATTTCCACTTACATTTTTTTTCTAGCTACCCACTTACTACCATTTGCTGAGTGGCTGCTGTGTGCCAGGCACTTTGTTACTGCTTTACACACCTTATTTCTAATCCTTATAGGCCAACTAGTTATTTCCATTTTACAGATAAGGAAACTGAGATCCAAAGAGTTTAAATAATTCTCCTAATAAGTAGCAGAGCTTGGATTTAACTCAAGGCTGTAGGACTACAAAACCCACACTTCTTGAATTACAGCGTGTTAAATCCTCATTCTGGTCTCATCATTAGAATTGACCTTTGTTTGTTCCTTTTGGGCCCCAACCTCCCATGGCGTGGGGTAGCTTGTCTCCTCGGGCCCTGAGCCCTGATTCAGACACCGCTGCAAAGAGCTAGCAATATCCCGCTGGAGTCATCTGATGCCAGAGGCACAGAAGAGTCTGTAAATATCAGGGCTTCACCTGAAAGCAGTTGCATTTCTGGTTCTTCCTCAAACATCTTAAAAGTCTAACTTAAATACCATGGCTTTTTATTTTCAACACACTCTCATGTGGGCTGCCTTAAGACCCTGTCCTATTTGCTCCCTTAGTATCTCAGGCTTCCTTCTCTTCTATTCCTTAAAGTGGTGACCTGTGTGTTGTAGGTGCTGGTAGTTGTCCAGCCAACAGCCACTCTCCTCCTTGTTGCAAGACTGATTTATTCAGCTGCCTGCTTACTCTAGGAGTAAGTCCTCATTGTCTATTCATGGCAGCTTGATTCACGTTTTGAGGCACTGGTTTAGGGATGGGCATATTACACAGTAATGGCCAGTGTCTGAGAGAAGAAGTCTCCTAAGGGCTCTGGGAAAAAGTTCTTTACTGACAAAAAGATATATAAGAAGCCACACCCCTGCTTCCTGGGCTGCAAGATTGCTTTACATGTGGGTCCTTAAAACTATGGCAGCCATGTTGTCTCTATAAAAATAGCTAGCTTGTGGCAATGCCAATGTGCTGTAATGAAGGAGCTGAATTTTTTACACCAGTATTGAGACAGTGCATAAAGCATTCTCAAAGGAATTCTGTCTCTTTGGGCTGCTATAACAAAATACCACAGGCTGGGTAAGCTTATACACAACAGAAATTTATTGCTCACAGTTCAGGAGGCTAGGAAGTCCAAGTATGGTTGTGTTTGGTGAGGGCTTCTTTTCTGGTTCATAGCTGTGCCTTCTTGCTCTGTCCTCTGTGGAGCCTTTTTCATAAGGCACTAATTCCACTTATGAGGGCTCCACCTTCGTGATTTAAGAAATTTCCAAAAGCAACTGCCACCACCCCCCCCCACCTTATTAATACCATCACTTATGGGGTTAGGATTTCAACATATGAATTTGGGGGGGGGTATAAACTTTCAGAACATAGCACCTACCTTGAACTTGTGTGAGATAATAAAACCTCCATAGATATTAAATCATGTTTTGAATTGGGGTTTGAATGTCTATTATTTGCATCTGACAGCATTATGACTGACACTTGAAACTATTTCCTTCAGTCTCTACACTGGAAGGTGGGGATTTTATTTTTCTTGTTTGAAGTTATATCCTTAGCATCTAGCCTATAACTGACACACAGCAGGTGCTCATCAGATGCTTACTGACTAAATGAATAAGAGCTCTGTCGGGGGAAACTCACTGAAAGTAGAAATGTGATATCCTTGCCTGGGAGGCAGATTGAAATAAAAACTTGAGATGACATTGTGTATGGACCAGGAAAAATTTCTGCTGGATAATACCCACTAGGAGTTAGTAGAATCCTTGGATATCAGAACAGAAAGGGGTGTTGGACACAGTTATCTCCAACTGCCTTGTTTTCTTTTTAAAATGAAGAAAAGAGGCCCCAAGAAGGTAAGCAACTTATCCAAGGCTCTTGTTGTGGACCAAATGTTTGTGGTCCTACAAAATTCAGAAGTTGAAGCCCTAGACCCCGGTGTGACTATATTTGGAGATAGGGTAAGGTTAAATGAGGTCATAAGGGGGTGGGCAGTCCAGTAGGATTAGTGTCAAGAAGAGCGATCGGAGACAACACACACCCCCCATAATGTGAAGGCGCAGTGGGCTATCTACAAGCCAGGAAAAGAGCCCTCACTAGAAATCTAATTGGCCAGCACTGTGATCTTGGATTTCCCAATCTCCAGCTCTGTGCACAATAAGTTCCTGTTGTTGAAATCAGACAATCTGTGTTATTTCGTTACAGTAGCACCTGTATATTTCTTGGCTCTCTTCCTTTATGCCAGCCAGACCCTTACTTGCTATGCTACTTGCTATGTGCCTGGGGCACATAATACCTACTCTCTGAGCCCCTTTCTTTCTTCCTTTCTTTCTATTCAATTTATTTTTTTAAATTTTCATCTGAGTTAACATATAGTGCAACAATGATTTCGCGAGTAGATTCCTTAATGTCCCTTACCCATTTGGCCCATCTCCCCTCCCACAAACATATTTGTTCTCCATATTTAAGAGTCTCTTATGTTTTGTCCCCTTCCCTGTTTTTATATTATTTTTGCTTCCCTTCCCTTATGTTCATCTGTTTTGTATTTTAAAGTCCTCATATGAGTGAAGTCATATGATACTTGTCTTTCTCTGACTAATTTTGCTTAGCATAATACCCTCCAGTTCCATCCACATAGTTGCAAATGACAAGATTTCACTCTTTTTGATTGCTGAGTAATACTCCATTGTATGATAGCAAAGGGGTAATGATTCCTGTTGGCTCACTTCCTAGGTTTATGGAAACAATAAATGCTATGATGGAACTGGACAAGTTTTACAAATTACACAATTCAAATAAAATTTAGTTTGCTCTTATACTAGATGTCAAATATAGGGGTGTTGAGGTAAAATGAGGAAAAGAGCTATAACCAGGGTGCCAGCAGGCCTTGGTTATGGATTCATAGGGAACACATACACAAAAGTATTCAAATAGAAAAGGAGGGGAATGAAGAGACGTTGGAATGTAAAATTGCTAGTTTTCAAGATTTGGTTTGTGCTAGGCACTGCAATAGACCCATGCATCAATTATTTTGTATAATTATCACATTAGCCATGAAAAGGTGTTTTGGTTTTTACCAATGAAGAAACTGAGGCTGTGAGAGGTTCAGAGAACTGTTGAGGTAATGGGTGGTCAAGCAAAGTTTGTACCTATATCACCTGGCTCCAAATGTCCATGGATAAAGAAGATGTGTATATATATACATATATATACGTATACATATACATATACATACACACACACATACACATAAATATAATGGAATATTACTCAGTGATCAAAAAAGAATGAAATCTTACTATTTACAACAACATGGGTGGAACTAGAATGGATTATGTATGTGAAATATGTCAATCAGAGAAAGACAAATAGTATATGACTTCACTCATGTGGAATTTAAGAAACAAAATAGATGAACATAGGAGAAGGGAGGGAAAAATAAGATAAAAAACAGGGGGGAGGCAAACCATAAGACAGTCTTAGAGAACAAACTGAGGGTTGCTGGAGGGGTGTTGGATGGGGGATGGGCTAAATGTACGATGAGCATTAAGGAAGGCACTCGTTGGGATGAGTATTGGGTATTATAGGTAAGTGATGAATCACTAAATTCTACTCCTGAAACCAATACTATACTATATGTTAACTAACAGGAATTTAAATAAAAAAATAAAAAGTAGAAAAGAAAGGTATGAAAAAAAAAATCGTCTGGCTCAGCATCCATGCTTTCTGCCATACTATGGGCTACTCCAGAAACTTGAAGGTGTCTGTCTGGATGACCCACTTTGAGGTCCTTCTGCCTCTAGCATGCCAAGTCTCCCATTTTCCCACAGGTCCTTCCCTGACTGAGCAGTGGGACTGTACCAGGAATGTGGCTTGGATAGCGAAGGTTCAGACGTTATTGTGTATACAACTCTTCCGGCTCCACCAGCTTAGCCCCCAAAAAACGAGGCATGGGCAGTTCTTCATTTTTGTTTTGGTGTATAGTCCATGTAATTTTTCTTTGCTTTGGTTGTGTTTGGTCTACAAACCAGAGCTCTGGGTTGAGGGCAACAAGAACTAGCAATTTGTCTGACTTCAAGTCAGGCGTAAGTTCAAAGTCCAGTTACACCACTGCTCACCTATTGTCTTTGTGCAAGTTTCTTCTAGGTCTCCATTTATTTACTTGGGATGTGGGGATAAAACCTTACTTGGAGGTTTATTGTATATAGTGATGTTGAATATAGTTTTTCCATGCAAGAGATACTCAAAATGTGATAGCCATTCCTTAAATCGTTATAGAGGAGAGAGAAAAAATTAATTCCAGATCCTTACAGTCCAGTTACTACCTTTCCCCCCACCTCTCTATACCTTTCTAATTTGTTCTCAAATTAGCTTCTATTTCCTGCAGATATATTTCTGATAGGTCTTACTTTACATTTTTTCTGGTTTGCTTTCCCAGCTCTGTTTATCCCTCTTAAATGGATTGTTTTGTTCTCCACCTCTCTCTTCCACTCTCCCCGTCCCTTTCCCCCTGTCCACTTTGCACCCCACACTTGTTATACATAGTCATATAGAAGGCTGTGTTTGCCCTGAGTTTGTTTCCAGCTCCATTCAGTGTCTGTCTTGCTCCAGGAATTTTTGAAGCCAAAACATTTTGCTGCAGAAGTGACTCCCTATGGCATCCATTGAGGTGCATCTGGATTCTGCAGCCAGCAGCCTTTGAAGCCCTACAGTGCATCTGGTAGAAAATGTTTTTGGCCAACAAGGAGCTCAATTATCTATGCACTTTTCCCCCAATCTCTTCTTCAATCTGTTAAAAACATCCAGATTTCTTGGGTTCCATTTAGAATGGAAAACTATAACCACTTGGGAACTCTGATAGTAAAAACCTTTGCTGGCTCCCCATTGCCTATGGAATGAATGCTAAAGCACTCTGCAGGCAATCAGGGTCCTCAGAGTCCAGCCTCACTCACAGCCTTTAATCAGAGGTTCTTAATCTGGGGTTTGGGAATCCCTTGAAGTTCCAAGCAGAATTGTTTGTATGTAATTTTTTTTTTTTTTGGTCTTCTGGATAGAAAGTTCAAAGCTTTCATCAGTTTCTCAAAGAGTTCCCCAAATCAAAATGATTAAGTACCCATCAATCCATTAGGCTTGACCTTGAGTCAAGTAACTGGCACATCAAACTATCATTTTCATAGACTTAGTTCTGAACTTCTTACTCTTCTGTGCCCCTACCTACTGCCTTCCTAGCCTATATATTTCATCTTCTCTCACTTTCCTGCTTGCTGGCTTATGGTTCTATTTCCCCAGTTTTATTTATCTTTTTTATTAAGAAAAAACTGTTCATTTATTTATTTTGAGAGATGGAGAGAGAGAATCCCAAGCAGACTCCGTGCTGTTAGCACAGAGCCCAATGTGGGGCTCGATCTTATGAACTTGAGATCATGACCTGAGCCAAAATCAAGAGCCCGACACTTAATTGACTGAGTCACCTAAGTGCTCTATGTTTTCTCTTTGTAGCATTGTCCTGATCTTCAAAGCTGACCGTTGGTTCTGTTTTTCCTGATAATGACTTTGTCTTTTGTAATAGTTTTCTGATAATGTCTTAGTTTGGCTTCCCCTCAAAGCAGACCTTGACACTAAGTCAGATGTGTATGGTATATTTTGAGGGTTATCCTAGGAAACCTTAGTAAGAGAGTGAAGAAGGAAGCTGGCAGAGAATTATTACCAAAGAAGTTAAAAACATGGGCAGCTGGAGCCTAATTCTACAGGGCAGCACACATGGTTGCCTCAGGCTTTCCCTACCTGAGGTAAGTGAAGAGAGGTATTTATCCACCATCAGTCCTTGCTTGGACAGGGAAGAGAGCAGACATCAATTCTCTAGCACTCTGGCCTGCCTTGCCTATAGTAAAAGTGGAGTATAGCAGCTAGAGAGTCATAGGTGATAGCAGTGGAAACTGGGGTGGCTTGTACAGAAATAGTATATGATGAAGAGATACAGGTGGGGCCCCAATAGCATCGGCTACATGATCTAAGCTGTACTTAATTTTACCTTCTTCTTCTGACTACCTAGGCTTTGTACCTCCCAGTCTAGCCAGTCCTTGAGTTACTTCTTAGGGAGGCACTTCTTTCGCGTTTGCTGCACAAGACCTCTTACCAATTCCCAGGTGTAAATACTATTGTCTAGCTTCTGTCTGATTTCTCATTTTGTTTCGTTTTGCCTATGATGTCCCTGTCTTCTGCTGAAAACTTAATCATAATTCAAGGCTAAGATAAAATGTTCTCATTTTTATAGATTCATCTAAGTAAGAATCAAACACCCTCTCTCATTTGGTCCCTTAATGTTTCATGTTTGCTTCTATGAAATTGGTGAACCATTCTGGGTGGATGTACTGTCTCTTTTCCTAGGAAATGGAGTCAGAGGTCATGTACTGATTTATTAATCTTTGAATCTCAGAGATGAATCAAATGCTTGGTACACAGTAGGTATTTGAAAAAGGTTTGCTGAGATGAAATTCATAGTATCTAAGGATACATTTCATGACTACATCATGCCATTGGACATGGAGTGTTTTGTTTGGTCTCTGAAATCTAACTCCATATGTGGTTTACTTGAGGGATAGTCTTTTTTTTCTTGCATTGATCTATTGTGATATCCTTATCTCAGTGCCTTTCTGGAAATCAGTGCTTTAGGATTGCCTAAAAATCATCCTATAAAGAAGGTTGTTAATTGATGCAGCAAATACTTACTGAGCATTAGCTATATTCTAAGTACCAGAAATATTCACCTAAGTATACTTTCAAGGAACTCTCAGTCCTGCTTCACCACTTTCTGGTCATGTGTGTTTAGCCAAGGAAATTTGACAAGCTGCCTCAGTTTTCTCTGAGAGGATTAGATTCATTATCTTTATAGGAGCCTGTTTCAAACTCTGTGATGCTCAGAGAAATTTTTGATACTAACGATAAAGATAATTTTCTTTGACCCTTTCAGATTCTGCTTTTTCTCCCTTACCAACACTAAATTAGAACTAATACAGTTGGAACCACAATGGCTAGGCTGTATTTACAACCTTGGAGCAGTGCCTGTATCTGTTTTGTATGTATGCAAAACTCTTCTCTTTGTGACCAGATTGTAAAGCCAATGAGAAAGTGTTCAAGTATCCCTGCCCCAGAATGTGTATGGGTTATTATGACAGACTAGCAAAAATCTTATGGGTAATTTCAGGCCCATCTCAATAATTCTTACTCAGCCTTCAAGGCTCAGTTCAGATGTGCCCTTCAGGAAATGTTTGGTCATTCCGGTTCAGCCCATGTAGTGGTCCTCTAGCATCTGGGGCTTGTCATATTAATATTATTAGCTGTGTTTCTACCTAATTGATTGTCAGCTTATTGAGGTCAGGGGCTGTGCTTTGTTTGGCTTCTTCTTGAATGGAGTATCTGGTGTAAAGAAGGTCTCAATCACTATTTGTAAATGGAATATAATTCACATGCACCCTTTTTTTTGTTTTGGAAGGAGAATCCATGGTAATTCCAGAGGTGGGTGATTTTCCCAGCAGACTTTCCTTTAACATCCTCTTTTCCCCCTCATCTATTCAGTCTTTCATTACCTTCCTTGACTGATTTATAGACTAGGTTAGATACAACTCTAATGAAGCCAAAAAATTGTCACAGTACTTTTGGGGATTGCTGTACTTAACTTCTGGAGATAATTGTTCATTCAGGCTCTTACTTCACCTTTTATTCCTTTGTTCAGAGAAGGAGATGTTTTATGCTTTCTGGAGGGTGAGAGAGGCTCCAAGTTATTTAGGTTAGTCAACAAAAATTTGCTGACTATAGTGGGCAGGAATATGCCATGTCTGTTTTCTGGGAAGTAGTAATTTTAGAAAACCATTGGATAGATTTTAAACTCTTGATGTGTCCAATCATTTTTATGGCCTTTTTCAGATATTTCCTTTGATTTTAATTTACTTTCCATGGATTTTTCCTGCCCCCAAACAGTTTAGTGCTGTATTATCAAAATGTAGCTTTAAGAGTTCAAGGATATGTCCAGGCCTTGCCTGTACCAAAGGATGAGACTGTTAGGGGTCCTTTTCACAGGGAGGCAAAGAGGCCTAGAACTGGGAAGCATGGATCAGTTATCCAGAACAGCTAGAAGCAAGGTAGCCAGTGTGGAGAGCCAGAGCAATCCGGGTTCCAAACTACAAAAACAGTGGAAGTGGGATTGGGAAGGGAGATAGGATGCAAATATGAACAGTTAAGTCATTGAGTAGAATACTCTAGACCAGAACAGTATGAGATATGAGGTACAGAAAGTAGAAAATGGTTAAGGAATGAACTTGTCAGTAGAAGAAGCCACCAACACCAGCTGTTTAACTGATGCCTCATATAGAGGCAGGTGCTGCACCTTAAAGAGATCCCAGTTTTCTGGATAGAAGATATAGACAAAAGGTCCCTGTTAATAGGGTTTTTCCTTCACTCTATAACACTTTCCAGTCCCTGGAAACATTTCTGGAGTAGAACTGTACTATCCATGGAGAGAATAAATACCTTAGGCAGTCATGCCTTTTATGATTTTCTTCCTACATCTATTTCCCATCCATTTGTACTTTACTTAAAAAACAAGGCAATCATAGACCTACCATGCCTGTATTTCTGCTGTGTGGTATGTGAGCTAGTGAGGTAGCTATGAAAAGTCAAATATAAAACAGGTGTTCAAGCACTGGAAACAAGAGAGAGCAAGACCAGATTGATTCCAATACCATGCAAGAGACACCCCCTATCTCAATTCAACCCTAAATGCTGCCTATGCAGCCACCATCCCTCTTGTTGTGGCTTTGACTCTCCTACACATATGCCACATATTATGGAATTGCAGCACCAACAGGAAAGGAGTGGTTTCCATGCAGTTCAGCTCACAGCCCCCCTTCTCTTTACACTAATGCTGACATATGCACCCAAAGAATAAGTGCACTCTCTCAACCCAGATGGACCACAATGCCGTATTATTTTCAAGATTTAAATTCCTTACTCACAAAATGGTTGCCAAAAAGTGAGCAACCCTTACACTCATTCACTCCAACCTTGGTGGACTATCCACTGAAATCAACTCCAATTAGCTATATAATTAAAAGTACAAATTGAAGTCTAATTACTAAAAACCATGGACTAAAACTCAAGACCCTAAATTCAATAAGTGTCTCTTGGTTTTACAATGGAATTGAAAGAAATGGAAAATCCATGTCTGTCCACAGGAAGTTTAGTGTTTAAAGTGATTCAATCCACATCTTCTGAGACTGACAGTGTTAGGCTCCATGAGAACAAGAGACATGGTTTAGACATTATTCCTGGTCCTAAGGAGCTCATGGCCCAGTGGGAGAGATATTCAAGGGTACAATCTGTTGATATAATATGATTAATTCTATCCCTTTTGAAGGTACAAATTAAATATTTCCAAATCTCAATCCCATTGACTGCAATGAAGTCTTTCTTCTCAATGCATAATCACTACAGTGATTGAGCCAAGGGTTCTAAAGAACTTGAAATAAATTCAAGGGGTAAGTCTTGCTAATTATTGTCGTACAGAGAAAAAAATAAATTCTGAGCTGTGGCCTGCATGGTCCTGTTCTCATGGAGTGTTACCACTCAAAACAATTGGTGAATGGCCTGACCATCTCAGTAAATGCTGCAGGGTCCCAGACACTGTCACAGAGACTAGGTGTACCTGTTTGCTGGAAGGTCAGGCAGTCAAGTGCAAGCAACAACTAAAAATACAGACTTGTCCCCAGCCCCCTTGCCACTGGTGGCTAAAAGGGCATAAGCCTGTCTTTGGTTTGGAGTTCAGACATGAGAAGGTGATGCATTTGACGCATTTTCCAAATTAATGCTTGAGGTTTTCAATTTGATAGGAATGTTGGGATGGAATTGCTGGGAAGTTTGTTAGTTTGTTTTAACAAAGCTAGAAACACTGAAGAAGGTGCAGAACTGAAGGAGACAGTCATTATTTCTGCTTTGGTCATGTAGATTCGGGGGCTGCTGTGAAGCATCTGACAGCAAATTTCAAATAGGCGTTTGGATATAAAGGGCTGGAACTACAAGAGTGGCTAGAGATATAAATTTGTGTATCATCATCTTATTATTAGTACCACATTGTAAATGAGGTTAAAAACTTGCCAGAGTCTCATCTATATCTTATATGGTCTCTTCCTGTTTCTTTGTCTCTCTCCCACTCCTACATTACTCTGAGCCTAGAGTACAGTCTTGTCCGAAGGAGATACTCAGTAAATATTTTCATATATCCCCCAAACTCCCTAGATAGATATCTCAGATCCACTTTAAATCTGCTGGCGACTCTTGTCACTTGGAAGAGCGTGCTTTGAAACTGTGAGCTCTCTGATGACTGCACTCTGGGAGACAACAGGCGAGGAAACGCGCGGTGAGACTGCTAATTGCATTTACTGGACCACACGCCTTCCCTGGCTCTCAGAGGAATACACGTTTCCAAGAAATATGGGGTTTGTCTGAGGTCCAAGGGCACTTAGACAATGGAGAAAACAAATCCCTCAGGTTGTGGTTAATGTCTCCGCCTGTCTCAAGACCTGACTCCCTGTTGCCTTATTTATATCCAAACAACCAGGACTTTGGGATATTTGTGTTTAGATTTCGTGTACACAAATTTAAAGTTTTTTTCTTGATCTAGGTGAATAACACCCTGTCCAGGGGTTTCAGTGCTCTTAATATGAATTGTATGTGGCGTTCTGGATTTGGAGACTGAAGCCTGGGCTGTGTATGTATTGTAACCCCTAGAAGTATATGACCTTGGGCAAGTAATTCTAATTATCTGAGTTATGTTTTCTTTACTCATAACAGGGGATTAACATTACCTGCCTCCTAGGGTGGTTGTAAGGGTTCAGTGAAGTGGCCAGTGTGAAAGTATGTACCACATGTTTTTTAAAAAATATCTAGTGGGTATTGGCAAAGCATACTCTTCCAAGTCTTTTGGGGGCTTAATATTTTTTTTGCCCATCTTCAGCTGGGGCGAATTTCTCATCTCACACCTCACTCTTTCTGTGGATAAATGGAGCTACTCTGCCTCAGAAAGTGCCCCTGAAATAATATTTTAAGCCACTCTAATACATACAGATTGCTTTGTCTCTTGAGAAGAGCCATGTCTTTTGGGGTAAATTTTCTTGCTCTAATAATGTTCTGGTTGAGGTTGCTTATCATAGATCCTGCCCTTGGCCAGAGAAACTAGCTCC
Source organism: Panthera tigris (assembly GCF_018350195.1). Taxonomy (NCBI): domain Eukaryota; kingdom Metazoa; phylum Chordata; class Mammalia; order Carnivora; family Felidae; genus Panthera; species Panthera tigris. The sequence continues at coordinate 49,259,932 of NC_056667.1, read as the reverse complement.
TGAATTAGGTCATTCCTAGACCTCCAATCCTTTAGCTGTAGTTATTAACCTAGCAAAGTGCACAGTGTCCAACTGGGCCAATGTCTTTCTCTTGAAGTTTAAATGAAAACCGACCCTGGGAGGGAACAGTTTTCTTTCCTGCTAATATGGAGAGAGAATTAGAGGCAACAAGTGGGGAGAGTTCTGGTAACATCAGTTCCTGGACCATTGTCCTTGAGGCCAACTTCAGCCCTTGATTTTTCCAGATTCATTGGCTCAATAGATTCTCCTTTTTTGCTTACACTAATTTGGTTGGAGTTTTGCACTTGTAGCCATCATGATTTTTCCAGTTATCTATTATGGCATAAAAAAACAACCTCCAAATTTAGTGATCTAAACTGTGGACTGCATCCTGGATTATGTGGGTTGGGAATTCAGACAAGGTACCAGGGGAACAGTGTCTCTCTGCTCCATAATGTTTGAAGCCTCAGCTGATAAGACTTGAATAGATGGGGTGATTCAAATAGCTCAAAAGCTGGGACTACCAAGGGGGCTGAAGATCCCAACACTGAGATGGCTCCTTCATGCACATCACTGGCACCTGGGCTGGGATGACCCCAAGGCTGGGCTCACCTGAAACTGTTGCTTGGCGTAGCAGTGTGTGGCCTCTTCAGGTAGCTGAATCTCTTCACAGAATTGTGGCTGGGTTTTAAGAAAGAGTGGCCCAGGGAGAAGCATTGGGAGAATAAGTATTCAAAGACAACAGGTGAAGCTGCATGACCATTTATGATCTAGACTCTGGGGTCACATAATATCATTTCTGACATACCCTGTTGGTAGAAGCAATCAAGTAAAGGGGACACAGACCCAACTACTTGATAGAAGGAATCTCAAAGACTTTAAAGCCATTTAAAAAATAAAAACAATCAGAACAATCTTAATACACCTGTCTTTCCTTTTTTTTTTTTTTTGTTTACAGCCTTATCATTCTAGGCCCTCATCATCTCTGTCAACGCTTACACTGGTGTCTTCAAAGCTTACCTTCTCCGGGAAGCTCTCCTTGACCTTCTTTATTTTACTCAGAACTCCCTTTGATTCTTTGGTCAAAGGCAAAACATTTATTTGAACTAAAGAAAAAACCAGAGTGTCCTTATTAATCATTGTCTCCTTGGTACTGGTGATGGTCATTTCTCATATATTCTTAGGTACCTCTATGAATCACAGAACCATAGATGTTGAAAGGTATGTGAGAAATAATTTGGTTGATACTTTTAGTTATGCATATTAAATTCAAAAAACCTTTATTAAATTCAACTCTATTCCAGCTAGTACAGAAGTTAAGAAGTTGAGCTAAGTGCACAGAATATCCATTCAGGAAATTTATCATCCAGGGAAACATTTCCTAAAGCATCTTTTGAAAAGTTAGGTTCCACTGAACGTTAAGCATTTTATGAAGAATAAAAGTTATGTTGTTAAATATTTGAGAAATACAGATTTAACAAAATTAAACATCTTTATGAGAAGATTCTTTAGGCCTCGAATGTACATCTATTAGCCTTGAACAAATGTCCAATAAAGATCATTGGATGAAAGTGCATTGTACATCTTCAATGTAGGGGTGAAGTTCTCTGATCTCATAACTTCTTTCCTTGAAACTTACACCCAAACTGTTTTACCATGGAAAATATTTTGGGATTGACAACAGAAGAAGAAATCAAACAATTACTCTTCGATTCCTCCCTTTCCCCTTTAGACTGGCTTTGTGCAAGGCCTGGGCTTTTGCTTCACTGTCCTTGTGTGCATTACTATATCCTGATGAAATGTAGACTCAGCCCTCACAGTCTGCTGGTTAGGAAACTCCAACAATATAGCCTCACTCTTGCTAGGACTCCCTTCTGGGAGCTGTGTCTTGTGCCAGACACCTGATGGGCAGACATTCTGCTACAAACACACTAATGTTCCAAACCATGATGCCAGGATTCACCATAATTTGAGAATTCCCCATCCCTTAGATTGGACCTAAAATTCTGCCTGACAGAAACAGGTCTAAGTAAGCTGGCCTCTTCTTAACAAGTGATAATAAGACTAGTTACTATTCATCAAGGATTTACTTCAGACAAAGTCCTGGGTGAAAGTATTCACAATACTTTGTATGGGTTGAACCATACCATATTACCGTTTTTGTAGGTCAAACCAGTTAAATATTGGCAAACATGTGGTTGTGCCTAATATCACTTAATCTTCATAAAATTTCTACAAGTTAAGGCTTAGCTGGTCTAGGTCAAGGCACATGGGCATCATGGCAGCTGAATAATTTGTGCTCTTTCACATTGATCATCTTTAAATTTCTAGCTCTTACAGAGAGGCTGAGGGTAGTGTAGGGGAAGTAGAAAAAGAGGATTCCTGTTGGCCAGCCAGCCATTCTTCTCTTTTGCAGAATAGTTGCACTCTGGCCCAAGATTTCATAAAGCCCAACTGTTAATCAGACATACCACTCCTTAGTAGGTGGTTTAGCAACTATTTTTTTAATATTGCTCCCATATCACCAGCAATTGATTAAAATATTCCCCCCATATGTTTTCACTCTTATGTGGATCCTGAGAAACTTAACAGAAGACCATGGGGGAGGGAGAGGGGAAAAACAAAGTTAGGGAGGGAGCCAAACCGTAAGAGACTCTTAAAGACTGAGAATAAACTGAGGGTTGATGGGGGGTGGGAGAGACGGGAAAGTGGGTGATGGGCATGAGGAGGGCACCTGTTGGGATGAGCACTGGGTGTTGTATCAAAACCAATTTGACAATAAATTTCATATTAGAAAGAAAGACAGAATAAAAAAAAATAAAATATTCCCCTAGCTACATATTCTATTTTTGTGAAAGAAGTTCTGGAAAATACTTTTCCCTACTTCATTTCATCTTCAATAATGTTTTGATGCATTACATACAGCTGCTTGGAAGGCTTGGTAGATTTCATCTGGCTCTGGCTATATTCTCTCCATTTTTCAGATGAGAAACTCAAAGCTCAGATAAGTTAATAAATGTGCTAAAGGTCCCAGTGCCAGTATGTGCTAGAGCTGGGATTTTACTCAGATCTGGATGACTCCACATCCAGTTGTCTTAACCATTACAGAGTCCAGCTCTGGTTGCTCACAGGCATAGTTTCCCTCATTAAGTCAGCTAAAACCATAGTCCTTAAGAGTGTGTCCAGCCCGGGCTTGAATACTGCTTTGCTGCTTACTGGTTGCCCCTGTAGGGTAAATTACTTAGCCTCTCTGTTTCAATTTCCTCATCTGTAAAATGGAGATTAAAAATGCATTTTTGAGGGGATTTTGTGAGGATTCAATGACTTAAAAATAGTAGTGACTGCTGTCATTTATTATACCCTATCCCCATACAGTTAATTTCTATCTACCTTGCTTTTCCATTGGCCTGTGTTGCTGAAGACCCAGTCAGTCCTGGACTAGAACTGACTTAAGCTGGAGTGGCCTATTTAAAAGCCTAAAGAATCTGCATCCTCATCTCTCTTTCCACTTGGAACTGGTGCCCAGGAATTCTAAATGGCCAACATTAGGGGATTAAATGGTACAAATTTAATAGCCACCAATAATCACCTAGTGTTAGATATTTAGATTGTGCCAAACTTTTGCAGTTATAAATACAAAGAGCAAGGACAATTAAAGGAAAATGAAACAGAAAATTTTAAAGGTCAAGAGATGGATTATGTGAATAGACAATGGTCAGACCGTATACGACAATAGAACGCTGACCTACAGCCTCTGCAACAAGCAACTGGATTTGGTCAGTGACTGCCAACTTCCCTATTCTGTGCTCTTACTTCAACTCAGAACCAAGCAGAGAAAATCAAATGCTCCTCAAACTGATCACATAAGGTACCTTTCTTCTATTAGCCTGACTCCAGCTTCCCCACATCAACAACCTCCAATTAAAGCATGCCCCAAACCTTCCCATTTTTCCTTCTGAAAAGATTTCCCACTACTCTGCCTGCCTGCCTTTGAATCTCTACCAAACGTTAGTGACAGCAACTAATTCCTTGCTACAGCAGCAAACTCTTAATAAATAGACTCTGTTCTCATTTTGGTGGTTTTTGTTTATTTCCAGTTTTTCTGGAGGTACCACTGAGCTATAGTCTGCACTGCTCATCACATGGACCCCGGGCTTCAAGCAGGTACAGCATCCAGAGAGGCCCCTTGTGCCTTGCTGCTCACAGCTTACAGACTCAGTGTCTTATGTGGTAAGTGAACACTGGGTCTGAACTCCATACTCTTGGGTTGAGGTTCTTGGATATCTATTCTCAGTTTAGTAATTGGGTTTTGTTATTAGTTCTCATTTGGTTAGCATTCTTGGTGGAATCAGGCCATTCCTTTTTACCCCTTTGCTCTGGTTTGTGCTTTTGCATAGGCCTTGTAAGCCTCTTGTCTGAGCCACCCTGGTGAGTTTGTGGTTCTTACCAGACCAGCATCCATACAAACTTTGCTGTGGGTCACCCATGAGTAAGGTTCTCCTTCCATCTAAATATTTTGTCCTAAGAACTTAGCTTTGATCCAGAGACTGTTTTCTCTTTTTCTACCTTCTGGGGTGTGCTGTCTGTATTTGGAGGCTACCAACTGTCAGATTGGGGCACTGAGACACAAAGTGCACAAGCACCAATTTCAACTGACTATTGCCAGCTCTCATGGGGTTGTTTAAATATAAATCCTCTCCAAGTCTTGGGAAAAACTGTCTTATAGGTACTCTCATTAGAATCCTAATTTTTTCAATTATCTCTCTACATGATGTAACTTCACCAAAGATGATTTAGGCTTTCAGTGGCCACTCTGGGGAATGTTTGAACTTGAACAAAATTATTCATTTGAGAGATGCTTTGGAAGGTAAAAGGAATTAATATTTCTCAGGCCCAATGAGTAACATTTTTTGTTTGATTGGTACACAGAAGCCTTCAAACAAAATTCTGATTAAAATAATTGCTTTATTAAAGGATGTTTTGGCCAAGGCTAGTGAGTAATTTAACAAACTTAAGTAATTGTATGCTACACTCGTTTTTTCTAAAAAATCGTTTTCTTCCTTGTCCTCTGGTTGCTTCCCTATAACCAGTTCTCCTGTATGTTATTCAGATCTCTCTGCTTCTTTATCTCTATTGACTCTTCTTACCTCTACACCTTGACAAGATGTTCTACCTTTTCCAAAAGACCCTCTTGAAGACCTCAAAGTGTCAGTTGCCTCTAAACATCCATCTTGCCTATGAGCCAGATATGCTGGCTACGGTAGAATTAAAACCATGAACCCAAGCTGAATTAAGAACTATAAGGATTTTCCTAAACCAAGACATGACCAGCAACTATTCTTAAAAGCCATGAACCCAAGCTAAATTGAGAACAATAAGGATTTCCCTAAACCCAGACATGACCAGCAACTATTCTTAGAAGAATTCAGAATTGTTTTGAATGCATACAACCAAGGTTGCCTGACCTATATCAAGTTTTACACAGGTTGGTTGGAATCTTAGATGGTAGATCCTTGATGGCAACAAGAATTGAACTGATCCAGAAAGGGACCTACAGGAGTTTTCTTTTCATAGTAAACCTGATGGTCAAAGAAAGCCCTGGAAATTAGGGTAAAGTCTCCTGAAAGATGCTTCTTAAACATTTCCATTAAAATTAATTGGATCATATTTAATCATAAAAATAGAGAAAAGAGAAAAATATAGCAGATTTTGGGATAGACCAAAAAATAATTGCTGACAACATCTGTGAGTTAGAGAAAGCACCAACATAACAGCACCCATGACTTTTATTGAAGATTGACTAAGAAAACAGAAATTAAAAAGGAAATAGCCCTTTTACCTGAACTACAACATCTGGTAGAACATTTTGTAAGTGCTCTAGAACACAAATGAAACAGGACTTCAAATAAACATATGGCTCTGCAGAGCAATCAGTTGGTGGCCCACGTGCTAACAGACTACCTTTTGACAAGAATACCTATAGAAACTGTAAAGAGAAGGGACAATGGCAAATAGATTATCCCATCTGGGAAAAGAAAAACCAAGACAAAGTTTCTTAATTCAGATCAATGAGATTGCTCCAAGGAATGAGAAAGTGTCCAATATTCTGCTTTTGTCCTAACGTGCAAGGTAAATCATTATGAATATAAATGGTCAACCTCCCCTATTTCTTATAGATATGTATGCTATTCTTTCTATGTTAAATTCTATCACCTTTGATCAACTTCTTATTTGCAGTAAACGTGCCACACAGATGGTAGGTATTTCAAATAACTCACAAATTCCTTATCTCCTAGTCCTTAACTATAATCCTCAACTGAAAAACATTCTTTTCCTGCTCCATGATACTATTGTTGCAAGTTTAATAAGAAGAGACTTACTTGGCAAATGGAATTGTAATTAGCACATCAGGGGGACAATTTCCTGAGGTTCCAGAAGTCTTCTCTATTTATAATTAAACTGTGTCTGCTTTGGATGTACCTTTGCCTTCTCCATTATAATTGATTCATATCTCATCTAATGATCTTGACAATCGATGAATTAAAAATTTAACTGACATAGGGAAAACAATTGGTGCAGAACCTATTACATTTCAGGTAGATCCTACCAAACTATTACCCAAACTTTTCCAATATCCCTTGAAGCCAGAGGAAAGGAAGGACTCAAACCTATTGTTTATGGCTTTTTATCCAACAGCCTTCTTATAGCCTGAACCAGATCTTGTAAACACTTCTATCTTTCCAGTAAATAAACCAAATGGATGAAGATATTGATTTTCAAGATCTCGGGGCTACCAACAAAATTATAATTCCATGATATTTTGGTAATACCTAACCCAACCCAAATATCATCCTTAAGCCACTGGCTTCACTGTAGTGGACACTTGTTCTGCCTTTTTCAGTTTGCCTCTAGTAGAGGACAGGTAAAAGCCTTTTGCCTTCATCTGGTGAGGATAGAAAAGGTCCTAGGGCAGTCAGTGCCCCAGTGGTTCACTGAAGCACCCTTCTATTTCTAAATGATATAAATTTTAAAACAAATAATTAAACTAACAAACAATAAGTAGAATCAGACCTATAAATGCAGAGAAGAAACTGATGGTTGCCAGAGTGGAGGGGGTTGGGGGATGGGCAAAATGGGTTAAGGGGAGTGGGAAATATATGCTTCCAGTTATGAAATGAATAAGTCATAGGAATAAAGGGTGGAGCATAGGGAATATAGTCTGGTATTGTAATAGCATTGTATGGTGACAGATGATAACTACCCTTAGGGTGAGCATAGCATACGTGGAGTTGTTGAATCACTATGGAGTACACCTGAAATTAATGTTACATTGTGTATCAACTATATTCAAATAATAAAAAAATCTAAATTTCCCCTATAATTCAGTTCTGATACAATATGTAGATGATCTCCTACTTTGTTCAGAGAACAAGTAAGCCTGTAAAAAGATCACATTTTCTTTTTCTTAGTCCAGGCAGAAAGAGACTTAATGTTTCAGAAGATAAAATTATAATTTTACCTTGGTGCCTGGGTGGCTCTGTTGGTTAAGTGTTCGACTTCAGCTCAGGTCATGGTCTCACGGTTTGTGGGTTCGAGCCCTGCATTGGGCTCTGGGCTGACAGCTCAGAGCCTCAATGAGGACTGCTTCAGATTCTATCTCCCTCTCTCTCTGCCCCTCCCCTGCTCATACTCTGTCTCTCTCTCTCTCTCAAAAATAAACATTTTAAAAAGTTACAATTTTACGAAAACATAGTCCATTTTTTAGGGGAAGACCTATCCGTGGAAAAAAAAACATGATCTCCCAATAGACTAAAAGATATGCAAACTTTCCTACATCTCTCACAATATGACAATTGAGAATATTTCTCAGTTTAACTGGATGTTGTGGACAATGGATGACAAGTTTTTCTGAGATTTCCATACTTGTTTATGAATTGGCTAAATCCTCAGGAAACTACTCCCTTCTCTGGGAGCCCAAACATGAGCTTCTGGAACTTGAAAACGTTTCTTTGATAGCCTCCTTCCTTAGACATCCTTAACTATGAAAAGCATTTGTCTGTTCATGCATGAATAATCTGGACAAACCCTTAGGTTTTAACTCAACCTATGGGGTACATAAAAAGCCTATCCCTTACTATGGCTTCAATACTGAACCAGCTACAAAGGCTCATCTCTCTTATCTTAGGGCAGAAGCCACTACAGCAAAATTTATCCATGCTTCTAATAACCTAGTTCTAGGTTTCCTACTTGACCTCTTGGTTCTTCATCCAGTCACACTGTGACTGACTCAGAACACTCAACAAATTACTCTTTTCAGTGATCAGATTAATTTTTTTAGGAGAGTCTGTCACTCCCCCCTCTCACATTATTATTCACCACTACAGAACCCTGAATCTTTCCACTCTCTTGCCACAACCAGAGAATCTCATTCTCCTTTTACATCAGGGAAACTTCTATCTCACTGAAATTTATAAGAGGTTTTCATTGGGAATCTTGTTCTAATGTTATTTGTTGATGAATCATACTCAAAACAAACTGGTTTCAAGCAGAATTTGCTGTAACTAATTTAAAATATTTTTTTTATAATGTAGTCCTCTGAAGCAAAATCAGCCTGGATAGCAGAACATAGTGCATTTATTAGAGCTTATAAAGACCTAGCCAAAAACCAGAGTGTAAATACACACACACACACACACACACACACACACACACACACACACCAGGTATACTTGTGGAGTAATACCTTTCTTTGAGATGCTTTGAAAACAAAGGATTTATTACTTCCTCTGGAATTTTCATCCAAAACGGGCAAGTTAAGGAACTTTTAGTTCTTCTCCTACTTTTTAGAAAGATAGCTATTATGAAGGTTGAGGTCCATGAAAAAGGAGTTGAATTTTATCCGGCTCTACCCTCCATGGGTTTACATATGTTTTAGTTATTGTATATCTATTTGGGGGATGTATTGATGTTAAAATATTTCCTTGGCAGAAAGCTACAGCCTAAAAAGCTGTAGCTTGCTAAAAAGCTGCTTGATTTTTGTTTCCAACCTGGGGTATGCCAACTTAGATGATTAAGACACACACTATGGGAGCCATTATTAAAAGACTTTGTAAGTTGTCACCAACAATTCAAAAACTACACAGCTCATACCATCCAAATCTTCTGTAAAGATTAGGAGAAACAATGGCATCCTTAAATTAAAATTAGCATAATTATCAAAGCTTTTAGTAACCCTTGGCTGAAGGTACATCTACTATAGCCCATTCCCTTGGGGATCCATCAGTTATCCATTTATGAACTGTTATACGGAAGGCCCATGCATCAAGGGGTTTCACCTCTAATATTAAACTCTGCCCTATTGCATGAAAACATGGCAAAATATTGCGTGGGACTCATATGTTATCCCCAGTTCTTTCACCAACAGTGTAAGGCCTCCTTCCCACAATATCTGCCTAAGCAATCTTTTCACGATTTTCCACCAGGGGATTTCATCTATTGGAAGACAAATAAAAGGAAAACTGTACTTGAGCTTCATTGGAAGGTACTTTAACAACAGAGTAGTGAAACTCTAGGGAATCAATCCTTGGGATTATGTTTCATAAGTAAAGAAGTAATACAGAATTCCACACAATTGGGAGGCCACTAAAAAATGAAACCTCAAAAAAGGGTTTTCATGGATCCTTTAGAAAGAGCTGACCTTTGGAAGTAGACAGTTGATCCAAGACCTTCAGAACCATCTGATGGCCTTAGGTAATGGTCAGCTCCCACACAAGATGTCAGACCAATACCTGTGTAACCCGTTTTGTTTTTCATTTGCTGGCTTATCACTTGTCTTGCCATTTTATATAGAGTCTTTTTGTTTATTTTTTTCAAGTTTTTATTTAAATACTAATTAACATATGGTATAATATTAATTTTAGGAGTAGACTTTAGTGATTCATCATTTACATATAACACCTAGTACTCATCACAACTAGTGTGCTCTTTATTGTTGTCCACCTATAATGGTCCTTTTTTCCCCTTTAATGACCATTGTTAGGTTACAATTGAGTTAGATAATTCTGACCTAAAAGTCAAAAGATGAACTCTAGAAGTTACTGATGACACCACTCTTGCCCTAGATAGAATGCAACTTGTTGGCACAAGTAGTAGATTCATTGTTGTAGGCTTTTTGTTGGCTAGGCATGGTCTGTGTTGGTGTCATTGCTGATAGTCCTTACTTACTCAGATCAAAGAAACCAGCAGTATAGAGCAGGCTATTCTTCACCTTAAAGAATAAGTGATGGGGCACCTGGGTGGCTCAGTTGATTGAGCATCTGACTTTGGCTCCCGTCATGATCTCACCATTTGTGAGGTGGAGCCCCTCATCTGGCTCGCTGCTGTCAGTGCAGAGCCCACTTTGGGTCCTCTGTCCCCTTCTCTCTCTGCCCCTCCCCACTGGCACTGTCTCAAAAATAAATAAGCATTCAAAAAAAGAAAAAGTAACTTGATTTTCCGAGGCCCATCCTCATGGCCTATGGGATTTATTCTCTTTTCCTAGATTAGCCAATTGGAATTCCCTGTCCTGACCATCTAAAAGGAACTATTAATTGTTCTTGTTTTTGTCATAGTGGTTATAGTGCTGGCCCATTACATTCTGTGTAGACTTGTACATGCTTCCATGCAGCAGCTCTCTCATCTGATGGTCGCTATGATGATACAACAATAAAAGGGACAAAAAAATCTTGTAATCCAGTTGACTATGGAGACAACTGGTCCATTTCCCATTAAGAGGGTCTGCATCTCCAGTCCCTGTTTTATTTCTCACCCTCCTGTAGGTGAGAAAATGAACAAAAGGGGGACTGAGGGTCTGAATATACAAATGGATGATGGCCAGGGTATATATGACAATAGAACTCTGACTCAAAGCTATAAATATGGAGTTTGGACATAGGATAACGTAAGTCAGGAGTCTGCAAACCTTTTCTGTAAAGGACTAGATACTAAATATTTTAGGTTTTGCAGGCCATATGGTTTCTGTAGCAACTAAAGCAGTCATAGACAATAATAAACAAATGGACATGGCTGTGTTACAATAAAATTTATTTATAAAGACAGAAGGTGGGATCATCTGACCTGCTGGCTATATTTGCTGACCACTGGTTTACTTGTCTGTAACTGAGAAAGCCTTCCCCTTATAATAAGAGCAGAGTGGGGGGGAAGGAAGGAAATAAACACTGATCAAATTCATACTATGAGCTAGACACTGTGCTCAGGACTTCTATATTCATCACATCATTTAATCCCCACAATCATATCCCTGTGCTATAGAGAAGAAAATGGAGTTTCTGAAAGCTAAAATAGATTGTCCACAATCACATGGCTGGTGGAAAACAAAACCTTCTGACTTTAAAGTGTTTTTTCTTCCTCATCATCACAGATTTCTTTATTTGCCATCCACATGCCTTCCCCAGCATCTCTAGCCATATTTGCTTTCAACTCTATAGTAACCACCACAACAAAGAAATAATAGCAGTTAAATGTCCCTGTTTGACATATTTATAATATATGTTCTTATTTTTATTAAATAATTTATAATTAAGTTATATTAAATTTATATTAAATTTATATAAAATAATCTCCACAAAAATCCCAGGAAGTATATTTTCCCTTTTGAAACAGGGATGGGGAACACCAAGTTCACAAAGCTGGAAATTGGCAAATGAAGCATAAGAACCCCTATTTCCTAATTCCTAATTTTCTAACTAGGACTTTATTTCCTGGTCAACATTTGTTTAATTAACACAGAATAATATTTTCCTTTCTGTGAACCTCTCTAAGTACAGCTGCCAAGTCAATTCTGACGACCAGAAGTAGCTGAGACTAGATTAATGGTTTTGGAGGGAATATCAAGTTTAATGAAATGAAATTCTGTTAAAGTAATATAGATTGGTGTCCAGGAAATATCAGAAACTCGGTGCTTTGTCAACAACTTGGCTATCAGGCTGAAGGCCACCTGGATTCCTCTTTAAGGAGTTCCCCAAGTGAAAAATGGCTTTGCAGAACATCTAACTCTTAGATCTCCCAAAGTTCTGGGCAGGAAGAAGCCACTGTCTTTGGCTGACATTTCCCAAAATATAAATTCAGAGTCTCAAGGGTAGGAAATCTTTTTATTTTTAAAGCTGTGTATTGAAAGAGAGAAATCAGGATATTCCCAGATGATACTACTGGAAACTCTTCAGACTTTTTCCTTTTGTAGCTCTATCATAAGCAGTTTTCTGGTTTGACCTGAGAGGAGCTTCTGAAGGAGAAGTGTGCCTGTCTCCCAGTCTCCTGGATCAACAGCCTATTCTTTGGTAGCCTGTGCTAACAGGATGTTGGGGGCTATAGAGCAGGCTTGAGGTGAGGCTTTCAGTGGAACTGGTCTGATGAGGAAAGTGTAATGTAAGCCCCAACACTGCTTGACTATGTTAGGATCTGACCTTGCAATCTCAGATGTGGAAATGTCATTAAGGAGGGGAGGGGAGAGGAAGAGGAAAGAGAGGAGAGGAGAGGAGAGCATATTAGAGGGGAAGAGAAGAGACATACCTCCTTTCGTTCCTAAATCCAGGTCCATCCCTGGGCTTTAGATACCAGTGAGCCAGCAAAAGCAAGTATCTAGCATTTCTGCTTCTATAAGAAGCAATTTTATCGTCCAACAAGATCCATGCTGAGTAGCTATCATAAATGACTAATGACCATGAGAGTCTCCTGCCCCAAAGCCTTGACCTTCACAAACTCTTGCTTTCCAAGGAACCCTATAGCGGCATTCTCTCTAGAGGACACTGAGTTCTGAACCTTTCCCTCTTCATCTTTCACCCCACAGAGTCCTTCTTTCTTACAATGGGCTTTGTGTATAACCCCAGAATCCTGGCATCTCTGTCACAGAGGCACAAAAATGAACACCCAGGCCAATGTTTTCAAACAGAATCTGGGGAACCATAGAGCTTCCTCAGATACCCCATACCAGTGAAGGCGCTTTCTCCCTTCCCCACCCTCCCCATCCATACCCAGCCCATTTCAGTTTGGAGGAGCTCATCTGTGAATTGTTTTGCAGATTGGGCTTTTCTTTTGAAGGAGGATTCAAATGTTTATAGCAACTGGTGTAGCCCAAGACCATCTTCATGTCCCATTCCTCTTTGTAACCCTGGTGCCTTCCACACCTCTGGCACAACAGAGGTACTTAATAAATATTTAGGCATAAAAATACATATTTAATTCATTTTTTCATTCATGTATTCACTGGAGAAACACTTGTTCAACTCCTGTTGCATTGTGAGGATCATTTGCCCATAATTTCTGCGACTCCATTGACTGCCAATCCTCGTTAGTCAATGTATGTGGTTGGAAACAAACCATCCATTTCCCCCCTCACTACACCAGCTCCATGCAACTCATGCTGTATCCCAGGCTGAATCAGCCTGAGGGTTAAAAGTGAGGTCATATTAACAGTAACAGACTTTATTTATTTATTTATTTATTTATTTATTTATTTATTTAGGCTTTACTCCCAATCTCTTATTGTACATTTGTCTCATTTGCTGGACTCATTTCTCTTTGAGACATGCTTTGCTGTGAGCTTTGTCTCCTTACTAACACAGGATAGAAGTGGTGGGAAGAGCCTTTTGTTGCAAAGATTATGGAGCTTTAAGAATATATATCTGAAAGTACTTTGAGCAAGGGAAACCGCTCTTCAAGGGTCAGAGGTTGTTATTAAGTAGGGCTGCCTGCCAGCCAGCTGGGTACTTGTGAGAAATTTAGGATGCCAGGGAGAAGATACTCACCCAGAATAATTGATGCTGTTGTTAAAAAAACACTTTGCGGTCAAGTCTCAGACAAATCTTAGTCTTTCCCGTGGGGAAAAGCCACAGCTTGTTGGTAGTGTTTCTATTTGGTACTGGCATCATTCTGCTGGCTATTTAAACTAGACTGTGGCCCTTTGCTTCATTCAGCTAACATTTAATGAGAACCTTTTAATGTTTAATTTGCACATGCATTCATGCAGCCATTCATTCATTTACTGATTCAGTCAACAGATACTTATTGTGTTCCTACTATGTGCTATAAGGGTACAGCAATAAATGAAATGATCTAGAATTTCCACGCTTTTGCAGTTTATAGTCTAGTGGTAGCAACATATAAGTGAAAAGTGAGGTGAAGATGTAGAAATATATGGAGTCTCAGATGGTGATAAGTGCTGAGAAAAATAAAAGCAGGGAGGAGAGATAGGGAATGTTGGGGGGATGGGATCACCATTTTAGTTAACATGGCCTAGGTAGGGAAGATCTCCTCACAAAGATGATGGCGATTCTATGAGCTAGATGCTAGCTCTATTGTGTAGATGAAGTACCTCAGCTCAGAGAGGTGAAGTGACATGGTCAAGGTCACATAGGGAGTTAGTGACTGAGTAGGTACTTGGGCCCAGTTCTGTGTGACCTTAAATTCAGATTCTTTCAATAGTGGAACACTGACTGCCTACATGTTTTCATCTATAAAATATAAGGCTGGGCTAAGCCAGGACATAGAATGCTTCCTTTCTGGCTTTGACATACCTTGGGTCAGTGGTCTTTTCTGAGGGCTACAGTAATTTGTAACTGCTTTCAGTAACATCTGAAAATGACTGATGTTACCCACTCTCTTGCACAATTTGAGGCAGTAATTTCTTGTTAGAGATTTGGCTTCAAAGTTAGATCTTGAACACACACAGACACAATACTGAAAGGTGAAATGGAAGAGACGTTTTGGTGCTGTGTAATGCTGTTAAAATGAACCAATGCGGGAGTCATAAGTATTATTTATGATAATAGATTATTTAGATTTTAAACAATATTCATGAAGATCATAGAAAAGTAATGCTGAAAAAATCTATATGTATGGAATGCCAGAGAATTCTGGAAGGGGGTCTGTAGGTCAGGCTGTGGATGGATGTGAGAGTTCTGAGGACCAGTGAATCCTGCGAAGTGAGATGTAAGGAAGGGGCATGCTGCTATCTTGAAGTGCTTTGAGTGCAGAGCCTCCAGAATTAAAAGCCAGATCCTGTGGCTAAGGTCTACCCATGAGGGCAGGGATTGACTTTTGATTCTTTTGTATCTCCAAGGCCAGGCAGAGTGCCTGGTACTTACCTGATGTCTCAATAAGTACTTGTTGAGTGAATGAACGTAAGATGACAAAGAGATCTGAGACCATATAATACAAGGAATGGATGCTGGAGTTGAGACTGTACATTGCTTTTTTCCACACTTGCAGATATTTCCTTCTTCCATTTGTACTTTTGCAAAGGAACATAAACTAAGTTATGACACTATTAAATCTCTCTTTCTCTTCCTCTTTGGGTCTCAGTGTATACATCTTGATATTATCCATCTATCTCGTTTCATATTTGTTGTTATTTTTGTTGTTGTTGGTGGTGGGTGTGTGCACATGCGTGCGTGTGTATGTGTGTGTATGTGAAATTGCGTCCGAGTAGAAGATCTAATCATTTCTTCAGTAAATTCTGTTAAGAAAATTGTAATAATGTCTGAACAGGAATAAACCTTTCTTTCATTTATGATATTCAAGCAGCTGTAATTGTCTAGTGCTTTTGACAATGCTCTGCTGATTCCCGAGTTGTCATTGCTATGTAAGCCCCATTAAAGGCTATACAAACCCTTTTGAGCTTTCTCACAGCTAACTAATTATGCCTTGATTGATGGAAAAGTAAGCACACCTTGATTGCTTATGTAATTTTGAATTAATTACATTACTTCCAGATTTGTATGTCATTGAGGAAGGTACTTATCGACTGATTCCAATTAATGTATAACAAATTTATGATATACATAGAAGCTTTACAGACTTAAGATATTATAACTCCCAAGGTTCAATTCATTCATTCATTCATTTGTTCAGTCATTCAATGAATATTTATGGAATTTTTAGTATGTAAAGATGCTTTGGGAGTTGGTATGGTAATGCAGAGAACGTATAATACTTGGTGCCTGCATCCTAAAATGGGAGTGACAGGCACACAGATAATCACAAAGTGAAAATGGCAATACATAGGATAGTTACTCTAGCTTTCTGCCTTATCTTCATTTATATTAGTTGAACTAGGGAAAGAAAAACCTTTGGGGAATTTAATGCAGGGAATTGGTTACACAGGTGATAGAAAAGCTGGGACATCAGCAAGGGATGGTAAGGCAACTCAAAGATTTGTGGCAGCAAGAAGCTCCCACCTCTGTAATTTAGAGGGACCAAAGAAGTATTCCTGGAGCCCAGGGGTGGACACCACTGGACAAAGCTTGACCATGGCCAGGCTATCAGATGGTGTCTGTAGCTTTGGAAATGATGGGGCTCTTGAGCATAGAGAAGGGGTGGGAGATACTCTGGCCCCTTCCTCTTGCTCCAGTCTCTTAAATATCTCTCCTGGTAGTTTCAGGCTGAGGAGGTGAGCCCTTGCTATGATATGGGGCAGAGGAAGGGTGAGGAATGGATCTGAAGACAAACTGGCCTGAGTCTTGCACAGAACTCTAGGGTTTATGACTGTCTAATACACATCTACATTTAAATGTAGAGAAAGTGTTTACATCATATTGGAATCACATGCAAGGTCAGTTTGTGGAGAGGACTCTGTGTGTATCTGTGTGCGTGTCTAATGTGCACCCTGGGTGTTGGGGGGGGGGTTGGGGAGTAGGATGGGGTAGACTGCTAGCTTGGAAGAAAAGAGAATGATAAATTTCTCCCTAGTAGTGGATCAGATGTGAGAATTTAGTGGTAAGCTGTCTACCATTAAGGTAAAATATTTGGAAAAGGATTGGAACTTACTTCATGATTGAGTTGAGGTGGGAATCCAATAATATAGAGGGTATAAAAATATAGCCTTACTGGGAGACACTTAACAGTGGTTAGTCCATTAACTAATTAATTCGACAAACATCTATTAAAAGCCAACTATAGACCCAGTGCAGGATCAGGTGCTGGTGATACTATGATGTGCAAAAATAGACTTGTTTCTGGCCTTAAGGATTTTATACCCTAGTGAGTGAGAAAGATGTTTACTTTTCAAATGATTACAAATGTGAGTAAGTACTGACTGTGATAAGAGTAATAAGAGTACAGAGGATTATAATGATGTATTATAGGGGGACGGTGATCTGCCTGAGGGATCAGGGAAAGCTTCCTACAAGAAAAGCCAGTTGATCTGAAATTTTTCAGTATTATAGGAGTAGGACTAAAAAAGGGAAAGAGAGTGGGGATGAATGGTCCAGGGTCAAAGAAGAGCCATGCAAAGACCCTGGTGTATGAGGAAACATTCCAGTGAGATGGGCTGTGGTGGGAAATAGAAACTTTCAGTGACATTTTCAAATAGGTGATCAACTACAGTCAAAAGGACTCACATATCACACTTTTCTGTAACCTTCCAATCCTAAAATTACGTGATTTACAGCATTTAATTGCTTGCTGACTTTGGGTTCAATCCAGTGAGACATCCTTTGAGAGATGAAAGAAGAGCAGGAGACGGGGTGCTTTGGTGAGGAGAGCATAACACGCCAACAAGTTGAGTAACCATATACGACAGCATATGATTAAGTACTGCAATGAGGGGTCTACATGACTGGAAGGATTGGAGGTCAGGGAAGAAAGCAGAGTGGGATGGGGCTTCCTGTTGTCACCTCTCCTGATCAGACAGCTAGATTTCTCTACTCTGCAGGAGGGCGTCTTACTGAAGAGAATTCTTGGCAGCTAGTAGGTAATCACTACATCAGCTGCCAGTGTGTAACTCACAGGAAGGAGCAAGAACACAGCGGGTGGGGGTACCATTACTGTTTTGTGCCAGGTGTTTTAAATGTATTGTCTCATTTAGTCTTTATATCCACTGTATAAAATAGTAAGTATTAGTATTCCCATTTCATAGACAAGGAAACTAAGATGTAGTGGTTTGGATCACATGCCCATGGTCACACATTTATACAGTGGCCAGCCTAGGGTTAGAACCCATTTCTGTCTAGCTCTAAACTCAATGGTTCTATCACAGAGGCTTCCCTACTCACTGCAGTTTGTGCATGTGTTGTGTTTTCTTGCTTTATTCCTTATCTTAGAGTATTACATTCTTAAAAAGAAGGGAAATAATTTTTGAAGGATCTGCTGTTCACCAATCAATATGCTTGGTAATTACATAGAATATTTCATTTCATGCTTACCAAAAAGTCCAAGCTATGTGTTATTCTCTCCCTTTTATAGATGAGGAGACTGTTAAGTGTCAGGTGTAAGGTCTTTCATCTACCAGGGTAGCAGAGCTGGGATTAGATTATGGGTCCACTTGAGTCCAAATTCCATGCTCTTTCCAGTCAATCACTTTTGTCTCTGAGACCTTCCAAGTCATGGTTATATCTTGCACTATCATGAAACTTCTCAGGTTCAAAAGTATTTATTCATTTATTTACTATTTATACATCGTACAACGTTTTTGTGGTAGACACTGTAGAGAGCACAGAGAATGGAAAATAATTCTTTTAATTCCTTTTTGGTTTTATGGTCAGTTCTAAACATTATGACACTTAATTGTTCTCATACTCTTTCTTGGATTTTACTCCATGGATATTAGCACTTAAAGGGGTCTTACAGATTACTAGTCAGCGTTTCATATTCTAAAAGATACTTGTAATCAAGATTTTAAAATCCCAAATAAAGCATCAGCTAGCAGAATTCAGCAGCATATTAAAGAATACTATACCATGAGAAAGAGAAGTTACTCCAGGAATATAAGGATGAATCAATATAAAGATATATATTAATAAAAATTTTCATACTAATAGATCTCATGACAAAATTTTTCTGATCATTCTCTAGACATAATGAAATGCAATTGATTAGTGCAACATCACACATATCTTATGAATATGCAAATTATATATGCATATATTATATATGTATGTATAATGCAATTATGTGTTTATCTACATGTATATAATACACACACATACACATACTTTTAAAATTTCACAGAAGAAGAGCTGAACAAATAACAAGGCATATACTAAGTCCTTGGATAGAAAGGTTCAACCTAATTAAGACATTTTTCCCTTCATTAACTTATAAATTGGATACAGTTCTAATAAAAACACTGAAACTTTTTTAAAAGTTCTTATGGAAAAAGAACCAATAAGAAGAGCCAAAAGAACAGAGAAAAAGAGGGGAAATGAGGGAGCATGAGTAAAGCGTATCATAAAACTTCAATAAATTAGTGAGATTGGTTGATAGCAAGACCAATGAAAAAGAATTGAAAATCCAAATATATATGAAATTCAAACATATATAGAAAGTAGGATATAATAAGGTTAGCAACTCAATTCAGTGTATGTGTGTGTAGAGGGGAGCAGTAACAGACTAGTCCATATGATAATAACTGGTAGCCACTTGGAAAATAATTTGATTCATATTTATATTAAGCACTAATATGAATTCTAAATGGACCAAAGACTCAAAAGTAAAAAATGAAATCATAAAGGAAGTAGAAGAAAATATGTGAGAATTTTTTTATTACTCAGGAATGGGAAAAATCTTTTCAATTATTATACAAAATGCAAATGGCAGAAGAAAAATATTGATAAATTTTACTTTATGTATCTAAAAAATCTGTATGCAAAAAAATGTAAGCAGCGTCAAAAGACAAATGACCGTAGGCAAAACATCTGCAGCTTATCACCAAGGGTTAATCTCTTTAATATATAAATAGCTCTTACAAATCAATATAAAAAAATCATCAATTCACTACAAAAATGGGCAAAGGATCTACATAGACAGGTCAGAGAAAAGGAAAATCCAAAACTAAAGTCTCTTAAAAAAAGGGAGAGTCACTTGATTTTTTGCATAATAGTGGAAATGAAAATTAAAAATATGCTCATCTACCATTTTCACCTATCAAATTGGCAAAAATTCAAATGTTAGGTGATACCCTCATGTTGCCAAGACTGTGGAAACACCCCTATAATGCTCCCAGTGGGAGGGAAATTGGTATAGTTTCAACAATATTAAACAAAATTACAAATGCATCTCTTTGTTGACTTCGTTTACCATTCCACTTCCTGGAAATTATACTATGGATATATTTACCCATGTGAAAATGCCATATGCAATATTATTCTTCATAGAAAAGGATTGGAAATAATGTAAATATTCATCAACAGAAGATTTGTTAAATGGAATTATGCAGCTGGAGCTTTTTAGCAACTGATTTGGAAAGATCTCCAACTTGCATTTTTAAGTGAAAAATTAAGCTGTAGAACAGTGTGTATAGTATAGAAAGAAAATGGAAAAAAAGAATAAATACATTTGCTTCTATATTCATTAATAATATCTCTGAAAGGACTCATAACAACTTAATGATAGTGAAAACTTTTTCTGTTGTTTTGTTTCACTTTTTCTTTTGGAGAGAGGTGTACTGAGTAGTGGGGGGATTTGAATAGGAGAACATTTTTCATTTGATACATTTTTCTACTTTTTCAATTTTGAACCATGTATAATATATAAATGATTTTATTTTAGCAATTCAATACCTACAAAATATGTGAATGAAAAAACCCCAAATTTTCAGGTTCCTTTTCTGGGTGATATTAAGAGGGCTGACCCATAGACCCATTCAGTGTATCCTCTCCTCTTCTCAATGACCACCATAGCACCATTGATGGACAGTCTGAAAACCAACTTTTAAACTCTGAGAATTAGTACTTATAGAGCATCTCTGAGAGGGCTGGCACATAGTAATTATTTTGGCAAATGTTATCTGTTGTTTTTATTTTTATACTTCGTATGTGGGTAAACTGAATCACACAGCCAGAAATTGTTAATTAGATTTTAATATCCTTTTAAAATGTTTCTTACATGGTAGTTATCAATGACTTGACACATAGTGGATATTCAACAAGTACATGGTGATGGATTGACCTCACCCTGTGGTATCATGAGTGATTAACAAAGACCAGGGGTGCCTGGGTGGCTCAGTTGGTTGTATTCAACTCTTTTTTTTAATGTTTTATTTATTTATTTTGAGAGAGAGAGAAAGAGAGAAAGTCCTAAGCAGGCTCTGTGCTGCCAGCGCAGTGCCTGATGCAGGGCTTGAACTCATGAACAATGAGATCATGACCTGATCTGAAATCAAGAGTAAGAAACACAACTGACTGAGCCACCCAGGGGTCCCAAGTGTCCAACTCTTGATTTTGGCTTGGGTCATGATATCCCAGTCATGGGATCGAGCTCCCCATCAGGCTCTGTGCTGGGCATGTAATCTGCTTGAGATTCTCTCTCTCTCTCTCTCTCTCTGTCTCTCTCTCTCTCTGTCTCTCTCTCTCTCTCTCTCTCTCTCCCTCTCTCCCTCCCTCCCTTTCTCCCTCTCTCCCTCCCTCCCTCCCTCCCTCCCTTTCTCCCTCTCTCCCTCTCTCCCTTGGCCCCTTTGTCCTGCTCACACTCCCTCTTTTAAAACCAACCAACAAACAAAACAAAAAAAAAACAAAGACCATATTGTTGGTGGAGGCCTATGGGCATGAGGTAATGTATCAAAATGAGGTAGCTTGTCCTGTCGTAGGCCTGAGGAGCTTCACCTCCTGAGAGAAGAGTGTTCAGCAGGCAAGATAAATTTCAAATCACAACCTATGGAAGAACATGGGGTGATAGGAAGCTCATGGAATCTTGAGTCAAAAGATCTAGTATAGATTCATGGTTCACTTACAGAGTAGCTTAGAAAGCCCTGAGTGGGTCTCTACCTGTCTCCATTGTTGACTGCATCCTTGCAATATCTGCCCTCCTCTCCTCATGGCTGCTATAAAGTCAGAAGACCTAACTATATTTCAAAGCATTTCAAAACTATATAGTAGCATAAAAGTTGCAGCATAATACATGACAATTTCACAGTAACATTAGGCCTGTTCACTCTCTCTGCCTAAGTAGAGGATTTGTCGCTGGTGAAGACAGTGTTAAATTTACAGAGCAACCCAAGAAGAGACTGGCTTGCTATAGGGGGAGACCCAGGACTGATGGTAGGCACTTAACAGCATGTTCCAATTACAGCCTTTAAATCTAATTGCATACTCTGTTAATCTCTGTCAGTGCGGCATCATTTAATATCATCACGGCAGCCTCTAATATCGTGAGCAATGTGAGCTGAGCTGAGACTATTGAAAAAGTTCAGTCCCAGGTCTTCATATCCCCTTTAATTCTCTCTGTCAATTATGCCACAGCCAGGAGTTCAAACAAAGGTCTTGGGATCCGGGGTTGGAGCTACCTTTTTGAAGCGAAGCCTCTTATAAATATACAGATTATATCAGGAGCCTCCAATCCCTTCTCTTGGTTATTTTTGATGGGTTAGTTAAATGACTAGTCCCTGAGATATAACTTACTGTGTGCTTATTTCAAATAAATATTGTAAATGCTATCTGTTCCACAGATTATAGTTTTGGAAATAACATGGTGTCACTTGCACATGTATTTCCCACCCTGCCCCCAAACCTCCTGGCTCGAGAAAGGTTGATGGGGAAAAAACCCCGGACACCTACTTAGCTCTATTCCTTGTACACAGTAGGCTTTTTACCTTTGTTTATTCTCATTACGAGTGACAGTTTACTAGCATGAAACTGCTGGTCACAAACTTAGATTTATTTTTTAAATTAAATTAAATTGATTTTAGGGGAGGCTGGGTGGCTCTGGCTGTTGAGCCTCTGACTTCAGTTCAGGTCATGATCTCATGGTTAGTGGGTTTGAGCCCTGCGTTGGGCTCTGTGCTGACAGCTCAGAGCATGGAGCCTGCTTTGGATTCTGTGTCTCCCTTTATCTCTGCCCCTCCCCCGCTGTGCTCTGTCTCTCTCTGTCTCTCAAAAATAAATATATAAATGTAAAAAAAAATTAAATTTCAGTATAGTTGACACACAATGTTACATTAGTTTCAGGCATACAACTTAGTGATGCATCAGGTTTATGTATTATTCTATGTTTGCCACAAGTATAGCCACCATCTGTCCCATTACATTGCTATTACAGTGTCACCGACTATGTTTCTTCTGCTCTGCTTATTATTCCTATGACTTACTTATTCCATATCTGGAAGCCTGTATCTCCCTCTCCCCTTCAGTCATTTTGCCCAACTACTACCCCTCTGGCAACCATTATTTTTTCTATTTATAGTTCTGATTCTGGTTTTTGTTTATTCATTTTTTAGGATTCCATTTTTAAAATTCCAATTTAAAAATTTTTAACTGGAATCATATAGTATTTGTCTTTCTTAGTCTGACTTATTTCACTTAGCATAATACCCTTTAGGTCCATCCATGTTGTCTCAAATGGAATGATCTTGTCCTTTTTTATGGCTGTGTAATATTCTGATATAATATTTGATATATTTGATATAATATAATATTCTGATATAATTTTCTAAGCTTCTCTAAATCTAAGCTTACTTTTCTGTTAGTTTAATACCTTTGTTTCCATTGAAGCACTGTTTGGAGGATTAAATGAGATAACCTATGTAAAATACCAAGTACAATTTTGAGCACTTTTATTTTGATATGTTCAAAATTTTTTTTTTTGCTAAGAGTTAATGAATTGTTACCATCTATCAATCAAAAGGTTAAGCCCCTACCATGAATCATTGATTCATTTAATTTTTCTGGCAGCCCTATAGTTAGATACCATTATCATTCCCATTTTCAATTAAGGAGGTTGAAACACAGGAAAATGGAGTATTTTGTCCATGGTGTCGCAGATGGAACATGGGGAGCAGAAATCTTAACCTAGGAAATGGGAATCCACAAGTGTGTTCTCTAAGACCACGGTAAGATCAATTCCATGCCTCCAAGGACTTTTCTTCAAATATTTCTGGAGAGATGAGGCTCACCAGAAGTAGTAATTGATTAGCCAAATCCAGCCACATGTGATTAAGTGCCTAAGTGACTCTGCATGTTTTGTTGGAAGGTTCTGAGACAAGGTGTGTTAGAGGACAGGCTGAGCCACTCGGACACATGATGTAAATGAGGTAGCCCAAGTGTTTCTCTCTCAAGAAGTTGTCCAGAGATACATTGTCCTGGGATGCTTGGTTTCATCTGCCCTCTGCACACAAAGTTGATTTCAAGGCAGCTGCTCAAATTATTGTTAGTCTTGGGTTCTTCCTATTTGTGTGACCCAGTGTTATGGTATAGTGATTAAGACTTCTGTTGTCTTCTGCCTATGGGAACTTAGGGTATTTACTCTCTGCTTTAGTTTTCTCATCTGGAAATAAGCATAATAATAAAGTTGATAAAATTGGAAAATGTTTAGAACAGTGCTTGGCACATAGTGAGTGTTATATTTTGTATGTGTTATTATTATTTGTATATAGTGGGTCTCAGTATTTGCGCATCAGTTGGCTCCTTGAGATGGGTGTCCCCTTTCTGGAGATGCCAGAGGTGAATTTACTTACCTGAAATGAATGAGATTTGTAATCTTCTCAATCTGGAACTCCTGCAATGGTAACAGGGACCCAGATGGAGATTACAGGAGACAAGACAGAAATCAGACTACAATGCAAAGAGCATAGGGCAGGGCTTATTTGTCTGTAGGCAGAGGGGTTCAGAAGCAGTATGGGGTAAGTGATGGGATACTCCACAACCACTATTAGAAGTGCAGACTTTTCCTGTCTTTCCCATCCTTTCTTTACTCCTACAGAGAAAATGAATTCCAATTATAGTCAATGATATACCATAGACCATAGAACTAGACAGGGATACTTTAGCATTTTAGGCAACATTTCTTTGAAGGCTCTGCCAAAGATAATTTCAAACATTTTAAAATCCAGCCACATCCCCTATTTTCTATAATTATATATAACCGTATGAGTTGAGTTGTAGTCTAGTAGCTGACAAAATGTTACATTTATGTAGATACTTAATTCAACATTCATTCATTTTGATTTGCAGTTTGTGTTGCTTATTTTGGAACCAATATATATTTTTTATGCATGGAAGTTTAAGGCTCTGAGGTCACAGTACCAAATGGTTTAAGTAGCCTTGGCAGATGGTTGGGAGCAGATGATTTGGTCAAAATAAAAAACTGGTTGAAATGACGATTTTGCTTTCCACTGATTTCTTTTTGGAAACTTTGTTCAGAACCTGTGTGGTTGGAATTACTTCTGCATGGGAGGGGGGAAAAGCCATAAACTCTTGCTTTCTTTACTCTTTTGGGATTGCTCTTCACTTTAGATGACAAGGTAAGATCATCCAGGGATTCTTCTCACTGAGAAGATGGGACTCTACCGCCAAAAGCAGCACAGGGTCAAGATGGTGCTCAAAGGAACCCAGAAGTGAATGCTTAGGTTTGATGCTCGAGTGGGGGAAAAAGATTCTGGAAGTGTCTCACATATCTTCGTCCAGATAGTTGGAGTATGCTTTAATAACGGTGTGACCTTCAGCAGAGGTTAGTGGAGTCATGGAGTAGGAGGGGTTTAGAAGCTGTAGGAACAGGAATCTCAGTTGGAATGTCAGCAAACTCCAGGGCCCTTCATTGATATGACCACAAGAAGGTTTTATAAAGATATCTTTCTTTCTTTTGTGGAGGTGGAGGGGGGTAAGGGTGGGGCAAAACCTTCTGAACGGTTGGTGTGAGTTACTTAATTCCTGGCATCCTAGAAGCAGAGACTTTTCCTGGGGACAGGATTGGGAGGATCTCTATGAGCCAGTCACTTTTCTTACCTTAACTAGACCAGGGCAAGTCCTGGAGGAGATTGATAAAATGCCTTAAAACTTCAAGTTTCCTTCTGTTTGCTTTTTTGGTGACCCCTTTTCTGCCTCTTAGTAGTGATGAGCAGTAACAACCCTTATGATAAGAAGGGATAATGAACTCACCTTTTGGGAAGAAACATATATTTTAAAAAATACTTAATAATATAACCCATATGAGAGGTACTTACTGAAGGGAAAGATAGGTTCACAGATGGGGGGCAGGCTTGAGATGAGGGAGAATAGTGGTAAAGAACCAAGGTTTTTGAGTTAAATCACCTTGTGTTTGAATTTTACTTTGGATCTTATTAGCTAGCTGTGTGATGCTGAGAAAATGATTTAATCTTTGTGAGACTCAACGTCCCCATCTATAATATGGGTCTCATCATTGTCATGATATCTTTCCATAAAAGGCTTATCATAGTGGCCAGTACACACAGAAATGTAACATGGGGAAGTAAAATCATGTAGAGGCAGCTTACAGTTGGGAAAAAAAGATGCTGCTGTTGCCTCTGCTTCTAACGTCAAAGAGACACCTGCTATAATATCCAGCACTGGCCACATGTGAGTTTTGTGTAGCATGGCATTCCAAAAGAAATGGTAGGACAGCACTTTACCCGCATTGTCTAGTCAAATAAAGCTGTGTGTGTGTGTGTGTGCAGAAATTATTTTAGAGTTGAATGGAAGTTAGTCCCCTCTTCCTACTCTAACTGAATCCTTGGGATTTTTCAAGAAGGGAAAACTGATAATTCATTCTCCAGATGAATGTTTGCTAGATTTAAGACACGTTCCCAGGATCCCACAGTTTGGAGACAGAACTGGTGAAGAATGTTGGAACAGGGTGAAAGTCATCTGCCTATTGTGGGTTCTTAAGGAACACTGAAAAATCCCACATACTTCTGCAGGTCTTGAATTTGGGTTGATGAGGGTAAGGAGACTGTTGATCTGAAAGCTCATCAGAGATGACTGTAGATATTAAAGATATTATCTGGAGTCATGCCCCCAATCTCTTGGGGGACTCCACCATAGGGCCATGTCCAAGCTGGCTGAAGAAACTAGTGCTCACCTATCTCAGACCATGAGTAGAAAGGCAATGAGAGAGAAGGGAGAGAAGGCACCAGAACTCACAAGTGTGTCCCTCACATTCTTCTGGGGAACAGGCTGCTCCTCCATTGACCCCCACCCTGAGAAAAGAGAGTACATGAGCATGATAATGAATGGTCAAGAGCAGGCCACCCTCTCCTCTCCTTTAGTAGTGGCCCCCGGCAGGTGCTTAATGGAAGATGCAGGGATGAGGGATGA
The DNA here is from genome assembly GCF_018350195.1 of Panthera tigris. Classification (NCBI taxonomy): domain Eukaryota; kingdom Metazoa; phylum Chordata; class Mammalia; order Carnivora; family Felidae; genus Panthera; species Panthera tigris. The sequence goes on along the minus strand of NC_056667.1, from coordinate 49,232,897 downwards.
TAATTCCTACGTGGGACTGAGTATTTACCTGAAATAAATTAGAGGGTCCATCCACAAACTGCCAAGCCAGGTTGGACTATTGGAGGGACTATGATATGGTCAAGGGTTATTTGTTAATTTAAGGTAACACCAAACCATTGCCCCAACCTTACCTCTCCACTAGCATGTGGTGGTGGTAAGTACTCAAAAAAGCAGGCAGCATATAAACAGAAGATTACAAAAGGGAAAAATAGTGTGATAGAGTTAAGTAGGGAATGCTATGGGTCCACATTCAGAAAGTGAGGTCCATGCCTATGGAGGGTATGAATGTGCAGTGGTGTAAATATTGAATAATCCCTCTCTGGGAAGAACGATCCTGATTCAGGTATTTGCCAATTTCTGTGGTGTAAATACTCCTACCACGGCTATAAATACGATGTCACAAAATGAGGAGTTGAGAAGAAATGTGCACAATCAGCTCTAGCAAGCTAGTTCCAGCTACCTCCAGCATACCAGAATGTGTATGTGTGCATGTTTGTGTGTGTGTGTGAGAGAGAGAGAGACAGAGAGAGTGTGTGTCAAAGAAGGCTTTCGGGGAAAAGGGACCCCTGACCTAAGTCTGAAAGGATGAATAGGAAATAGCTGGGCAAAGAAAGGTAGGAAGAGGAAGGACATCCCAGGCAGGGGAATAGAATGAGCAAAAGGAGGAGACCTAAAGAAGCATGCCTTCTAAGGACAGAGCATTCAGTACACTTTATGGTGGTTACCAATGCTCAGTGCAGTTCTGTTCTTTTTATTTGTGTTGTAATTGACATGCATGTTACTCAAGTCATGTCTTTAAATCTGTTCATTTTATTGACTCATCATTCGTCAAACACAACAAATGTTGATGAGAGCCTACTTTGTGTTTATTAGGAGGTAAGGATTTAAAGATGGGTAGGACATAGTTCCTGTCCTGAAGACACTTATAGGTAGGGGCAGAACATAACTGCGTAACAGGTAACACCATGGTGAGCACAGTGGTTACAATATGTATACGTTATTAGGGATTGTGGTAGGCTAAGTAATGGACCCCAAAGATATTCTTGTCCTAATTTCTGGAACCTTGTGAATATGTTAGCTTACATGGAAATAGGGACTTTGCAAATGTGATTAAGTTAAGGATCTTGAAATGGGTAGATCATCCTCTGTTATCTGGGTGGGCCTTATCCATAAGAGAACAGTTCTCAAAAAGAGAACAGTGGTGTAAGGAGAGAAGCCGAAAGAAAGAGAAGGTCCTGTGCTTTGAAGATGGAGGAAGGAGCCTTGAGCCAAGGACTGTCAACAGCCTTTAGAATTTGGAAAAGTCAGGTAAAGGAATTCTCCCCTAGTCTCCAGAAGTAATGTAGACCTATCACAACTTGATAGCTCAGGGAAATGGATCTCAGACACCTAACTTCTAGACTGTAATTCATGTTGTTTTAAAGTCACTAAATTTGTGGTGATTTGTTACTGTAGGAGTAGGAAATGAATACAGGGGTATTAAAGGGTACGATGTAACAATGATCAAGGATCTTGACTTGTGAGTCAGATTGCCTCTTTTTTTCTTTTTTAGGTTTATTTATTTATTTTGAGAGAGAGTGTGTGAGCAAGGGGGGGTACAGAAAGAGAGGGAGAGAGAGAAACCTAAGCAGGCTTCGTGCTGACAGTGTGGAGCCCGACATGGGTCTCGGTTTCATGAACCATGGGATCATGACCTGAGCTAAAATCAAGAGCTGGAAGCTTAACCCACTGAGCCACTCAGGTGCCCCCTCAGGTTTCCTCTTTTACAATCATGGCCTCATCTCTTAATAGATCCATAATTTTGGAAAAGTTACTGACTGCCTCAAGCCTCAGTTTCCTCATCTGCAAAATGACGTAATTATACCAACTTCATAGGTTTAGAGTGTGGATGTTGTAAAATTCTATACATACTGCACTGACTCCATAGTGAGCAATCTGTAAATGTCAGCTATGCTTTTCTTTTACACTATCAAATTTCCTCCTTTCTACTTCCTGAACTGACTACATTGAGGATTAAATAGGTTTTTGTGGTATGGCCTGGATGAATGGCTACCATTCCCAATGTTATTTTTGTGGACAAATATGATCTCAAGTTGGAAAAACCCAATACTTGACAAATTTTGGAGCTCCTGTACAATTTTAATGTGAGGCCCCTCTTCTCTTGGAAATGAACACTCACGCTCCATCAGCCAATGAAAGGGTTAAGAGCTGTGTGTCTTTCCCATCTCCCTGCCACCCCTCACCCCCACCCCACCAATAAAAACTCTCATTTTGTGCACCCTGTCTTTGGCCCGAGTATTATTCTCTTCTCTGTGATTTGGAGTCGGCCTGTCTGTCCCCTGACTGAGCAGGAGCAGCTGAACAGCTGTGAAAACAATGGAGAAGCCGAGGAGCGCTGTGATCAGTGGGGGAAGCTGGGGAAATCTGGGACCCACCGGCCCGTTTCCCACGTCAGCACACAGCCTGCAGAACCCGGGTGTCACGTGGCCAGGCTCAGCCTTGGGGGTCTGCTCCCAAGTCGGGTCTCCCCCATTGCTGGCCCTGGCGCAGCTCGGACTCTCTGGCATCCTCGCTTCAGAAAACTGTTCTTTTATCCCCTCTCTCTTACTCCTTCCATGTTCTCGGGGCTGTTGCATAAACATAGTGTTGCTAGGCAGCCCTCAAGCTTCCTTTCATCCTGGATCCCAGGAAACTGTCCAGGCAAATTCACTGGAGTGTGCTTACAGCTGGTGTTGTGCTCAGAGCCAGCTCTCCTGTCTGGCCCCGGGTTTCCCCTCCAGAAGCCCCCCAGAGTCTGTCTTGTACGTTTGATTTGATTTTCTGGATGTGGATATCAAGGCAAGTTTAGGGACCCCCCCCCCAAAACGTCCCCCTACTATTTAGTGCCCCTTACTCTGCAGGCTGTACATACACAATGCCTAACTTAATCACAGCCCTTTGCCAGCCTGCCCAAGATTACTGGACAACAAGGAATTTTGCCGAGTCTTCACTGACATACCCAGTGACCACCTAGTAGTGTTCTGTATGTCACTCCACTTTTTCCTCTGAGCCACAGAACTCACCACTCCCTTTTCCCAACTTCCTCCCACCTCAGCTTCCTCGTGCCCATCCTCTCCTGGTTTTCCTTTCCCTGAAATGGACAGCATGTTCCCCTTCCTCAGAAGTCAGCAGTGTCCCATTCACCTTTATAACCAGCAACCAGCACACATTTGGTTCAGTAAGCATTTGTAGGGTGAAGAAATGATGAAATTATTTAAATAGATTCCTTCCTTATTTATCTCCCGCCTTTGAAATACAATTTAAAAAATCTTGGGGCGCCTGGGTGGCTCAGTTAAATGTCTGACTCTTGGTTTCATCTCAGGGCATGTGGGTTCAAGAATTGGGGTTCCACGCTGGCAGTGGAAAGCCAGCGTTGGATTCTCTCTCTGTCTCTCCACCACTTACTTTTTTTCTTTCTCTCTCAAAATAAATAAAATAAACTTAAAAAAAATCTTATTACCATCCTGATCTTGGTTTAATATTTTTCTCTTTTGGATTGAGTTGTCACTATAATTATTCTCAGTTCTCATTTGATCAAAATAATCTACATACATTATAAATGTTGATATTTATTGAACATAAAATTAGAATTTCACTGAAAAAGCATCTCTCAATGAGATGAATGGGCTTATTCATGTAGTTTATGTATCTGTAGATGAATACTACTTATTTTTAGAATGACTGAGGCTTCTACATTAATTCTATTCCAATATTCTGTTTCTTGAATATTATATATTATTGTAAATTTCAAATATACGCTAACTGGAGAGCCTAATATAATACAATTATCATTCGCCTCTTTTTCTGGTTGCATACAAATAGTACCTTCTAGATGCAGATGAGCTATTTAGCATGTGTAAGTTTTTGTTTAGTCAACTTTTATTGAGTGAATGATGTAAACATCTGTCCTTATTTGACTTTTTTAATTGTTATACACAAAATATTGTTCTTATTTGTATTAGGCTGTTGGAATGTTGACTATGCATCCTATGTGGCATCATCCCTTTTTGGGGCTATGGCAGATTTGCTGATTAAACAGAATATTGGCTTCTGCTGAACCTTGATGCAGCTCAAAATTCCTCTTAACATGGTGGCCAGGCAATGACTACCAACCAATTGGATGAGCATGAAGCCAACACCAATTTTATGGCCTTGCATTTTTTTAAAGAATAATATCTTTATTATTTTTGCAAATAGAGTACATATGAATGAAAAGCAAACAGTATTGAAAAGTTCACAGAAGCAAGTAAAACCTCACCCCAAATTCCTCCACCTATGCATTAACATCATAAGTGTTAGACAGTATTGTTTTGTATACTTCTCTTTGCAAACCTAGTGATAAAGCTACGTACAAATAATTTCATTAAAAATGTGATCATTATATGCCTATCACTGAGTAAAAACTACATTTATTTTTTCTTGAATTTAGTGAAAAAAAGATGGAAGTGCTGAACTTCAGATTGTTTCTTTATAAGAAGAAATATTAATTCTTACAAGAGAACCTCAAAAGTTAAGAAAAACATTGTGAAATAGACTAAGGAGTGAGGAAAAATTGCTTTTAAATTACATGTTTCAAATTGGGCAGTATCTATAATGCTGTCTTTGAAATATGAGAATATTAGGTAATCTAAGTCTCCATATCCCCTCCTCACACTTCCCATTTCTTTCCTTAGTGAAATTATTTTCCAGTGTTGGAACTCATAATATTAGTATTCTGATCTCTAATTCTGACCATTGTTTAATCTTAATTCAATATTCAAATCCGTTTAGTGCTCAGTACTAGCCTTGTTACCATGGCTTTGCCGTTAAAGAGGCCTTTTATTTTGAAACATCAATTGTTTGGTATTTTGTTATCAGGTATCTTTTTCACAAAAGACTCATAGGTGTCATTTTTAAATTTTTAATATGCTTGAGAATGTTCTCATCTTTATGCTTGCATGGCAGATAATTGTCCTAATGATTTTGTGATCTGGACAACAAGATGATACTATTATTTCTTTGCGAAGGGACTTACGGATGGCCCACGTCTTCAGCCTTTGGGTGTTCCTCAGAATCCTGCCTCAGGTCTGGGAGGATCAATCCTCTGCTCACAGCCAGCACAGCTGCCCCAGGAGGCCCCCTTCGCCTTTCCTGCATCACTCTGCCTCTCTCCAGTCCCTCTTTGCTCTTGGCCCAGCCAAATACCTTTTCCTTCCTTACCATGTGGATCCTAGTTCTGGCCTTCGTCCATCCTCTGTGAGATTTAATTTCTTTAGCACCTGCTCTGGAAAGATCGTATTTCTCACCAAATTTCCTCTTTCTTACTCACAAGGAAAATGCATTCTGTCCTTGGCACCTCTGGAAATTGGAGTAAATGATTTTTCTAAGCCTTTCTGCAGGTTTTGCGACTTATTCCATTAGGATTTTCCTTGTCATCTCTCTCCCTTTTTTTTCTCAGCCCAATGTTTCCTTCTTTCAGGATACAGCTGCTTGCTTTGAGCGGTTCTTTATTGTGTCTAAAAATGGGTTGCTTGTCAGAGACCTATTACTTCACAGATCTGAGATGCAGACTGGTTCAAAGTCTGATAACCAATTAGCAACATCTCACTTGGTTTCTGTCTTCTACTCTTGCCCACTAAACTAAACAGCAGTAATAACCCTTTCTTAAAAAAAAAGTTTTATTTATTTTGAGAGAGAAAGAGAGAGAGCATGAGTGAGTGGCAGAGAGACAGAAAGAGAGGAATAGAGAGAGAATCCCAAGCAGGCTCTGCACTGTCAGCACAGAGCCCAATGTGGGGCTCAAACCCACAAACCATGAGATCATGACCTGAGCTGAAACCAAGAGCCGGACACTCAACCAACTGAGCCAGCCAGGTGTCCCAGTAATAACCCTTTTTATTAGCATGGTACAAATACAAAACCTAACTAATTGCGGGTGATGCCTGGTTTGTGATTTCAAGGGGAGCAGACAAGATGACAATAGTTCTAATGCAAGTGTTGCTTTAACCAGGATGAGAGGGGGGATGGTGGGAAAAGATGGTCTAAGCCTGTTTAAGGGCTTCAGGGAAGATTTTACAAAGGATTTGGCATTTGAAGGGAGACTTGTAGACCAAGTCAGAGTTTGTCAGGAAGTCAAGCCCTTGGGGAGAGTACAGCAGAGAATGACAGAATGCGCAAAGTGGCAGCAAGGACAACACGGTGGACTGTAGGGACTAGAAGTCGCTTAGCATGGCCTGGAAGGAGGAGCATCAGAGTCTATGGCTGGTAGGTATGCAGAGCTGTGTGTACCATGTAGAAGAGTTTTGATTTGATGATGAAGGTGGAAGACGGAATGATTTTAAAAGGCAGGTTTGATTTAATTGGATGTGCATGTCATGGGAGGTCACTCTGGCAGGGAGTGGGGGCCGTTGTCAGAGGGTGAGCCTAGAGACAGTGAACAAAAGGCTACTGTAAGTGTACAGGTGAGAGACAATGGGCTTGACTTGGGCCTGACTGACTAGAAAGGCAGTGGTCTGGGGCGCCTGGGTGGCGCAGTCGGTTAAGCGTCCGACTTCAGCCAGGTCACGATCTCGCGGTCTGTGAGTTCGAGCCCCGCGTCAGGCATCTGGGCTGATGGCTCAGAGCCTGGAGCCTGTTTCCGATTCTGTGTCTCCCTCTCTCTGCCCCTCCCCCGTTCATGCTCTGTCTCTCTCTGTCCCAAAAATAAATAAAAAAACGTTGAAAAAAAAAAATTTTAGAAAGGCAGTGGTCGTGGGGATGACCGCACTGTGAGATTTCTTAGATGATCTAGAAGACAGACCGCAAGATTTTAGAGAAAGGATCAACAGCTCTGAGTGCATCGGACCTGGTGCAGCACTGGCTCTGTCCCTGATTGACTGTTTAATTATGGGATAATCACTAGACAGCATTAGACTCAGTTTCCTCATCAGTGTATGGGGGAAAAATGCTCAACCCACAACTGGTAATGATATACATAGAGCTCTTGCTGGGAGAATGCTGGTGGCTAGCGACCCATCAAAGTGAGTTAGGAGCACCTGTTTCCAGCCTCCTTGACATTTAAGATTCTTTGACTCTGTGAACAGTTATGCCATCAACTCTCTGAACAGTGGGGGTGAACATTCTGTATTTTGAACTACCCTAGTACCACCTTGTGTTACTGAATCGTTCAGAATGTGAGTCAGGAATATAAAATCAAACAGCTGAGTACATTTTGCATAAGATATCTTATTAGACACAGGATGAAAGGTGATACAAATAACCTCTCTTTGCAGTTTCTTGGGACTGAAATCCATGTGGAAAGTAGGGTGGGAGGAGGTATATGGCTAGTAACACTATCACTATCACACAGCTACTAGTCCTAATACTTGCAGCTACCAGTAATTGAGTACTTAATAGTATGAGGCATTGTGTACCAAATATTTTAATTGCATTATATCATTTAGGTCCCACAATAGGCTTATGAAGTGGACATTTCTCATCTATTACTCAATAAGGGAGTATTAAAGTAAAGCACTGTAAATAACTTACTTGAAGTCACTTACCTAGAAAATATTGACTTTGGAAACCAGAACTGTATCAGTTAGCTTTTGCTGAATAACAAACTACCCTGAAATGCAGTAGTTTCAAATAACATTTATTATTACTTATGACCCTGAAGGTTGGTTGGATATTTTGGGGGATTTAGGTCAAGCTTGGCTGATATTGGCTTGGCTTTCTTCTGCATCTGTGGTCAGATGGAGGACTGACTACTGGAATGGCCTCTCTCAACAGCCTCTCTGGCTGTGGCTGTTGGTCAGCTATTGGCTGGAGCAGTGAGACTGAATGGGCCTCTTCAACTAGCAGACCAGCCTGGGCTTCTTCGCAAGACTGACAGGGAGTGCTCCAAAACCAAGAGCAGGTGTGAAGAGATGCTTGAGACCCAGGCTCAGAATATCACTTCTGCCACAGCCTTTTGGCCAAAGCAACACAGGCCCATCCAGAGGAAAGGATGGAGAAGTGGATTCCACCTCTTGGTGAAAGAATTGGAAGGAATTGTGGCCATTTTTGTAATATACAACACAAGCCATGGCTTTGGGCTTGCAAGTCTATGATCCTGCAGTAAAGGATGTTGTTTTTGTGCTTATTTTGTAGATAGAAACACTAAAGTTCAAAGATATTGAACAATTTGCTCAAAGTCACTTGACTTAGTAGCCAAACCATTGTGTGAAGCCAGGCATGTCTGACTTCAGTCAGTGACTTTTTGCTGGATACTCATGGTTCAAAGTCTGTGAGATACAAAGCCATACCCTTCTAGAGGTGGAAGGAACCTCAGAAGTTGTCTGATCCATTAGCTGATAGAATTCTGAATTTCATAGGTTACTGTAATTTCAAAAGTCATTTTGGCAACCAACATGGATTTGTCAACTTTTTTTTTTTTGCCTAGTCAAAGCACTATAAAAACCATCTCCTAGCTTCCTCATTTAATGGAGGAAAAAAAGAAAATTTCAATGCCAAAAAGCATAATTTTGTAATAAAGTGAAATTGTTTAAATTGAATTAATTCAGCTTTGCAAAAAAACAAAACAAAAAAACCTTACTACTTTGTCTTTAATTTTGCTTCTTTTGTTGTGGGCCTGTGATGTCTTTACATTGGTCAAAAGATGAGCATACAGGAGATACTAATTTAGCCGATTCTCCTCATTTGTTAATACTCACATGCCCTCCAGAACATTCCTGACATGTGGTCTTCAACTGTTGCATACTTCTGGTGAGAGAGCTCTCTATTATCTGAAACAGTTCACTTCATCTTTAGACAACTGCAGAAAAGAATCTTTTCTTACTATATTGAGCCCAAATCCTTCTCCCAGTGATGTCTACCCACTAACTGAAGTTCGTCTTTCGGTGCTCAATTATAAGAGATGAGTGTACAAAGGTATCTGGAAATAGTCGTGGGTCCCCTGGATTGTCATTAACCCTAGTTCCTTTGGTCTCCACTAATATAATATTGCCTTGGAGTGCCATCTGCTTTTGTCCTGCCCTCAGGCTCCATCCAGCTTGACTACATCTGCCTTCATGTGGATGCAGAAGTCAGTTTATGTCTCTGGATTTGGCCTGATTAGCTGGCATAGATTAGGTCATACCTTTTCTCTCTCTACATGTGATTCCTCTGTTAATGAGGTTTAAGATCATATTAGCCTTTCCAGGAAATCTTATCAAGCTGTTGACTCAAGGTTCAACTTTAAGACTCAACTTCTGTATGAACAAAATGTGAGCACTGTAGAGCTGTTTCAAAGGCTCAATAAGTACTTAAAAAATGCAATACAACTTCAGTAGCATTTAAAGAATATCTGTCATGGATTTGGCTCTGTGATAGGTGCTGGTACTATGAAGAAGAAAAGACAGTCTTTCTGTTTTCAAGGAAGTCAGAGTCCAGAAAGTAAAACAGACACACAAAAATAATATTACCACAAGATGATTGGCTTTTTTGGGTGGTGCGTTCCAAGTGAAGATGGGCGAATAGGAAAAGGAACATCAGTGCCTACATGGGGCTCAAGGAAGGCTTTCTAGAGGATGTAGCCCCCGAACCAAGGCCTGGAGAACATTAAGATTTGCCAGGTGGGCCTGGTCTCTTTACATTCATGGCAGGTGTTATATCATAGCAATTAAATAGTGCAGGCTTTAGGACCAGACCATCTGAACTCCAGTCATGGCACCTGCCACTTTCACAGGTTAAACCCCTGATTCTTCAGCTTCCTTCTCAAGGATATTATTGCTCCCTGGTAAGGCTTAGATGAGTCAATAAGCATAGGATTGTTGGCATAATCCTGGTGCATAATGTGGTAACTATTCTCATTCCAAATGACTAAGATGACTCAAATTCTGAACTCTCCTAGTTTGATCAAGGACATTTTAACTCTCTTAACCTTTGTCCCCCGCCCAATGCAATGAAGAGCACACCCAGGATGCATCCTTACCTGTCAACATCTTAAGAGAATGACTTCATGAAGAATGCATGGGTGGACCAAGAGGCTGCTGCGTTCATAGTGCTGATATCCACTGAAGCAGCTGGATAGTCTCAGGTGATCAGGTTCACATTTCTCTTCTAAAATATAATTGCTGGAGGGTTGCCTGGGTGGCTCAGCTGGTTAAGTGTCTGACTTCAGCTCAGGTAATGATCTTGTGGTTTTTGAGTTTGAGCCCCACATCAGGCTCTGTGCTGACAGCTCAGAGCCTGGCTCCTGCTTCAGATTCTGTGTCTCCCTCTCTTTTTGCCCTTACCCCACTCATGGTGTCTCTCTCTCTCTCTCTCTCTCTCTCAAAAATACATAAAAATTAAAAAAATATTTTAAAAATAAAAATAAAAAATAAAATATAATTGCTGGAAACCCAACCCAACATTAAAAAAATATATATTGTGTATATAAACCACAATTTCTTTATCCCTTCATCAGTTGATGGACATTTAAGCTCTTTCCATACTTTGGCTATTGTTGAGAGTGCTGCTATAAACATTGGGGTACAAGTGCCCCTATGCATCAGCATTCCTGTATCCCTTGGGTAAATTCCTGGCAGTGCTATTCCTGGGTCATAGGGTAGATCTAATTGTAAATAATTTCAAACATGAAGAAAAATCAATAAGAATAGTACCATATGCTCTTTATACAGGTTCTCCTATTGTTAGCATTCTGCTCCATTTGCTTGATCATTTCCTCTCTTTTTCCCTTCTATACACACACACACGCACACACAGGCACACACATACATACATAGATACACACAGGCACAAATAGACACAGAACAAATAGACATACACATAGACACTCATACACAGATACACACACAGACAAAAATACACAGACACACACATACACAGACATGCAGGCACAAATATACAGACACAGATAATATACACACACACATAGACACCCATACACAGATACACACAGACACATCCAAGGATACAAATACACAGATACAAAAAGACACACACATAGACACACATACACTGATACACATGGACACACACACATACGAAAATTTTTTCTGAACCATTTCAGACTAAATTGTGTCTTTATCTTTACCTTTTCCTGTTGGCTGGGAACAATGATGTTCTTTACATAACCACAAGGTGATTATCAGCTTCAGTAAGCACTGATATAATAATTTGATATACTCTAATGTCATTATTCCAATTTTGTCAATGTACCCAATAATATCCTTTATAGATTTTTTTAACCTCCATTATAGAATCTAAAAGTCAAAATTTTATAAAAAGCTCTACCCAGAGGGGAGCTACTTCTTTCCCTCCCCTTCTCCCTGTTTTCTCACTCCTATAAGTAACCCACTTAATTGTTTTCTGGTTTATCCTCTTTTATTGGTAAAGATAAGCAGGGACTTGTATGTTTTCTTATTTCCCCTTTTATTTTACAGCAGTGCATATTATATATGTTATTTTGCATTTTGTTTTTGTCACTGAACATTATCTCCTGGAAATCATTCCATGTCTGTGTATAGAGACCACCATCCTTTTTTTACAGCAACCTAGTATGACACTGTGTAATACTATGGTTTTTTCAACCAGTCTCCTGTGCTTGAGCTTTTAGATAGTTTCCAATGTTTTGCAAATAAAAACGAGGCCGCATTGACTGACCTTATGCATTTTATTACAGGTGTATATTCAGGGTAAATTCCTCGAAATGATATTGCTGTATTGAAAGATGAATTACATATGCAGTTTTTTTCTTGCTAAGACAACATTTATTATACCAAACACATTTAGTTCCCTTTCTTTTTTTAATGCAGTTTTAGTATATATATTGACAAATTGTCTTCAAAGTGGTTATATCATTTTGCATTCATACCAGTAAGAGAGTACCTGAGAAATCCAATGTTTTGGCTTTTATTTTTGCACAATGATAAATTAGGAAGGATTCAGGAGCCAGAACAGGATGAAGATCAAAGGTCAGGTGCTGCATGGAGTAAGAAAAAAGGATGCCCAACAAAAAATCAATTCACAAAATGCTTTTTCAGACACTTGGACACCATTTGCTTAAGGGCAGGGCAGTCTTATTTAATTTTTCACTCTAGGGCGAGGCATCTCTAGTAAGATATCTTAGCAAGGTGCCTAGAACATAGTAAATGATCTATAGATAGTGGCTATTTAAATAAATGAAAGAATAAACTGGCAAAAACCTGGCATGGCCCATGGGAATAACAAAACCTGGCTGGGAGATTATTTTGAAGGAGCACATCTCACCTCTTCTTCTCCCTTCCCCTCCTAGACAGATGCTTCCTTGTACAGTCATTCCTGGGGACTGAGCAGTTTGAAGTTTCCAAAGATGAAAACATGTAAGCAGTCCTTGCATTAGGAGATGGGGCTGCACAGAAGCCTATTGTCTGCAGGGACACAGGGAGCTCTGTGGTGAAAGGGGAGTGTCTTCCACCACAGCCTGGCCTTTTCAGGCTGAGCATTGCCTTTTCTCTCTGGAATGTAATATTCTACCCATGCCCTTCGAGTGGCATTGTGCACTAGCAGGGTCAGTACTGAGGGGTGGGGGCCGTGGTGGGGGTGCAAGCAGGGAAATGATCTCTGTGCAGGCAATCCAGTAAGTCAGAGGCAGCATCAGAGGGCACGGCCAGGTCTGGGCTCTGAATGAGTGCTTTGTGAGAGTCTTGGTGGCAGTGGCTGGAGAAGCACCTTCCCCTTGCAGCTCACCTGGTGGCTGAACAAAGCTGTCTTTCAGGCCTCAGGCCCCACAGCAAATGCCGTGCAGGTGATAGATCTGCTTTCTTGCCCTGCAATGGCCTGGGGATCGCATTTCTGCCTGGCATTTCTTGTGGGTTGCCACTAAGGCCTGTACTCCCTTCAAGATAATGAAATAGCAGAACTAGCCCAGGAGGAGATGGGCCACCTGTTCCGAGGCCAGAGGGGTCACTGCAACCCTGAGGATTTCTTTTCAGAGTCACAGGGGAACAGGCACGGCTAATCTAGGTTTCTGCTGACTCTTGGCATTGTCCACATGAGCAAGCACTCTTTGTCCAGCCCTCAGCATTTATAAAAATTCTTTTTAAAATTTGATCTCCACGATGGTTTTCAGGGGTCAGCGTGACAGCTTTTACCCAGGAGAAAATGGAGCCATCATGAGCTGGAGTGGGTGGAGCCTTCCAACTCCAGAGGCAGAGTTCTCTCTCGGACACTGGAATCCACAGTAGCACAGGAATCAGTGTGATGGCAGGGGGCAAAGCAGGATGCTGCAACCGCATTTTGGATTTTGTTCTGGCTACGAGCCACACTTGAAAGGACAAGAGGCTTTTCCCTCTCCCTTAACGTAAGAGCCAAATCTCTGTATTCTGAGTTTGGCTTCCTTGTCAGAGGGATTGCTAGTTTTTCTGTGTCAGGGTTAAAAACAGATGCTGTGGAGCACCTGCAGAAAAACACTCCTGGTTCTATTTGGGTTTATAAGCTCATGGCGAGAGGCCGGCGCTGGGATTCAAGGGACAGAAAGGGTAAATCCGGAAGCGGAAGGATGGATTCCCTGTGTTAATCAGGGGAAGTTAGTTAGTTGCTTAGACAGGGTTAGTTAGGATTTGGGGTGTTTTTGTGAATGGCAGAGATCCAGGACCTACGAAGCACCAAATATAGGGAGATGTCCATGAGAGGACTGTGAAGGCCTGCTGCCAACACAGAAGCTTTTGGAGCAGGTGTTGGGCCTGTGTTGAGTGGAGAGGCCTGCTGTGGAGCACCTCTGAGCCACCTGGAAGACCATCATCTGCTAGATGGCCAAGGATGGTTGGCCCAGTACTGTCACATACAGAACGGATACAACTAAGGATGCTGAACACCATGCAGCCATCCCTCATTTTGTGGATACCATCGAAACATCCAAGATTGTTTTTAAAACCCCAGGGAGGGAAGGAAATCCCCCTTAAAAGTGACTGAAATTGAATCCTTCCTGTACCTATCAGATAGGAGCTCAGAGACAAATTTAATTTGCTTAAAGAAAATGAAAATTCACTCACTCACGTATTCATTCGTTCAACAATATTTATTGAATGTCTTAACAAAATTTGACTAAAATGGAGTATTTTGATATTTGGCCTCTGTAATGGTTCTGTTTTTTCTGTCATGTTTCCTCTTTGTGGGTTCTTTGCTGCAGTGTTTGCTTAAATCCTCTTCCTTCAAAATATGGCTCAAATACCTTCTTTTCCACAGATACTTTCTTCTTCCACCCAACCCATAAATTAAGGGTCTCAGCTTGAGCATGGGCCATGTCTGCTCGTGGATCCAGGCATGTCTGAGAGTGTCTGGAAAACTGCAGATTCAGGCCTGATGGAACTCAATTTTGGGGGCTATGAGAATCCTCCTGTGAAAGAAATCATGATGTTTCCACTTGTGAGATCCAGCCAGACACATCTCAGCATGTCTGGAGAAGCACTAGAGTGACTTCAGGTTTTAGGAGGGGATAGCAATTTCCCAAGAAAAACCTTATCCTCTAGTGAGAAGGAATCTTACCTAAAGATCTTGGTACAGTGACAAGCTTTACCTTCAGAGGCCAGAGAGCAATAACTCTGAATATAGTATTCAGGTATTTGCCATTTGGGTTTGTCTCCTAGCTTGCCTGAGGCTCTTTTGGAGGCTGGCTCTTGTGAACACGGAGTTGCCATATATAAAAACAGAAATAACTACTTAAATCTCTGCAAACTTTGGGATAAAATAATCCCTCATGGTAACCTTTCTCTGCCTCCTCATTCTTGGAGAGTTACACAAAAGGGATAGAAATATTCTCCTCCATTTGACCATAAAATTGTGCTGAAGCTTTGGCACCTAGAAGTTTGAGTCATTGAAGGTAAAATTTGTCAAAACAGAGTTAGGACAGCCACAAACCTTGGTGTTGGGCTTGACTGGGTAGCATAGAGGAGCAGCCAGCACCATGGTGCCTGATGTCAGGTGTAGAACTTCTTCAGAAGTGGGATCTGCCTCTGGAATTCCAGAAATTACTTGAAAGACAAGTCTTGCAGGTGGTTAGTATTAGTCCAGTAGATGCAAAATGCCACAAAATGTTTGGATGTTCAAGTAATGTAACCCAGATCCATAAGTGTGGGTGAAAGAATGATGGTGACAAAGCTGAGGAGGGCAGTGGAGGGCGATGATGGACAATCTTGTAGCCAGTCCAAGGCAGTATGAATTGATCATGAGGACTGAGGTCAGATTGTATTTTAGAAAGATTATTCTGGAGGCTGATTGGTAATTAATAGAAGATAGGTAAAACTTAAGAAGAGGAAATTAATAACATTGATAATAACTCAATGTTTCTAGGGCTGTGTCTGGCCATGGAATATGTCCTGTCCAGGAAATGGCAGCATTTAGTCCCCAGTGGCCTTTGTTTGGATGGGCTAACTATCTGGGGAATAAGGTGCAAACTTAGTCTTTATCTGGAATTCTTTTTTGATGACTACTTCCTAGTTATCAAAGAAATCTTTGACTTACAGGCATTTATTAAAGAATCCTTCATATTACAAATCTTGATAATCAAACTTTGGTCTCAAAACTAATTTCTGCCTTTATTGTGGCATCTCAAAGATCTGACCATTCTGGGATGGTAGTGAATAAAGAAACAATGAATAAAACCTGATTCCTCCAGTGGGCTTCTCACCCTCCCATGTTTTCCTCATTTTGCCTTAAGTAATAAGAACACTCCCTTCTTTAAAACTTCTGTTTGCTTTTAAGTATATTTAGTAATGTTTGTCAACCCTCACTTCTCCCCTGACCCAAACACACACACACACACTCCCATACCGCTCACATACCACTCGTGAAGTGCTTGACCCTCTCTCATCAGAAATAGTGGTTTATTCTGACCAAAAAATTGGGGACTTTGAAGACACGACCAGTCATGTAGTTTGAAAAATTTCATGTAGAAATGTTGCTATTTCTCAAAGGGCTGAGAATCACCAGCCTTGTAGGATGGAGGCCTATTTACCTTTTGGATCATTGACACCCACCTTCAGGATCTACCTACAATGGCATTTAGAAAAGCAAAATATTTATGTGATCTCTAACTACCCAGAAGAATTTTACCTGTGGGCAATGGAAGAAGATTTATGTGGAAATCCAAACACAAGAATTATTGAAAACAAATTTATAATGATTTCATTATTCTTCATTTAAAATGCCATTGGGATAGGGGTACCTGGATGACTCAGTCAGTTAAGTCTGACTGTTGGTTTTGGCCCAGATCATGATCTCCTGGTTTGAGAGTTCAAGCCCCACATCAGGCTCCTCACTGACAGTGCAGAGCCCACTTGGGATTCATTCTCTCTCTCTCTCTCTCTCTCTCTCTCTCTCTCTCTTCCCCTCCCCTGCTCGTGTTCTCTCTGTCTCTCAAAATAAATAAATAAACTTAAAAAAATTCTATTGGAGTAATCAAAGAATGTTTTCCCATGGTGCCTGGTGAAGATCCACAGGGCTATGAAAGATGGACTGATGGGTCATGTGGACAGAGTGGGACGGCAGGTTGTCATGGATGATTGCAGTGACATAATGAGGAAGTTTGAATTTTTTTTCCTTCTTAGCTATTTATATGTTTTTATGACAAATTATTTTAGGATATTAAATGGCAATTACACCATTATAATATTATCTTTTAAAAAGATAATTGAGCTCCTTAACAGTGTTTAGTATTATTAATCTGGCAAGGATCAGAGCTGGAACATTTCAGTTAAAGGTCTTTCTTCCTTTCTCCCTCCCTCTCTTTTTTTTCTTTTCTTTTCTTTTCTCTTTTCTTTTCTTTTCTTTTCTTTTCCTTTCCTTTCCTTTCCTTTCCTTTCCTTTCCTTTCCTTTCCTTTCCTTTCCTTTCCTTTCCTTTCCTTTCCTTTCCTTTCCTTTCCTTTCCTTTCCTTTCCTTTCCTTTCCTTTCCTTTCCTTTCCTTTCCTTTCTCTCAGAGAGTGCAAGTGGGGGAGAAGGGCAGATGGAGAGAGAGAGAATCTTAAGCAAGCTCCAGGTCAGCATGGAGCCTGAGATGGGGCTCAATCCCATGATCCTGGGATCATGACCTGAGCTAAAATCAAAAGCTGGGTGCTCAACTGACTAAGCACCCAGACTCCCCTATTTATTCTCCTTTTAATATGCCTTGTTCCAAAACAAGGAGGATTTAAAGGTGTATTTAAAGGTAACTTAGTTGTTCAACAAAACTATGACATGTACATTTTTATTCTCCATGTAAGAATTTTCCAAAATGGCCAATGTTTCTGTCCCTTTAAAGTATCTTTAAATATTAAATAAATGAAGGAAGGAAGGAAGGAAGGAAGGAAGGAATGAAGGAAGGAACATGAAAATCTAGTCAGCTAATTACAGTCATGTTATTTATTTATTTATTTTCAGAAACCTTTTCTCCAACCAGGATTGTACATGCAAAGGGATGCCCAAATCTTCCATGGCACTTCAAATCCTCTTCTGCCCAAACACTGAATTTCCTCAGAAATGGCTTAACATTTCTTCGTCAAGCCATAGTTGAGGACTATTCTTTTCCTAGTTCTAGAAAAAAAATCTCCTCTGTCTCATTTTTATTTGTACAAAAAATGGTTAAAATGGGACAATGCCATTTTTTTTTAACCTGAATGGTGACTGCCAGCTATTAAAATGCTAATTTCAAAAAAAAATTAAAAAAAAAAAAAAACCAAATAGAAGAGCCAAAGACAGCCAGGAAACAAGAGGAATGAAGTCTACTGAGTGATTAATCATTTGATTAACCAGGTAAGTCTCTGGCACATTACTAATTAGCTCACTTACAAAGCCCTGGACTGAGCAGCCCTGGTTTGATTAAAGAGGTGCCGAGCCATTCAAACCCTGATGCTCCAGCTTCTTTTATAAAACAAAATGCCACTTTCATGCTAAGCTCATCTCTTTAATCCAGCCGTGATTTCTCAGGCCTCTGACACTCAGGCCTAGGCACATAAATCAAAGAGTAGAAAATGGTCCTCATGAATGCTCACAGAATAGGATCTAAATTTTAGGACTCTGTTTTTTTTTTTTTCTAATTTAAAAAGGGGTTGTTTAAATTATGAGGTTGTGGTAACTACCTGTTGACTGTATTAAAGCTGCTGCCTTTGATGACCCTTTAAGGTTATCTACAGGCACTGGTAGAGGCCCTGCCTTTGTAGGAGGGAATAAATCTGCTCTCACTACACTCTATTACTCTGGGAGGATTTATGAGCTCTAAACAAGGATATTTGAAGTTGATAATACAGATATTCTCAACTTTACTAGGGAGTCTGGCTTTAAAATATTTTCAAAGCTTGGGGTGTCTGGGTGGCTTAGTTGTTTAAACCTCCAACTCTCGGTTTCGGCTCACATCATGATTTCACTGTTTTGTGAGTTCGAGCACCACATCGGGCTCTCCACTGAGAGTGCAGAGTTGGCTTGGGATTCTCTCTCTTGCTCCCTCTCTCTTTTTCTACTCCTCTCCCGCTCACACTGTCTCTGTCTCTCTCAAATAAATAAACATTAAAAATTAAAAAAAATATTTTCAAAGCTTATTTCTTTGTGGTAGAGTATTTGTATTCTTAGTCACATTAATGCCACCCTACTCCTCACCCCAAAATATCCATCTTCTTGGTGGTACTGAAGTAGAGGCATCCTGACTGTTTAGTGGAAGCAGTGAACTCTTCCTGCTCCATGATTCCACTTCGGATCCTCATACAGGATCTTTGCTTCTTTACTTGAAAGCTTGCTTAAGATGACTGAATACTTTCTCAGGCTGTGCACTGTATCAGTAGATCTGGCAATTCTGTTGTGGTTTCCTTTGTGACTGTTGCAGGAATAAGGAAACTAACAGAAATGTTGGCTGGATTAATTGAAGTATAGGGTTAAGGTCAAAGCTAAATCCTCATCTCCTGATATTCCAGGTTGATCATATCATGGCTGGATATTGTCTCCCTTGTGGGTGTTGTATTTTGAAGGGGCACAAATAAAAAGAGCTCATCTAGCCAAGGCCAGGAAGGAGAGGATGGTGGGGGACATCTTGTCATGAGGGCAATAGCTAAGAATCTAGAGAAGAGACTAGTAGAGTAGATATGGAGTAGAGAAACGTGGTACCTGTCTTTAAATTTTTTAAGTTTATTTATTTATTTTGAAAGAAAGAGACAGAGGAAGAGAAAGAGAGGGCATGAGAGGGAGAGGGGGTAGTAAGAGAAGGAGAGAGAGAGAGGGAGAGGGAGGGAGGGGGAGAGAATCCCAAGCAGGATCCAAGAGCAGTACACCCAACATGTTGCACAGTGCTTGGTAAAGAGCAGCCATAAACAACAGTGATCACTATTTTTTGAGCACATGTTATGCTCAAATTAGAGCATATGCTAATTATCTCAATTAGTAATTATTATCTCCAATTAATAGTGAAGGAAGCTCAGGCTCAAGATGGGAAACTTATCTAAGGTCACATAATCAGTATCGAGGCTAGGATGCAAGCCAGGTGTGTCAGGGACGGAGTACTCCTCTCAGTGATGCTCTGCCTGGAAAGACACCTCTCCTGATGCAGGAATGAGGATGATGTCACCAGGGTCTGGGGTGATGCTTCAGTGACCAGATTTTATCACTTTTATTTTTTCTCTTGTGGATGAAGAATCGCAGTTAGCGATACAGAGTTTCCACAGCCAGTATGTTCCAGACTCAGGATTGAAACCTATGATTGCCTTGTACAAAATTCAACCTCCCGATCACTATGTTTCTATCATTTTCCTGGTGCAAACAAATGCAATTCATGCGTGTTTCTAGTTTGACCTGGGCGAAATACTGCTATTTCGAGTCTGAGTCTCTGTTACCCTTACCTTCGGCTTAACCTCTGAACACTTGAGCACTCCCTTGTCCTCTGTACCTGAATTCCTGGTTTGCCCTCATCTGGTGCTCTGTTACTCTTTGGATCCTCTACCTGGCCTGCTCCAGCTGACGTCCCTCCCTGATGGAGATGAGGATAATATAATTGAAGTTTATGGAGTGTTTTGTGTCACTGTGAAGATATGAATTGCAGTCCTGAGGCTTATCCTCATCGCATTTAAATATTCCTTATAACAATCCCATGAATATAATGAGTATTGCCTACATTTCGCAGATTAGCAATCAGTATCACAGGTTAGGTAGGTTTTCTTAAGGTCACACAGCTAGTTAGTTAATGCCTAAATTAGCCTACTAATACTAATGCTAATACTAATACTAATAAATATTACACTTGTTTTTTTCTACCACATGCATGCTGGGAATTATTTCCACACTTCTCACCTTCACTTGCCAACTTTTTCCTTCTTGTCCAGCAAAGAGCATGAAGATCCCCTACCTAGTTAACCAGGGCATCACCAGGTAGGTACCATCATCATCTTCATCATCAATTTATGTTGAAAACTCTAAAAAACGTAAAGAATTCTCTATTTTAAGAGGAATTCATTACAAAGTAGAGAAACTGAGGCTTACAAAAATAAGGTGCATTTCTCAGTCACTCAGCTAAAGAGTAAGAAGGCGGTGCCTTAGTTTTAGAATCTTAAATATTGGAAGCATGTATATTTGAAACAGGAGCAGTTGGATAATCCAGATATTGGTAGGGGAGGGAATAGACAAAGATGGGAAAATGTTTAAGAGATTTACAAAAAAGGGGTGCCTGGCTGGCTCAGTTGGTAGAGCATGTGACTCTTGATCTTGGGGTTGTGAGTTTGAGCGACACATTCAGTGTAGAGATTAGTTAAAAAATAATTAATTAAAAAATTATTTAAAAAAGATCTACAAATGATAGTGAAAGGTTATAGAAATGTCATGGAAGTCTTAGTAGAGCATAACTGAAAACTTTTAGTGGTATTAGGCTGTCTGTATAGCTATGTGTGGGTAGACAAAGCAGCCCTTTTTAGTTCAGAGGGGATTCCTCTGCTCAGACCTCTCCACTGGCTTCTCATCTTGCTCAGAGTACAAGTGTAGGTCTTTATGTCAACACCCCTTATGATCAGGCCTCTGCTTAGCTCTTTTGTTTCCTATGTCTATTGTTCTGCTTGGTTCTCTCTCTGCACCTGCCACACTGGCCTCCTTGATGTTTCTCAGTCATGGCATGCATGCTCTGGCATCAGGGCTTTTGCATTTACTCTTCTATCTGCTTTGAACTCTATCTCCAGATATTCACAATGCCTGTCTGCTTGTTTCTTCAGATTTCAGAAACCACCTCACTACCCAGTCCTTCTGTGAGCCACCCGGCTAGAAGAGCCAGAACTTTCTCTCACCACCTTCGCCCTTGGTACTTTATCACTATGCCCGGTTTTGTTTCTCTTCCTTGCACTTGTCATCATCTGACATATTCTATTTTTGTTATTGTTGTTCATTTGCTTGCTTTTTGTCGTTCTCAGAAATACAAGCTACTGCGTCCCCTTTGCCTACACACCTAATGGGCACTTGTAAATGTTTTTAAATGAATGAATAAAATGAGCATCTGGGTATGTGACCTTGGTCAACCTAACAGTCTAAGCAGTTATGATGACTGCTGCCCAGGGAAAGTGGTAGGGGGCTGGTGGTGGACCCTTGTCTGTCAGATCTCACAGGCCCAGCCTCAATAGTGACCTCATGTGGCATGAGAGTCAAAGTCAGCAGAGGGTTGACGTTAGACCCTTTTCTCTCTGCCTGGCCTGGCATTTGTAAGTAGGACTGAGTAAGCTCCAAGGGGTCCTGGGCAATTGTAGGTGGCATGTTTTTTAAAATTTTAATTCAACATATGTGGTGATAGGCAATATATTCTCATGGTTTAAGATACAAGAGTAGCTTAGGGTATATAGTGAGGGGTCACCTCCTCCTCTTTGCTCCTAGTTACCCAGAAACCCCTCTCAGTTCCTGTGTGGCCTTCTGGAAATATTCTGTGCAAGTTTAAACAAATACATATAGGGACCTATATATTTTTCTCTTTTGCTTATATTGTACACAATACAGGATATTACACATACTGTTCTATATCTTGCTTGTATTTTTTAACTAAGACAAAACATCCACAGTAAAGTGCAGAAATTTTATGTACAATTGATAAATTTGTCTTCCCATATATGCTCATATAATCATCATCCAGATCAAGATATGTATTTATAGCACCCGAGTATCACCCTGTGCCTCTTCTCAGTCTCTCCTGAGGTCATTGCTATTCTCACTCTTATCACCATCTATTTGTTTCCCCCGGTCTTCAATGCCATATGGATGGAATCAGATAGTATATGGTGCTGTGTTTCTGACTGTTTCACTTAAGGTCATGTGCTTTTTAACATAAAGACATATGTCTTTTGTGGGTGGCTGGGTGGCTCAGTTGGTTAAGCGTTGGACTTTTGAATTTGGGCTCAGATCATAATCTCAGGGTTGTGAGATCGAGCCCCATGTTGGGCTCTGTACTGGGTGTGGAGCCTGCTTAAGATTCTCTCTCTCCCTCCCTCTCTGCCCCTCCCCTCCTCTTTAATTAAAAAAAAAATCTGTTTTTGATGATTGTATCTCATAAAGATAAAGGACATAAAGAATTTCTTCATCTTCTTTTATGATTCCATGGTATTCCTTCGCAAAAATGCCCCATGCTTCATTTCACAGCTCCATCCTGGTTTAGATGGGTGTTGCAGTAAAATGAGCATAAACACTTGTGTAAGTGTATCTGTTCCTTGAGTACAGGGAAGTGGGATTGCTAGGTCAAACAGTGTGTATGTGTATAATTTTTAGAAGGCTCTCAGTGTCCTTCTGAGGTGTTTGTAGTGATGTGCCCCACCAACAATACCTGAGAGTGCTTATTTCCCTAAGTGTTTTCAAACTGGATCTTTGCCAATTTTGAGAGAGGAGTGATATCTCAGTATAGTTTCTCATTATGAGAGAGACTGAACATCATTTCTTATTTTAAAGACCCATTTTTTTCTTTTGTAAGCTATGTTCCCATAATTTGATCATTTTCAATGGGGTTAGTTATTTTCTCTTATCCCTCCCTAAACATCCTATTCGTGTTAGGAAAATTATCCCTTTGGTGAGTTTCCAATATATTTTTCCAAATATTTCATTTGTCTTCTATTTCTTTAGCCATTTACAAATATTTTGTTTTTATGTGGCCAAACTTATTAATTTGTCTAAAGTTTCAGAGTTTTGTGTCATTGCTTAAAAGGGCTTCTCTACTCCCAGATTGTTAAAACGAATCATATATTTTCTTCTGGTCTTTTTATAGTCTCCTTTTAAATTATTAAGTGTTTTGACACTTCTGGAAGTCATTTGTGAGTAAGATATGAAGTAGGGATCCAACAGTTTTTCCCCCAAATTACCCCCATCATGCTCATTCTGTATATTCACGGATCCAGTTTTCCCAAAACTGAAATGCCATTTATCCTATCCTAAATTCCCCTATGCATTTGGGTTTCTTTCATAATTTGACATTATGTTCTATTTATGTGTGTGCCAGACTAAACTATTGCAGCTTTACTATAATATCTGGAAGACTTGACTTTAATATCTGGAAGACTTATAAGTAGGGGTATGCCAATGTGGAGGTACTGTTTTTCCTTCTAATAATGACAGCCGGCTCCATAGCAATTAATTATAATAACTGAAGAGATATAACTATATTTGCATCTCAACTGTGGGAAGCAGAATGCAGTAGCTAGAGAAGAATAAAATACAGCAATTAGAGGGATCTTAGACTAGGATTCCAAAGTATATGCCTATCTGCCTCCCACCTCCCATCCCCACCCACACCCCCAGCACACACACACACTTATCAGATTGCCTGCCTGGAGTAGACAGGACAGTGTGCCCAGAGGAGTGTGGATGGTAACATGAAATTGGTAAGTCAGAGTTTGACTGAGGGGGCTCTTTCTTTAGTCCTCGTCCTCCAAAAGTTATCTTATGAATAACAGAGTTTATAAGTCTACTTTTGTAATAATTTAGAATTTTTTTCATCTTAATTTATAATTAAAAAAATTATTTTTTGAAAAAATATTTATTGACTACCCACTTATTAGAATGGCCAAAGTCCAAAACACAGCCAGCACCAAATGCGGGAGAGGATGTGGGGTGATAGGAACTCTCATTCACTGCTGGTGAGAATGTAAAATGGTACAGCCACTCTGGAAGGTTGGCAGTTTCTTACAAGAATAAACACAGACCATATGACCCAGCCATCATGTTCCTCGGTATTTTAGCTAAAGGAGTTGACAACTTATGTCCACCAAAAAACCTGCACACAAATGTTTATAGCAGTTTTATCCATAATTACCAAAACGTGGCAAGATGTTCTTCAGTAGGTGAATGGATAAATAAACTGTGGTACATCCAGAAAATGGAACATTATTTAACACTGAAAGAAAATAAGCTATCAAGCCATGAAAACATGTGGAAGAAGCTTAAATGCATACTACCAAGTAAAATAAGGAAATCGGAAAAGGCTACATACTGTATGACTCCAACTATGTGACATTCTGGAAAAGGCAAAGCTGTGAAGAGAGTAAAGAAATCAGTGGTTACCAGGGGTTAGGGGCAAGGGAGGGATAAAGAGAACACAGAAAATTTTTAGGGCAGTGAAACTATTCTGTACAATGCTTTGATGGCGAATACATGTCATTATGCATTTATCAAACCCCTACATTTGTCAGTGTAGCTTCACTGATTGTAACAACTGTACCACTCTGGTGTGTGTTGATAGTAGGGGGAGATTCTGTGTAGGGGGGAGCAGGGGTATATGTGAATCTCTGTACCTTCTTCTCAGTTTTGCTGTGAAATTAAAACTACACTAAAAAATAGTCTGTTCAAGAAAGTTTTTTTAAAAAAATATTGAGCTTCCATTTGATTTTAGGTAGTTGGCATTAAATGATAGTCCCTGCCCTCATGGATCTTGAGAATTCTGATTTAAAGATTAAGTAATATCTGATGAAAGAGTCCTAAAAAATATTGGCGGGAAAGCAGTAAGAGTTGAAGGGGCTTTGGTGGCAGTCAGCTGTTAAAATTCTGACTACACAAATTACAAGCACAACTTTGGACATATTTTTGAGACTCATTTGCTCAGTTGCAAGAAGGAGATTAAAATTTGTCTCTTGTGATATTATTCTGAGGATTAAATGATAAATGTAAAGAACCCAGAGTAGCACCTGACACATAAGAGGTACTTATGAGATATGAGATATGAGATATCCTTTCTGCTTCTTTGTGTGCCATTTTACTTGGGCAAACCAAAGGACAACTTAGCTCAGAGTCCTGGCAATGCTTTCTGAACATGCAGCATGTGTATATCCCTCTGTAGAGAGCTTGCCTGGCCTTGGCAATTTCCCCCAGAATCTTCCCAGATTGCACATGTTCTTTTCAAACTATTAGACACAGACTAAACATTCATCTTTCGCTTCCATGTACCTTTCCTTGGGCTTCTCTTGTTTATTCTCTCCTCTTCCTTTGGCTGAAAACTTGGCTTTGTAAGAAATTTCTCAAGTGATATGCTCTTCTTTTCAACTAAGAAGGTAGACGCTTTTGACAACTGAACATCATTATGATATTTACGCCATGTATAATATTCATAACATCTGGTTTTTTGTTGGTTTCCCAAGGCCTAAGCTGACTACTAAGAGGAGAGGCTGATACAAAATCAACTGTGTCAGTCTGATTCACAGCTCTGCTTTTGGAGGGAGGTATTGGAGGTCAGAGCTGAGTGTTCACTCTAGTATCAGTGTGAACAGAGACTGAATTATGTAGCCCAGACAGGAAATATGTGCCATTGTCTGATTCCCATTCTGGACTAGATTCCTTCCTTTGTTGCTCTCGCAGCTCCTTGTGTGTTTGCCCCTGGACAGGTAGTGTTGAACAGTGATTAAATCCCATGGGTTCTGCAATCTTACTGCTGGGTTCAGAGCCAAGTACCATCATGAAGGCATTTTGGATCTGTATTAAATTGCTTATCTACTCGGTGCCCTAGTTTTCTCATTTGTGAAATGGGCTTAATAATAGCACTTGCCTCACATGGTTGATGTGAGGATTGAGTGAATTAATGCATAAGAAGCACTTGTGCAGAAGTGCTTTTTATGCATTAATTCATTCAATCCTTACAACAACCATATGAGGCAAGTGCTATTATTAAAAGTGTTCAAAAATACTATGTTTTTCTATGTCAAAACAGTTTTCACAGTGAATTGTAAATCTATGTTTACTTGTAACTTTACCCCCACTAACCCGTAGGGTTTTGGTGGCAGGAAATATGTTTTGTTCATTGTTGTATCTTCATATCCCAGCATTGGGCTGGAACATAGCATGTATTCAATATTTATTTCAAAAATAAAACAACATGGATGGGCCTTGAAGGCATTGTTAGGCAAAGACAAATACTGTATGATAGCACTTATATGTGGAATCTAAAAAAGCCAAACTGGTAACATAATAATAATAATAATAATAATAATAATAATAATAATAGAGTAGAATGGTGGTTAACAAGGGCTAACGGTGGGGGGTGGAATGGGCAGGTGATGTTTAAGGGTACAAATAAGTTCTAGAGACCTAATGTGGAGCATAGTGATTATAATCAACCAATACTGTACTATAAACTTCAAAGTTGCTAAGAAACTAGATCTTAATTATTCTAATAGAGAAACCCTGGACTAGGCAATCACTTACATGGTTTCTTTTTTACAACTTTTCTTTGTATGCACAGCTTCCTTAGTTAGGCATCCCGAAGGGGAGGAAGGGCTGTGTGCTAATATTTGAGAAACAAAACCCCACCCTCAAACCCCCAAATGCCATGGTCCTTGACCGTGACCACAAGAGGCTGGATATTATGGAAGTTCTAGAATCAGAAAGACCTGCATTGAATCTGGGCTTCATTACTCTGTGACTTGGAAATGTGTCTTAATCTAAGTTTCTTCGTTGTGAAGGGGAAGCCTGTTTGTATCTACCACATAGGGTTCTTGTACAGATTCTGCGTGATAATGTATGCAAAGCACTTACTATGGGAGTGTCTGTGGGAAGTGGGCAATAAATGCAAAGTAAAATCATTTTAACTAGTTTCCCATTTTGAAGATTATCAAGAGTATCTTCTCTTGATAACATCCATGCTTATTTTAACTTGAAGAGATAATTAAATTCAATTAAAAATAGCTTATTCCCAAAGTGAGCCATTGAGCTAGAAGTGAATTTTAATATTACCTTTTCTTTTGAATGTGTGGACACTTTCTATGTGTTTAGCTTCATTTCCCACTGTTTTTCAACACATATGTTTCTTCCCTTCACTTCATAGAGTCAGCACTTCAAGGTCATGGGGGCATGCCCTGGAGACCCAACTAAATGACAGTTTCAGGATCAGGAAAGTTTATCAGAGAAAATAGCAACTCACCTGGCCAGTGAGAGTTACCCAAGCATAGCTTAGGGGTGGAGGGTCCTGGCCAGCATCACCCACAGGAGAGAGAAAGTTGGAGAGCTGGGGGATTTGCAAGTCATTTGTTATGATTGGGGTTGAGGGAGAGGAAGGAGTGGCTCTAGGTAAGTATGGAGTCATTGGCAGGCATTAGGTCATAGAGGGTCTTGCTAGCACAGGAAAGAAAGGGCTTTCTAATAAGGGCAATGGAGAATCACGGCGGGGGGGGGGTGTTTAATAAGGCTGCTGATATGAGAAAGTGTTTTCTTTAGAATGATCTCTTTGACTACAGTGTGAAGAATGGGTAGGGAAAGAAAGACAAGAGGCAATGAGACCAGTTAGGGAGTTACTGCAATAAAGTTACCAAAAGATGTTGATGGTTCACCCAAACAGAATGTTCTTGAGGATGGAGAAGAGTAGATGGATTCTAGAGATACTTTAGAGGTTAATGTATGAAACTCCATGATTTATTGGTTATAAGGAGTAAGAGGTGAGACATCCAGATTTAAGTAATTGGGTGATGTGGTATCATTAATTAAAGTAAGAGAGAAGGAGCATGCTTTGTGAGAAAGAAAATCAGTTTTGCACATAGTCTATCAAAACAAGATGAAAACCAGGAGTTGATAACACAAGAGAAGGCTTCCCTAGGAGAAAGGAATGACCACCAGTATCAATGCTGCCAAGATGTCAAATAAAAAAGATTATCAGGGAGATCTAGGTTTCAGTGAGGAAAAACAGGTTAAAGATGTAAAAGGGTGTGGTTTCCATGGAGAGAGATTTCTTGCAAAGGTTTGGGAGAGAGGGGAGCATAGATAATAAGTCTATGGAAAGTAAAACAGCAACATCAATAACATTTATGGTGTGCTTACCATGTACCTTGTAAAATGTTTTACCTGTATTACTGGAGTTGATAACTCTCATTGTCCTGTGACTGACTGGAGTTCTGAAAGGTTAACGAAATTTGCCTAAGGTCACATAGCTAGTAAGTGAGAGTCAGAATTTGAACACAAACCTGTAGACCCAAATCCTGCTCATCATCACCAGCTATGCTGCTGCCTAGATATCATGCACAAAACATTGTGAAGAGTAGAAGGTAAGTAACAAATGGCCACCAAGACCCAAGTCTTTGAGAGTCTAACCCTGTGAATTGCATCAGTTAGGGTCCCTTGCAGGTTGCCTTCTGATTGCCTCCAGCCAATGGGAGATTGGTGGGTAGGAGGAAAGAGACATCTTTCCTGTTTTGGTGTCCCACATCTGGCAATAGCTGTCTACCTCTGGGCAGCCCTTTTAGGGCTATAGTGCTCACTGTGCTCTGGTAGAAGACTTACTTGCTTCGTCCCTGAGGCCATAGCAGGGGGTAACTGCTTCCAGATATTGCTGGCCTCTTGGCACCTCACCATCCTTTGTTTATTCTCTTAACTATACCCACCCCTTTCTTTTTTTTTTTTTTTTTAGTATGCACAAGTTCTTTTTTTTTTATTTTTATTTTTTATTTATTTATTTATTTTTTTTATTTTTTAATATATGAAATTTACTGTCAAATTGGTTTCCATACAACACCCAGTGCTCATCCCAAAAGGTGCCCTCCTCAATACCCATCACCCACCCTGCCCTCCCTCCCACCCCCCATCAACCCTCAGTTTGTTCTCAGTTTTTAACAGTCTCTTATGCTTTGGCTCTCTCCCACTCTAACCTCTTTTTTTTTTTTTTTCCTTCCCCTCCCCCATGGATTTCTGTTACGTTTCTCAGGATCCACATAAGAGTGAAACCATATGGTATCTGTCTTTCTCTGTATGGCTTATTTCACTTAGCATAACACTCTCCAGTTCCATCCATGTTGCTACAAAAGGCCATATTTCATTTTTTCTCATTGCCACGTAGTATTCCATTGTGTATATAAACCACAATTTCTTTATCCATTCATCAGTTGATGGACATTTAGGCTCTTTCCATAATTTGGCTATTGTTGAGAGGGCTGCTATAAACATTGGGGTACAAGTGCCCCTATGCATCAGTACTCCTGTATCCCTTGGATAAATTCCTAGCAGTGCTATTGCTGGGTCATAGGGTAGGTCTATTTTTAATTTTCTGAGGAACCTCCACACCGCTTTCCAGAGCGGCTGCACCAATTTGCATTCCCACCAACAGTGCAAGAGGATTCCCGTTTCTCCACATCCTCTCCAGCATCTATAGTCCCCTGATTTCTTCATTTTGGCCACTCTGACTGGCGTGAGGTGGTATCTGAGTGTGGTTTTGATTTGTATTTCCCTGATAAGGAGCGACGTTGAACATCTTTTCATGTGCCTGTTGGCCATCTGGATGTCTTCTTTAGAGAAGTGTCTATTCATGTTTTCTGTCCGTTTCTTCACTGGGTTATTTGTTTTTCGGGTGTGGAGTTTGATGAGCTCTTTATAGATTTTGGATACTAGCCCTTTGTCCGATGTGTCATTTGCAAATATCTTTTCCCATTCCGTTGGTTGCCTTTTAGTTTCGTTGGTTGTTTCCTTTGCTGTGCAGAAGCTTTTAATCTTCATAAGGTCCCAGTAATTCACTTTTGCTTTTAATTCCCTTGCCTTTGGGGATGTGCCGAGTAAGAGATTGCTACGGCTGAGGTCAGAGAGGTCTTTTCCTGCTTTCTCCTCTAAGGTTTTGATGGTTTCCTGTCTCACATTCAGGTCCTTTATCCATTTTGAGTTTATTTTTGTGAATGGTGTGAGAAAGTGGTCTAGTTTCAACCTTCTGCATGTTGCTGTCCAGTTCTCCCAGCACCATTTGTTAAAGAGACTGTCTTTTTTCCATTGGATGTTCTTTCCTGCTTTGTCAAAGATGAGTTGGCCATACGTTTGTGACAGGGATGCCCACTCTCACCGCTGTTGTTTAATATAGTGCTGGAAGTTCTAGCATCAGCAATCAGACAACAAAAGGAAATCAAAGGCATCAAAATTGGCAAAGATGAAGTCAAGCTTTCGCTTTTTGCAGATGACATGATATTATACATGGAAAATCCGATAGACTCCACCAAAAGTCTGCTAGAACTGATACATGAATTCAGCAAAGTTGCAGGATACAAAATCAATGTGCAGAAATCAGTTGCATTCTTATACACTAACAATGAAGCAACAGAAAGACAAATGAAGAAACTGATCCCATTCACAATTGCACCAAGAAGCATAAAATACCTAGGAATAAATCTAACCAAAGATGTAAAAGATCTGTATGCTGAAAACTATAGAAAGCTTATGCAGGTAATTGAAGAAGATATAAAGAAATGGAAAGACATTCCGTGCTCATGGATTGGAAGAATAAATATTGTCAAAATGTCAATACTACCCAAAGCTATCTACACATTCAATGCAATCCCAATCAAAATTGCACCAGCATTCTTCTCGAAACTAGAACAAGCAATCCTAAAATTCATATGGAACCCCAAAAGGCCCCGAATAGCCAAAGTAATTTTGAAGAAGAAGACCAAAGCAGGAGGCATCACAATCCCAGACTTTAGCCTCTACTACAAAGCTGTCATCATCAAGACAGCATGGTATTGGCACAAAAACAGACACATAGACCAATGGAATAGAATAGATACCCACCCCTTTCTAAATAGGGGCTTCATTAGAGTCTCCCCGTTTGAACCATCTGGAAATGAATCATTTCTCCTGCAGTGACTCTGAATGATAGAGACAGTAGCCAGGGGTAATGGGGACATGGGGATTGAAAGATTTAACGGGCAGCAAAGCCTATATACTCCATCACCATAAATAGCAGTGATGAGAGTCATAACACCCACTCACGGTTGTTGGCACTTTACAATTTATAAAGTGCTTTCACATAAGTTATATCATTTGAGTCAAGAAATAATCCCAAATAGTAGGTGCCATTATTTACATTTAGACAAACAAACTGAAACTCAGAAAAGTTGATTTGCCCAAGGTCTCCCAATGGACGGAGCTGAGCTTCTGAACCCAGACCTCTGGAGACCAAGGCCAGCATTCTTTCTACTGCACCTTGTCTGCTTCCCATTAGTTACTGAGGTGACAGGATACCTTTTCTGTATATAGCCTCCTGTAGTGGGCAGGCAAAGAACATCTAAATCATTCCAGGAATCCCCAAGGACTCAGTGTGTTTCACACATAGCTAGATTCACATGAAACAAAAGTTCCCTCCACCTCCTGGGAGCTGTCTCACTGTGTTTCTTGAAGAAGACAAATAAAGTGTGCCAACTTCACCAACAGTATCAATATAGAATGGGAACTGATAAAAGGTCTCTAGGGGATGAAAATAACTGGACAAAGTACTAAAAATCACCCCACCATGCCAGGAGATCATGCTGATGATTGCATTGAATTTATTCTCTTTTCCAACATGTTGGGCATTCCTCTATGAATGTTGTTTATTTCTTAAGATCCATCCTAGCTGAGTATAGTTTCAGATTTGAAAACGTCTTTTGACAGCCTCCTCTGTGCCAAAAGTTTTCACATGTATGATCTCATTTGAATTCCCATAGCAGCCCAGACAGGTGAGGTGTCTTTTCTCAAGGCCGTAGGACTAGTAAGAGGATGGAATAAAACCCAGGTCTCCTGGTACTTTTCAGAATATAAGTCTCTCAATTCTGTTGCTACTGGTCAGAAATCAGCTCCTGCAATTTCATGCCTATGTATGTATGTCAGTATGTATTTATTTATTTGAATTAAAACTGGCATAAAATATGACATTAGTTTCATGCATACAGGATAGTAATTTGACATTTTTATACATTATGAAATAATCACCATGATAGGTCTAGTTACCATCTGTTACAATATGAAGTAGTATTGTCTATATTCCCTATGCTGTACATTACATATGGGTAACTTATTTATTTTATAATTGGAATTTTTGCCTCTTAATCTACTTCACCTATTTCACCTGTTCCTCCAACCCCGTCCCCTCTGACAACCACCAGTTTGTTCTCAGCTCTGTTTCTCTTGTTTGTCCATTTGTTTTGTCTTTTAGATCTAACATATAAGTAAAATCATACAGTATTTGTCTTTGGCTTATTTCACTTAGCATATATCCCTTAGGTCCATCCATACTGTTGCATATAGCAAGATTTCATTCTTTTTTTATAGGTGAGTAAAATTCCATTGTATATATACTATACTTTTTAATCCATTCATTTATCAATGGACATTTAGTTTGCTTTTATAACTTGGCTATTATAAATAATACTGCAATGAACATGAAATGCATATATCTTTTCAAATTAGTGTTCTCATGTTATTCAGGTAAATACCCAAAAGTGACAGTGCTGGATTGTATGGTAGTTTCATTCTTTTATTTATTTATTTATTTATTTATTTATTTATCTATCTATCTATCTATCTATTTATTTTTTTTAGGAATCTCCCTAGTATTTTACATGGTGGTTGTACCAATCTACATTCCCATCAACTGTGCACCAGGGTTCCCTTTTCTCCACATCCTTGTCCACACTTATTATATCTTGTCTTTTTGATAATAGCCATTCTGACAGGTATGGTGTGGTAGCTCATCGTCATTTTGATTTTCATTTCCCTGATGATTAGTAATGTTGAGTTTATGAATATATAGTATATTTTCTTTGCAAAATGCCTATTCAGATCCTCTGCTCATTTGCTAATCAGGTTTTTGTTTTGTTTTGTTTTGTTTTTCAGTTTTATGGGCACTTTGTATATTTCCAACTCCTTATTGGATATATCATTTGCCAGTATCCTCTCTTGTTAGTAGTTTGTCTTTTGGTTTTGTTGATAGGTTCCTTCATTATGCAAAAACTTTTTAGTTTGATACAGTCCCTCTTGTTTATTTTTGCTTTTTTGTTTCCCTTGCCTGAAGAAACATATCTAAAAACATATTGCTAAGACTGATGTTAAAGAGCTTACTGCTTATGTTTTATTCCAGGAGTTTTATGGCTCCAGGTCTTACATTTAACTCTTTAATCCATTTTGAGTTTATTTTTGCATATGATGTAAGAAAGTGATCTAGTTTTGTTCTTTTGCATGTAGCTGCCCAGTTTTCCCAACCTTATTTGTTCAAGAGATTATCTTTCTTCTTCTTTCTTTCCATTTCCTTGGATGTGCCTAGGGGAAACTGAAAGGAGGATCAAGTTCATGGGGTTGGATCTGTTGATTCAGTCTAAGGGTGTGTGGAAAGGGCTCTGCTGAATAAATAGGGAATAAGGCTGATGGAGTGGAGATTTATATTGTCCAACACCCAAGTCTTCCCTTCGTCTTTCCCTAGATGCTTAGACAGAAAGGAAGAGGTCTAAACTTGTTTTTTCTTTTATTTTTGGGTTATGAGAAAATAGGCTTGGAAAACCTCTCCTCTAAAAGTAGCTCTTGAGAGGTGTTCTAACCCAGTTCTCCAGCCTGAGCAGAATAACTCCCAAAAGTGACTCTGACAATGACAATCAATAATACTAGCCATTATCCTCTTTATCATTGTTTACTGCCTAAATTATTGGAATAGTGTATTAGCCTCAGGGTTTATAATGTGAACTAATGCATGGTTCATCCAGGCATCATTCTTGATGGGAGTTGTCATTCTCTAAGTGTGACACTAATGGCCTGAACATGGCAGTGGCAATGGAGATGCAGAGACCCTTCTGTTGAATAAACTCCTAGATGTTTAGCATGGACTACAAGGCTTCTCAACTTGATCCAAACTTATGCTCTTGCTATGTAACCTGCTTATGATTCTCCTCCATGCATACTGAGCTACAGTTGCACCAAATTATTCAAGCTCCTTGAACACACCATACCTTCGTGCCTCTGCGAGATTTTCCCGTGTCAGACTTCCATCCTTTTCCATTTGAGCGATGTCTGTGTTTATTTTAGGATGCAATTCAAAAGTCATATTTTCTTTGGAGCCTTCTCTGATGCTCTCCTCTCATTCCTACTGCTCTAGAGCTGATCACTCCTTTTTCTGTGCTCCCAAGGTATTGGCATCTTACCTTCAGTGCAGGGTTTATTACTTATAGAAAGCAAGCTATCTGTGTTCCTGACATTCTGATAAACTCTCTTCAAGGGAGATAGCTGTTCCAAAGTGGGCACTCAGTGGAAGCTGATGCCTGGGTAAGGGATTGGATCCTAATTCTGCATGTGGAGGATTCTAGTGTTCGATAACTCTCTGATCCTCACAAAGCATTCCAGATTGTGGTTATACAATGACAATTTATATCTTTGCCTTCAGATAGGACCAAACTTTGGCTTGATGCCTAACAATATCGTGGACATAAATTAACAGTGAAGCAATTTACAGTCTGTCATGTCTCATTGCTTAATGAATTTGTCAAAAATCATATTACTCTGAAAATTATGGCAAGCAGGGTCCATGGGGCTTATGTCTTTAAGAGCAAGATTGCTCTGGCCTCATTCAAGCAAAACTGCTTCACTACTTTCGTCTTTTTAATGCGGACACCAGAATCTCTGAGCACTTCTGTTTATTTATCAAATCTCTATTGACTTTCACTTTGCATTAGGACTACCAGGGTTGACCTTGGCCAGTTTGCAAATCCTCAACCCCAGTGCACCTGCTGTCGGAGCCAAATAGGATTTAAGAGTCTCTTAAACTCCTGATTCTATGCTAATATGATGTCATCCATTTCTGGCTTAGGCTCACCCCAGACTTTATTACTCATTTTTTGAACAAAGTCAAGCCTTGTCCTCTATTATAAGGGCACCAAGAAGAACCCCCTTTTAGTTCTGCCTCAACTTCTCCATCCTCTTCCTCTTTCCCCATTCATTTGCCCCCCAAATCTCTCTTAATGGTTGTTCCTCTTTGTTTCTTAGAATATGAGTTGTTTTGAATGATGCTATTTCACAGGGTAAAGAGACTTGGGTTTCTCTAGGCACTACTGTCCTCATTTGTGCAATGAGATTAACATTAACTCATTGGACTAGCGTAAAGATTAGAGTGCCCCGGCGTCCATCCATCCATCCATCCATCCATCCATCCAACCATCCATCCATTTATCCATTTAGAACACATTCATTCATGTTGTAAATAATGTCTGAGAACTTAAAATGGGTCAGGCCCAGTGCTTTATTTAGGATGCATAGCCAAACTTTAGACTCTACTGTCAAGGACCTTTGAGTCTACTAGGAGGATGGACAAATTAAAAAAAAATAGCTAAAAGCTAAGATGGGAAGTTGAGTGATTGAGACATGCTCACACAAGATGGCAGTTTCATAGTGATTTTCACAGGCCTCCCAGGAGGTGTGTGGAGGGCTGCCAGGGCTCTGTCCTGGAGGGACAACTGCCCTTAGGTTTGAGGCCATAGTTAATACTCAAAAATGGTGATGGTGCTGCCGGTGGGAGCAACAGCACTGGCAATAGCAGTTTTGACTGTTGTTCTCATATTTCTGTCAGTTTCTCTCTCTCTATTCTCTGTTCCTCTTTTTGTAAGGCTCTCTCCTCTACATTTCTTCATTTCTCCTTTTACACCTTGTCTTATAATTCTTTTGGGAGCATGTAACTATGGATTAACTGATGGCCGATTAAAACACAATTGGATCTTTTTATTATGTGTTTTTCCTAAGGAAAAATTGCCCCAGTGGCACCTGAACATATGGAAGAGCCACGGCTCGGTTGCAAACCAGTGGGGGCTGCCCCATGAAGGTGGCAGATGCCCCCGGGCAGCTCCCTGGCTCATCCTGTGATCTGTCTGGTTGGCCAAATGGAAGCAGGCCAGCCACCTAACAGTTAACTGTGATGCTTTTTTTCCCCATTTCATTTCAATCTCTTTGTTCCATGCAACCAAAGAGCTAATGCCTGGCGAATTTATTATGACCCATTGTTTGGCTCGTGGAATAAACCGATTCTTCCCCTTTCTGTGTTCTGACTCCCCCCTTTGTCTGCAATTTTATTTTATGGTTCTTTTTGTACACATCCAACACATGCTGAGGTTATTGAAAAGCACAAATTACACAGAATTCAATTTGCATATCTATTGAGGGTCCAATCCCAGAGTCCTTAGTCAGGCAAAATGCCCGTTGACTCTTACCTCCTTTACTCTGCTCCTTCTTGGCACCAAAACCTGCAGGCTGCCCCTCTGCTGCTTCTAGCAGACCTGGCAAGTGGCCTTCATGGAGGTTTTAAGCAGAGTCACACCGTAGAGGACAATGAGTTGGGTTTTTGTAAACTTCCAACAAAGTCACTCAGAGTATCTTAGTGGACAAGGTAGAGAAAGAGAGGTCAGATGACAGCCAGGTGGGGTCAATTTAGTACCGATGTGACCAAGAAAGTACAGGTGTTAGAGTCACCCAGGGTTATGTATGAATCCCTGCTGTGTCAGTTACTTGCTTTAAAATTTTTTTTTGTTTTGAGATAGCTGTCGGTTCACATGCGGTTGTAAGAAATAATAGAGAAAGAGAGTTCATGTAACTTATACCTGGCTTCTCCCATCATTTGCTTTTGACCCTGGGCAAGATACTTAATCCATCTGTCTCATTTTCTTCACCTGTAAAATGGGAGCAATAATACTACTTACCAAATTAGATTGTTTTGAAGAACATCTGAAATAACATCTATGAGATAACTTAGGATAGTACTTGTACCTGTACAAGTGCCTATACCATAGTATTTGTAACCTAGTCCCCAATAAACAGATATTCCTCTCAGAAATAAGTGATGGTGGCTAAACAATTCTGATCATTGAGAAATATTAGTCTGGAGAGAGTCTCTAGCAGCACATTCATAGTTTTGAGCTAAATTCGGTCATGAAAAATAGCATATGTATTTAAATTTTGTTGTAAGAGTGATATTTTTTTTGTAGAAACATTTAAAAAAGAGAATAATATAAAATAAAATAACCTAGAATTCTAATAGCCAGATCAACTTATTGCTAACATTTTGTTGTTTTTCCCTCATAGGTGTATTTTAAACAACAAAAAATGTGATCATACTTCTCATAGCCTTTTGTAACCATTATTTTAGGGTTATGTGATATTGTACAGTAAGGATCTGAATGATTATAACAGTCCAGGCAGAAATGTGTTCTCCTATTTTACAGATGAAGGTATTGAAACTCAAAGAGTTAATTTACTTGCCCAAGGCCAGAATTGGTAGAGCTAGGTGTTGGCTTCTTATCGCCAAATGTTACGGTTTTTAAATTTTCCATACCGCAAATTTTTATTGGTGAATCTAAGAGGAATCAGTACAAAGTAAAGAAGTTGGACCTTCAAATCCAAGTGGACAAAGAACCCCATTAGGAGATGGACTTTTTCTAAAACATCTATCAGAAAGACTTGAAGCAGCATCCTCGAAATATTGTCCAAAAATCACTGACTCCAGAATTTTTGGTGGGGGAAATTATTAAAAATTCAGGTTCTTGAGCCCCACCATAGATATACTGAATTAGGATCTCTAAGTTGGGGCCCAGAAATCTGGATTTCTAACAAACACCTACATGATTAGCATCACACCAAAGTTTGAGAACCAGTGGTTAAGAGTTTTCATGAAATTGGGGTTTATTATAAATTGGCAGGGTAATATTCCTGAAAAGATAAAGAGGTCTTAATGTGAGCCAAATTTATATTGATCAAGAGCAAACACACCTACACTGTTGAAGTCACTGTAATGCACACATTTGTAGAGAAAAGTAATCAGCATGGTGGGTATATTTGATACAGTTCCAGGCATTGTTACTGCTCAGGCTGGAATAGAGAAAACTTATATACAAAATAGCACTGCTCTTACCCAGTTACAGGTAAGTGATGATATTTGCAATTTAGTACACAACAGCATTCAGCTTTTAGGAAATCAGAATTGGACATTAAATTTGAATAGCACAGTCTAGATTCCTGCTTTTAATTATTATGCTAAACAACTTTTGTATATGTTGACTGAATAAATTAGTCAAATAAAGGGCTTATAGTAATGACTATTGTTTTCTTGGATCTAGTAAAGTTTGGCTTCCAGAAAGTATATTCTTTTTTTTTATTAAAAAAATTTTTTAATGTTTATTTTTTTTTTACAGAGGGAGAGACATAGTGCAAGTGGGGGAGGGGCAGAGAAAGAGGGAGATACAGAATCTGAAGCAGGCTCCAGGCTCTGAGCTGTCAGCACAGAGCCTGATGCAGGGCTCAAACCCATGAACTGCAAGATCATCACCTGAGCAGAAGTGGGACACCCAACTGACTGAGCCACCCAGGTGCCCCAGTATATTCCTTTCTCATAAGAATGAAGCTTATTGACAGCTTTTTTTTTTTTTTAAGACTAGAATGAGGGTAGGGCCTTTATGGTTAGACCAAGCATTTAAAAATTATGTTGAAGCCCTTCACTTAAAGGAAGGTCAGTCAAATATTTCTTAAAGATAGAAAAATAATGGATCATAAGAGAAAAGATTGATAAGTTGAACTTCCTTAAAATTAAGAATTTTTCTCAATTTAAACCCCATTAAGCAAAGGAATATACAGTTTTCACACTTGGATAAGCTGTGTACAATGCACACCTATAGAAAGAACTTATTCAGAATACACAAAAATTCATATAAGTCAACTAAACAGCAGAAAACAACACAATTTAAAAATGAGATAAATACTTGAACAGTTTTTTCATAAACAAGGATAAATATTTGAAAAATTACTCAAAGGGCTTCCAGCAGATAAGCTATTACATCTGTGTTCTATGGCCTTAGTGCATGACTTGGACCAGGGCTGATATGCAGATGACATGAACTGCATCAACCTTGCAAGTTGTTAATTTTGTGAATGCCACCCTAACTTCAGTCCAAAGGACAATAAGCCTTATGGAGGGCTCGATCACTGCTTAACACAAGACAGAAATTCCTCACAGTCAAAGATGACATGAACTGCTCCTGAAGTAACTGAATTCCCATCAGTGGGGATGTCAAGTTCTCTGGACAAGTTCTTGCAGATGCTATGAAGAAGATTTGAGTATCAGTTGAAAGCATGGACAAGATTTGTGATCTTCAAGCTATTTTCTTGTTTATTGTTACTGGCAGATCCATTTCTCAATGGAAATATTAGATAAGGGCTCAATCCATAAAAGAGATAAAAGAAATGCTAAGATGGGGTGTCAGGGCTTCCTCCTTACACTCCCCTGCAGAGGCCAGCAGTACAGTTGGAAAACCTAGGACTGGGGACCATATGTTCTCTGTAGCAGGGCAGTACAGGCTCTCATCTTGGAGGCACCTGTGGAAGTCTTTCTCTAGCAGGAGGAAGGGCTGTCATACATGGGATGAATGGCAACTCCCCTCCACTATCCCGGATTTAAAATCTATGTATTTAAACATCTATGTTTAAAAACACTGTGTTCAACGGTAACAGAGCTGATCATGCTAAAGTAGGAAGGAATGGAACAAATTAACAATAAGTTCTTGTCCCTTTCCACAAGCCCTGCTCCCTAACTTACAGGGCCATTGTAAAGAATGAGTAACTATGTATGTGAGGAAGGACCATGACTCTGCCAAACTTGGTTTAAAATGCATTATTATATTCCTATTGTAATCCTTGAGAGGCAGCTGTTGTAAACCCCCTATGTTATAGTTGAGGACACTGAGGTCCAGCAAGTGAAAGCATCCTACCCATGGCAGTCATTGGCAGCTCTTCATAAAGGAAATTGTTGGCACTACGTAGAGGTGAGGGGTGAGGGGACTGTGGTCTTCTGTAATGTCATTGGTGAAGAAATGTACCATGATTTAGGTAAGATAGAAACACAGAAGGGTCTCAGGAGTAGAGCTGTTTGATAAATACAATGGGTCTAGGATAACCTTGTGGCAAGGATGATCTCCTCTTGTGTGCATTTATGGAGTTCCTGCCCTGAGTACACACTCTGCCAGTCACTGGAGAGACAGCCAATAGCACACAGTTTCTGCTATTAGAGTCCCCTCAATACTTGCAAAATCAGTTTACATTTACACTTTTTGTAGATTCTGCTTCCTTCCTCCTGCCTCCTCCTTCTCTTCCCTCAGTTACCGGCCTGTGAAAACACTGCCAAGATAGAGTGTGGATATTCTGCCTCCTCTCCTTCTCACACTTTGCCTTTTTCCTGGTAACAATTTCTTATATACTTACTATGTGCCAGACTTTGTGCTGCACACTTTATGTAGACCATCTAATTTAGTCTTCATAACAACACTGTAGGATGTTTAATGATCCCATTAAAAAATAGATCTGGGATGTTGATTTGTTCTACATAGCGTGTCACGGCCAGTAAATGTTTAAGCTGGCTTTCATGCCTGGATCTTTGGTCTTGAAGTACACCACCCTTCACATGATAAAATAACTGCGTCTATACAGCATGCATATATGTTTGCTGTTGACATTGATAATTACTTTGGTAGACATTAAGAATAAAAGGTCAACGGCTTTTGGAAGTCATATTTTAAGAGAGTCGATGTGCTATAGTATGGAAATTATAAGTAAAGGTCATATGTCTAGGAATTATTTATCTCGTAGGCAAAATTAGGAATGGGTACTTACATGCTATCATTGTTAAGAGCCTGTAGAGTTAGAAAAATTGGATTTGAGTCTTGCTTCTACCATTTAATTGATGTGTGACTTTGGAGATTTTATTCAATTTTTATTTACTTATTTTTTGAAAGAGAGAGAGAGGACACACAAGTGGGGTAGGGGCAGAGGGAGAAGCACAAAGAGAACCTTAAGCAGGCTCCATGCCTAGCATGGAGCCTGAGTTGGGATCGATCTCATGACTGTGAGATCATAACCTGAGCTGAAATCGAGAGTCAATTGCTCAACTGAGCCACCCAGGTGCCCTTTATTTATTTATTTATTTATTGAGACAGAATGTAATTTTTATTATCCTCATCTGTATAATGGGAATAATAATAGTGTCTTACATATGGTAATTACAAGGATTTGAAGCACAGCATAATTCCTGGTGTGTAGTAAGTGCTTATTATTATTACTATTATTATTACTATGATTGAGATGTTAATGTTTTTCAGGTACTCTCATGGGTCTGGTAGAGGGTGCTGTCATTTTTTTTTATGCTCCATCAGTGTAGCATGAGTGGAAATTTCATGAGTTATTCCACACTGTTAGAAGGAGATGTTTTCTCCCTATGACTTGCTCTAGGCAAGTTTTTAGTTTCCTTTTTTTATGGAATTGCTCTGTCTCTGGAGAGGTGTCAAGACTTCATGAAAAAAATTAGGTAGGAATAACTTGGGATGACCTATTCTTTTTTCCTCTTGGGGAAAAGCAGGACCACTCTCCTGCAGTGAACTTTCCTTCTGCTTAGCCACACTGTGAGTGTCACCTGAGCATACCTGTCCTGGCTCGCCATGCTGTAATTGAGTCTACATTACCAGGTTTTTGTTTTCAGTGCTAGAAAAGCCATTTTGATTCACCTGCTAGCTTACATACTCCAACCTATCAGCACAGGCACTGAAGTTGGACTTTGACCTTCACCTTCTATTCTTATTATTATTCTGCTTATTCTTAAATGCATT
Organism: Panthera tigris; assembly: GCF_018350195.1. Lineage (NCBI taxonomy): Eukaryota > Metazoa > Chordata > Mammalia > Carnivora > Felidae > Panthera > Panthera tigris. The sequence goes on along the minus strand of NC_056667.1, from coordinate 49,191,073 downwards.
CAGGACTCAGGAGAGGAGGGGTACTATTTATTCCAGGTTCCCTCAGAGACCCCCAACAACACTTTTCAGTTAATTTAGCAATAATTTATTAACAAGTCTAGTGAGACCTACATTGCAAGGTGCTGTTAAGTCTAGGCTGTAAAGGGCTTACAGTGACATGGCAAAGTCAGGACTTACCCTTGGAAGCCCGTGGCCCCAGATGACAATGTGGGTTGTACAGTCAAGACAAGAAAGGACAAAAAGAGGAATCGGTATGGGCTAGGATGGAGTTGGAGGAGAAGTGAGCCTTGAGATGAGGTCTGGAAGGATGGAGATAAGATCAGGTAGTTGAAGAATATTTGGCAGGCCTTTCAGGGAGGAAGAGAAATGGTACTAGCACCAATGAAATGGCTGAGCTCTGGCGTTTGAGAGATTGTGATTACTGTCCAAACAGGATATGGACCTTGTATAGCAGTGGGGTCCTCCATTTGTAATATACTCACTGAATGAACTTGGGTAAGTGAATGCCCCTCTATGAACTATGGTTTCATCATCCTTAGAACAAGAACAATAACTTTGCCTTTGCCTGGCAGTTGTGAGATATTACTGAGACAATGGATAGAAAGCAACCAGCTCAATGCCTGGCACATATAAAAGCTTAATACATTTATTTGTTATGACAAGAGTAACCACAGTGCCTGTAAATGAAGTGGCTTGCCTGCAGTTAGTGTCACCTATGCTTTCTATAAAATCATGTCAGAATTCTTTGAGCTCTGAAAAAAAAACCCCTAATTCTTAAATGGATATACTCATTTTTCAGTAGACCAGAATTCAACCTTTAACTTGTAGTTGCAAAAATCTTTAAGCTCTCCTGTTTCTTCAATTATTCATTTTCACTAAATTTTTAATAAAAGAAATGTAAATACAGAACTGGCATGACCAAATTACAGTTCTGATGTTTTGTACCAATTATTACATGTAGGTTTTAAATATTAAATACCAGGGTTACTAAGGAGGATTTTATGAAATCAAGTCTTGCTAGAGGTTTCCTCTGCCTCAATTTCTTATTATAGGTGTTCTATCAAAGTCCCATTTCCTGTCAGCAGTTCAATTGCTTGTTTTTTTGTATGTTTTGGAATAAACATGAACATTAGGTAAAATAGCCATGTCCTTAGATGACAGATAGTTTACAACTAGTAGAATAACAAGTATTCCATAGGAAATAAAAAACAGTTCTTGACATGCAATCAGAACCAGATTGCAACTTGAACCACCCTGCCATTTCACATGGGCCACCCCAATGATAGTGGTGGACTGTCCAAATCACCCACTTGGTGACCATTGCCATCTATATACAGGTGATTTCCAAATCTATGTCTTCAGCCTAGGGCTGTCTTCTCTGCCCCACATCCACTTGCTCAGCTCTTTAATGGGCTTTTCCACCATGACATCTCAATTGCCTTAATGAATATGCTCCCAAAGAAATGTAATTCTTTCTCCCAACATCTCCTTTCCCCTGTATCAGGAAGTAAATGGCATGACCATCCGTCCAGTAGCCAACAAAGTCACAGTCAGTCACTCCTGGGAGTCACTCTTTGTAGCATAGTATTGGTGATATTAGTAGTTAAGAACATAGACTCAAAGGGACAATGACCCATTCATTAGCTGTGGGACCTTGGGTAAGTGACTTAACCTTTCTGTGTCATATTTATCTCATTTATAATACAAAAATGATAGTAGTTCTAATTTCATAGGTTTGGGTGATGACTGAGTTAATATTTCCAAGTGCTTAGAACAGTGCTTGGCACATAGTAAATGCTATGTAAGCATTTATTAAATAAATACATCACACATAACATTCCCTGAAAGGCTATTAAATTCAGCCTCTCCATCTCCATGAAGTCTCCCTTCATTCAGACTCTACCTCCTTTGGAATAGTGCAGTGATTTTCATTTTCTCAATGAGCTTCTGCCCCTCGTCTTGTGTCCCTTCAGTCTATACTCCCCATGACAACCAGAATGACATTACTGAATGCAGAGCAGATTGTGTTTCTCCCTTATATACAACTTTGAGTGAGTTTTCAGTGTCTTACCCAGGCTAACTTGGTTCTTCATAGTCTGGATCCTGCCCTCATCTCCAGCAGCCACTCCCTCCTTGTCACTAAATATGACAAACAAATTCCATTTCCCTAAGCTTGTCTCCATTTACTCTGATTCCTGTTGGTAGGAATCTCCTCTCTGCCTTATTTACCTTTAGATCCAGCTTAAGCATCCCTCTCTGTCTCTGAAGACTCCTTGATTCTTCCACCAGGAAGAATTCCTTCCCTTGTGTTTCCTCTGTATAGGTGGTTATCATTGCACAATGACCTTTATGCATTTATTTGTTTGCACATCTACCTCCCCCCCACCAAAATGTGAGCTCCTGAGGGCATGGAATGTTTCTCTGTCTCACTCAAACTTAGTTTTAATTAACTTTTTTTGTTTTATTCTAGTAACTTTCCCAATGTCTGACATAGGGTAGATGTTTAATCAACATGCATTGAGTAAATAAAAAATAAACTGAGTGGCATCTTTTTAAAAAAAAATTTAATGTTTATTTATTTTTGAGAGACAGAGAGTGAGCAGGGGAGAAGCAGAGAGGGGGGGGGGGGAGACACAGACTCCAAAGCAGGCTCTAGGCTCTAGGCTCTGAGCTGTCAGCACAGAGCCCAACGCAGGACTCAAACTCATGAGCCATGAGATCATAACCTGAGCCGAAGTCGGATGCTTAACTGACTGAGCCACCCAGGTGCCCCATGAGTGGCATCTTATTGATCACTTAACCCTTAATTTTGTAAATGAGAAAACAGATCTCAGAGAGGTTAATTATCTTGTTCTAGGTTACCCAGCTGGTCAGCATTAGAATCTAGACTAAAAATATCTTTCTAGCATTTCTCATTACAACATAACCTCAGTTATTAAGGCCCTTTTGGATCAATTACACAATTTTAAATTCTCAAGTGAGGAAGCTAAGTGCTCCCTGACCCCATTCTCCTAATATATTCCCATTAGAAATACCTTTCTTGATACCCTGGATTCAGACCCTGTGGTCATGAATGTTAGCTTAATCTCTAAATCACTTAGGGCTTCTATGGAAAGCCTACTTTCCAGGCACTGGAAGTGACCTTTATTCTTCAGCATTTTAACTAGGGTTGGGGTTGGTGCATCAGGCCACTTTTTGAAATTTAAATATGGGAACTCTTTTAAGGAGAATTATTTTGTCCTTGAGAAACTGCGTGTGTGTGTGTGTGTGTGTGTTGAGCAGGGGGGTAATAGGTTACTTGAAAGAATGGTTCAGAGATGAGAACTTGGGGATGCCTTGAGTTTTGCATTCCTGTTGAAAAGTCATCAGAAAAGAGTAAGGTCAATTCTGAATTCTGCCAAGTTTTGCCTTCCGTGCTGCAGAATGAAATGAGGTAATGTACTTTATGAACTGTGAAGATTACAGAAATGTGAGGCATTTTTAGAATCATTGATTTATAGAAAAGGAAAGCCTTTAGAAATGATGTAGCCCTCCCACTTCCTCATTTCACAGAGAGGGGAAGTGACTCTCCCAAGGTCGTAGCTAGAAGGTAGCCAAGCTGGGCCCTACTCTCTCCCCAGCCCATAGCTTGCCTCTCTCCATAGGTACTCTATAATCTCACCAAATAATGTGGCCCTGAAAAGGCTGAACTCTCCATTCTTCTGTGCTTTTACAAATGCTATTCCCCATGCCAGGATTCCTTGATTTTCATGATGCCTTGGATACCTCCTCATCCTCAACTGACAGTGCTCTAGTCTTCCAGCTCTGTACTCCTAATGTCTGGTCACAATACAAAACATGTAGAAGACAGCCCTTCCCTTAAAGACATTTACAGTGAGCTATTTCCATTTCAAAGGATGTCCCTTGAGTACAAGTTCCCACTCATAGTTGTGATCCCAACTGGAGATGTTTTAGGTGGTGGGAGATGGAATTAGGGCACAGAGAAGGTCCTCATAGACACATGATCCTCTTGGTCCTTTCCAAATCACGCCTCATAGGCCACATCCTATGATATTTAAAATCAGGGAGTTTATAGGAAGTAGATATCTTGGGGCTTCAAAACTGCCTGAAATATCTATCAGAAAAATGTTTGCTTCTCAAAGAGAGATGGAGTTGCAGAGGAAGACTTAGAATCAAGGAAAACCTTTCTTACCAGGGATAAACAACCATAGATGGGTGTGCATCCCTGAGGAGGTAGAGATCTCCCTGTCCCATGGAGTGTTCAAATATGGCAGCAAACAGGGCTGAATCACATGACCTCCAAGCTTCCATCTGGCTCTGAGTTCCTCGATTCAATGAAAGAGTTTCCATCTCATCTCCAGTATTTGCAGCTTGAGGTCTTAATCCACAAAGTGAAGAGGAGAGTTGTTTCTGTGAACCTCTATAGATGTGTTAGTATAATCAAGATTGGAATGACCAAATGAAGATTTCTTGAAATGTTAAAAAAGGTCATCATTATGGTGTGTGTGTGTGTGTGTGTGTGTGTGTGTGTGTGTGAGAGAGAGAGAGAGAGAGAGAGAGAGAGAGAGAATGGAGAAGCAGCAAATATAGATATATCATTTATTTTTTCTTTTTTTCCTTCATCTTTTCCACCCACTGGTAATGCTGTAGAACCCTTCAATACACATATATTGAGCACAGATTCTGTATCCCAGCCTCAAAGCTAGATTTTGGGGTATAGATTAAAAAATGAATAAGATTTGAACACTTTCTAGTTTGCTTAGCTTAGTGGGAAGAGAGAGAGAGAAAGGAGAGCCTCTCTACTTAGCCCTCAGCTGTTTCAGTGTCTCAAGGTGTCCCTAAAAAAATATACTCATTTCCCCCCCATCTTTAATGAATTCCCATGTCCACATATTTATTTGGAATCCACATGCAGGACGTAGTCCCAGAAAAAAATAGATGACATACTCAAACTAGGCGATTGGGGTAGAATTGAATAAAAGATTCGTTTACAGAGCTATGGATAGGTTGTATGGAAGCCACAAGAAAAATACAGTGTCTGGGACTATTAGCAGCTGGCTATTTTTACCCTTGTGTGTGAGGGATAAAAGGAGAGAGCAGTTAACAGAATCTAATGGTATAGAAAATGGTATGGAGAGGGCTACTTGGCAGGAGTTGTGACCTTCTGCCAAGGATACAGCAGCCTGCAATGACTGCAGAGGAGATAGATTGAGATGACTCTTCTTTCTCTCAGATCTTCGAGATGCCCTCCATTGCTTGACTCAACTGGTGGTCAGGTAGGAATCCCTTTGATGGAGTCTGAACAGGTCAGGCTCCCAGGGCACACAGCTAACGATGAGGGGTCAGGTGTGGATCTGAGGGAACAAATCGGAGATAGATAGTTAATTATACTGGATAAAATAAGCCTTCCAGGGCACCCAGGTGGCTCAGTCAGTTGAGCTTCCGATTTCGGCTCAGGTCATGATCTCGCAGTTAGTGGGTTCAAGCCCTAGGTTGGGTTTTGCTCTGACAGTGTGGAGCTTGCTTTGGATTCTCTGTCTCTCTCTCTCTCTGCTCCTTACCCACCCCCGTCTCAAAAATAAATAAATATTAAAATAAGGCTTCAGTCCTACAAAGACATGCTCAGGGGCTCCTCACTCTACACGCTCAAATACCTACACGCATCCTTCTATCACTCCAAGTTTATGAGAATTTGTTGGTGTCAAGAGACTGTATGAAACACATCATCTACTGTGTTTTCATCACAATCATGCCTCAAAGTAGGTAAAGAGACAGAACAAAAAGGAGAATAAAATCTCTCTGTCTCCAAAGTGCCTGTAGCATGCCAAATTTCTGAGCAGTGTGAGCACATTGGCTTTGGGAAGTATCCTCAGGAGATAAACTCTCCTCTGCCTGGACATCCTTCCAACCCTCACCTACCTGACCAGCCATGATTCTTCACCCCTGACTCAGGTTGGTTTTCTCATGCAGGAAGTCTTTATAGAACATTCCAGCTGGTGGTGTGTCCCTCTCTTATGCTCCCTTACATATACTGGCCTGGCTTCTCATGTGGCACTAACCGTATTGAATTTAATCATCTTGATTATTTTCCCTGTGAGGCTGTTAGAAATTTGAGATCAGGGATCATTTCTTTTTCATTTCTCTGTCTGTAAACACACAGTGTCTGCCATGCACTAGGGCTCAGTAAATATTTCTTGAATTATTGAAAAATAAAGACTTCATCTATAACTAAAGAAGATCAGGTGGAGGAATGCTAGGAAGGTACAGAATATCCTTTATTTTTCAATGTTTCAGGAATATTCCAGGAAACCTATTCAAATAGTAGGTTCTGTAACCAGATAAGCCAAAATGATGTCATGAAAATCCCACTGTTATCATCCATGAGAACACCATCCCATTGCAGTTAATGGAAATAAATGTACCATTTAGTACTTTAAATCACGAAGCAACATAACTGCCTTCTATTTGCAGTGACCTTCTGGTGCCCTCATTATTTTCTCACTGCGGATGTCTGTGCCTGATCTTGTTGATTCAGCATAAGGGGGTGCATCCAAAAGGCATAGGTGAGGTGCAGAGAGGTGGTGGAGTCGGGGAAGGAGGAATCTGGAGTCACCTGAAGACTGGAGAAGGACTACCCGTGATTCTTTACTCTCACCTGCATGTCTGACCTTTAGTACATTCATTGCATTGCTATGCTTTGCACAACTCCCCACTAGACCATGAGCATCCTGAGGGCTAGTATCACATTTAGCTCATTTCTAGGTCCTCAGTGCCTGGTATAAAATTTTGGACATAGGAGGTTCTCCATGTGTGCACTATGTAAATGACGAATGAATGAATGAATGAATGAATGAATGACTAGCTTTTTCTGACCTCTACTCTGGATTCAAAACAATGACTGAAGGGGTGAGAGAGGGAGTTAGGACCCTGTGAAGAACATGACGATTGAATTTGAGAGGGAGAACCCCCAAACAAAGATCTTTTGTTTTTTATTTTTTTTCCTGGTACTATTCCTTTCTCTCTGACAGCCTTCTTGCTTCCTCTGTAGTGACACCCATCATGGTTAAGCCAGGCACCATAAGCACTATATTTGGTTCAGTGTGATAGCCTCACTGCTTTGCACAGAGATTGGCACATCATTGTAACTCAATGAGTATTTTTTAATAAGGTTAAAATCTCTCTCTGGGCTTTTATTCCTCCTCTCACACTTGGCCCCTCCTATCTCTCTTGCTTCCACTTCCAACGCTGCATGCACACCCTGAGCTGTGTCGCCCCACGGACATTCCAAAGTGAAATAGGAAGGGGGCTAGCTCTTATGCTGTTTAAATTTTCCATTTTATACACAAGCGAACTGAGGCCTCAAAGGGAAGAAGACTTGTCTAAAGTCACAAGAGTTAGTAGCAGACTTGGCATTAAAAAGAATGAATCTCTTGTCTCCCTTGTTTGCCATCATATTATGACCCCAAAGTTCAGTTTTGTGGTTTAGTGGCTTTCAACTATTTTTGTTTTTTAACTAGGAAACTCTTTTTTCTTATCCAGAAGCTCAATGTGTAGGATGGGGAGAGTCAGTGCTGCTCTAGTTAAAGTAGCACTGGAGACACTCCTCCCAAAACTCAAACACAAACAGTGGGGTGCCTGGGTGGCTCAGTCAGTTGACTTCTGCTCAGGTAATGACCTCGCGGTTCATGGGTATGAGCCCTGCGTTGGGCTCTGTGCTGACAGCTCGGAGCCTGGAGCCTGCTTCGGATTCTGTGTCTCCCTCTCTCTCTGCCCCTCCCCTGCTCACTCTCTATCTCTCAAAAATGAATAAATATAAAAAAAATAAAAATAAATTAAATCTCAGCCTACTTGAGAAATGGCAATAGAGAGACAAGTCTGTAATATTCCATTCTGAAATTGTAGAATAATTTAGCATTCATGTTGTTCACAAGTGTTATCTCTATTCATTAATGAAAAATCCTGCAATGTAGATGTGATTGATGGAGAGACTCTGGGGAGACTCAGAGAGGTAACATGATTTTCTCCAAGTCATCCCAGCAAGTTTGCCACAGAGCTGGGACTCAGAGTAGTCAATTCCAGTTAGGGCAATGTTTATTAACTATATTCATGAAGACAGTCCTAACAGCTATAATAAGTAAACCTCTAAATCTTAATGGTTAATACTACAAACGTTTTTTTTTTTTTCTTGCTAATCGGAGAGCCCAGTGTGTATGCTTGTGGTTAGTGGGTCTTTCCTAGGCAATGATTCAGGGAGCCAGGTGCCTTCCATCTGTGGTTCTACAGTCTTAAGTGCACAGCCCCCGTGTTACCTGTGGGTCATCTCTATTCCATTCAGTTGGAAAGGAGGAAGCACATGGAGGGTTACATGAGGAACAATTTTCTGCAGCAGGTCTGGAAATAACCCACACCATCTACCATTGGTCTTAGACAATCGCATGACCGTGCCTGACTGCAAGTGGGCTAGGAAATTTACTCTGTGCCTGGTAAGTATGGAAATGGACATCATAATCTGCCACATTAGTATTGTGAGCACCTTGAGGACCAGGGCTGCATCTTATTCATCTCTCTGTAGTGCAAAATGCTTTTGTATGTGTTGAGAATCATATGTTGAGAACCTCCCTCAGCCGTTGTTGAAGTGTCTTCTTTCTGTTGGTGAGATGGAGTATGAGATCCTTATTCCTCTCTATTCTTCTGGGAGCAGCCTACCCCCACCCCCTTTCATATGGATACGGCTGAGGTTGCCATATTGTTGAACATAACCTTGCTTTTTTAGACACAGCTGATTGGTACAAGAGTAGGTACCACCCCAAGCTGAACCAAATAGAATGCTTCATAGAACACTCTGGGATTTTTCAAGCTGTGGGCTCACTTCTCTGCTGCAAGAATCTGTGCGATATGAGGCTCAGGAGTGGTGGGTAGCCACATTTTTCACTTTGCAGAAGGCAGTCAGCAGGGATCGACAAGGAAGCCAGCAGTGCAAAACCAGGGAGGTGCAAAAACAAGATGAGACAAGTCCTTATGGTTCATATTCTTATTCTAATTGCTCCAAGGCCCAATTACAACCATACATTCCTGCAGTTTGGTTCAACACTTCCACCTATGTGAGATAACCCAGTATCCTTCCAATATATTTTCTCTTTGCCTGAGCTAGTCTGAGTTGGGGATACATCTAAAGCAATCACAGACGACCTGATCATGCAGTTTGACAGCTTAGGGTGAGCCAGAACAGGACTCTGCTGCCCTCCAGAAGGGCTTTCTCACTTCAGTGGGTTGTAGTGAGCTCATTCTCCTCCCTGGAGTCCTTTCCACCCCCAGTGGAACTCCTATAGGAGGATATTGTTCCTGAAAGTCTAAGAAAATTTTCTGTGTATTTGCGTGGTAGACTTTCCCTTTGTCTTTCATCTGCCTCACGTAAACCAAAACACTTGATTGTATTTCCAAGTATATTGAAGGTCTTATCTGGAAGCTGTGGGCCAATGAGGGCTCTGGTCCTGGGCTTAGTCCCATCTCCACCAGATGATCTGTGACGTCCCTTCCTACTCTGAGCCATGTACAAGTGTTCCATGGGAGCTGAACATGGAAAAATGATGATTTCTGAAGTGCCTCTCCTTTTGCAAAGTGACTCTCCCATATATTTCTCTTTTAAGCCTATTGGGGGTGAATGACATCATCACACATGAGCGTGGTAGCCTAGTGACCTGTAGGATTTCTGCCTTCTCGTTTGTCAAATTCATGATTAGTGAGGATTACATTCTATTAATGTATGCAAAACACCCGGCCACGGACAGGAGCTTGCTGAGTATTAGTTCTCACTCATAACTCCTCACTTATGTACCTCTCTACTCAGGGCTCTGGGCAGCAGAGGCAGCTTAAGGCAAGAGGAATACAGTGGTTTTGTCCAAATTCTCTCAGGAATCACCACCTCGCCCCCTCTTAACCTGCTCACCTTAGCCCTCCTTTCACCCTACCTCCTTGACACCTCTATGTCTCTTCTTTTTGATGCAGTGTCCTTGCTGTTTCCCACAAGCCCCTCTCTCATCCCTGGTGCCTCTCCCCTCCTCCTGCCAGCCTCAGCTGCTGGTGTGGCTGGCTGTTCAGATGCTATTGATTTTCTTCTATAAAAGATTGCTCAATTCATTTTCTCCACCTCGGCCCAGCGCCAGACCTCAGGGTAGGCCCCATGATGACCGAGTTGATTATGTGCACTGCTTCCCCTGAAGGACTGCAACCGCATTCCCTCTTGATTCCCAGGCAGGATAAGACAGTGAAGGTGAACATGATTCATAAACTCTGCAGAGCTAAACAGAGAGCAGTGGACCCTGACTTACTCATCTCCATATATACAATGCCTAGCACAGGGCCTGGCACCAAGTCAGCGTTCGTAATGTTTGTTGAAATTAAATGAATCTCTATTCTTAGCTTCACAGCATTCTGGGCACACAAGGAGGATCTCCACTGCTTCCGATTGCCTACTTCATTCGTTCGCAGCCCTGACTGAACATGAGAAGCACCTGGAGAAATTTAAAAAATACCCATTGCCTGGCCTTACCCAAGACTAATTAAACTTGAAATCGCTAGCAGTGTGGCCTGAGCATTGGCACTTTGTAAGAGTCAAAGGGTGACTTTGATATGCGCCCATTGGCGCATATCTTACAGGATAAGACCAGGTTCCCAGTCTGTCACTCAACATCTCCACGTCTCTCCTCCTGCCTTGTTTCCAGGCTCATCTCTTCCCACTGCATTCCACATACTCCAAGTTCTAGTTGCTTTGACCTTTTTGCTCTTCTCCTTGGGCATCACTATGCATTTGTCCCTGCTGTTGCCCTGTCAAGGAATACCCTTCCCTAGTTTCTCTCCCTGGTAAGCTCCTGCTCATCCTTTAAGACAGATCAAATGCCACCTCCTCTGAGAAGATTTTTCTAGCCTTTCCAAGACTCTGGTACTCCAGATTTTCACCTCTGCATCACATTCTCTTTTCTGAATGGGTTTGCCCAATAACCTCCAATTTTTCTTCTGTCCTGCATTTAGCTTCTTCCACTCTGACTGGTTCCTCCTGCCGGATAGTCCAGGTAGAAGTTTTGCCTGGCCTTGTACTGTAGCTTTGTCCTTGGTCATGGCCTTTTGGGGTCCTCGTTGGCTCTGAGCTTTGAAGTCCACTTGCTGACCCCTTCCCTGTATCCTTTCTCAGCTTTTAGAACTCCTGTACAGGTACAGTGGCTGGGACCCTACATCTCTGGAAGAGGCATTTGCATACAAACTGCAGTGGGTAACAATGGGTGAAATTTATTGAGTGTTTACTATGTGCCATGTTAAAGTGCTTCACTGCATTGTCTCACATGGCCCTTTACTATTGAGTCACTGGGACTTAAAGACCATAAGGGACTTGTCCAAAGGCAAATAAGCAGCAAGAGGGGAAGCTGGTATTTCTCTGCAGCTAGCAGTGTCCAAGTCCATGTTTTATGCCTATGTGATACTTTCTCTAATGCTTCTCTGCTCATTTGTTTTTCACTCTGTTGTTGCATTCTTGTGCTGGGTCATAATTTATTGGTTGCTGTGTCTTGTCCACCCTCCTACTCTGTGATCTTCTCAAGGTCAGGGATTGAGGTGTTCAAGTCTATATTCATAGTATTTGGCAAATTGGCTGGCATGGAACAGAGGCACCATAAATGCTGTGGCATAAATGAATAAGTATATGACCACTATAGCCTTAAGGGAGACTGGTCGGTCCCCTTTATAGACCACAGACCAGAAAGGCCATTCTACTGGGTCCCTGATTGGTGAGATCTCTGCTGGGCAGAGAAGGCAGATGGGTGGAGGAGTAGAGGCAGACGGCCCCAAGGGCGCCTTTCCCTGGTTCCCTTGAAAGCCGGCGTCTGTCCTGTCCTGTCACCCAACAGCAAGAGAACATTTGTTCCCCGAAGGACCGGCGCTGTGCCAGCAGCAGGTGGCGGCCTGTCCACCGGGAGGGAGGCAGCAGGCGGGAGCACTGATGTGTGCCTGAGACAAGATGCTGCGAGTCCGCTCTCCGCACGGCAGTGACAGCAGCTGGGACAAGGTTGCAAGCCACCATCCTGTAACCATTAAGAACCAGTTGCTGTCCCTTTCATAATAATAAATGAAAATATCACTCCAAACCGTGCTGGTTTCAGAGAGCAAAAAGGAAAAAAACCCACAAGAAACAACAACAACAAAGAAACCACCACATAGCGTTGGACCATATGTCATCAGTTAGATTGTCTATGAAATTGATAGTTGTCTTGGTAATTACAGAAAAGCTTTATGGCTGCTTTTCAAGATGCAATTTTTCATTTCTCACAGGAAAAAAAAAAACCTACCATCAACCGACAATGTACACATTTGGAAACAAGAAGGTAAGAAGGGTAGAAGCAACATATCTCTGTCTTCTTAGTTGGTTGCTTGAATAACTTCAGTGTTATTACTAAACCAAGCATCAATATCTCTTTTCACAACTGTCTGAAAATATACCTATTTGATGTTGGCAGGACCTGCAAGGAAGCCTGTAAAGTTGTCCTCAGTGGCCCCATGTGCTTTGGCCTTCTGCAGACTACTTTTTAATTTAATGACCAGTTAAAGTGTCTGGGAGCCCTTCACCTGTCTACAGTGGGCAGCCCGTGCCCTCCTAAAGATTTAAGTGGATTCATGACATAGCTCCTTATGATCTCTTATGGTCCCTGGCTGTGAATTTGGCTTCTCAATCAACCAGCTCACGCATTGCCTCTCATGGTTGCCTTCCTGCCTCTCCATGCACAGTCTCATTTATTGACAATTTCTTCTTCACTCTACATAGCATCGCTGACAGAAGGCAGCTATATGTAACAGACTTTTGCTAAAAAATTTAGGGATGACTACAGGATTATAGCACAGAATGGGAAATGACCTAACATGCAAGCTAGACTACTTGACATCTCAAAAACTGCCAGCCTTCTTTTCTACAGGGAATGCCTCACTTGCAGTGTTTATAGTAGGTCCCACTTACAGACTTACAGATATGTTTCATTAGACCACAACTCCAAAATCCCTGTTAACTTATGTGCAGGGCAAGTCAGTGTGTGTACTCTCTCTCTCTCCTTTTTTTGTTATTACCCATCCAGGGCAGCATAGGAGGCTTTTCTGGGTACAAACTTCTTTTTTTTTTTTTCCTTCCTTCTGTAAACAGGAAATAGTTTCTGAATTTTATTCCAAAAGAAATAAGAATCTAGATTTTATAATACAACTAAGAGAGGGAATCTGACTGGATAAGTTTGATATCAAACTCTTACTATACAATATGACTACTACTATTACCATTAAAATTACCATATTACTCTAAACAGAAAAAGTTGGGCTGTTCTATGTCCCCTTGGTTTAGAGGCTGAGAGCTCATGCTCTGAGCCCTGGTCTGAGCAGTCTTGGGTAGCAGGGTGGCACTGTGGCTGTCACAGAAAGGCTACACACAACAATCCATTTGCAGTGACTTCCTTAAAAAGGGGCTGTAAGTATGGCAGGTATTTAAATTTTCAGCCTGTTCTCCAGTAGGATAAAGTTGGGTCTTTGAGTTAAGGGGATACTTATACTGATAAGTGTAAGGGGATACTGATATCCTGGCGGAGGGCTCCTTAGTTTGCTTAATAAAAGGAAAGATGGAAATGCCTCAGTGGCATAAAGGTCTTCTTCCACACTTGAAGTCATACTAAATATGTGAGATTTATTATTTATGAGGTCTCGTTCCTGATGAATCAAAAAGGGTTCTTCAAGGCAGAGGCAGTGGATTGCAGGAGTTTGCATGAGACTGGCCGATGCCTGGTATACAGCGGACACCTAAGTTGAGTAAGTGGAATATGGTGTATCATGACAAAGGCCCTTATGTATGTTATTTCTGCACCCTGGAATGTTTTCCCTCAACGTCATGAATGTGTACACACACACACACATACACACACTTACACAGTCTCTTCTAACTTGGTTGATTCCTACTTATTCCTATACATCTTAGCCTCCTGTAAGCTATGCCCTAATGCTTACAGAAGTTGCCTTTTGTACTCTACATTCATATCACATTTGTAATTGTATTACTTAAATATGTGTGTCCATGTATTTGTGATCACTTGTGAAACATTTTATTCTCCTCTACATTCACAGCTGCCTGAGGGGAGCCCATGTCTGAGTGCTCTAGGGCATAGCCTGATGCCTAGAGCAGAGTGAGCCATAAGGGCAGAGATGGAGTAGTTTTCACCAACCCCGTTTCCCCTTCTTCATGGGCCAGGCTACATTTCCTACTCCCTTTGTTACTAAATATGGCTATTTGATGGGGTTCTAGCCAACGGAATGTGAGCAGAAGTAATATGTGCCACTCCCTGCCTTTCCTTTTGAAAATCTCGCGTGTGAGGTCATCCAAGCTCTTTCTTCCTACCACCGGCTTGTGGAAGACACTAACTGTGATTTTGGAAGGCACATATGGAAGATGGCAGAGCCACAGGGTGGAAGGAACCTGAACTCTGAGTCATCACTTAGAATAACAGTTTCACCAATGAGGATTACCTGTTGTGGACTATCCTTGAATGAGATTCTCTTATTATATTTGAGCCCTCATGCATCTCAGAGTTTGTCACAGTGGCTAGAATCCCCTCAATTAACACAGTACTCGTGTGTGTGTGTGTGTGTGTGTGTGTGTGTGAGAGAGAGAGAGAGAGAGAGAGAGAGAGAGAGAGAGATTAATATATGTACATAGAAAAGCAGATATCTAGGATACAGATTGTGTCAGAAATGCTGAGCCCTATGATATTAGGCCAGTCTTCAAGGAGACCAATGATTCCATAAGTAAGAATGAGGTGATATTCCAGCAATCCAACATTTGTGTCATTCTTGTAATAAATACCTCGGACTAATGCTAACAGAGGCCTGTTTCCCCTTTGTACCCATGTAAATAAATCCTCCCTTCCTAAGACACTTAACTTTCCCATTTGGCACATGCTGAATGTTTGTGTTCCCCTCAAATTCATATATTGAAACCTAGTCCCAAATGTGATGGCATTAGGAGGTGGGGCCTTTGGGATGTGATAAGATCATTAGGGTGGACCTCTCACAAATGGAATTAGTGTCCTTGTAAAGCAGACTGCAGAGACCTTTCTTGTCTCTTCCTCCACATGAGATCGCAGCTAGAAGACAGTGGTCTGTGAACTAAGAAGCAGGTCCTCACCAGACACTGAATCTGCCAGCGCCTTTATCTTAAACTTCCCAGAGCTGTGAGAAGTAAGTTTCTGTTGTTTGTAAGCCACATTGTTGTTTGGTATTTTGTTATATGAGCCTGAATTATGATATGGGCTCTCTATTCCAAAGCGATCTTCCCTTCTTTCCCACGCCACTGAAAAACACAACATTTGACCAGGCATTAATGACCTTCTGAAGCCAGCTTGTATTAAAGGGTCGACTACTGCTTTCTGTCTTACTTTCATGGGGAGACTGTGCATTTTTAGGGACAATGGCAAAAGTCAGTCTTTGCTGAAATTTCAAGAGTAGATTAAACTGAAGCATAGATCACCAAGCGCTGACAGGCAGCTTATATTCTCATCCTAAAGCATTTGCAATAGTCACTCACAATGGCAGGGAAAAATAACAGAGGGAGTCTGAGATATTGATAAAAACACACAACTGCCTTACCTGTCCTGGACTTCAACATCTGATCTTTTATCGAAGGAATATAATTCCTAACTGAAATAGGTGCCATGTTTTCCCATGACAATGGGCTGCCTCTGGAACCATGGACATCAGGAGACTGAGAGGTGAAGGTAGGAATGTAGAAGCTAACTGTGCCAGAAAGACTGTAGAAATGCTTGGTAGTGGGTCATGAGATTTGTTTTCTTTTCCCTTACTATAACAGCCTATACTATTCTAACTAACTGATTTCTTGCTTAAGTTTTAAAAGTTACCTGTTGTTTATCGGGTGTGTCACCAGACTCATTTTGTGCACTGTTCCATATCTTCTTGGCCATGGTTTTCTGCTTGATGTTGTTGATCACCTGACAGTTGTATTCTTACAGGCCGAAGAGGGGAGATTTTCATCTTAAGATCTGTGACCACTTTATGGCAGGGCTAACTTGTCACGGTACTCCACCTGTTTCCAGTCCCTCATATCTACATGATGGCTCCTATTCCAGGGCTTTCCTGCTGCTACTGAGTCAGGAAACACTGTGAAGCCCTGACATTTGGTGTAAAGCATGCATGCTAGCTCACTGTGGTTGGGCTGGAGGCTGCACACATACAGACGAGGAGAGCCACAGGCTCACCACCTGTAGGGACTCACGCCTCAGCTACTGTTAGGGGATGGCTTCGGGGATCCAGGGATCTGACTTCCCTGAGGCTGTTGCCAAGGGGCAGGGTAATACGGCTGGATGTGGGAGGAAGTTGATGCTAACACTGTGTTAACTTTATCAGTTAATTCTCCCTTTTGGTCCATATTCCACCTCTATGGAGAAGTGATGGTTTCATAGGATCTCTCAGAAGATATCCCCTGAGAGTGAGTTGTGACCAGTATGGTAATGCTGTCTCTTGTGTTTTCTTTCTTTTCTTCCTGGTCTCACTCCCCTTTCTCTGCATCCTGTGTCCCTGGGATATGCTCTCCAATAAGTTCTACCATGAAAGCTTTTGACTCAGGATCTGTGTTCTAGGGAAATAAGACATAAAGCTCCAGTGTTGAGTCAAGGGGATGCTAACCTACCTAAATTGGGATATTTGAGGTGCTGGACAAAATTGAATATTGTTATGGGGATAGAGGGTTGAATAATTTTAATACTTATCTGTTTTTATGAAAATATATGTTGTAGAAAATAAAACCCCACAAACTTTGTTATTAATGCACTCATCTTCTCTCGTCCTCTCTGGCTTTCCTCACTCACTCACCCACAAGTCCAAATATTTGTTCATTTTATTGATGAGGAAAAGTTCTGATATTCACCCTAGAAATGCGCTAGGGAATTGCCCCATTGCCTTTCCAAGGGAGAAGTTCAGCATCTTTAGAAATACTAACCCCTCAGAACTAGAACTGGCAGAAATGTGAGGCAGAAGAGACCAGTGAGTGCCAGAGACATCATGCCATGGACTCACTTGGCTCAGGTTGTATTCCAGATGCCAGCGTGTGCACACATGTGTGTTTGTGCATCGTGGAGTGAGCAGTGAGGGGCAAACAGCAAGAGAGAAGAAGGTATCATCCCACATCACTCTCTCCCTCATTTCCCAGTAACTTCCCTTTGAGGCAAAAACATATTCAGAACAGGGTGAGTTGCTAGTGTCACAGCCACATGGAGCCTCTTCTTTCAAAGTGTGCCTGGCAGCCCTTTATCACAGGAGTTGAGTCCAAATGCATTCACATTTTCACCTTTGTCAAGTGAAGCTTTTAATGACGGCTGGGGTCTTTGGGAGATACTGTTTGAAAATAAATGTAGAGGTTTGGCGAAGCTGCCAGAACCCAGACCTTCACCTTTTAAATCGCATTAGTAATGGTGGTATGTGTGGTTGCTGGACAAAATGGACTTGAAATATCATCAGGAAGGAAAAATAAATCAAGATGTGTTTCCTTCCGGTGGCTTACTCTGAAAGCAGGGATAAAAGGCCCACGGATAAGAGGGGGTCAGATCTGGGTTGCATTTGTAACAGCAATGAATGAACAACAGCAAAAATCCATTCCTGATCCACAGAGCTTGAAGAGAGGTCAGATCAGATAAATTAGGAGCTCTATAAAGAAAGAAGATTTCTCACAGCCCAGCCAACCTGGGCTCTAAAGCAATTGAAAGGGACTCTGGAGAGCTGGTGGGGGGGACCCTCCAGATTGGCTAGAGAAGAATGGGGAGGAGAGGTCTGTGGGTTGGCAGCTGGGGTCACAGACTTAGCTTAAGACTTCAAGGCTTTGCATCTTAAAATTTAACTTTTTTCCCTATCTTGCTCTTGGATTTGGAGACCCAAAGGTCTTTTCCAGGAAAAACTCAAGATTGAGCAGCTGTTTATTAAGTTTGGCTTTTTGGGTGGTATGAAACAGAGTGTTGCCTAGATTACCTGAGGACAGTATTCTTTAGGGACATATTTAGATGGAAAAGGAGGAGTTGTTAGGAACCAGGCAGCTCTAATGACTGCTTCCTTCCTCTGTCATGGCCTCATGGTCTCCCCCACCCTCTCAGAGGTTGTACTGCTCCATAAGCACATCCGCTGCATTCTTTTCCTACCACCTGGATTTCCAGGCATCTGTCCATTCTTGCACCCTGTATCTTTGGCTTGCCCTTGGACCATCATCATTACTCTAGTCCTGACTCTATCACTGAGCTGCAGTACCCAATAGTAACCTAACTCATCCCCTTAGGGTTCCTTATTTCAACGTTCCAAAAAGGATATCTGACTGATGACTTCTGGGTCTGATTAGCTGTAGTCAAAGAGCAGAATCATATAATATATCACATAGGCTGCAGGGGCTGTGGAAGAGGATCTGGATGAAAAGGTACAATAAATATCTGATTCCTCCAGCCCCAAAGGCAAGCTAGATTCTCAGTAGGAATGTGCACTAGATGGTTTTGGGTGAGTGTGATCAGACCAGATTCACCTTTGGGTAAAATGTGTGATCTGGATATGGGCATGGGAGATACAGCAAGAAGAAGTAGGAGGGAAGGAGCCAACGTGTGTCAGTAACCAAGTATGAGTCAGACATTTGGTAAAATGAGGTAAAATGACTTTTAGTTCAATAGAATGGCTCTGGGGAAATTACTTAGATTCCCTGAGGTTCAGTTTTCTCTTCATTAAAATAATGTGGCCATCAAATAAGAGAATATGTATGAAAACATATAGGACATTCACATATTTGCTGGTGGAACAGCATGGTGTGGATTTAGAACATACACAACTCCCACTAAATTTAAATCCAGGAAAGCCACTCACTAGGACTCACTAGGGCAATCTTGAACAAGTTGGTCAATCTTTGCAGGACTCAGTTTTGTTATTTGGTGAGATTAATAGAAGGGAATGGCATGAAACATATTCTCAATAAATACGTAGTGTGAATATTACAGTCATTGATGTTTGTTTCATATTGAAATAATTATACGTATGAGCCTGTCAAGTAGAGACTGGGAGTGGGGAATTACTTGGGTCAGGGGAAAACAGTGTATATAGGCATAGGGTTGCGGAATACTTTGTTTGGAAAACAGAGAGGGGCCCAGTGGAGTTGAGTGAGGTTATCGGGCAGATGGAAAGATTGGCAAAGGCCACTTCATAAAGGACCAGGGCAGCAGGGAGGGCTCCCAGTGTCTTGGATTAGGAAGGTGCAGAAGTGTGGTGCAGAGTCAACCCTGCAGAGGTCTGTCTTCAGGCTTGCCATCTTCAATCCATTCTCCACGATGCTGCCAGAGCCCTCTTTCTAAATCTCAGATCTGAGCATATGGCTTCCCAAACAGAGTGCTCAATAACTTCCAATCCCTGCAGGATAAAGTTCATACCCCTTAGCAGGGCACTTTAGGCCCTCAGAATCATTCTAGGATTCTGTCCCTGCTACCACAGCTGTGCCATAGAAAACAGCTTTCTGATTCCTGCTGCTATGTTTCTCCAGCTGTGGAGTCAAAGCCTTAGGAAGGGGCAAGGGGTGGATAGAAGCCAGGTTAGGTGCCCACATGTCAGCTGCCAGGCAGCTGAGCAAGTGAAAACCTCCATTTCCATCTTTCAGACAAGCATGAAATGCAAATCACTTTTTCCATATTCCAACTATAAGTGGTGGCTGACCTTTTGAGGGATGTTTGAAGTAGAAAGTTTTCACTACACTATATTGATTTTGCAGATACTTTTCCTACTTGCCTTTACAAATGGATAAAAACATTATTTTACCTTGAATTTACATGAAATATTATTGATAGAAATGACCAGAATAACAGAAAGTTGGTAATGACTAAAACTTTACATGATTAAATGTATTACAGGTGAAAAAAATGGGTAAGTTGAAAAAATGCAAAAATCAACTGGGGAAATGACAATTTTGGGAGAAATAACCCAACAAAACCATCAAAGCCTAAAAATGACATATGGGGAAAATTGACAGAATAGTGATGAGTGAATAAAACAATACTGACAAAAATTATAAATGTAAAATTGCGTCAAGAAAATTAGACTTTGTGGAAAAAATGGCCCACAGGGAAAACTTACTATGGCAGAAACTATTATTCAATTCGATGTGGATGAAAAAAATCAATAAATGAAAGTTCTATTATAAAATGTATGTGAAAACCAGTGGATATTCATGAAAGTAATTTTAGTAAGATAAAAATAAAGACGGAACAAGAAGAATGAAATCTTGCCATTTGCAATGACATGGATGGAGCTAGAGTGTATTATGCTAAGCAAAATGAGTCAGAGAAAAACAAATACCATATAATTTCACTCATACGTGGAATTTAAGAAACAAAATAGGTGAACATAGCAGAGGGGGGATAAAAAAGAGACAGACGGAAGCAAATCGTTGAAGACTCTTGACTATAGAGAACAAACTGAGGGCTGATGGAGGGTGTTGGGTGGGGAGATGGGCTAAATGGGTTACGGGCATTAAGGAGGGCACCTGTTGTGATGACCACTGGGTATTATATGTGACTAATTAATCACTAAATTCTATACCTGAAACCAATTTTACCGTATATGTTAACTGGAATTGAAATAAAAACCTGAAATAAAAAAAAATAAAAACAGAAAATATTATTAAAAAAGTGGTCATAGAATTAAAATGACTTTATACACACACACACACACACACAGTACAAACACGAAAACAAACATATAAATATAAATATATATATATATTTAAAATTTTTTGATGTTTATTTTTGAGAGAGAGAAAGCATGCATGTGCACAGGAGGAGCAGAGAGAGGGGGACAGAGTTTCCAAAGCAGGCTCCACACTGACAGCACAGAGCCCCATGTGGGGCTCAAACTCACAAACAGTGAGATCATGACCTGAGCCAAAGTCAGACACTTAACCGACTGAGCCACCCAGGTGCCCCGTATGTATTTTTTTTCTTTTTAGGGAAGATTCACTAATACTGATATAATTCTGGGGACATGTTTGTATTTGTGACTATTGAGTTTAAACAATTTTAGGGTCACTACATTTTGATTGAATTGAGCATTGTTAGCCAAAAATTATACCACTCATTTATTGGCAATGGAACTATGAAACTATTTATTAGAAAAGCAAATTTTGGCTGAAGTATTTCTCTGAACTGAACATAAAAAGCAAGGATTTATTCGTTTCTTCTGAGTCGATAATTAGATTCTGCGAGCAAGCTGCTATGCAATGTGCTCCTGATATGAGAGGACTCCCACTGGGGAGGACAGCAACTGTCATTCTGCAGTACCCAGAAGCTTATAGAGAAGCCTGTATTCTTCAAAGGTACTGGGTGGTGAGCAACCAAATACGGCATACTGAGCTTCTGGGAGTGTCCCAAGGGGTCTCCAACTCTTTTTCTCTTGTCATCCCCTTAAATAATTTCTCCCCTCTCTTCCTGGGAATGTGAATAGTACCGAGGGATCCTGGGGGTCTGCTCCCTACGGTTGGCAACGCTAGGCCATGCACACAATATAGGACCTGTTTCAAAGTAGGACGCATGGGGACATCTCCTCAATGTAGCCCCATGGACACTGCCTGCTGAGGTCTGTTTCTGCATCCATTGTCAACATCTAAATGCATTTACTAGGATCTCTTTGTAAATACTTCATTGTGGCACCGGACACAATGAAGGGAACAGATGCAGTGGGCCAACCTCCAGGGGTTTGTAATCCAAGGCAGAAGGACAGACAGTGTGAGCACAGATGAGCGCTCAGGCATAACCTGCAAACCAGGACACAGGTATGACAGTTGGGATTGACACAGTGCTGGAACCAAGGCTGAGTCCCTCCCTTTACATAAGGATGCTTCTTGTTACCATAGGTTTCCCTCTAGGGCTCCTTTAAACAGCTGGCTCTCTCTGTGCATTTCTAATCGGATTTGATTTACAAAAAATGTCTTGAAAACAACTTACACAGCAGCATATTGACTGTATACTGCTCATAATGTTGGTTGGTATAAGAGGATGTGGTCAACACTGAGCAGGGCAGTAAAGGAATGTGAGCGTGTATTTACATGCTAAACAAACGTAGGTGCTCCTTCCATTGTGCACAGTAGTAAAATCCCTGGTTAATTTCTGTGCCTGGTGGGTGGGAGATGGTCAACTAATGTTTATTAAATGAATGGATGGATTAAAAACAAAATACTTACCCCATTCATAGGTAAGATAGATAAAATTCATCTCTGTTTTCTACTTGTTCTTTCTTCTCTACCCTCTTCTTCCCTTTCCCCCTTCTCTCCTGTCCCTCACTCTCTTCTCTTCTTCTTCTTTTCCTCTTCTCCCTCCTCTTCCTTCTCTTCCTCCCTTCTCTTCCTCTCCTTAACACATCTCATTTTACTAATGATAATGTGATTTATTTTGGTATATAGTATATGGTGAGACTTTACATATTTTTTCCCCAAGGTATTAATAAATTCCCTGAAGACATTTATTAAATACTCTTTCCTTTGCCACTGACTTAAGCTTTTACAGGACGTAGACTCTTGTTTTCTAATCTTGATGTCTCTTGTACCTGCTGCAAGGCCTAGAACCTCTCATCTTCTTACTTGGATGTTTGATGTATTTGTGTTGCCACACTTGGCACCTGTTATGGGCTGAATTGTGTTCTTCCAAAATTCATGTATCGAAGTGCTAACCCCTGGTACTTCAGTATGTGACTGTGTTTGGAGATAAATTCTTTAAAGGGGTAACTAAGTTAAAATGAGGTCTTTACCATTGCCCCTAATCCAGTAGGACTGGTCTCCTGATAGCAAGAGGAAATATGGATGTAGATATACCCAAAGGGAAGAGCCTATGAAGACGTAGGAGATGGTCATCTACAAACCAAGGAGAGAGGCTTCAGAAGAAACCAACCTGCCATCACCTTCATTTCCAACTTCTAGCCTCCAGAACTGTGAGAAAATACATTTCTGCAGTTTAAGCCACTCACTCTATGGTCCTTTGTTATGACAGCCTAGGAAACTAATGCAGCGCCTATAAAAGTAACATATTTTTTTGTGTTAGGATCTGTGAGTTATCTACTTTACTACTTTAAGCTATCTGATCATGCATTCTGACTTTGCTATCTGAATATGTGTACATTGCATTGTTTCAAATATGTATCATGCTCACCGTAGAAAAAGGAAAAGTAGCAAAATGTTAAACTTGGTTATCTCTGTGCGAGCGATTTTGGTTGAATGTATTTGTTTATTTGTACCTTCCAATATTAAACAAAAGTTTCTATAATGAACCTTAGCCACTCCTCTAGCTAAGGAAAGAAATTATTTACAATTCATATGACGGCATTAGTGTGTTTATGAACTGGTGACCTGGCTATGAGTCACAGGGGAGGTTGATATGCAGATGAGTTTTGCAGTCTCTGATGCTCCTGATCCAGTTTTGAATTGCAGTAGCGTAGGTTTATTACGTAAAATTCCTTGTTTCTGAACAGTGATTTGTTTGGATAATCCCCCCCCTCCTTTTTTTGGTCTTTTTATTGTACATTTGAAATGGGAAGGCATTGTTCACCTATCCTGACATAGTTCCCACTTCTCTTCCTGGCACTGACAGCATTATTTGCAGCTGCTTTTTCTTTTTCAGCTTCTTCTAATTTCCACACTACCACTTATTGTATTTCATTAAAACTGGTTTAGAAATGCAAGGCATATAATTAGATTGAGAAATATGCTATCGATTTAGTTTCCCATTATGATGTTATCACATGCACAAAAAGAAAAGTCATTTGGTACAATTGTTATGATTAAAACCACAAAAGAGATCTATTACATCAGGCTTAGTTTTCAGTGCCTGATGTGGTATAAAATCTGAGAGAGGGGTTAATCCGTTTTTATTAGAGCTGTATATGTCATGTATCCATAATGCCTATAGGCTAATAATTTCAATTGAATCTTCAGTAGACAAGAGGTTTTTCAGGAAGTAATATTAGATAAAAGTACATCAATACTTAAATATTCCATTTTTAAAGTTGCTGTGGATCATCTTTTCCAGTGCTGCACAAAACTGCACAAAAACACGTTCTGCACGTCTGTACAAGGCATGTTTTTATTGCGGGGAGACTCGGAAGGGCAAAGAGCATGGACTCTGGAGTCAGGCAGAAGTGGGGTCAAATCAGAGTCCTGTTGCTGACTAGGAGAAGGTGGGGTCACTGTTTAGTAAGTATGTACCAAGACCAGGCTTTTAAAGAGGGTATTTCAATCAGTTCCTACAAAGCCGTTAAGTTATTGGCCCAAGTTCATCACTAGTAATTGACAGGATCTTAGTCTTCTTCAAAAGTCCATGGGCTTTCTGCAACAACTTTCTTGCCTGTTGTTGAGTGATGTTGAATGAGTTACTTGACATTTCTGAGCCTTAGTTTTCTTATTTGCTAAGCAAAGATAATAATATTTCTTTGTAAAGTAGGTTTGAGGGGTGCCTGGGTGGCTCAGTCAGTTAAGGTCCAACTTCCTCTCAGGTCATGATCTCTCAGCCCGTGGGTTTGAGCTCCGCTTCTGGCTCTGTGCTGACAGCTCAGAGCCTGGATGGAGCCTGCTTCAGATTCTGTGTGTGTGTTTCTCTCTCTGCCCCTCCCCGGCTGGTGCTCTGTCTGTCAAAAATAAGTAAACATTAAAAAAAAATTTTTAAGTTGTTTTGATGGTTAAATGAGTTATACTATCTGTATAAAACTGAGCATCCTCCTTGGCTTATAATGTCGGTAAATGCATTTACCCTTTCCATCTGGTAATCTGGGGTAACCTGGAGGTTGTTCATGTTTGGAGGAGAGATGCTGATATTCCTTACCCCTGCATATACAGGTAAGGAAAATGTAGGTCAAAAAACCCACAATTTCTGATACACAAAGATCTTGTTTGTTAATTAGAATGGCCTGGGAACTAGCTATAGATTATCTTATGGCTATGCTTCTTAAGTTTTGTTTTTTGTTTTTTTTTTTTTTAATAGACTTTAGTTTTTAGACCTATTTTAGGTTCACGGCCAAACTGAGAGGAAGGTATAGAGATTTCTCTTACATCCCCTCTCCTTCCCCCACCCCCACAACATTCATAGGTTTCCCCATTGTCAACACCCCCCACCAGAGTGGGACATTTGTTACAATCGTTGAGTTTACATTGATACACCTTTGCCACCCAGAGTACAAAGTTTACATTAGTGTTCACTTTTGGTGTTGTGCATTCTGTGTGTTTGACACATTTATAGTGACATAAATCCATCTTTGTAGTATCATATAGAGAGCAGTTTCACTGCCCTGAAAATCCCCTGGGTTTTGCCTGTTTCTCTCTCCCTCCATTTTAACCCCAAGCAACTACTGATCTTTTTACTTTCTCCACAGTTGTGCCTTTTCCAGACAGTCATATTGTTGCAATCATATAATCTGTAGCCTTTTCAGATTGGGTTCTTTTACGTAGTAGTAATGTACTTTTAAGGTTCCTCCATATCTTTTTATGGTTTGGTAACTTTAGTTCTTTTTAATGCAGAATAACATTCTTTATACTCCAGTTAAGTGATTAACATACCACTGTATTGCTGCATTAGAATATTCTGAATTTTACTATATTGTTACCTTTACCAGTGTGTTTTATATATATATATATATATATATATATATATATATATATACATATATATATATATCTGTATATATATATGTATATATATATATCTGTGTATATATATGTATATATATATATATATATATATATATATATATATGTTTTCATGTTACTAATTATCATTCTTTCATTGCAGCTTGAAGAACTTCTTTCCACATTTTGTTTAAGGCAGGTCTAGTATTGATGAATTCCCTCAACTTTTGTTTGGGAGTCTTTATCTCTCCATTTCTGAAGGACAGCTTTGCTAGGTAAAGTATTCTTGGATGACAGAGGCTGGCTTTCTTTCTTTCTTTCTTTCTTTCTTTCTTTCTTTCTTTCCCAGCACTTTGAATGTATCATCCCACTCTCTGCTGAGAAATCAGGTTTATGTGGGTTCTCTTGTATATGAGGATTTTTTTTTTTTTTGCTGCTTTTAAAATTCTCCCTTTGTTTTTAATTTAAAAATTTTAAATCTTGGTGAAGATCTCTTTGAGTTGAATTAGTCTGGGGACATCTGAGTTTCATGAACTTGGATGTCAAATCTTTCCCCAGATTTGTGAAGTTCTCAACCAACATTTCTTTAAATAAACTTTCTACCCCTTTCCCCCCTTTTTTCTGGTACTATAAAAATGCATAGATTGTTTCTTTTTATGGTATTCTATAGTACACTTAGGCTTTATTTACTCTTTTTCATTCTTTTTTTCTTTGTTCTCTTCTGACAGGATAATTTCAAATGATTTCTTTTCTACCTCACAGATTCTCTTTTGTGCTTGATCAAGTTAATATTTATGTGCCCCATTGTACTTTTCATTTCATTCATTGTATTCTTCAACTCCAGAATTTCTTCTCGGGTCTTTAAAATTTCTCTGCCTCTTTTAAACTTCTTATTTTGCTTGTGTATTTTTTTCTTGATTTTGTTGAATTGTCTTTCTGGGTTTTCTTAGCTCACCGAGTTCCCAGAAAACAGCTATTTTGAATTCTTTTTTCAGACAAATCACAGATCTCCATTTCTTTGAGGTCAGACCCTGGAAAGCTATCACATTCCTTTGGTATGTCCCATTTCCTTGGTATTTCATGTTCCTTGAAGTCTGATTGGTCTCCTTGCATTTGAAGAAGAGTCATCTCCTCCAGTCTTTATTGACTGGTATTAGGAGAGAAATATCTTCCATCAACCTTTTTGGGGATTCTGAGGCTTTCTCAAACCTTTACAATATACCTGCCCCATACGTTTTTTTCCCCTTTTTGTGGGGGAATTCTTAAAACTGTGTGCTTTCTCTTGACTCTGCAGAACAGCGTCAGGTGCTGACAGCCTTCCATTTGCTTTTCCTGGGATAGCGCTAACTGCTCAAGTTTCTGTGTTTTCTTCCAATCCTGAAAAATTAGGCCAGCTTTCTGTTCATTCTCACTAGATATCTGCAAAGGCTTGATCTTTCTGCCCTCAGGGACATGCACAAGGATCCAACTGTGGGATGGGGCATGTGTAGGTGAGGACACTGTGTGTTGGGGTCACCCATCAGTCAGTTGAAGGGATCTACAAGCAAGATGTCCCCACTGGCTCATGGGCAGGCTTCCTAATGGAGTCTGCAATGCAGTTAGTAGTACTACATTCCTTAGATGCTGTCTGAGAGGCCTGGCTGTTGTTTTTCCAGCCACCTTCTGCCCCCAAGTTGTACAGCATATCTCAGTATACCGGATTGGGCAAGAAAGAAGAGAGTGTCTTTGGCAGCATCCTGCATAGCTTGGGAGGCCAGATGTTCATTCGTATACTCTCACTTGTCTTTGTGGGAGAAGTCATGGGCCTGGAAGGTCTCTTTTGGGAGGGGTAACACAGGAAAAATGAAACTATTCCTCTTACCTTCTTCAATATGTCCTGTATCAGATTTTTTTCCCCCCAATGGCATGCTGGAATTTCTCTGCTGGGCTATTGGACTTGCACAAAGGCACTCTTATCCATGGGTGATTGTCAGAATCAGTGTTCCTTGGGATTAAGAAAGTAGAAAACTCCGATTTTGCCATTTTGATGATATCATTCTTCACAACAATCAACTTTGATTTTTATGTTAGAGCTACAAGCGTTCCCCAAGTTGTGTGGCACACTCAGTGATGAATTCCTTGGGAATGAAAATATTGTACCTCTAAGGATGATGTTATGGACTGAATTGTGTCCCATCCAAATTCATTCTTTGATGCTCTAGCCCCCAGTGCAACTATATTTGGAGATGGAACCTTTAGGAAGGTAATTAAGGTTAAATGAAATCATCAGGGGGGTTTGCTAATGCAATAAGGAATGGTATCCTTATAAGAAGAAAAAGGGATACCAGGAGCATGCATGGAGAAAGACAAGTCGATCTGAGTACACAGTGAGAAGACAGCCATCCACAGCCAAGGAGAAGCTTCAGGAGAAAGCAACCCTGCCAGCATTTTGGTCCTGGATTTCCAGTTTTAAGAACTGTGAGAAAATAAATTTATGTTGTCTAAGTCACCTAGTCTATAGTATTTTGTTGTGGCAGCCCTGGCACATGGCATCTGGCCTCTTTTACCGTTATGGAAGCTTCAAATCATATTAGATTTGTTTTCAAAAGTGTCAATAATTCATGCCTTTTATAATGGTAAATATTCATGTTTATTGAAAGAAACAGTTGTTGTGTAGATTAAATTAAACTGTTAGGATTCAAAAGCAGGATAGCTTTTCATACCATAGAAGAGAGCTTGAGAAGGACAGGCCTGAAAAATGAATAGGCAAGTGGGAAAATGTGCTGTACAGAAAATACCAGGTTTTTTTTTTCTTTCTGACTCTAAATGTGAACCTGATACATTTGTTCTTTTGCACATTAATATGAGCAGCAGCAGGGCCACAGCCACATCCTGAGGGCCTCTGAGAGGAAAGAAAATGTGTGAGAAGTCATTTGACCAGCAAGAGGATCACACATTTCTTCCCCCCCCCCCCACCAAGTTATTTTATTTTATTTTTCTACTAAGACTTTATTTAAACTCAAGTTAATTAAAATATAGTGTAGTATTGGTTTCAGGAGTAGAATTTAGTGATCCATCACTTATATATAATACCCAGTGCTCGTCATGAGTGCCCTTCTTAATACCTATAATCCATTTAGCCCACCTCCCCCACCCACTTCTCTTTCAGCAACCCTCAATTTGTTCTCTATAGTTGAGAATCTTTTATAATTTGCCTCCCTCTCTGTTTTCCTTCCTCTCATTTTTCCTTCCCTTCCCCTGTTTTGTTTCTTAAATTCCACAGATGAGGGAAACCATACGGTGTTTGTCTTCTTCTGACTTATTTCACTTAGCCTGATACACTCTAGTTCTATCCATGCTGTTGCAAATGGCAAGATTTCATTCTTTTTGATGGCTGAGTAATATTCCTACACACACACACACACACACACACACACACCCCACATCTTCTTTCTCCATTCATCATTTGATGGACATTTAGGCTCTTTGCATAATCTGGCTATCATTGATAGTGCTGCTATAAACATTGGGGTGCCTGTATCCTTTCTCTGTATCCTTGACAACATCTGTTGTTTCCTGTGTTGTTAATTTTAGCCATTCTGACAGGTGTGAGGTGGTATCTTAATGTAGTTTTGGTTTGTATTTATTTTCCTGATGACGAGTGGTGATGAGCATTTTTTCATGTGTCTGTTAGCCATTTGTATGCCTTCTTTGGAGAAGTGTTTTGTCTTCTGCAAAAGGATCACACATTTCCAAAAAGACATTTAAAAAATGCAAATAGGCAAGTATATAGTATTTATTGAATCCTACCTCTGTGCCATACAAGGTGCTGAGTCATTTACTAAGAGTTAGAGTTTTTATTAATAAGTATGGTATTTTGTTAATTGGGCAATGCTAGCTGTTATACCAAATTAAATGCCAATATGTTAGTGGATGAACTTAGGGGAAATTTATTTCTTTATCATATTTTAGTTCAAACAGCATTCCTGTCTAGAGGAGTTTCTCTTCCATGTGGTAACTTGGGAATCAGCACTTCTTTTGTTCAGTTATCCTTGAGGGACTTTCACCTGGAAGAAGGGGAAAAAGAGGGAGAAGTACAGAGGCTGCTACTTTGGTTCAGGAGTGATGCTCTATACTTCTTATGTTTAATTGTTTAGAACTAGTTACATGACACGATTAACATTCATGCTTTTTTTTTCAATTATGGGGGTTTGTCACTGGATGGTAGCTGTCCAGACAGGTACTACTGGGTCCCCTCTTAAACAAATCTGGAGCTGTGTTACTAGTTCTTGTTAATGGAATATGAATGAAAGTCATGTACATAACACCTGGGCCATGATGGTAAAAAATGGGCATCATTTTTCACCTTTTTTCTCTTTCAGTGATGATAAGGCCCTGGGGCATGGAAAGGCCTCAAAGCAAAGGAACCTGGGTCTTTGCATGATCCTTTAGAATGTTTCCCATTTCACTCACCATGACTAATTCCATTTTATTGCAGATGAAGCAGAATGCACTTTTATTGTGTTAAGTCTCTGGAATGTTGGGATCTCTTTGTTACAGTGGTTAAGTTTACTCTAACAAATCCACATGACCTCATCTAGATGCAAGAGAGGATGGGAGATATGATCCCTGGTCATGCAATCACTTCTCAATGAAAACAGTTTTAATACTTTGGAAACAGGAGTATAGCTTTTGGGTGCTTAGTTAGCTGGCTTTGCCCAAGCACCTTTCACAGTGCTTGATGTTGCTGAATGAATAAATGGCCCATAATTAAATTTTTTTAACGTTTATTTATTTTTGAGAGAGAGAGAGAGAGCAGGGGAGGGGCAGATAGAGAGAGACACACACAGAATGTGAAGCAGGATCCAGGCTCTGAGCTGTCAGCATAGAGCCTGACGTGGGGCTTGAACTCACAAACCGTGAAATCATAACCTGAACTGAAGTCAGACTCTCAACCAACTGAGCCACCAGGTGCCCTGGCCCATAATTAAACTGATGCCTATTTGGGGAGAAGCTCTGTGGAAGTTGATGTAGCTATTAAACACTAGCCCCAGTACTTTTTATAAACATACTGAGTTATTTATATACATTATTTCATTTAACTCTGGTGATCAACCAGTTAGTTTTCATTTTCCTGCACTCTTATTTGTATGTTGTTCTTTTTTCTTGAACTATGACCTTCTCATCATTAGGATTAGTGTCTAACTTCTCCTTGTGCCTTTGGGACATGGTGGGGACTTGGTGTGTAGTGATTGAATTCATGCATGGACAAGTGGATGGATAGACACTGGTTAGTATCTGTAAGTCCAACTGTATGTCATCTAGGGCTTATGTGTCAGAGCTAAAGGCAAAACAGAGCTAAGAGCAGGAGAAAGTTTTGGGAATAGACATGTATGCTAGGTGAGGGCTAGAGGCTAGGTGCTAGACAGTAAGCTGATCTTTAATTGGGAGAAATTCTCCAGTTGGGAGGAATTCTGGTCAATAAATTCAAGCACAAATTAGGAATATATGGTTTGGGGTGCTATAGTCCAAGCAAGTGTTGAATAGGTCTCCAGAGTTATGGGATCTACTTGTCCTCTAGATGTTCTAGGCAAGTATTCCTGAATCTTTTGGGCTATATATACCTGATCTACAATGCTGCTAATTTAGCAAAAAAACATGTCTCTAAAATGCTTGGTTTTCCAAAATTGAAGAGCATTCAGAATTTCCTAGGTAATGTCAGCACTTTTTTTGAAAAAGCATCAGATGCACAGTTTAAGTTAATCTTCCTCAGTCTGGTTCATTTCATCATCATCGGTACTAGAAGGTATGCTTTTTTGTGTTGTTATATTTAGCACTTTCCCCCTTCATTCTCTTTCCCTCTCTGCTATTTCCTCCATTTCCGCAATTGCATACAAATGGTATATTTGATATATGCCCTTCTAAACCATCTGCCACAGAAGAGGTGATATAGCATGCTGTATAAGAATTCAGGTGCTAGGGGTACCTGCATGGCTCAGTTGGTTGATTGTCCAACTCTTGATTTCGGCTCAAGTCATAATCTCATGGTCATGAGATTGAGCCCTACATCAGGCTCCATGCTTAAGATTCTCTCTCCTCTTGCCCCTCCCCCCTGACTCTCAAATTAAAAACAAAAAGAAACTTTAAGAATACAAGCTTTAGAACCTAGGGTCCACTCCTCATCCTAACAGTGGGACCTTGGGCAAGATGTTTAGCCTCTCTGTGCCTCATTTGCTTAATTTGAATATGGTTATTTGGTGAATAAATAGATTAATATGTATGCAGTATAAAATTAGTGACTAGCAAATAGTAAGTGCTTGTGAACTCTTGAAAATGTACATATTTATGTGTTTAAAACAGCTATCCACTAATTTATTTTCTGTCTCTATCATCCGGTCTTTTCCAAAATGTCATAAAAATGGAAACAAAGTATGAAGTCTTTCAAAGTGGCTCCTTTCATTTAACAATATGCATATAAGATTCACTGGTAGTGTTGATTCACTTAATAGCTTATTCCTTTCTATCCCTGATAAGTATTCCATGAATTGGTACAGTTTCTTTACAACCCACCTTTTGAAGGACATCTGGGTTTCTTCGAAGTTTTGGCAATTATGAATAAAGTTGATAGAAGCATTTCCATGCAGATTTTTGTGTGGACATTGCATTTACTTTTAAAACTGAAATTGGCTTGTATTTTTATTTTCTCATCTTGTCGTCTGATTTTGGTATCAAAATGAATTATATTAGCTTCACAAAATGAGTAGGGTTGTTTCACCTCTTTTTATATTCTTAAACTTGTCCAGATTGGAATATTTCTTTCTTGAAAACTTTGTAGAATTCATCTGAAAATCTATATGCTGTGGCTTCTCAGGTGAGCAAAGGTTTTCGGTTACTATTTCAGTTTTTAAAAAATGATTATTGATTCATTAATATTTTCTAATTTCACATACGCTTGTTTGGCATTTTATATTTTCTAGAAATGTATTAATTTTCAATGGTTCTCAGAAGACTTCTTGTTTCATAAAAATTTCTATTTTTTATGAATCTATTTCTCTTTTTTTCCTTCTGTGCATGTGGTGGTGTGGGTATGTGTGTGTGTATATATGTGCTTTCTTCTTCTGTGTTTGTCAGTTCTTTACTAGAGATTTATCTATATTACTAATCTTTATTTTTTTACATGTTTATTTATTCTTGAGAGAGAGAGAGAGACAGAGTGCGAACATGGGTTGGGGGGGGCAGAGACAGGAGACACAGAATCTGAGCAGGCTCTAGGCTCTGAGCTGTCAGCACAGAGCCCCATACGGAGCTTGAACTCACAAACTGTGAGATCATGATCTGAGCTAAAGTCAGACGCTTAACTGACTGAGCCACCCAGGCGACCCTATGTTACTAATCTTAAAAAAAAAAACACTATTGTTTGCTGTTTACCTGTTCTCTTCTTTTTCAATTATTTCTGCTTTTATGTTTTTTATTTCTTTTTGTTTCTTTGTGTTTATGTTAATACTTTTTCTAGCTTCTTTTATTTTATTGGGGTAAAAATAGGTGACATGACATCTACCCTTTAACATATTTTTAATTGTACAGGACTGTTAACTATGCATATTGCTTTAGAGCAGATTTCCAGAACTTATTCATCTTGCATGGCTGAGACTCTATACTCACTGAACATCGATTCTCCATTTCCCTCCCTCTATCCCTTGGTGACCACCATACTACTAACTGCTTCTGTGAGTTTGATTGCTTTAGGTACCTCATATAAATAGAATCATGCAATACTTGTCCTTCCGGGACTGGCTTTTTTCATTTAGCATAATGACTGCAAGGTTCATCCATGCTGTAGCATATGACAGAATTTCTTTTTTAAGGCTGAAGAATATCCCCTTGTATGCTTATATGACATTTTCCTATCCATTTATCCTAGATGGACATTTATGTTGTTTCCACCTCTTGGCTATTGTGAATAATGCTGCTATGAACATGGAAGTGGAAATATCTCAAGATTCCCTTTTCAATTCTTTTGGATAAATACCCAGAAGTGGAATTGATGGATCATGTGGTAGTTCTGTTTTTAGATTTTTGAAGCTCCATACTGTTTTCCATAGTCACTACAACATTTATACCTCCATCAACAGTGCACAAGGGTTCCAATCTCTTCCCATCCTTGTCAATACGTATTTTCTCCTTTTAAACTAATGGCCATCCTAACAGTTGTGAGAAGGTATTTCATTGTGGTTTTGATTTGCATTTCCATGATGATTAGTGATGTTGAGTATCTTTTCATATATGTGTTGGCCACTTGTATGTCTTCTTTGGAGAAATATCTGTTTAAGTCCTTTGCCTGCTTTTAAATAAATTATAATTATTATTGTTTTTGCTATTGAGCTATACTCTTTTAGCTTATTAAATGCTCAGTTTGTTTCAGTCTTCCTTGTTTTTTAATAAACATATTCATAAGTAAAATTTTCCTTTTAAATACTGCTACAGTTGTATCTCACAAATTTTGTCATATACCTCTCTCATTGTTTTTCTGCTCTAAATCTAAACAGTTTCCTTCTGACTTAATTTTAACCCATGGATTATTTAGTAGTATTATTTCAGTAATTAGGACCAAGAAATCTAAAAATTTTTTGTAGTTGTTTATGATATTATAGCAGAATTATTTTAATTATTAGATATATAGGATTATAAGCTTAGCTTTTTGTAATTTACATAGGATATTATAGTGTATTATCATCTCAGATTTGGTACTCAAGCATTCTGTTCTTCAGCAGTTGCTTGGTATAAATTTCTATCTGTTTACTTTTAACTGTTTTGTTTCTATTCAATTTATTTATCTATTTATTTATTTAGTTTTTATTTAAATTGCAGTTAGTTAACATACAGCGTAATAACTGTATTTCGCTGAAACTATAGTTTCATGTGTACAATATAGTAATTCAACACTTCCATACATCACAACAGGTGCACTCCTTAGTCCCCAGCACCTAGTTCACCCATTCCCCCCACTTACCTCCTCTCTGGCAACCATCACTTTGTTCTCTACAGTTAGGAGTCTGTTTCTTTGTTTACCTCTCTTTCCCCACCCATCCCCCCTGTTTTTTTTGTTGTTGTTGTTTGTTTGTTTCTTAAATTCCACATGAGTGAAATTATTTGTCTTTCTTTGACTGACTGGTTTTGCTTAGAACTATACTTTCTGGCTCTTTCCACATCATTGCAAATGACCAGATTTCATTCTTTTTTATGGCTGAATAATATCTAAATCTCTCTCTTACATTTAATATATTGCTGGATTAAAAAATTATTCTGGAAATATCTTTAAATTAGCTGAAGTTATTTTCATTATTATAAATAATGGTAAGACCTATTTCTACTATATTATCTATATTTACTAATAGTCATATTTTCTATGCCTATTAGGCCTTTCTTTGCTTTCTTTCCTCCCTCTCTCACCCTGCTTTTCTTTCTTCCTTCTTTTCCTTTTCCTTTTCCTTTCTTTTCTTTTCTTTTTTCTTTCTCTCCTCCTACTCTTCCTTCCTCTTCTTCATCATAATTCCCTTTTCTAAGACCATATCTTCTTATGCAGACTCAGAAGTGTAAAATTCATCCTTATATATAAATGATAATTCAGCTGGATATAAAATTTGTTTCAAATCCTTGTCCTTCAAAATAAAAGTATATACTATTTTTCTTTATATTCACTGTAGGTATTGAAAATTTTCACATCTGTTTGATTTCTTTCCTGCCTTAGGTGAATTACTGTAACTCTCTGGAATTCATTTTTTTTTTCTATTTGAGATTTGGGTGTTTTGAATATTCTTTTTTAATATATCTAGGCATTTAGAAATCTATTCTATGTCAAACTCTATGATCCCTTTTAATTTGAAATATTGCATATCTTTTTATTTTGGTCATTGTTCTGCAAATGTGTTTTTCCCTCCTTTTATCTTTCCATTTATTTCTCTCATTCCTCTCATTTAATGGTATTACCATCAAATGTTGATACCTCTACATTTCTATTCTGTATCTCTTGTTTTCTTTTTATTTAAAATTTCTTGGGGTGCCTAGGTGGCTCAGTCAGTTAAGCATCTGACTTTGGCTCAGGTCATGACTTTGGCTCAGGTCATGATCTCATGGCCCGTGAGTTCAAGCCCTGTGTCAGCCTCTGTTAGGACAGCTCAGACCCTGGAGCTTGCTTTGAATTCTGTGTCTCCCTCTCTCTCTGCCCTCCCCCACTCATGCTTTCTCTCTCTCTCTCTCTCTCTCTCTCTCTCTCTCTCTCAAAAATAAATAAACATCACATTCTTAATACCTCCTGGGATAATTTTTGACTGGATCTTCTAGCCAACCAAATCATTTTTGATTCTATATTCTGTTATTCAGCCTATCCATTGAGTTCTT
Source organism: Panthera tigris (assembly GCF_018350195.1). NCBI lineage: Eukaryota > Metazoa > Chordata > Mammalia > Carnivora > Felidae > Panthera > Panthera tigris. Next base: position 49,155,000 of record NC_056667.1, on the reverse strand, counting down.
TACTACAGCAATAATGTTTTTATACCCAATAAATCCAAGTGATTCTTTTTCAGACTTGCTTATTTCTGGTTTATTTTCCATTATGCTCCTTTTTATCTGTGTAAATTATTTAATTGTGCTTTTAAAAGTTATTTCTCTATTCATTTCTTCTATTCTGCTGCTACTGTTAAAGAAAGTTGACACATGAGCCCCTGCTTGTGATTTTCCAAATAATATTTTTGGGGGGTTAGTGGTGGTGGTGAGGCTGAAGTTGTAATCGAGGCTTAACCAGTGCCTGTTTAGGGCTCTCTCCCTCCTTGCCGGAGACACTTTCCCTGACTGCATCTTCTGAGCATTGCTATTTTCTGAAGGCTATCTCTGCGCTTTGTTGCCTAGCTCATGGATAGGTCATGGAAGGGAGATGAAGAAATAAGGAGAGATACTGAATTAAAAAAAGAAAACAGAAGGAATATTTATAGGTAATATCGATCTCAGTTCCAGTAGCAGTGGCATGTGGACCAGGTCAGACCTGTGATTTGCCTTTGGCTATGGCTATTTCCCAGCCTGATCATCCATCCATCCTCTCATGGGTGTCTGTGAACCTCCCCCTCCCTTCCTCCATCCTTTCCTTCTGTCCTTCCTTCCTTCCTTCCTTCCTTCCTTCCTTCCTTCTTCCCTCCCTCCCTCCCTCCATCCTTTCCTTCCTTCCTTCCTTCCTTCCTTCCTTCCTTCCTTCCTTCCTTCCTTCTTCCCTCCCTCCCTCCCTCCATCCTTTCCTTCCTTCCTTCCTTCCTTCCTTCCTTCCTTCCTTCCTCCTTCCTTCCTTCCTCCTTCTTCCCTCCCTCCCTCCCTCCCTCCATCCTTTCCTTCCTTCCTTCCTTCCTCCCTCCCTCCCTCCCTCCCTCCCTCCTTCCTTCCTCCCTCCTTCCTTCCTCCTTCCTTCCTTCCTTCCTCCTTCCTTCCCTCCTCCTTCCTTCCCTCCTCCTTCCTTCCTTCCTTCTTCCCTCCCTCCCTCCCTCCATCCTTTCCTTCCTTCCTTCCTTCCTTCCTTCCTTCCTTCCTTCCTGTCTATCTTTTGGAGACCCAGGGTTATTACTGGGTCTATTATCTTTTGCTAGCTCCCATGAATCCTGGCTGGAACACTATGTGCTTTAACCTTTTAAAATGTGATAATTTTAGAAATTAGTCAGAACATATAATCCCTGGGCTTGTTAGCTCAAAGAAACATTTTATATGCAGGAAAAGATTAAGTTGTAATATGTTTTATGCTGTAAGAGAAGGAAAAAAAAACTGGATGTGCGAATCTATTGCTGGCAAATGATTATTTTGAGTAAGATATGGAAAAAGATTAGAAGTGAGGTTTTAAAAAAAACATTGCTTTGAAAGCAGGTGTCACACACCACCTCCTTCTCCTAGTAAGTATAATTACTCGATTCCCGGTGAAGTCTGTGCTTCCCAAGTGAAAGGAGAAATGTGGAAGACATTTCAAAGAGTTTTAGCTGTGTATTTTATTTATTTATCTATTGGTCGTCTTTCCTAATCACGGAGAAACCCTTGTCTGATTAATAAACAATTTCTGGCTCTGTTTCAGAATCTGGCTGCAATACATTTGCTATTTGATATCTGAGAGATGTACAACATGTTCACAGTGAATTCTCCAACTGAAAACAGTAGAGTTCAAATAAAGTCAATTAATTCACAGAGTGAATGGATTGAAGCCCAGAATCGCGTGTCTTGTGGAGGCCTTTTTGATTCACTTGCCAAAAGATATCTGTTTATAAATGCATTAAATGTAACTATTTGGTTCTATAGCAGTTACAACCTGATGTGATTTTTTTCTTCCTGTGTTATGGCTAATCTTAGATAATTGAGTTACATTTTACATACATTTCAAATGCTCTTTCTAGCACCCTCCTTCTCACTATAATTCTCTCACATCTTCCTGATTTAACATAGAGACCGTTTCTCTCATTTCTTCTCATTCTCTCTCTCACTTTCACCTTCCTCCTTTCTTCCCCCCCCCCCCCATTATCTTCTTCCAGTTCTCTTACTCTCCATGCTTTCCTTCTTTATCTTCCCAACTTCCTCTTTTTTTTCTTCTTTTCCTCCCTTCCCTTTCTCCCTTCCCTCTACCAGCATCCTCACCTGGGGTGCCTGAAACTGCTCCCCTGCAGGTGCATGAACACCCTCTCTCTGAGCACACCAGGTGCCTCATTCTCCTCTACTTCTGTTTCCACAATGCCCTTGCATGGTGTGTCTGAGGTGACCCTCAGCAGTAAGTGTTCATCGTGACCCTGGATCTCGCCTAACTTGCCTATATGTCTTGGTCCTGTATCTATAGCTGGGTGTGTTGCTGTTGTTGTTGTTTGAATTTTTTTCACATTGGTTTCCTTTTTTTGTGTGTGTGCCAGTCCATACTGTATGTGAGCCCTGGCTTAACTCTTAGCCAGCTTAGCTATTGACCAAACATCTCTTTTTAGGCCTCATTTTTTTTTTTTTTTTAAATTTGGGTGCTGCTGTCCCTGATATGAAAGAATAACAAATCGTTATCATATCCTGAAAGGTTTGGTAACCAGGATTCTGAATGAGTCTTTACTTTGTTTTCAAGTGCAACAACCTGCTTAGAGATTCCCGTAGCTGTTTCCTTCACATGATATTGCATGATATTGGGCTCCTTCTTTTACACCAGGTCGAGGACCCATCAGCCTTGCTTCCACCCTCTCTGGCACTCCGTATTGAACCGTGGAACACTCTAGTAGAAACAGCCAAACAAGTTGCCTCTGGTCATTCCTGCATCAGTAATTTCTATTTTTCTCTTTCACCAAATCATCCTGGCTGTATTCCTTCCATCCTCTCTTTATCTCCAGCCCTGCATATTTTTTCCTCTTTCAGTAGAAAGATGGACAAGAATATGAAGCAGGAGAATAATGGACCCTTTCTTTCTTGAAACATGATTTTCTTTCTTTTTTGTTTTTAACCAACCTTTGTTTTTTCCTTTATTCTTTTCCCTGTTAGTATTGCTTTTCTTTTTCTTTTTAAAATTGCTTGCAAACATCTCATCTTCACTGGACCTTTAAACGTTAGTATTCTTGAGCCTTTGGGACTCTCTTCTCAGTCACACCCTTTCCTGCTCTGATCTCATTCATTCCTACTGTTTTATAAGCCATCTTAATGGTAGTTTTGCCTAGTGATTTTTTCAGCACATCTAGTTTTGTTCATTTTGTCTGCTTAACGTTAATGGACCTAGGTTCTCAAATTAGTAAATATCTTCCTTGAGTGATTTGGTGAGCTTCCCATGGTATAGTGTTTGCAAAATTTCTCTGTAAAGCATAAAACACTAAATAATAATGGCTAACATTTACAAAGAAAAATATGTATGCCAGCAATCCCTTTAAGTATTTAATTTAATTTATATATTTTTAAGAGAGAGAGAAAACATGAGTAGGGGAGGGGACAGAAGGAGAGAGAGAGAGAGAGGGAGAGAGAAAATCTGAAGTAGGCTCCATGATCAGCACAGAGCCTGACCCAGGGCTTGATCCCACAACCCTGGGATCATGACCTAAGCTGAAATCAAGAGTCAGGCATTCAACCGACTGAGCCACCTAGTGCCACCCTTTAAGCATTTTATACGCCTCTTTCAGAGACTCATCACAGCTTCCTATGAGCAGAAACTGCTATTCTCCCCATTTTATAGATGACATAACTGATGCTAAAGGGCATTGTATTAATTGCAGTATTTGCAGGAAAAAGAAACTGACTTGTCTGATTTGAGAAAAGGGAATTTTTTAAAAGAATCGTCATGTTAATTGGAAAATCAGATTCGGAAGATGCTTACCAAAAACAGGACCCAAAATCAACCCTAGAAAAACTGGGTTGTAGTGGAAAACATTGTGACTGCCAACACAGAACTAGCAGTTACAAGACACTAGAGACCGACAGCTGGAATGTTATTTTGTGATGGTAGCCTCCGAATGAGAGGATTCTCCATGGTGCTGCTTCTTGGGGTTATGAACTTCTAACTGAAAGCCCATGGTGGATTTTGCTGGTCAGCAGACTCAAATGCTCAAGTCCTACCTGCCTAGGAGATTATAAACGCAAGCATTCAGCTTCTTATCTTCTAAGGTGAGAATTAAGCTATGCTCTAACCAAGATTTATAAGGTAGAAAACATCCCAAACATGCAGAAGGAGTTTAGATAATAGGTAATTGAAAAGAATGGCAAATGTCCATTACAAGAATTTACCCCAAGTCACAATGCTGAGATGCTAAAGGAGGGTTTGCTAAGACCCAGGAATGAACTACTTTACTGTGCTACTTTGTGGGCTAGAAGTGGGAGCTGGTGGAGAAAGCTATTTAAGCAAAAGCATGGAATCCTAAAATACAAGTGTTGAAAGGCTCCTTAGAGGTGACCTTGACTGGAATTCTTTATAGACTTCCCCATCACCTTCCTTGAGACACATTGTCTTTACTAACCGTAGTTTGGCTAATTCTGTTCCGGCAGACTGGTACTGCATGTTGATTGGAAAATCAGATTCAGAAGATACTTACTCACCACTGCTTCTTAATCTTGGCATCCGAGCTCCTGGTTTGGCATCTCTCTCTTAGATTTCTGAGTTTTGGCTTGTGTTGTGTGTTTGGCTCCAGTTACTGTTTCCTGCTAGATAACATTCTTTTTGTAAGTATGTGTGTTTTTTAAACAAACATGTAGTGAACTCCTCTTATCGATCAGGCTCTTTCATGGATATTATCTCATTTATCCTAATTAATCCTTATCACAAATTTGTAATGGAGGCACTAGGAATGCCATGTTGCAGATAAAGACACTGAGGTTTAGGAAGATTAATTAATTTGCCTAAATTGTCACAACTTGTAGATTTATAAATAGAAGGTCTGGTATTTAAAGCCAGCATTGTCTGACGTCTGAGGATGTCCTTAGTTCAACACGTCATTTCACTGTATCTTCTGGTTACTCTATTTCACTGACCACCGTTGACAGATAATGGAGAGACTTCATGCTTAGAGGGCTCCCCATGACCCCCATTCCCTTCACCCAATACCTGATATCTTGCTGTTTTATTCCTTTATATACTAAAACACTCTTAATATCTGAGTGGTGAACATCTATTTTCCATCTTCCTTTTGGATAGCAACAGAGGAAATTAGACTTTTCCAGAAACCAAGTTTGAAGTAGATGTTTAACTTTCAGATGTGTTGATGAGAGCTTCAGTTAATCCACCTTTATACCATTATTGATTAATAAATTAATCAGAAAAATATACATCAAACACATACTATATTATAAATATCATGTTTCATCTCTTTAGGGTTTTTTTTTTAGTTCTAATTATTTTTCCCTCTATTTTTCTTTATTGAGGTACAATTGACATATAATATTGTATTTTAGGTGTACAACATACTAATTTGATATCTGTATATTTCTCAACATGATTACCACATTTAGTCTTGTTAGCATCCATCACCATTCATAATTATAATTTTTTTCCTTGGGATGAGAATTTACTATATTAGCAATTTTCAGCCACCAGTTCTCTGCATTGATGAGTCTGTTTCTGGTTTGTTTGTTCATTTGGTTTTTTTGTTTGTTTGTTTGTTTGTTTTAGATTCCACATATAAGTGAAACCACAAGGTATTTGTCTTTCTGTGACCTATTTTACTTAGCATAATACCCTCTAGGTCCATCCATGTTGTTGTAAATGGCAAGATTTCATTCTTTTTAGTGGCAGAGTAATATTCCACTGTGTGTGTGTGTGTGTGTGTGTGTGTGTGTGTGTGAGAGAGAGAGAGAGAGAGAGAGAGAGAGAGATTCAAACTGCTGCCAAAAAAAGGAACATAAGAAATTCTTGAAGTTAACCAGATAAAGAAAGTATTCACATTACATATGGAAGAAAAAATAAGAATTACAGCAGATTTCAGAAATCATGCACACTGGGAGATAATGGTATGACATCTTTACATGTTGAGACAAAACCCAAAGAGGATTTCTAACACCAGCCATAACTGAATAATTGAAAATAGGTTTACTCTTTCACTGAAAACAATTAGGGAACCTGACAAAATATTTAAAATAATTTTTCAGGGGCACCTGGGTGGCTCAGTCAGTTAAGCATCTGATTTCGGCTCAGGTCATGATCTCATAGTTTGTGAGTTCGAGCCCCACATTGGGCTCTGTGCTGACAGCTCAGAGCCTGGAGCCTGCTTCGGACTCTGTGTCTACTTCTCTCTCTGCCCCTCCCCTGCTCACACTCTGTCTCTCTTTAAAAAATAAATAAACATTAAAATAATTTTTCATACATGGGACAACAAGTACTGCAGAACAGTAATCTCTTAGAGAAGGAGAGAAAATAAGGTGATTGTCCTGACTATCTGTTTGGAGGAATTTTCTGGACTGTAGTGCAGATAAGGGAACCCCACACAGAGCATGGCATTTTCACTGGGTTGTGGGTACAGGGCTAAAAGTTTAGAAATTATAAGTGGCAAGAATTTTCTAGACAAATTATGAGAAAGGAAAGGGATCTATGGATAGAAAATCTCCTTGAATCCTTGGCTAAATTTAACCTATTCATGTATAAAGATAGAACAAAAACAAATGCCATTAAGATGTAAGCTAAATAAAAAGATGCTCAGCATCATTTGCCATCAGGGAAATGCAGTCAAAACTACAATGAGATACGACTTCACACCTGTCAGAATGGCTACAATCAACACAAGAAACAACAGGTGTTGGCCAGGATGTGGAGAAAGGGGAACGCTTTTGCACTGTTGGTGGGAATGCAAACTGGTGCAGCGACTCTGGAAAACAGTATGGAAGTTTCTCAAAAAGTGAAAAATAGAACTACCCTGTGACCCAGCAATTGTACTACTGAGCATTTACCCCCACCACACACACACACACACACACACAAAATACAAAAGCACTAATTCAGAGGGAAATAGATTCTTACTGTTGAGAACAAACTAATGGTTACCAGAGGGGAGGTAGGTGAGGGGATAGGTGAAATAGGTGATGGGGATTAAGGAGTCCACTTGTTGTGATGAGTACCAGATGTTGTATGGAATTGTTGAATTACTATGCTGTACACCTGAAACTAATATAACATTGTATGTGGACTACACTGGAATTAAAATTTAAAAAGGATATAAATTAAATAATTCCAAGAGCTCACTCTGGACTGGGAGATGTTTGAATACAGGCATACTTCATTTTAGTAAACTTCATTTTATTGCACTTCACAGATATTGTATTTTTTACAAATTGAATGTTTTTGATAACCTTGCATCAAACCAGTCTAACAGCACCATCTTTCCAGGGGAGTTTGCTCAGTTCATGACTCTGTTTCACGTTTTGGTTATTCTCACAATATTTCAAACTTTTTGATGATTATTATACCTGTTATGGTGATGTGTGATCAGTGATCTTTGATAGTACTATTATAATTGTTTTGGGGTGCTATGAATCATACCCACACAAGCATGAGGAAATTAATAATAGATGAAAGAAAGAGCAAAATGAAACTTCAAGATTAAAAAAATGTAGTATTTGAAATGAAAAATAAATTTACTAGATGGAATTAGACAGCAGATTAGAAAATGCAGAATAAGAGGTCAATGAAGTTGAAATATACAAATGGAGCCACAGAGAGGAAACAGGTTTAACAAATAAACAGAGATAGACCACTTCTGCTTACCAAGTTGGAGTAACAAAGACTAAATTTACTCTCCCATCTGAAAGAACCAATAAACACCTCCCCCAAACCAGCAAAAACCCAGTGATTTTCAGGAAAGGGGTAAATATAAAGTAGGCCCTATGATCTTGCTATCTTGCTGCCATGGGAGTTTCCAGACCATGGTATGGCTAATGGGAATCCACATGGAGCCCATTGGACCCCTTGAGTTGAGGTGCTACAGATGAGCATCTGTGGAGACTAAGACAGGCTCAAAAGTCAAAGTACTGGAGAGGGGAGAGCTTTACAGAATGAGCCAGAGATCTGTAGAGGATCTCCACTGAATATTCAACAGCTGCTGTAGAGGATCTCCATGAAATATTCAACAGATAAATCAGCTCATACTTGTAGGGATTCTACCTGAGGTAAAGGAAAGAATGTCCTGAAATGATAGTGGGAATAGTTCATGGCACCCATGCCAGGCTGGGAATTGTGCCCATTTCTACCAGTCAGACTGGAAAAAAAATCAGACCTTATGATTCATCACCAAGATTTGGGTTGAGCAGCCAAAGAATTTGCCTCCATAGTGGAAAGTGAATAGCTTCATACAGAGCTCTGCTCTGATCCCACCCAATATATCTTTTTTTCTTAATTTAATTTAATTTTTTAATTTACATCCAAGTTAGTTAACATATAGTACAATGATTTCAGGAGTAGATTCCTTAATGCCCCTTACCCATTAAGCCCATCCTCCCTCCCACAACCCCTCCAGTAACCCTCTGTTTATTCTCCATATTTAAGAGTCTCTTATGTTTTGCCCCCCTCCCTGTTTTTATATTATTTTTGCTTCCCTTCCTTTGTGTTCATCTGTTCTGTGTCTTAAATTCCTCATATGAGTAAAGTCATATATTTGTCTTTCTCTAACTAATTTCACTTAGCATAATACCCTCTAGTTCCATCCACGTAGTTGCAAATGGCAAGATTTCATTCTTTTTGATTGCCGAGTAATACTCCAGTGTGTGTGTGTGTGTGTGTGTGTGTGTGTATATATACACACATATATACATATACATGTATACATATGTATATATGTATGTATATACATATACATACATGTATATGTATGTATATAACATATATGTATATATGTGTATATACACACACACACACACACACACACACTACATCTTCTTTATCCATCGATGGACTTTTGGGCTCTTTACATACTTGGGCTATTGTTCATAGTGCTGCTATAAACATTGGGGTGCATGTACCCCTTCAAAACAGCACGCCTGTATCCTTTGGATAAATGCCTAGTAGTGCAATTGCTGGGTTGTAGGATAGTTCTATTTTTAGTTTTTTACAGAGTGGCTGCACCAGTTTGCATGCTGTTTTACAGAGTGGCTGCACCAGTTTGCATCCCTGCCAGCAGTGCAAAAGAGATCCTTTTTCTCTGCATCCTCGCCAACATCTGTTGTTGCCTGAGTTGTTAATGTTAGCCATTCTCACAGGTGTGAGGTGGTATCTCACTGTGGTTTGGATTTGTATTTCCCTGATAATGAGTGGTGTGGAGCATTTTTTCATGTGTCAGTTAGCCATCTGGATGTATTCTTTGGAGAAGTGTCTATTCATGTCTTTTGCCCATTTCTTCACTGGATTAATTTTTTTTTGGACATTGAGTTTGATAAGTTCTTTATAGATTTTGGATACTAACCCTTTTGCAAATATGTCATTTACAAATATCTTCTCCCAATCCATCAGTTGCCTTTTAGTTTTGCTGATTGTTTCCTTCATTGTGCAGAAGCTTTTTATTTTAATGAGGTCCCAATAGCTCATTTTTGCTTTTGTTTCCCTCGCTTCTGGAGATGAGTAAGAAGTTGCTGAGGCCAATATCAAAGAGGTTTTTTCCTGCTTTGTCCTCGAGGATCTTCATGGCTTCCTGTCTTACTTTAGGTCATTCATCTATTTTGAGTTTATTTTTGTATATCCACCCAATGTATCTTAAAAGCAAGCCTGAAAGGACCAAACTGTTTCCAATTAACAACTTCAGCATTCAAGAAGAAAACTCACAAATTTGATATGATACAGAAAGTATCAAACACAAAACATGATAAAGTCACAATATTTGGCATTAAATTTAAAAATGGCAGGCATATAATAATGAAGGAAAATATGACCCATAATGAGTCAAAGAAAATCAATCAATGAATATTGATTTAGAGCTAACGAAGATGCAGAATTTGCAGATGTATTAAACCCATTATAACTATATTCCATATGTTCAAAAAGATAAGTAGAGACATGTAAGATATAAAAAGGCCAAAATCAAACTCCTAGAGATTGAAACTGTAATACCTGAAGTGAAAAATTACTTAATGGGATTAATGGTTGACTAGACATTGCAGACCAAAAAATCAGTAAACTTGAGACATAGCAATAGAAGCTATAAAAATGAAACACAGGAAGAAAAATAATTTAAAAAATAAAGAAAACTTCCAGAAGCTGTGGAATAACTTTAAGTGGCCCAATGTAAATATAATTGGATTTCCTGAAGATCAGGAAAGAGAAGGGACAGAGAATATATTTGAAAAATAATCACCCAAACTGTTCCAATTGGATGGATATTGTAAACCCAGAGACTCAGGAAGATTAATAGATCTCAAGTGCAAGAAACATGAAGAAAGTTACACCAAGGAATTTATAATTGTTCAAAACCAGAGAAAAAATAATTAAAGCAAATATATAAAAAGAGACATGAACAGAGAAACAAAGTTACAGATAACAGCATACTTCTTGTTAGAAACACTGTAAGTGAGAAGAAGTGGAATGCAATCTATAAAATTTTGAAAGATGTCAGTTCTCCTAAGTGAAATCAGTCAGAGAAAGGCAAATACTATATTATTTAGCCATATAATAATACTTGTGCAATGTATTTGAATCTGTTTTGCAGCTTAGTAAAAAGTTAAAGCATGTTAGATTATTATCTAAAAAAGTAAATATATTGAGAACTAAATTAAGATGAAATTTATTATTGAGTGCTTAAAGAATATCTCATAATATAAATACCCAAATTTTCAACCTCAGTTTTGCAATCAGAAAGCTGGGTTTAAATGGTTTTGAATGATTGGATAGGTTCATGAAGTTCTATGAAATATTTTTTTGGGGTAGGAAAAAACTGTGGTCTAAATAATATTAAGTAATATTATATAGGTGAAAACACATCCCATGGTTTTTTGTAGAAGTGGTACACATTGTTAATAAAGAAAATCACCAATCTTGTGAAGGGGAATGGGAGATGAGAGACCAGTGTAGACACCTTTGCAATGTCACTGGGGAGAGATATCAAATACTGGAACAAGGGTAGTGGTGGTGGGATTGAAGGCGACTGGATACATTCTGAACACGTAGAGATAAAATCTAGAATAAAGCTTCTTGTTTTTGGTGGCTGTACCACAGATAAGAGCATTTTACTTGGCAGGCAAGAAGCTAAGTTTTGAGCTTCCCTTTCCTTGAAGATTCCCATTCTGTGAAGGCAGCCAAACCAGGGATAAGATAATGCCTTTGTTAGAAAAAGGCCTGGAATTGCTTTGATTTTCAGACTGATCCCAGAGGGTTTGTCCAAACCTTAATGTTTAGCTTAGAAAGTTTAACAATCGTGTGAAGGATGTTAACTCGGCATATGTGGGTTTTTGAGTAGTTGCTGGGGTACGGGTGTCTCAGTTGCAAGTCTGACCTCAAGGAACTCACGGCTAAGTGGGGACAACAAGTTCTAGCCAAAGATGATTTCAATACACTGTCACACGTACCAAACCCATGGGCTGTGGGGCTACAGGAAAAGTTTCCTAACTTGTACTTGTGCGAAAATTGAAAGCATTTAAGACTTTGTGCCTGAAAATGCTAAGCCATGTTTTCCAGTGAAGAAAGTGGGAATTATAATGTAAGGAGGCATTAGTTCCTGGAAAACACTCATAGAAACAGTTTTTTGACACTATCATTTTTTTAGCTTTTGTACTTCCCACCTTGAACTGGTAAAAATACTGGTGTTTCCAGAGGTGTTCATAGATATTGTATTAAAAAAAGAAACAAAGTAAAACAACACCTAACACAACGATTAAGCAATTAAATAAATTTTTTATTGCAGATTTTCTTGGATCATTTGATTTACTAATGTGAATTGCTAGATTCAAGATGGATGTAAACATAGCGTACATCATTTTCCAGACTTATCTGACCACAGAACACCTTTTTTTTTTTTTTTTTTTTTTTTTTGGTAAGATCCCAGTGAACATTTCAAATATGTGTTCTGGGAATAGTTTAGGAAACATTATTATTGTATCCTATTTGTTTCTTAACTTTTATTTTGGCATCTGTCAAGGTTATTGAAAAGATATGTTCATATTCAACTTCTCCTGCTTCTCATTCAAGCTCTTTCTCAAGTGACCAACATCTCATGCCGAATTGGTTTCAGACTTCCGATAGGAGAAAACCTATCATTTCCCCCATAATATTGCAGCAATCATACAACAGCCTGGATCCGATTAGTCCATCCAGTGCCATAGCCTTCCCAGTGCCAGGCCAGGGCCTCAGGGTATTCCGAGCAGAGACCACTCCAAACTAGAGCTCAGTTTCCTTGGTGCTCAGTCAGCATCTACACCTCAAAATCTCAGATGCCACCCATATAGCCCCTTTTGCCTCCCCTGGGCGCACAATATAGCTTTCTTGGGAAACAGTCTGGGTAGCCAATGCTACATGAGGAGGCTTGATGTTTGTCCTCTTGCAGCTCAAAATCTTCCTTGAGGGGCTGAGCAAACTTGCATGCCCCCACTAATCCCCATTATTGCCTACAGACTGTCTCTGAGGTTCCGTGCTGCTTACTTCCCATGAGGCTGATCATTAGCATCCTTACCAGATAAAGAAACCAAAGATTAAAAGTTGCCCAGGGTCTTAAAGTGGCAGAACTGGCACCCAGATCAGAGAGAGATGACCCCAAAGCCTGGACCCTTAGGTCCCCACCCTTTATCGCTGTTTGGTGCCAAATACGCATGGCCGGCTGATGTTCAAGTCCCGGTTTACAGAGAGGACTATCTTCCCTCTCCCCATTTGAATGCCTCACAGTGTAGTTCAGAATCTTTATTTTTCTTTTCTTTTCCCTTTTGAAAAGGACAATCTCCAAGAAATCCCCTTGAGGATTCCTCACATCATCCCTGATCCAAATTCTAAGTGAAGACTCCTTTTGAGATTTGGTGACTCATATTTAGCACCACATTAAGATGTGCCCTCTAAACTTGGGATGTGAGATTGAGGTCCCCAAGCACACATTCCAGGCACGGAGAAAGCACTCCCTTGCACATGCCCAGTGAACAGTATCTCCTTACAATCTCTATATACTACTCAGATTTTCCAAAATTTAACTGTAATAATTACTTTATTGGATGGCTATTAGCATGACATACTTGATAAAAACCGTGTCTGCCCGGTACTTTTGCATGTTGTAATAACTTAGTTTATTATTATTTCTGACAACAATAATAATTTCTGATGGTATGAATGAATTCTTTATGTTTTTCTAGTCAGAAACTCCTGTTGCTAATCAGATCCTTCTGAGTATTTCACATCTAGTTTTGATCTCCATGCCATATCCTTGGGGTGGGGGGGGAACATGTAGTTTTAATTTGATCATGAAGTTTACTGTTTGAATAGATTTTTTTAGACTTCAGGCATGCTGGTTATTTAAAGTGACTCAGACAATATAAACTAGGCTTCCTGACATTCCAGAGACTTCAAGGGTCAGTGGCTTCTGGCAAGGGCCCCAAAGTCCTCTATTTGGCCTTAACTAAGTTGGTTCCAACACACCAGTTCTTTAGCATTATGTGCATGGTGAGAGGATTTCAATAAAGAATATTCCAACCTGGAAGTGCCTGGGTGGCTCAGCTGGTTAACCTTCAGACTTTGGCTCAGGTTATTATCTCATGGTTCGTGAATTTGAGCCCCACATTGGGCTCTGTGCTGACAGCTCACAGCTTGGAGCCTGCTTCAGATTCTGTGTCTCCCTCTCTCTCTTCCCCTCCCCTGCTCATGCTCTGTCTGTCTGTCTGTCTGTCTCTCTTTCAAAAATAAATAATTAAAAAATTTTTTAAAAAGAATATTCCAACCTGAAGCCAGAATACCTATGGCCATGAACTGCTAGAAGAAACTTTCTCCCTGTCATTCTCTTCTGGAATCCTGTAGCCCTTTTATAGATCTTGCTATTTTGCAATCATAAAGGCATCTGTTGGTTGAGAGACCTCCTTGTAACTGATATTTTGAATTTCTTTTGCTCTCATGGTATACTCCATTTTACAGATGATGGAACTGAGGTAGAACAGGTGACTTACTCATTAAGCGACTTACTCATTAACTGCTATTTAATGATATAACTAAGGTGTAAACTTGCAGTTATCATATATGCACAATGAAGATTTATTCTTTTTTAATTATTTAAAAATGATAGAGTGCATGAGCAGGGGAAAGAGGCAGAGGCAGATAATCTTTTTTTTTTTTTAACGTTTATTTATTTTTGAGACAGAGAGAGACAGAGCACGAACAGGGGAGGGGCAGAGAGAGAGGGAGAAACAGAATCTGAAACAGGCTCCAGGCTCTGAGCAGTCAGCACATAGCCCAACGCGGGGCTCGAACTCACGGACCGTGAGATCATGACCTGAGCTGAAATCAAGAGTTGGATGCTCAACTGAGCCACCCAAGCACCCCATGAAGATTTATTCTTAGTGTAAATACAGCATTCACTATACTCTACTCACTGTTCTATTAGGTTGAATCACATGAAATTACTGATCTTTCACCAGAAAACAGTAATTTTATAGGCTTTAACCTAACATTTGTCTCATCTGATCTTAACAACAGCATTAAGAAGCAACTGCTGTTACCGTCATTATATAAGAGAGGAAACTGAACCTTAGCTAAGTTATATAATATGCACAGGGTTAAATAGTAAGTGGTATGCTTTTTTTTTCTTTTCCTTTTTTTTTTCCCCTACCAGGCAATTCTTCTTCACCATGAGCTGGTGACTATGATGAACTGATGTGACACTTTTATTGTCCCCAGTGGTGGCAATTTTGAGTTTGTTAGTTCACTGACTTCATTCAGTATATTGAGCACATGCTGTGTGTGTGAATCATGTATATTCAACCTTCGAAGGAACAATGAGGTGGGAGATTAAGCTGGGTATTCCAGATTTGGGTTAAAAAAAAACAACAACTCAAAGCCATCTGAAATAGATTTTCTTTAGTGCCTATGTAGGTAGATCTTGAAGACTGTTCCTAAAGTATTCAGAAATTGGTTATTATTGGAGCAATACGTAGCCTTTCAAAGTTTTTATGTCGAAAGTAATTTCACTTTCTGGGTAGTGCGACTATACCCTTTGGATATAGTGTAGATTCTGAGGTATTTGTTGCTTTTGCTGTTCTCTCTGCCTGGAATGCCCAGTTATTTCCTCATCACAAATCTTTTAAGTCTTAGCTCCGTGGTCACTTTCTTCAGAAGGCTTGTCCAATTTTCCCAGCTATAAATGAACTGTCTATTTTGGTTCTCATTGCATTTTTTTTCACTTTTCATGTATCACTAGTCACCTTCTCTCCTAAATTATGTTCATTTGCATACCCATCTATCCACCATTCACTATACATCTGTAAAGTTCTAGTCACTGTTAAAGGCCCTGAGGATACAGAGATGCAGAGACACGGTTCCTCTTCAAAGACCTATTAAAGGGACACATAAGTAAACAGAATATTTCAATACAACTATCATACTCTATTTTTATTCCAGCTCCACACATCTGAAAGTTGCATTCCTATCATAATGGTCACTTGTGACCATTATGGCTATGATTCTGGTGGTTGGTGAGGACTGGTGGGAGGGGAAAGGGGGGAAAAGGGGGGAAAAGGGGGAAAAGAGGAAGTGACATGTCCCCCTCACCCCAGAATGGAGATAGGAAGACAGGAAACACATGATGCATATCTCTTTAGTCTAGCCTCCTCAACTGGGGATTAGTGTGAGACATTAGCACAGGTGTTATTGCCACAGAGAGGAAGTATGTTTCCACTGCATTTGGAACATCCTTGAGGGTGGTGAAGGGAAAGACTTCTGGGAGCTGATATTTGAATTAAATCATGAAGACGAGTTCACTCAGTGAGTGCAGGAGGGAAAGAGGTCGGGTAGAGAAGACCTGGAGGTAAAAAACCGTGTGTGTGTGTGTGTGTGTGTGTGTGTGTGTATGTAAGTCTGGCATAGCTATGTTAGAGGGCAAGGTAGCCAAGAATTGAATGGTCAAGATCAGTGTCCAAATAATGGCTTTAAAAAATGTTTATTTATTTTGAGAGAGAGAGAATCAGCATGCAGGGGAGGGGCAGAGGGGGGTGGAGAGAATCCCAAGCAGGCTCCATGCTGTCAGCACAGAGCCCCACTCAGGGCAGTCTCACCAACCATGAGATCATGACCTGAGCTGTAATCAAGAGACAGCTGGATAACCAACTGAGCCATCCAGGGGCCCAAGATAATGGCGTTTTTTTAAAGTTACACTTGATTTGGAGAATGGGGTGTACATATGTACCTTATATCGATCAACGGACTGTGATCTACCTGCAGGCAGAGATTTTTTTTTTGACCTTTTTTATTTTTTATTTATTTTTCAATATATGAAATTTATTGTCAAATTGGTTTCCATACAACACCCAGTGCTCATCCCAAAAGGTGCCCTCCTCAATACCCATCACCCACCCTCCCCTCCCTCCCACCCCCCATCAACCCTCAGTTTGTTCTCAGGTTTTAAGAGTCTCTTATGCTTTGGCTCTCTCCCACTCTAACCTCTTTTTTTTTTTCCTTCCCCTCCCCCATGGGTTTCTGTTAAGTTTCTCAGGATCCACGTAAGAGTGAACACATATGGTATCTGTCTTTCTCTGTATGGCTTATTTCACTTAGCATCACACTCTCCAGTTCCATCCACGTGGCTACAAAGGGCCATATTTCATTCTTTCTCATTGCCACGTAGTATTCCATTGTGTATATAAACCACAATTTCTTTATCCATTCATCAGTTGATGGACATTTAGGCTCTTTCCATCATTTGGCTATTGTTGAGAGGGCTGCTATAAACATTGGGGTACAAGTGCCCCTAGGCATCAGTACTCCCGTATCCCTTGGGTAAATTCCTAGCAGTGCTATTGCTGGGTCATAGGGTAGGTCTATTTTTAATTTTCTGAGGAACCTCCACACTGCTTTCCAGAGCGGCTGCACCAATTTGCATTCCCACCAACAGTGCAAGAGGGTTCCCGTTTCTCCACATCCTCTCCAGCATCTATAGTCTCCTGATTTGTTCATTTTGGCCACTCTGACTGGCGTGAGGTGATATCTGAGTGTGGTTTTGTTTGTATTTCCCTCATAAGGAGCGACGTTGAGCATCTTTTCATGTGCCTGTTGGCCATCCGGATGTCTTCTTTAGAGAAGTGTCTATTCATGTTTTCTGCCCATTTCTTCACTGGGTTATTTGTTTTTTGGGTGTGGAGTTTGATGAGCTCTTTATAGATTTTGGATACTAGCCCTTTGTCCGATATGTCATTTGCAAATGTCTTTTCCCATTCCGTTGGTTGCCTTTTAGTTTTGTTGGTTGTTTCCTTTGCTGTGCAGAAGCTTTTAATCTTCATAAGGTCCCAGTAATTCATTTTTGCTTTTAATTCCCTTGCCTTTGGGGATGTGTCGAGTAAGAGATTGCTACGGCTGAGGTCAGAGAGGTCTTTTCCTGCTTTCTCCTCTAGGGTTTTGATGGTTTCCTGTCTCACATTCAGGTCCTTTATCCATTTTGAGTTTATTTTTGTGAATGGTGTGAGAAAGTGGTCTAGTTTCAACCTTCTGCATGTTGCTGTCCAGTTCTCCCAGCACCATTTGTTAAAGAGACTGTCTTTTTTCCGTTGGATGTTCTTTCCTGCTTTGTCAAAGATTAGTTGGCCATACGTTTGTGGGTCTAGTTCTGGGGTTTCTATTCTATTCCATTGGTCTATGTGTCTGTTTTTGTGCCAATACCATGCTGTCTTGATTACAGCTTTGTAGTAGAGGCTAAAGTCTGGGATTGTGATGCCTCCTGCTTTGGTCTTCTTCAAAATTACTTTGGCTATTCGGGGCCTTTTGGGGTTCCATATGAATTTTAAGATTGCTTGTTCTAGTTTCGAGAAGAATGCTGGTGCAATTTTGATTGGGCTTGCATTGAATGTGTAGATAGCTTTGGGTAGTATTGACATTTTGACAATATTTATTCTTCCAATCCGTGAGCAGGGAATGTCTTTCCGTTTCTTTATATCTTCTTCAATTACCTTCATAAGCTTTCTATAGTTTTCAGCATACAGATCTTTTACATCTTTGGTTAGATTTATCCCTAGGTATTTTATGCTTCTTGGTGCAATTGTGAATGGGATCAGTTTCTTTATTTGTCTTTCTGTTGCTTCGTTGTTAGTGTATAAGAATGCAACCGATTTCTGTACATTGATTTTGTATCCTGCAACTTTGCTGAATTCCTGTATCAGTTCTAGCAGACTTTTGGTGGAGTCTATCGGATTTTCCATGTATAGTATCATGTCATCTGCAAAAAGTGAAAGCTTGACTTCATCTTCGCCAATTTGGATGCCTTTGATTTCCTTTTGTTGTCTGATTGCTGATGGTAGAACTTCCAATACTATGTTAAACAACAGCGGTGAGAGTGGGCATCCCTGTTGTGTTCCTGATCTCAGGGGAAAAGCTCTCAGTTTTTCCCCATTGAGGATGATGTTAGCTGTGGGCTTTTCATAAATGGCTTTTATGATGTTTACGTATGTTCCTTCTATCCCGACTTTCACAAGGGTTTTTATTAAGAAAGGGTGCTGGATTTTGTCAAAGGCCTTTTCTGCATCGATTGACAGGATCATATGGTTCTTATCTTTTCTTTTATTAACGTGATGTATCACATTGATTGATTTGTGAATGTTGAACCAGCCCTGCATCCCAGGAATGAATCCCACTTGATCATGGTGAATAATTCTTTTTATATGCTGTTGAATTCGATTTGCTAGTATCTTATTGAGAATTTTTGCATCCATATTCATCAGGGATATTGGCCTGTAGTTCTCTTTTTTTACTGGGTCTCTGTCTGGTTTAGGAATCAAAGTAATACTGGCTTCATAGAATGAGTCTGGAAGTTTTCCTTCCCTTTCTATTTCTTGGAATAGCTTGAGAAGGATAGGTATTATCTCTGCTTTAAACGTCTGGTAGAACTCCCCTGGGAAGCCATCTGGTCCTGGACTCTTATTTGTTGGGAGATTTTTGATAACTGATTCAATTTCTTCGCTGGTTATGGGTCTGTTCAAGCTTTCTATTTCCTCCTGATTGAGTTTTGGAAGAGTGTGGGTGTTTAGGAATTTGTCCATTTCTTCCGGGTTGTCCAATTTGTTGGCATATTATTTTTCATAGTATTGCCTGATAATTGTTTGTATCTCTGAGGGATTGGTTGTAATAATTCCATTTTCATTCATGATTTTATCTATTTGGGTCATCTCCCTTTTCTTTTTGAGAAGCCTGGCTAGAGGTTTGTCAATTTTGTTTATTTTTTCAAAAAACCAACTCTTGGTTTCGTTGATCTGCTCTACAGTTTTTTTTAGATTCTATATTGTTTATTTCTGCTCTGATCTTTATTATTTCTCTTCTTCTGCTGGGTTTAGGCTGCCTTTGCTGTTCTGCTTCTATTTCCTTTAGGTGTGCTGTTAGATTTTGTATTTGGGATTTTTCTTGTTTCTTGAGATAGGCCTCGATTGCAATGTATTTTCCTCTCAGGATTGCCTTTGCTGCATCCCAAAGCATTTGGATTGTTGTATTTTCATTTTCGTTTGTTTCCGTATATTTTTTAATTTCTTCTCTAATTGCCTGGTTGACCCACTCATTCGTTAGTAGGGTGTTCTTTAACCTCAATGCTTTTGGAGGTTTTCCAGACTTTTTCCTGTGGTTGATTTCAAGCTTCATAGCATTGTGGTCTGAAAGTATGCATGGTATAATTTCAAGTCTTGTATACTTATGAAGGGCTGTTTTGTGACCCAGTATATGATCTATCTTGGAGAATGTTCCATGTGCACTCGAGAAGAAAGTATATTCTGTTGCTTTGGGATGCAGAGTTCTAAATATATCTGTCAAGTCCATCTGACCCAATGTGTCATTCAGGGCCCTTGTTTCTTTATTGACCGTGTGTCTAGATGATCTATCCATTTCTGTAAGTGGAGTGTTAAAGTCCCCTGCAATTACCACATTCTTATCAATAAGGTTGCTTATGTTTATGAGTACTTGTTTTATATATTTGGGGGCTCCCGTATTCGGCACATACACATTTATAACTGTTAGCTCTTCCTGATGGATAGACCCTGTAATTATTATATAATGCCCTTCTTCATCTCTTGTTACAGCCTTTAATTTAAAGTCTAGTTTGTCTGATATAAGTATGGCTACTCCAGCTTTCTTTTGGCTTCCAGTAGCATGATAAATAGTTTTCCATCCCCTCACTCTCAATCTAAAGGTGTCCTCAGGTCTAAAATGAGTCTCTTGTAGACAGCAAATAGATGGGTCTTGTTTTTTTATCCATTCTGATACCCTATGTCTTTTGGTTGGCGCATTTAGTCCATTTACATTCAGTGTTATTATAGAAAGGTACGGGTTTAGAGTCATTGTGATGTCTGTATGTTTTATGCTTGTAGCGAAGTCTCTGGTACTTTGTCTCACAGGATTCCCCTTAGGATCTCTTGTAGGGCTGGTTTAGTGGTGATGAATTCCTTCAGTTTTTGTTTGTTTGGGAAGACCTTTATCTCTCCTTCTATTCTAAATGACAAACTTGCTGGATAAAGGATTCTCGGCTGCATATTTTTTTCTGTTCATCACATTGAAGATCTCCTGCCATGCCTTTCTGGCCCTGCAGGCAGAGATTTTAATGCTGTCCATGTCCTGGTTTGCCAGATTCCTAAGACATTATTCTAGATGCTTCAGAATTGCACTACATTGTAGCTACAGCTTGGATATCATCTCTTGTCTTTCATTCTGGGTTGGCCAGCTTGCAGGGCCATGGATTTCAGAAGAATATTGCTAGTTCCTGGGGGATACCAGGGACAGAGAGGCACTTGGTTAGAAGTGAGAGGATCTGTTTGGAAGAAATAAAGGAGGCTTAAATCCATTATCATGACAACACTTAAATACAGCATTCCTTCTCTGAATGGTATCTGTTCCTGTTTACTTTCCTCCTTGTAGCATCGAGCTGGGCTACATTTGCTGTTTAGACATAATTACTATTTTATTATTATTTTTTTCACAGTTAAGTGGAGCATTTGAGCACAGCTGAATTGCTGGGAGCCTTGGTGGAAGAAATCTATTAGTGGTATGGCTTGAAACAATACACAAAAGGCCCCTGCGTGTGGTCTGCCCTCCACGCTTTCAACTTCCTTGTGTGGAACAATAAATTTCCAAGTCAGCTAGAATGCAGAGACTCACATCCAACGAGAGGAGAGCTGCATTTTTATCTTTTATTCATTGGCAGGAACATTAGCTGTAGGAGGTATTCAAATCACACTTTTATTTAAACAAACACAGCTGGATCACAGCCTCTTAATATAGCAATTCTCTAATGAAAAATAACAACATAGTATTTATCTCTTTTCTTTTGTGTGACTCTCAATTTGCTAAAATTAGGCAGACTTCAATCCCATACAAAATTGGCATGTTTTCATGACCAGAGCTCATCGCAACTAACTGCAAAATTATAATGGGGATATAATTATAGGAGGGCATGTGAAATACACATCCTTTTGCTGCTGTAAGCTATATGGGGTTATACAATTATGTTGTAATAACATCATTTATCTTAAAGGAGTCAGACAGCTGACTTCATTTATTTAACTTGAGTACTCCAATTATGTGCTGTGTCAGTTTAACATAAATGTCTTGCCCAAAGAACATGGTGTAATAATAATGGTAATAGCAATAATAATAATAACACACATTTGTATAGGGTTCTATGAAGCACAAAGCATTTTTACAATTGTGATCTTGCTGGGACCTCCTAACTGCTCTGTAAGGCAAGCATCTATGCCTGTGATTGTATGTGCCCCATTTTCCTGGTAAGATAAATGAGATTCGGAGAAGTGAAATGAAGTTGTCAAGATTACACAGTTAGTAAGTGGTGAAATAAGAGCTTAAAACTCAGGTTTCCTGACTTAATGTTCGGGGATCATTCTTCTCCTTTCACCGGTGGTACCAGATTTTGGACAGTGTGACGTCCATTTTTATCTCTTGTCCTATTTTATGTCACAGCTATTTTTTTTATTAAAGTTTTTTTTTTTGATGTTTATTTTTGAGAGAGATAGACAGAATATGAGCAGGGATGGGGCAGAGAGAGAGGGAGACACAGAATATGAAGCAGGCTCCAGGCTCTGAGCTGTAAGCACAGACATGGGGCTCGAATCCACAAACCGTGAGACCATGACCTGAGCCAAAGTTGGACGCTTAACTGACAGAGCCACCCAGGTGCCCCTGTCACAGCTGTTTTTTTTAAGGCATGTAGAGCAGTGTATGGTGTTGGGAATCACGGGGTTAATTCTGTGACCTTGGGCAAATTAAATGAATTTTTTAGATCCCAGATTCCTTCTCAGAAAAACAACAGCCAATAATATCTATTGAGCAGATGAACAGAGTTATTATAAGAACTAAATGAGATAATGCTTGAAAATACATGGCTAGGTGCTCAGAAAATAGGTGTATTCTCCTTCCCTGCAGGACAAGAACAAATGCTTTCATTTTATAAGTGATGAAATTACTGTACATTTTGCATAACTGACTTGCCTAACTTACCAATCGAGTGTCAAGGCAGTGTCTAGAATTCACATCCTCCTCTTTCCAACCTATCTATCATTATTTTTAATCATATTGTAATGTATTTAAATACCTCTATCACCTTTCAGCTTTTTAATTTTTTTTTTTTTTGCAAATTTACTTGCTTATGTCCCCAAAGATTGAATAAATTACTTGTCTTTTATTTGAGCTAAATCTTAGGGCTCTTTGCTTGAGTGGGAGAGGTCAGAGGGGTGGAAAGAACAGGATTTGGAGTCAGAAAGCTATGTTGAGTTTCGGCAGCAGTGATGAGTAGTTGTGTGAATTTCCACCAGTCCTCTGACTTCTCTCAGCCTGGGTTTGCTCATTGATGAATCCTATTTCAATCTGAACTTCCTGAAGGAAACCTGCAGTTCAATGAGAGAAGAAAAAAGCTGTAAAATAATAGACTTTGTTTACCCTGAGCTAGGCACTTTATTTGGCACATTATTCAACAAAGACTGTCTTATGTAATTTCATAAGATGTTTTTTCCTGTTTTACAGGCAAGGAAATAGAGATTAAATAATTTGTCAAAGAATCATAAGATTTGTATTTGAGAAAATTCTACTTAGTGGTTTGCGGGACTTCATTTTCTTTGTTTTTAAAAAAAAAATTTTTTTAATGCTTATTTATTTTTGAGAGAGAGAGAGAGAGAGAGAGCGCACGTGTGAGCGGGGGATGTACAAAGAGAGAGGGAGACACAGAATCTGAAGCAGGCTCCAGACATGGGGTTTGAACTCACAAACCATGAGATCATGACCTGAGCTGAAGCCGGACACCCCTGGGGGACTTCCTTTTCAAGTTTCCTGAATAATTAAGTAGTTAAATGGGAGAAAGAGGGTGGGGTCTCTTTGGATGCCTCCAATTTACAAAGCACAAAGTTTAAAAACATTATCACTATTCCTAGAGGGACCATCTAAAGATATAGTTTCTATAACATCGGTGTTTCCAACTGAGCCAGCAAGGATGGGGTTTCTTAACTTAGGAAACCTTTACTTAGTGAAGTCATTGCAATTGTCTCACCTAATCCAGGCTCAGCCCAGGGGCCCAGGTATTTTGTAGGTGAGTGGATGGAGGCACAGAAAGATGAAATAGCCAGGAAGGACAAGAACAAGATTTTATGCCTATTTCAATGCTTTTGTTCCTCCTTCATTATTTCTCTTCTAACCACCCTCCCACCTCTACTTATCCATTTATACACTTAATTTGCTAAGATCTGAATTTAAAAAAAAGAAGAAGAAGTCCTATACTTACATTGCTTTCCAGGAACTCACAGTGTATCAGGGGAAACATCCAAGGGAGGAAGCATCACAATGAGATTGCAGTGAGACAGATGCTGTGCCAGACAGGAATGTTAGGTTTAATGTAGGCTTAAAGGTGGGCGCTATCAATTCTGCTCAGAGGATAGAGTTAAGGCAGCTTTACAGATGAGGATTCCCTTGAGCAGACTTTTTTCCCCAAATGCTTTTAATTGTAAGTGATAGAAAACCTATACAAATGATTTAATCTCAGAGGACTTTTATTGTAGAGACATGAGTGTGTTCCCAGTAATCAAGGATAGCAACATGGCCACACCCAACGTTCATTTATCTGAACATTAACAAGGCATCTCTTCACCTCTCCTCTCCACCTCACTTTTGCTGCAGACTGGTCTTCTCTGTCTCTTGGTGTCTTTCTCAGAAAGTATTGAAACTGGCACTTGGAAAAGCTTACACCAACAGCTTCACTGGAAAGAAGCTACTCCGATGAACTGTCCACATGCCAAAATTCTGAGGCCAAAATTTCTGGGGAATAAATGTATTGGTTCACTTCCAAGCCAACCAGATGTGGTTTGGGGTGGGATTACTTAGAAATAGGAGCTTCCACAGGAGCTGTATCAGAGGAGCTGAAAGAGGCAGTTCCCAAAAGAGGGGAGATAGGATCAGGTTACTGAGTCCATAGGTGACTCTCAAAGTATGGTCCCTGGGTCTCAAAGCCCTTTTCGGGGGTCCTTGAGGTCAAACGATTTTCTCAATAATCCTAAAACATCATTTGCCCTTTTTTGGTTTACTATGTTGACATTTGCATTAATGTGACAAAAGCAGTCACAGGTGCAAACTGCTTGGCATCTTAGCATAGATCAAAACAGTGGCACCAAACTGTAAGGTTGTGATTTTATTTGTTAGCACCTTGCATTCACAACTAAAAATGCCAGTTTAAGAATGTCCTTGAATAAACAGTAAAACTTTTAATTTTATTAAATATTAACCCTATTTACATGCCTTTTAATTCCTGTATCCCCAATTACTTATGCCATAAAGTTATTTTGCTGCATACTGAAGTAAAAAGGCTGCCTTGAAGAAAAGTCACGGCACAATTATTTGAGTTACAAGCTGAACTAGCTGTGTCTTTTTCATGGAACACAATTTTTATTCAGAAAAATAATTTACAGAAAAACTATGACTGTTCAGATTTAGATGTTTGCCAGACATACTCATGAACAAAGTAAGCCTGTTACTTCAAGGAAAACAACTAACAATATTTGTTGCCAGTGATAACATTTGAACTTTCAAATAAAAATCAGAATTTTGGAAAACTTGTGTCCCCCCATTGTGAGCTTGATCGTTCCTAGTAATGACTTTTCTGATGAGATGTGTGGTGATATTGATATGATAGGGTTAATATTTCAACATTTGGAAGATCCACATGGCTAAACCAATATTTCTCAAGTGCTCTAGGTATTGATGCTACAAAGTCTGTGGGTAAAAGACCCATTCAAAGTTGACCAATGGATTTTAATATAACAATGTATGAAGAGCTTATTAATGTGGTTTCAGATTCCATATTGAAGGTAACCTTTAAGAAGTCACCACTTATTGAGTTTTGCATAGATTCAAAGAATAATATCTACAAAGTTATCCAAGTTTTCTTTATATACTTCAGCCAAAAACGTCAAAATAGATTCAATGCAGTCACAGATAGGAAAATCTTCTTTTAAGCCAGAATAGTCCTCTATTAAGTCAGACAACAGAGACATTTGCAGAAATATAAAACACTATGACTCTTCTCATTATTTTTTAAATGTAGTTATTTTTCATAAAATATTTTATGTATGTTGGAATATATTCTTAACCGTAAATGAATTAACATGTCTTTATTCAAAATTATTGTCATTTTAAACTTCTAAGTGATAAATGTTAATAGATATAACTGACATGAGCAAATAACTTTTGTGGTCCTCAATAATATTTTAAAGTAGGTTATGATTCCAAGACCAAATATTTGTTAACTACTGCCATAGATACGCACTGCAGTCTTTAATGTTTCTTAATGTTTATTTATTTATTTTGGATGAGAGAGCATGTGTGAGTGGGGTAGGGGCAGAAGGAGAGGGGGAGAGAGAATCCCAAGCAGGCTCTGCACTATCAGCATGGAGCCTGGTGTGGGGCTTTATCCTAACCACAACCATGAGATCACAACCTGAGCCAATATCAAGAGTTGGACACTCAGTCAACTGAGCCACCCAGGCACCCCTGCAGTCTTTAAATACAGATAAGAACAATTCAAGTGAGTGAGAGATGGAAGAACATGTCAGGAGAGAGACAGGAGGCATGAAGCAATGTGGCACATTCAGGACCTTATGCTGATGGAAAATGGAATATTGGAGTATATTATGAAGAGACAAGGTTGAAAAAGGAAAGACCTGTCAGGTAATCTGGAACCTTCGAAAAGCTTTAAGTGAGAGAATGATGCGACTGTATTTGGATTTAGACATGGCACCTTGTTGGCAGTGTGGAAAATGGTAGGTGCTCTAGATAGAATGTGTTCCCTCCAAATTAATATGTTGAAATCCTAACCCCCTAGGTAATGATGGTAGTATGTGGGGCCTTTGTAAGGTGCTTGGATCATGAAGGTGAAGCCCTCATGAATGGGATTAGTGACGTTATCAAATAAAGTTTTTTTGCCCCTTCCACCATGTGAGGACACAGCAGAAAGATGCTATCTATGAACCAGAAAGTGGTCTTTTTTTTTTAATGTTTATGTATTTTTGAGAGAGAGAGAGACAGAGTGCAAGCCAGGGAGGGGCAGAGAGAGAGGGAGACACAGAATCGGAAGCAGGCCCAGAGCCTGACGCGGGGCTTGAACCCATGAACTGTGAGATCATGACCTGAGCCGAAGTTGGATGCTCAACCGACTGAGCCACCCAGACGCCCCCAGAAAGTGGTCTTAACCACACAGTGCATCTGCTGATGTTTGATCTTGGACTTCCCAGACTCTAGAACTGTGAGAAATAGATGTTTGTTGTTTACAAGCCACCTAGTCACTATAGTATATTTCTATAGCAGCTAGAGCTAAGACAGTAGGCAATGGGGTGGAGTGAGCAAGTTGGCAAATAAGTGACAGGGAAACAAGTTAGGAAGAAGTGTAGAACAAAGGAGATGAGAAACTGAACTAAGATAATGGTGGTAGGGATGGAAAGGAAGGGGTATGTTGTTGAGATTTTTAAAAAAACTGAATTGAAAATAATGTCATCTTGAGGGAAGCTATACAGAGTAGATTTCATAGCTGGAGCCATGCTTTAACATGGATGGTCCCCTACTAATTATTTTAAAGTTTTGTCTAAATCCAAGTTTCCCGAGGTTTATTTTTGTAAAGTTGCAGTATCAGATAGGATTGGGTTCAGCTGTACATAATGGAAAATACCAAACAATGACTTAAATAAGAGAAGAGTTTGTCTCTTGTGCTAAATAAGTAAGTAAGTAAGTAAGTAAGTAAATAAATAAATAAATAAATAAATTTAAAAAAAATTCAGGGGGTACCTAGGTGGATCAGTTGGTTAAGCATCTGACTCTTGATTTCAGCTTGGGTCATGATCTCATGGTTCGTGGGTTTGAACCCTGTGTTGAGCTCATGCTGATATTGTGGAGCCTGACTGACATTCTCTCTCTCTCCCTCTCTGTCTTCTCCTCCCCTACTCATGCTCGTGCTCTCTCTCTCTCTCTCTCTCTCTTTCTCAAAAATAAATGAATAAAGTTAAAAATTAAAAAAAAAATTCAGGGCCATTTTCTATTTTACTACTGTCAGCATATTGCTTTCATTCTCAAGGTCACCTCATTCTCCAAGAAGGCTGCTGGAAAAAAACCACATCTGCATTCCAGGATGGAAGCTGGACAGCCAAAAGTGTTCAGCTTTTCTAGTTTCTACTTACCTGTCATGGCCTTTGATCATGATCTTTTAAACTTTACCACACTCAACAGTAAGAAGGCTAGGACATGAAGTATTTTAGCTGGGTTCATTGCCATCTCAAATAATATCAGGGTTCTTTTACAATAAATGTAGGGAGAAATGTTTATTGGGTGACATCCAGCAATGTCTATCACAGAGGTCTAAATTCTTGCCTTCTCTTCCCAGAAGTGCTGTTATCCAGATTTTTTAAAACCTTTTTCCTTTTGTCATTAGATCTTCTGGGAATGAGAAAGATACTTTTTTATTTAGGGTCTCTTATTTGGAAGGCCCAAGTTTTCATAACACAGCTGGAGAACTGACAATAGAATAAATAAGTCTATAATATAGCCTCTTAACTACTTGTTCCAATTTATTCGCATATTTCATTCCAATCCTCCCTACACACTGTGGCAAGATTAAGTTTTCTGAAGCATATTTCACATCATGCTATTTCATTTGTCAAGAACATCAATTAATCTCTCGTGGCCTACCAAACATTCACAAATGTGTACCAAGCATTCAAAACACTCTTGCATTTTTACCAAAAGCAACATTTCCAGGCATACTTCCCATACCATATGTTTTAGACAAATGGGACCTAATCCCTTTGGGAAATCTAACCTCTGTGGTTTTATTCAAGTTGATTTACTTTTTAGAATTCTAGCTGTGCACCTTCATGGACCAGTGAAACCTATAGAAGTTACAAGGATTTCTTGAATTGTAGTCCCCTCTCAACACTATCCTTTGATGACACATCAGAAGACTCAACTCTGTAAACAGTACATTTCACATTTTATACTTAAAGGGCATGTTCCTTCAAACCATGTCCAACATCCATAACACTCTCAGGGAATGAAAGTTTGCTTAGAAGCAGAGTCTGGGCATGTGCTTAAATGTGGCCCCTACACCTCTTACACAGAGTTCTATAGTATGTTCCTAACCTGAGCCCTGCATTTATGAAATGGACAGTTGTTGCTGATACTATTGTGTTCACTGTTATTATGTGTCCCTCCTTTGACCTGACTCTTAACAACACAAGTGTTTTTGGCTTTGAAAGAAGATACCTCAGCATCATCTTCACACACATTTCTATTTTATTTAATATATATAATGAACCTTATAAACCAACCACCAACATAAATAAAAGAACTTGGAGGATTATCAAGTGCCAGGGGCTCCTTATTAATATGGGAACCTTTGTGTTCATATCTGCAGACCAATGGTCTCATTTGCTCTGGCTTCTTTGAAAGGTGCCAGGGAACCCAACACCTCTAAGACATGCTTTTCATGACTTACTCCTGCTACCATTGGAAGTGTGTTGTGGAAACATGGTGGACTAGAATGAGGACACCTGAAATCTCCTTCCCACCTTTGCCAGAGATCCACAGTATGATGTAGTATAAATGGAGCAGGTGGTTGATTCAGAGACTGATTCAAGTGTGTGTACTATACAGTTTATAGGACGTTGACACAGTGCTACATAATCCTATTAAAAGTTATATTTTGAACCTGAATTTTCTCATTAATCTATGGAGAATAGTGCTTATAGAACTCTCTACTTTTCATCTTGGCAACAATCCTTTGAGAAAGTCAGGGAATTTACTGTTAGCACCATTTAAAAGGTTAGATATGTTAAATAATTAATATTATTTTCTAACTCTAAGGTAAGTAAATGTCCATTCTGAGATTCCATTCTGTCTCTCTTCATTTCAGTTTTATTATCTATAGAATAGATATATAGTAATGATCTTATATCACTAGTCAATTTGGAGCACTAAATGAGATAAAAGATGTGGAAAATTCTGGCCTACGGTAGGTGTTCACTAGGGATTGGTCTTGAGAAATGTAGCTTAGTTCTCTATCATTCTAGATTTTCCTTACCTTTGCCCAGTATTTCAGCTAGTCTGGTTAGTTGCCTGGTAGAATAACACAGATCTTTATCCCTGATGGAAATGAGCCCTTAGTTACCTAACTCTTGTTGGGTTGTGGTTGCTGTCATTGCTTATCAGTGATTATTGCTTGGCATGGAAATATTAGAAGAACTTTCAGTGAGTATCCTGAGTTAAAAGCATAGTCTTCCCTGCTGCCCATGTCATATAGTAACTTCTTTGTTTGCCTACCGGCCCACTAATAGGATGTACCCAAAGTAGCCACATCACAATCCAGTTCAATGGAACTGTTAATTGACTTCCTTGCTGGGTATTTTCCCTATCTCCAAAACAAAGTTGTGGGGATAGGAACTACAATGCTATAAGTAGGTCCCTGGATATGAGAAAGGACATATGTACATCCACTTCTTGATACCTGACCTATGTACTCTAGGTGTTGTGGTCACAGTACCACATGTTGGTTTTTGATTTAATACATATTCCATATTCTGGAAGTTGGGCAGCAAGACAAGGTGATGTGTTATTCCTTATCTATTGCTTCATAAACACCACAAATATGGACCCCAGATCTCTTAGCAGTTGGATCCACTTGGCCTCGTGAAATATTGTTAGTCAGGATATACAACAATCCCAGGCTTCAGAGAATTCCAAAAGAAATGAGAAGGAAAGAGATTTCATTTGCTTGTCTTGTTCGAATTTCCTATTCATTCATTCATTCATTATTTATTTAGACAACACAAGCAGGGGAGGGGGAGAGAGAGAGAGAGAGAGAGAGAGAGAGAATCCGAAGCAGGCCCTGCACCGACAGTGCAGAGCCCAAGCGGGGCTCAAACCCACGAACCATGAGATCATGACCTGGGCAGAAACCAAGAGTCAGATACTTAACTCAGCCACTCAGGCGTCCCCCAGTTTCCTTTATCTCATTGGTTAAAGTTAGCCCCACTGGGAGTTAATACATGTATGCTTCTTGGCTGTATCTTCCATTCCTTTGATTGATAAATTATTACTAGCAGTATAGTATGATTAGTACTATTATTATCATCATTATTATTACTCTATACTAGGAGAGGAGAATATAAATTTACATACATGTCTATACAGCTCTCTATCTCTATATATCTATCATAGTAAATGCAATGACAAGTGTATTTAATGGTAATGTCAGAGCACTGAGCAGAAAAAAAAAATAATCCTCTTGGGGATCAGAGGTGCTAATAAGGAGAAGGGAAAAGGGTCTGCCTGGAAAGTGAATTTCAGTCACAGAAATAGCATGAACAAAAACTCTGAGTCAAGAAACAGCACAAAATATGCAAGAAAGCTGTTTATTAGTATTGAAACATGAAATGTAAGGCAAGGCTGTCAAACCAAGTAAGGGCAGTATTATATAGGGACATAGATTTCTATTGAGAACTTTGAAGTCGGTTCAAATGTTGGTAACTTACTAAGTCATTACCCTTTCTGTGCTTCAAATTTCTCTTTTTCATAACAAGAATAATAACAATATCTACCTCACAATTGTTTTGTTAGGAAGGTGGTGAGGATTCAGGAAATGTTAGCCATTATTAGATAGCAGAGAGACACGAAACATTTTCAGTGGCAGAACAACATGGTCAGATTTATGACATTGGCATTGACAATGGATTGGAGAGGATTAGGGCCAGAAGCAGAAAGATAAGTTATTTGCTGATGTGATACTGTAATAGCCCAAGGAGTGATGGTTGCCTAGAGTGGACCAGAGTCAATGGGAAAATAAAGGAAATACCTAGAAGGCGAAATGGATAGGACTTAGCAGGTAATTGGTTGGAAGTGGCAAATAAGGGAGAGGGCTGATTCAAAGATTACACTCAAGTTTTTGACTTGGGTGACTCAGTAACTGTGATGAAATCAAGTAATATAGGAAATAAAAAAGGAAAAGAGAAGAGAGCAGTGGATTTTAAGAAGGAGGACATTAATGCTGACCTGGAGAGGGTCAGGAAAGAAAAGGACAGAAATTCATCATTGCATTTGTATTAGTGATCTTAGTAATAGTATTTTCAGGGAAGTAGTCACTATTTTTATCTGTTTTTTACAAAACAAAAAAAAAAGGAGTCTCAAAGTTGTGAAAATCCCTTAAGATTGTATAACTGGTTAGGTCCAGCATTCAGTGTGGGCTGTTAATTCATTAAAAACTGCAGCAGCCATAGCAGCTGCAGCAACAACAAAACACTTACTGAGTACTTACCACTGTAGTAGGTCCTGGAAACCTAAGAAAAGTCATACACAGCTCCTGCCTCCAAAGGGCTCATGCTTTTGGAATCCATGTAAAGAAACACTGTAAAATTTTTTTAACAGAGTTGTGTTCAGGGTAAGGGGCAGTGCATATAAAAAGGGTGCCTAGGGATTTGATGCTAGGGATTTGAAAAAGATTTTAAAATGGTGAAGTTGCTCAGCTGACTTTTGTCTGGGGTGAGTTGGGGAAGTGGGGGAAGATAAGGAAGAATTGCAGAGTTTGGGAGTAGCAAGAACACAGGCAAGGAAGTGAGGAAGAGTGCCATATCCCCAGGAATTCACAAGCAGTTCAATATGGCTACAGGTAAACTGGGGCTTCTTAGTGGGGGTTGGAAAACCAGTCATAAATTTGACTGTATCTTACAGAATTGAGGTGCTGAATGGATTGGTTTTAGAAGGTCTTATGAGATCCCTGAACTCTTACTCCCAAGTTTCTATATAGATCTATGTAGTCTCAGAAGAGGGGGGAGTTTCAAGAAGGTAGTGGTTGTCTGTGTCAAATTTTAAAATGAATATACATCTTATTTTTCTCAGGAGGTAATTATATTTTATAGAAAAAAAAGCCTGCGTAATCTTAAGATAATTGTATATTTCCTACTCTGCCAATAAGTCAGTATAGGATCTCTGGGGAATAGATAATTAAATGTACAAGAGAGTTCTTGGGGGAGATGTTTGTGAAACATAAGTAGGAAGGGAGCAGAAGGAGGCAGGAAGAACTTTTGGACCATAATTCAAGTCTGACACCTGTGAAAGGAGAAAACAGAGGAGGACTGTGTCAGAAGATCCTCAGACTAGAGCAATTCTGAGAATGATTGGCTAGGCGGATGGGGAGCTGCCAAGAAAAGGTTGCTCATTGGAGAAATACTGTTTGGGGCATTAATGGCCTCCCACCTCTTACACCTTTCTTATCATGCCCAGTCATTGTCTGGGAACAGTATGGAGGAAGCACGGCCTTGGCATGAATACCACACAGATTCCAAGGATGTGGCCACGGGAGGCCACCAGTCAACTATGCTCTGTATAGTGGGTTATCTAAAAGGGAGGTCTGGCTGCTCCATTTTAGACTCAGGAAAAAACCAATCAAGAAGAATGTTGATTGGTTACATCTATTGCCAGAATTATTAAGTAGGGTCTGAGTTGAGGACACGGATTCCAGTTCCCCATGTTTTAAAAATAACTATCAAAAAATGGGGGTAGGGGCTGCCATACCTAGTCTTCTTAAGAGCTGTCAGAATTGGCTCTGTTACAATGACACTCCTCCTCTCCTCAGATTCACATAAGAGAAGCACACTGTTTTTAAGTGTATAAAAAATACAATATTTCTTCAGAGGAAGTACCCTTTTATCTGAAAGCTAGTAGTGGGAGTGGGAGTGTGAACTAGCTCTAAAGAGTTATTGTAGAGACTGGAGTAGTTACAAGATACGGACTCGCATTTTCATGAATGGACTTATTATACCGAAGAAACTTTAGCCTTATTTGGATATTGATTTCTTTTTCAATATATGAAATTTATTGTCAAATTGGTTTCCATACAACACCCAGTGGCTTATCCCAAAAGGTGCCCTCCTCAATACCCATCGCCCACCCTCCCCTCCCTCCCGCCCCCCATCAACCCTCAGTTTGTTCTCAGGTTTTAAGAGTCTCTTATGCTTTGGCTCTCTCCCACTCTAACCTCTTTTTTTTTTTCCTTCCCCTCCCCTATGGGTTTCTGTTAAGTTTCTCAGGATCCACGTAAGAGTGAACACATGTGGTATCTGTCTTTCTCTGTATGGCTTATTTCACATAGCATCACACTCTCCAGTTCCATCCACGTGGCTACAAAGGGCCGTATTTCATTCTTTCTCATTGCCACGTAGTACTCCATTGTGTATATAAACCACAATTTCTTTATCCATTCATCAGTTGATGGACATTTAGGCTCTTTCCATCATTTGGCTATTGTTGAGAGGGCTGCTATAAACATTGGGGTACAAGTGCCCCTAGGCATCAGTACTCCCGTATCCCTTGGGTAAATTCCTAGCAGTGCTATTGCTGGGTCATAGGGTAGGTCTATTTTTAATTTTCTGAGGAACCTCCACACTGCTTTCCAGAGCGGCTGCACCAATTTGCATTCCCACCAACAGTGCAAGAGGGTTCCCATTTCTCCACATCCTCTCCAGCATCTATAGTCTCCTGATTTGTTCATTTTGGCCACTCTGACTGGCGTGAGGTGATATCTGAGTGTGGTTTTGTTTGTATTTCCCTCATAAGGAGCGACATTGAGCATCTTTTCATGTGCCTGTGGGCCATCCGGATGTCTTCTTTAGAGAAGTGTCTATTCATGTTTTCTGTCCGTTTCTTCACTGGGTTATTTGTTTTTCGGGTGTGGAGTTTGGTGAGCTCTTTATAGATTTTGGATACTAGCCCTTTGTCCGATATGTCATTTGCAAATATCTTTTCCCATTCCGTTGGTTGCCTTTTAGTTTTGTTGGTTGTTTCCTTTGCTGTGCAGAAGCTTTTAATCTTCATAAGGTCCCAGTAATTCATTTTTGCTTTTAATTCCCTTGCCTTTGGGGATGTGTCGAGTAAGAGATTGCTACGGCTGAGGTCAGAGAGGTCTTTTCCTGCTTTCTCCTCTAGGGTTTTGATGGTTTCCTGTCTCACATTCAGGTCCTTTATCCATTTTGAGTTTATTTTTGTGAATGGTGTGAGAAAGTGGTCTAGTTTCAACCTTCTGCATGTTGCTGTCCAGTTCTCCCAGCACCATTTGTTAAAGAGACTGTCTTTTTTCCGTTGGATGTTCTTTCCTGCTTTGTCAAAGATTAGTTGGCCATACGTTTGTGGGTCTAGTTCTGGGGTTTCTATTCTATTCCATTGGTCTATGTGTCTGTTTTTGTGCCAATACCATGCTGTCTTGATGATTACAGCTTTGTAGTAGAGGCTAAAGTCTGGGATTGTGATGCCTCCTGCTTTGGTCTTCTTCTTCAAAATTACTTTGGCTATTCGGGGCCTTTTGTGGTTCCATATGAATTTTAGGATTGCTTGTTCTAGTTTCGAGAAGAATGCTGGTGCAATTTTGATTGGGCTTGCATTGAATGTGTAGATAGCTTTGGGTAGTATTGACATTTTGACAATATTTATTCTTCCAATCCGTGAGCAGGGAATGTCTTTCCATTTCTTTATATCTTCTTCAATTACCTTCATAAGCTTTCTATAGTTTTCAGCATACAGATCTTTTACATCTTTGGTTAGATTTATCCCTAGGTATTTTATGCTTCTTGGTGCAATTGTGAATGGGATTAGTTTCTTTATTTGTCTTTCTATTGCTTCGTTGTTAGTGTATAAGAATGCAACCGATTTCTGTACATTGATTTTGTATCCTGCAACTTTGCTGAATTCCTGTATCAGTTCTAGCAGACTTTTGGTGGAGTCTATCGGATTTTCCATGTATAGTATCATGTCATCTGCAAAAAGTGAAAGCTTGACTTCATCTTCGCCAATTTGGATGCCTTTGATTTCCTTTTGTTGTCTGATTGCTGATGCTAGAACTTCCAACACTATGTTAAACAACAGCGGTGAGAGTGGGCATCCCTGTCGTGTTCCTGATCTCAGGGGAAAAGCTCTCAGTTTTTCCCCATTGAGGATGATGTTAGCTGTGGGCTTTTCATAAATGGCTTTTATGATGTTTACGTATGTTCCTTCTATCCCGACTTTCACAAGGGTTTTTATTAAGAAAGGGTGCTGGATTTTGTCAAAGGCCTTTTCTGCATCGATTGACAGGATCATATGGTTCTTATCTTTTCTTTTATTAACGTGATGTATCACATTGATTGATTTGTGAATGTTGAACCAGCCCTGCATCCCAGGAATGAATCCCACTTGATCATGGTGAATAATTCTTTTTATATGCTGTTGAATTCGATTTGCTAGTATCTTATTGAGAATTTTTGCATCCATATTCATCAGGGATATTGGCCTGTAGTTCTCTTTTTTTACTGGGTCTCTGTCTGGTTTAGGAATCAAAGTAATACTGGCTTCATAGAATGAGTCTGGAAGTTTTCCTTCCCTTTCTATTTCTTGGAATAGCTTGAGAAGGATAGGTATTATCTCTGCTTTAAACGTCTGGTAGAACTCCCCTGGGAAGCCATCTGGTCCTGGACTCTTATTTGTTGGGAGATTTTTGATAACTGACTCAATTTCTTCACTGGTTATGGGTCTGGGGAACCTGGTGAGAAAATTTTGGGGAAAGCTTGATGAATAAACCTGGATGGTGAGAGGTTTAATTGGTACAGAGAATGCTATCTTTTTGTTTATGGGGTTTCCTGGATGTAAGGTGCTTGGTGGAGCAAAATGAACTAAGAAGCCAAGGAAAGGTTATCTGGCTGGGAATAGGAAAATAGTTTTCCAATCCTAGAGACCATGAAAAGGAAGACCATAGCATCTCACACTGCTCCGTGTGAAGGAGACCAAAAGGTAGAGACATGGCAGAGGCTACAGAGCTTTCCAGGAGACTACCGAGCATGAAGACATCCACTTAGAGAGGACACTTGGGAAATGCACCACTGGTTGTGGCTGAAGGAAACATGGCTATGTCTCTCTGAGGGGCTCTTCAGGGATGGAGGAGGTGAGGAGAAAGCCAAACACTACTCCAGGAAAGCCCAAGATATATCTTGTCTATGTAGTATTCACTATATCTTCCACCCACGAGGTGTGGCTGTGGGTAGCTTATCTAACCTCCTTGTTACAGTTCCCAGATCAGGAAAATGGGTTAATAATCATAGCAGATCTTACAATATTAGTGTCTTAGATGAATTAGGACGTGTAAAATGGTTAGAACTGTGGCTTGCACATTCTGTATTTTATCAATTTTCAGAGGCCATCAGTTGTTAGAGTCATCATTATTTTATGCACCACAAAGAGTGAAGAAGATGCTTACAATTAAACCATGAGACATTATCAATTATTAATCACATTGCTATTTCAGAAATATTGGAGTATGAAAGAATGTATTTTAGAATTTATGAAGTGTGGTTTTGAGTGCTCAAGAAGCATCATATATCATTATAATTATAGTTATTATTTGTTACAATTATTGTCATTATTTGTGGAAATCACTAGGAGAAGATAAACCGTGCAATCAGAATATGATCAAAGACGGCTTCCCTTTACTGATAATGTGATCAGTTTTATACAATGACCCCTACTTCCTCTATTCTTCTTGGGTCCTTATCAAGCCCTAGAATAATTAGAATCAGAAGAGGGTATAGAAGACTATGTATTCAGGGCTTTTCTCTATGGTTGTGCAGATTATGTATTGGACAACATAGAGTGGGTCATATGGTACACTGTATAAATGCTCCCTAGAGTTGAACGTTACATATCCTGCATGGATCTCATAACACAGCCCACCCAACCTCATCTGTGACCCCCTGCTCTTTTAAGTCAGAATCACAGCCCAAGGTTTAGGTGGGGAAAGTGGAAGAGATGAGTTTTAAATCAATTTTGAGATTAAAGTTTTAAACTTTACTTCAGTCATGAAAAATAACTAGATATTATAAAATCTTCCCAAGGTGTTGTAAAGAAATTTGAAAGGTTGATTTATCAGAATACTGTAGAAGGTGTTAACGGCAAAAAGTTAAAATATATTCATGTTTTTACTACACCCTAGTGAGAATCTCCAATAATCTGGTCATATAAAATTGAAAAGAAGATACGTTTCTGACCCACTCCTCCCAAGAGAAACAGACAAATCTTAATGAGCTAAGTGCTATTGGAGAGGACAGTTCTAGCTAGTATGAGGAGGGGCAGGAATTAGTTCTGCAGGAGAGTAGAGAAAGATTTCTTTGGAAAGTGGATATTTTGAACCGGCCTAAAACATGATCCATGGAATCCAAAGCTATGTCTGACTTCTGTAAATGGTAAATTAAGATAGTTTGGAAGGGGGACCCTTTGGTAATATTGTGTTATCGACTAAATGTTTGTGTTCCCCCTCAAATTCATATGTTGAAGCCTTAGCCCTCAATGTGACTATTTGGAGAGAGGGCCTGTGAGGAGGTGATAAAGGTTAAATAAGGTCATCAGGGTGGGGCCCTAATCTGATAGTCCTTGCGTCCTTATAAGAACAGGGAGGGACATCAGAGAGCTCTCTCCCTCCCTCCTCTCTCCCTCCTTCCTCTCTCCCTCTCTCCCCCCACTCTCCCCCCTCTCTCCCCCACTCTCTCCCCCCCTCTCCTTCTCTCCCCCTCTCTGCCCCCCTTTCCCTCCATCTCCCCCGGCTCTCTCTCCTCAGAGAGGCCAAGGAGGTGATCTGAAAGCCAGGGAGAGAACTCTCTTTAAGAACCGGACCCTGCCGGACCTTGATCAAGGGCTTCCAGTCTTCAGAACTGTGAGAAAACAAATTTCTGTTATGTAAGCCACCCAAGTATGGTAGTTTATTACAGCAGCCAGAACAGACTAATACTCTGTCCCTGCTCTCGTTTCTGTCTCAGTTCAACTAATTCTAGCCCACAATTATAATTTTAACCCATAAATCCTCAGCCATACAGAAATAGCTTAGTTTTTTTCTTTGCTTCTTAGCAATCAAATTTCATTAGATCCTCACAATAGTCCACTGAAGATAAGTTACCTTCCCTCTTTCAGAGATGAAAAGTGTTGAGGGTCAGAGAGTTTCAGCCAACAAGTTGCTCTAAGTTCATTGCTGTTTCTATTGAAACCCAAGTACTGTTTTATACTCAGAGCTAGGGTCAGGACTTTGGCAGCCCTAAATCACAGCACCTATATCTCCCCTCTTCACCTAAAAAATAAGGTTGTTCTTTCTTCCTCCCTTCCTCGCATTCTCTCTTGTTCTGTCTTTCTCTCTTTCTTTCTTCTTTTAGAAGAGCAAAACTTCCGGAATTTTAGCAGATCTTTGAAGCCTTAATACCATCAGGTTGTTGACTTTTGCGGGGAGGTAACAAAAGCACTTATCATAGTGACTCAAAAATGATCCCAGAACATATTTGATCTATCTTCTATTTAAACTATTCTTTCCAAGGATGTGTTTTCCAAGTAATTATGCTAAAACATCAATTAAGACCCTTATCAGATATGGTAATACCTCAGGTGCAATTCAGAAAGTGCAATTATTAGAGTGTAAAGGTGGCCTCAAAGCCATCAAGCAATCACATCCATCAGTCTTGGTGTTTAGGCTAAAATAGCAGCAATTGACGTTTGGAAATATTACCTGGAAACTCTTGTTCCAGTTGATTTGAGAGCCCAATATCTATAGCACAAAAATAATTCCATTTCCAGATGGCCCTCCCACTTGACAGATTACTAATCAGTAATCTCCAAACCAACCCACAGTCCCTCTTTTAGCCCTCTTGCCTCTTACCCACAGAATCACAGCAGGGTCCTTATACCTTCTGTAAGGCCACAGTTCTGGTAAGGCTCTTTGCCAATCCTTTCCTACTACGTTTTTTTTCTTTCTTGCCATTCTTCAAACTGTATTTAACATTAATTTGTCATCCGGATTGGTTATTGATCGCACTGGAGCACACTGAGAAGCTGGCTAAGAAGCTCCACACTTTAAAAGTTCTCTTGCTTGAATTTACAAAGGATTTGGATTTTAGTGGGTCTGAACTGCTGGGGTAGAAGGATTTAAGGAAACACATTGCCCTGAGAATAGCAAGCCATGCACATCAGCATTTTCCTGGGAAAAATGAATAGGGCTCCTTGTAGTTATGTGGCCACATGCCATTTACAAAATACTTTTTCATAGGTGATTTTGTTTTTCTCCCTTTTCTCTTTTTCCTTCCCTCTTTCCCACTTCACTCTTTTCCCTTCTTCCTTCCCTCTTCCTACCTCCTGTCCTCCTTTCTCCCTACATCCCTTCCTTCTCTTCTTCCTTCCTTCCTCTGTTATTTTTCCTTTTCCTTCCTTTCTCAATTTTTTTCTCTGCAAACATTTGATGACTGCATGACACTGTGCCAAAAACAATGTGCTTTCAGAACCAGAAGATTGTTAAGGTGTTCAGTGTGAGATTGACAGTAAGTAGTGACTCTAATATAGATCGATAAGTTATCTAGTAGAAGCACAGAATATTTCCTAGAAAAGAAGCCTCTAACTCCAAGTAGGCTGGGTGCCTGGGCAGGGGTGAGGTTAGGAAAGTCCTCCCGCAGGTCCCCTGAGCTACTTCTGAAAGAAGGAATTCAATTTACATAAGTGACAAAAGGAGACAAAGAGTTTTCTAGGATGAAGGGATCAACAATTCAAAGGATTGTAGACAATATGCTTACTTTTAGGAAAGCACAAATACTTAGGTATAGCTGTCATTGAGGATAAGGGAGGTGGCAAAAGGGGTCATGTGGAAGGTCAGGGAATGGTAGGTTGAAGGCCTGAGCATATAAGAAAAGGTGACATGAATGTTCCTGTGTGTCTGACACATGAAGGAGTCTAGATCTGTGTGTATGTGTTCTAGTGAAACTTTATTTATGGACACCGAAATGTGAATTTCATAGTTTTCTCATGTTATGAAATATTTTCCTTCTTGTGACTCCCCCACCCCACTCCCATTTGGAAATGTGAAGACCATTATCTCATAAACCAGATAGGTGTGGGCTGCAATTTACAGACTCCTGCTCTATCAAAGTGTGGTCCTTAACTAACAGCATTGGCATCACCTGGAAAGTAGTTTGAAATGCAGAATTTTGAGCCTCAGCCCAGCTTTCATCAATTAAAGGAGTCTAGTTTAATCCCGAAGGTAACAGAATGTTCTAAGAAGGCAAGCATTGCAGTCTGGTTAAACTCTAATTAGATTTCGAAGTCCCTTGTTTGCTTTTAGATTCAACCAAATGTTCAGAGTGTTGTTGCATTCTTACACTTCACCTGACCTATATGCTGCTGTTGCTTTGCAGAGTAGGAGAGCAGTTGCTGAATCAGCACTGCAGGGAGGAGCGTGTGTAAGGAACATGGATTATTCATGGGGCCTGTGCACTGTTCCAGGTGCAGCCATGATTGCCGTGGACTGGGACCATTTGTAATGCAAAGGCATGGCAAGAAAATCCATTTTCTCATTTTCAGAGCCAATTTTATCTTCATGCTCCTGCCCATGTTACAAATTTTAGGCTGATAACGTGAAACAGGAGGCAGAAGAGCAAAATGAAATTTCTGACGACTGTTTGCAAAAGGCATTTTTAGATACCAATTTATTAACTCCTTTACTTGGAAGGGAATGACTCAGAGACTGTATCTTGACACCTTGTGGTCTAAAACAATGGCAACTGAGTTTTAAAGTCAAATCTGAATTTGAGTTTTGTGACCTTGGGCAAGTCAGCTCGCTTCTCCGTACCACAATTTCTTTACCTGTAAAATGTGAGTAATGATGCTATGGGAGGCAGAATTATCGGCTCCAATTTTTTTTTTTTTACCTCTTCCTATATCCTTGACTTTTACCTTGTGCCTGCAGTCACTCCCACTATAGGAAAATCTTGTCCTTTTGATTAGGGGTTCATCATAGGACTTGCTTTGGCCAATGGGATATGGAGGGGAGGGAGTTACAGCATGATAACCTTAAAGTCATCACATGATTTTCTTCCTGAATTTCTGCCATTTCCAGCAGAAGAATTTCTCTAGGATTTTGCAGTCTCCTTTGCCTGTGCCCCATTGAAACAATGGAATGCAGCTATGTTGACACCTTGATTTTTTTTTCCTTTCATTCATTTTTTTGGGGGTGGGGTGGGACCACTGAGACCAGTACCAGAGTCAAACCTACAGAAATGTAAGATAATAAATTTACGCTGTTCTAAGTGCTAAGTTTGTGGTAGTTTGTTATGACAGCAGTAGAAAATGAATACATAGGGTAACACAGCTGGGCTTAATGAATACGGATTTTCTTTTCCCTCTATTCATTTTTGAAACAAGTGGATTTAACTCTGTATAAGAGCAGTTTGTACATAAACCTGATAGCATTATTGAGGATTATTGAGAAAATGCAAGCCCTTAGAACAATGCACGTAAAAAGCAGTCAAATGTTAGCTATTCCATAGGGAATAGATTCCAGCATTGGATATAAGACTTATTATTATTCTTTTTTTCTGGGAATCCCAATGCTCAAACTTATTAACTTTACTGCAACAAGTTTGGGGTCAATTGTTATAAACGTGTATTTTCCTGAAAAACAGTCACAGTTTGAGGCATTTCTTCTTGTTGCTAAAATGAAGTCTCAGGATGTAAGAATTGTCCTCAAATATCTCATGGGCTGTCATGTGGAAGCAGGAGCAGATTTTTTTTCCTTCTCTGTGATCTCATTAGGTATAAGGTTCAGGGAAGCAGAAGAAGAATCACTGGAGTTGCCTAGAACCCCAGGGTCCCTACAAGGCGACTTATGAACTATAAAATGAACAAAAAATTAGAATATGTAATGCTATCAGAGATATGGTGGAATGCACACTTTCAATCCCTAAGGGGACATATTCAGTCCACAATGTAGCCTCATAAAATAATTAAAGATGTAGACAAAGGCATGTGCAATTATTTTGTATGCAGCATTAATTATAATGGTCAAAACAAAATAAAGCAACAAAAAGGAAAAAACCTAACTGCTCATTGGCTAGAGAGAAAGTGTGAGTAAATCAAAACACATCCATTTACTGGGTTATTACACAGACATTAAATGTGATTTAAAGTGAAGGGCTTATATGAAATAAAATATATGGTATAATTTTTTAAATATAATTTGTCAAATTGGCTTACATACAACACCCGGTGCTCATCCCAACAAATGCCCTCCTCAATGCCCATCACCCATTTACCCCTTTCCCCCACCCTCCATCAGACCTCAGTTTGTTCTCTGTATTTAAGAGTCTCTTATGGTTTGCCTCCCTCCCTCTCTGTTTGTAACTATTTTTTTCCCCTTCCCTTCCCCCGTGGCCTTCTGTTAAGTTTCTCAAGATCCACACATGAGTAAAAACATATGATATCTGTCTTTCTCTGACTGACTTATTTCACTTAGCATAATACCCTCCATTTCCATCCACGTTGCTGCAAATGGCATGATTTTATTCTTTCTCATTGCCAAGTAGTATTCCAATGTATATATAAACCACGTCTTCTTTATCCATTCATCAGTTGATGGACATTTAGGCTCTTTCCACAATTTGGCTATTGTTGAAAGTGCTGCTATAAACATAGGAGTAATGTTCCCCTATCCATAAGCACTCCTGTATCCCTTGGGTAAATTCCTAGCAAAGCTATTGCTGGGCTGCAGGGTAGTTCTATTTTTAATTAAAAAAAATTTTTTTTTAACGTTTATTCATTTTTTGAGATACAGAGACAGAGCATGAGCAGGGGAGGGGTGGAGAGAGAAGGAGACACAGAATCTGAAGCAGTCTTCAGTCTCTGAGCTGTCAGCACACAGCCCAATGTGGGGCTCGAACTCACAAACTGTGCGATCATGTCCTGAGCTGATGTCGGACATTTAACCGACTGAGCCACCCAGGCGCCCCAGTTCTATTTTTAATTTTTTGAGGCACCTCCACACTGTTTTCAAGAGTGGCTGCATAGGTTTGCATTCCCACCAACAGTGCAAGAGGGCTCCCATTTCTACACATCCCCACCAGCATCTATAGTTTCCTGACTTGTTCATTTTAGCCAGTCTGACCGGTGTGAGGTGGTATCTCAGTGTGGCTTTGATTTGTATTTCCCTGATGATGAGTGACGTTGAGCACCGTTACATGTGTCTGTTGGCCATCTGGATGTCTCCTTTGGAAAACTGTCTATTCATGTATTCTTCCCATTTCTTCACTGGATTGTTTATTTTGGGGGGTACGGAGTTTGGTGAGTTCTTTATAGATTTTGGATACTAACCCTTTATCTGATATGTCATTTGCAAATATCTTTTCCCATTCTGCCAGTTGCCTTTTAGTTTTGGTGATTGTTTCCTTTGCAGTGAAGAAGATTTTTATCTTGATGACATCTCAATAGTTCATTTTTGCTTTTAATTCCCTTGCCTTTGGAGATGTGTTGAGTAAGAAATTGCTGCGGCTGAGGTCAAAGAGTTTGTTGCCTGCTTTCGCCTCTAGGGTTTTGATGGTTTCCTGCCTCACATTCAGGTCCTTTATCCATTTTGAGTTTATTTTTGTGAATGGTGTAAGAAAGTGGTCTAGTTTCATTGTTCTGCATGTTGCTGTCCGGTTCTTGCAGCACCATTTGCTAAAGAGACGGTCTTTTTTCCATTGAATACTCTTTCCTGCTTTGTCAAAGATTAGTTGGCCATACATTTGTGGGTCCAATTCTGGGTTCTCTATTCTATTCCATTGTGTCTGTTTTTGTGCCAATACCATACTTTCTTGATGATTACAGGTTTGTAGTAGAGGCTAAAGTCTGGGATTGTTATGCCTCCCACTTTGGTTTTCTTCTTCAGTATTTCTTTGGCTATTCGAGGTCTTTTGTGGTTCCATACAAGTTTTAGGATTGTTTGTTCTAGCTTTGAGAAGAATGCTTGTGCAATTTTGATTGGGATTGCATTGAATATGTAGATTGCTTTGGGTAGTATTGACATTTTGACAATATTTATTCTTCCGATCCATGAGCATGGAATGTTTTTCCATTTCTTTGTGTCTTTTTCAATTTCCTTCATAAGCCTTCTATAGATTTCAGCATACAGATCTTTTACATCTTTGGTTAGGTTTATTCCTAGGTATTTTATGGTTTCTGGTGCAATTGTAAGTGGGATCAGTTTCTTTATTTCTCTTTCTGTTGCCTCATTATTGGTGTTAAAAAATGTAACCAATTTCTGTACATTGCTTTTGTACTCTGCAACTTTGCTGAATTCATGTATCAGTTCTAGGAGTCTTTTGGTGGAGTCTGTCCGGTTTTCCATGTAGAGTATCATGTCGTCTGTGAAAAGTGAAAGTTTGGCTTCTTCTTTGCCAATTTTGATGCCTTTTATTTCCTTTTGTTGTCTGATTGCTGATGCTAGCACTTCCAACACTACGTTGAACGACAGTGGTGAGAGTGGACATCCCTGTTGAGTTCCTGATCTCAGGGGGAAAGTTCTCAGTTTTTCCCCATTGAGGATGATATTAGCT
Source organism: Panthera tigris (assembly GCF_018350195.1). Taxonomy (NCBI): domain Eukaryota; kingdom Metazoa; phylum Chordata; class Mammalia; order Carnivora; family Felidae; genus Panthera; species Panthera tigris. The sequence continues at coordinate 49,110,018 of NC_056667.1, read as the reverse complement.
GTGGGCTTTTCATATACGGCTTTTATGTATGTTCCTTCTATCCTGACTTTCTTGAGGGTTTTTATTAAGAAACGATGCTGTATTTTGTCAGATGCTTTTTCTGCATCTATTGACAGGATTATTTGGTTCTTATCCTTTCTTTCATTAATGTGATGTATCACATTGAGTGATTTGTAAATATTGAACCAGCCCTGCAGACCAGGAATGAATCCCACTTGATCATGGTGAATAATTCTTTTTACATGTTGTTGAATTCGATTTGCTATTGTCTTGTTGAGAATTTTTGCATCCATGTCCATTGGGGATATTGACCTGTAGTTCTCCTTTTTTGTGGGGTCTCTGTCTGGTTTGGGAATCAAAGTTATGCTGGCTTCATAGAATGAGTCTGGGATTTTTCCTTCCATTTCTATTTTTTGGAACAGGTTTAGAAGGATGGGTATTAACTCTGCTTTAAATGTCTGGTAGAATTCCCCAGGGAAGCCATCTGGTCCAGGACTCTTATTTGTTGGAGATTTTTGATAACTGATTCAATTTTTCACTAGTTATGGGTCTGTTCAAATTTCTATTTCTTCCCGTTTGAGTTTTGGTAGTGTGGGGGTGTTTAGGAATTTGTCCATTACTTCCAGGTTGTCCAGTTTGTTGGCATATAATTTTTCATAGTATTCTCTGAAAATTGCTTGTATTTCTGAGGGATTGGTTGTAATAAATCCATTTGTATTTGTGATTTTATCTACTTGGGTCCTCTCTCTCTCTCTCTCTCTCTTTTTTTTTGAGAAGCCTGGCTAGAGGTGTATAAATTTTATTTTTTCAAAAAAACCAACTCTTAGTTTCATTGATCTGTTCTACTGTTTTTTTATATTCTATATTGTTTATTTCTGCTCTGATCTTTATTATTTCTTTTCTTCTGCTTGGGGTGGAGTGTCTTTGCTATTCTGCTTCTAGTTCCTTTATTTGTGCTATTAGATTTTGTATTTGGGATTTTTCTTGTTTCTTGAGATAGATTGCAATGTGTTTTCCTCTTAGAACTGCCTTTGCTGCATCCCAAAGGGATTGTATTGTTGTGTTTTCATTTTCATTTGTTTCCATATATTTTTAAATTTCTTCTTTAATTGCCTGGTTGACCCTTCATTCTTTAGTAGGATGATCTTTAACCTCCATGCATTTGGAGGTTTTTGAAAATTTTTCCTGTGGTTGATTTCAAGTTTCATAGCATTGTGATCTGAAAGTGTGCATGGTATGATCTCAATTCTTTTAGATTTACTGAGGGCTGTTTTGTGATCTAGTATGTGATCTATCTGGGAGAATGTTCCATGTGCAGTCAAGAAGAATGTATATTCTGCTGCTTCAGGATGAAAATTTCTAAATATATCTGTCAAGTCCATCTGGTCCAGCGTATAATTCAGGGCCATTGTTTCTTTATTTATTTTCTGTCTATATGATCTGTCCATTGTTGTAAGTGGAGTATTAAAGTCCTCTGCAATTACCACATTCTTACCAATAAGATTGCTTATGTTTGTGATTAATTGTTTTATATATTTGGGTGCTTACGAATTTGGTGCATAGACATTTATAATTGATAGCTCTTCTTGATGGATAGTCCCTGTAATTATTATGTGATGCCATTCTTCATCTCTTGTTACAGCCTTTAGTTCAAAACCTAGTTTGTCTGATATAAGCATGGCTACTCCAACTTTCTTTTGACTTCCAGTAGCATGATATATGGTTCTCTATCCCCTCACTTTCAATCTGAAGGTGTCCTCAGGTCTAAAATGGGTCTCTTGTAGACAGAAAATAGATGAATCTTGTTTTTTTTTTATCCATTATGATACTCTATGTCTTTTGATTGGAGCATTTAATCCACTTACATTCAGTGTTATTATTGAAAGATATGAGTGTCATATCCCATAGAGTCATTGTGTTATCTGTGGGTTCATGCTTGTAGTGATGTCTCTTGTCCTTTGTGGTCCTTGCAACATTTCACTCACAGAGTCCTCCCTTAGGATCTCTTATAGGGCTGGTTTATTGGTGATGAATTCCTTTACTTTTTGTTTGTTTGGGAAACCTGTATCTCTCCCTCTATTCTGAATGGCAGGCTTGCTGGATAAAGGATTCTTGGCTGCATATTTTTTCTGTTCATCACATAGAAAATTTCCTGCCACTCCTTTCTGGCCTGCCAAGTTTCAGTAGATAGGTCTGCTACTACCCTTATGTGTCTACCCTTGTAGACACATCCCTAGTTGCTTATCCCTAGGTGCTTTCAGAATTCTCTCTTTATCTTCGTATTTTGCCAGTTTCACCCTGATATGTCGTGCAGAAGATCAACTCAAGTTAAGTCTAAAGGGAGTTCTCTGTGCCTCCTGGATTTCAATGTTTGTTTTTTTCCCCCAGATTGGGGAAGTTCTTAGCTATGATTTGTTCAAGTACACCTTCATCCCCTTTCAGTCTCTCTTCTTCTTCTTCTGGAACTCCTATGATATGGATATTGTTACATTTCATTGAATCACTTAGTTCTCTAATTTGTCCCCTCATGATCCAGAATGTTTTTATCTCTCTTTTTCTCAGCTTCCTCTTTTTCCATAATTTTGTCTTCTAATTCACCTATTCTCCTCTCTCCTTCTTCAATCTTTGCTGTGACTGACTCTATTTTATTTTGCACCTCATTTATAGCATTTTAAAATTAAAATTCATCGTTACTATATTTTAGTTCCTTGATCTCTGCAGCAATAGATTGCTGTCTTCTATGCTTTTTTCAAGCCAAGCGATTAATCTTATGACTATTATTCTAAATTCTTGTTCAGTTATATTATTTATATATGTTTTGATCTATTCTTTAGCTGTCATTTCTTCCTGGAATTTCTTTTGAGGAGAATTCTTCCATTTAGTCATTTTGGCTAGTTTTCTGTCCCTTATGTGTTTTAAAAGCTTTTTATGTGTCCTGCACCTGCGAGCACTACTATATTAAAGAGGGGTCATACACTGTCCAGGGCCTGGCCCTTCAGGAGGTGTTTTTTGGAGAGTGTTACTTGCTCTCTGTTGTTGTAACTTTGGTTACTTTATCTCCCTACTAGTAGTGATGTTTTGGCCCCTCCACCAGGTGTGCTTTGATTTGTTCCTTGAAGTAGCCCTGGAAAGGAAAACAAACACACACACACAAACAAGAAACAAACAGAAAGCAAAAACATGCAAACACACAAACAAAAACCCCAAAAACAAAAAACCAGAAACAACAGCTACAAGTAAACAACAGGGTGGAGGCGGGGCTGATGGAAGAGGCCTTATCCCATACAAAGAGAGAAATGACAGGGGTGGGGAAAAAGAAAGAATAAACTTGACCAGAGAAACTATATGGCTTAATCCAGAGAGAGAGAGAAAGGAAAATTAAGAAGGAGGTGGGGAAAAATGAAAGAAGATAGTTGTCCAGGCAGAGAAACTATATGGCTTTATCCAAAGAGAGAGAGAACGGAGGATAAAGGAGGTGTGGAAAATGTATCAAGAGAGTGGATTAAATATGTCTGCTTAAACAAACCAACAACCAGAGTAACCAGACTAGAGGAGGGAGGAGATAAGAACCAGAAAAGGAAGGAAGAATGTATCTACATAATAAGAATTGTTGGAGAATTAATCCAGGCATTGCAGCCGTGCAGGTCTGGAGTAGGGGCCATCGGGTTCCTCACTGTCTAGCCCGCTCCTGTAGATACGCAGTTACCAGGCACAGGGGGGTGTGGTTTCGTGTAGGCGGGTCCTACCTCCACTGTGGGTCCCCCTGTCTGATCCCTGAGACCCCCCCTTGGTGGTGGTGGGGAGAAAAATGGTGAAGCTCCAGTCTCTCCTCCACAGACCCTCACAAATGAGGTGGTTTGTCTCACTCCACCGACTCCCGTGCCTGGCGCTTGGCTGGGATTCAAACTCTCAGTCTGTACATCCCGGTACTAGGGAAATGCCGCTCTGATATGTGGTCCTTGGCTGGTGGGCACAGGCAGGCTTTATCCTGTCCTGTAGCACTCTAGGGAGGGGATTGCTTTCTCCTACTGTGGACTGTGCCCCTGACCTAGCCACCAAGCCCAGGACTGGCTCCCCTCCACCCCAGGTGCATGATCCAGGCAGCTGGCCCCGTCAGAGCAAGCCCCACAGTTAGAGATTGGATCTTTGTCTGTCCTGGTCTGAGGTTTTTCTGTTGTCCAGATATAGTCCTATGCTTCCCCACCTGGTCTTTCTCTTCCCTTTGTCTCTCTGCAGAAGTGAATCCCTCCCCTCCATCCATTTTATCTCTCCCAGTTTGCAATCATGCACCTGTGGCTGGTCAGGTTTTCCTGGTGGGTCCCTGGAAGCGCGACTGTCTCTTTTTCTCCTGAACTCTTTGGCTTCAACACTTCTTTGTTTGGGAGAAGAGGGAAGTTCAGATCCCCTTACTTCTATGCCATGTTGGCCCCCTCCTCCAAATATATGGTATAATTTTAAAGGCAAATATGCAGGAAAAGTAACTGTATATTCAATAAGATAACAACTATATAAAACAAATAAACAATGGTATGCTCAGAAGGTAGAAAAATGATAATGAAACATATTTCACTAATAACAGATGTTTTCTTTTGGGAGAGGAACTCTTCTCCTTCTCTTTTTACACTTCTATTTTTTCGACATATTTTCATAATGTGCAAATGTTACTTTTGCACTGAGAATATAATATACTTTTTTTTTAAGTGGATAAAAGGTGCTCTCAGAATGTTTTTTTCTTCCCCATACATTTATATTGTGTCCAAGGGAATCCAGATACTTCACTGTGTTTATACAAACACTCACTCAAAAAAGTCACTGTGCAAATTATTAAAAATGATAACCCATTTGTATAAACAAATAAGTACAAATACTAAAAGAGGTTCAATCCTTATTAAGTATTTACCATATATGAGGCAGGAGAGTGTTAATAATGAGGTCTTTCATTCATTGTTGAGCAGTGGACATAGACTATTACCATTTTTTGGGTGTTTACTATATGCTGGTGATTTTACATATATTCTCTCACTTGTCCTCACTACTGACATGCAAGTTAAATATTACATTCTCAATGCCAAGATAAATAAATTACAGCTTATCTAAGGTTGCCCAAATAGGTCCCTGCCTGGATAGGAGTAGAAGCCATGTCTATCTGTTTCCAAAGTCCATGTCCTCCTCAGTACCCCATGCCATTCATGCACAGAACATGTAAAGCACCAGTTTCTCTACTCTCACCAAAACCATTAGCTTTGTCTTGTTATGAAAGTGGTTGAGCCTTCTAATTTATGGTGTGTTCCTTTGTGACTCCTCTGGAAGTTCTACAGTGGATCAGGTCAGAATAGCTTGAAGTTGAATATTATGTTCTTCAAAGTGTTAGGATTTCTGCACTATTTTACTCTCCTGACTTACTTACCTCTAGACTCTATGTAAATATACTATTCATAAGTCATCCATTCTCCACTCTCCTTTAAATTTTGTTGAAAAGGAGTTTGTGATGCACTACTTCCTCATAGGACATTTATTCCAGCAGACCGTGTTATTCCAGCAGACCGGTTGCAGATGACTGAGCCAGGGGTGGATAGCTGGCTCAAGGACAGTCAAGGACCTAGCATAATAGATTTGTCCAACAGCCATGTTAATCACCAAATGAACCAATTAGATCTGCCCTCAGTGAACTTGACTAGGATACATACAGTGAAAGATAATGATTAGTAGTAAAGGCAGAAGCCATAAAGTACATATAGGATGGGAGTTACTGAAAGTTTGAGGTGATAGAAGATATCAGTACCAAACTAATAAGGAAGGAAACCAGCCAGGAATTTGTTGGTGGCAGCAGAAGAATGGTCAAGTCATGGTAATTGTGGACATCCGAGAAGGTCATGGACATTAACTGCTGATGCAGCAGTAGCAAAGGCTAGTCACTAGAATGGCTTCCCCATTCTTTAGCAGTATTCCATCTACCTGGAGTTTGGGGTCTGCAGCAACTGAAACGTATTTCTCTGTGTATTCTTGAACAAACAAACAAACAGAAACTTATGAATGTAATATGTGTGTGTTTATTTCTGGTCATTTGAAAGAACCTAACCATCAAATTACATCTGGCTGAATGGTGTAAGGTCTCTCATAGAGCCCAGAAGACCAGCTTACCCATTAAAGGATGGGTAACTGATAATGCATAGCCAGGAGAGCTCCCTTCAAAACAACTGATTCTGAAATTTGTCTTGCTTGGGGAAGAGAGGGAAGGAGAAACACTAAGAATATTACTTTTTTCAATTTTTTCTAAGCCTCAGACTTTCCTATTTGGTGTTTTTCATTAAAGCAGTGAGCAATCGACACATGCAGTGGTATAAATATGTCATCTTGCAGTCCTATCTGTCTCCCATACAGGCTTGGTGATGTGATGGGAAGGAATGTAGAACTGAGAATTTGAAAACTGAAAGTCATGCCATATTAATTGTGTCCATATTAACTGTGTGATTCCTGGCAAGTTACTAAGTTCTCTGGATTTCAATTACCTCTTCCATTAAAATAAGAGGAATAATAGCCCCTGCCTTCTTAACCTCTAGGATTGCTCAGCAAGTTAAAAAAGATAATAAATTTGAAAACTATGAAGTAATCGAAAGAACAAGTTTTTTTCTTACCACCAATAATGACACACTGCTAATAAGCCAGTTTTGAATTTGAGGAGTTTTAGTGAAAAGTACTTAGATTATGTAAACCTCAGTTGGACAGGCTCTAAGAGCAATGTTAGAGAAACCTTGTGGACCATTTGTTAGAAGGGCTATATTAGTTTCCCTAAGGCACTGACCCTGAGCTGGGAGTGGCATTGGGAACAGGTTAACATTTGAAAGCAGCTGTTGATGGTGTGTAGTTTGCTAATGATCTTGTCTGTCTTCCATGTTTCTTTAAGAGTTTCACAGGGCACCAAGCCATCATTGACAAATCTGCTTATAACATCTCAATGACAGCCAATCCAAGGTGCAGGTCAGGAAAGGCGGTTACCTCCTTTATGTTGGCTATAGAAAGCCAAAGGCCTTTATTTGAGCAGCCAACCCAAGAGCAATTGTGGTCCACACATCACCTTGTTTCTTCTTCCCAAAGTCTTTGGTTGTGGAGTCAGCTCATTATCAGCCACCTCCCCATCAAAGCCCACCTCAAAGACCAATGCCTCATGAAGCCTTCCCTGGTTCCCTTTAGAGGAGAATGATCTCTGTTGTCTGTCAAATATCTTAATGTTGTTCCTATTCCGTTTTTATGGAATTTAGTACTTTCTGCATTGAATTTCACATTCTTCTGGGTACTTTCCATTTCTATCACTAGACTGATACCTTACATGAGGGTAAACTGTGCTTCTGATTCATCTTTTTATGCTCCAGAATGCCAAACTTGCTAGCTAGCACATAAAGGTTTCTCTAAAAATGATCAATGAACCAGTAGGTATAGACTCATAACAAACAGGAAAATAGAAGGATAGACTCTAACTTACAAAGTTTGCTATTAAAATATTCTACAAGTTAGCTTTTTGAATACTAGAACTTCATTTCCCATAGAGAATGTTATAAATGGTGAGCAGTTAGTGGTATAGTCAGTCTTCAAACCTAGATTTGTCTGCCTCCAAAGTCATGTTTTTAATCACCATGCTAGTTTATAGCAGGCAGGCAATATTCTTGTAAATGTGGGGTAGGGATGGGGGCAACAGAATTGGAGACAGGTCGTGCTTTTGGGTCTGACAGAACTGGATTGGAATCTGAGTTCTTTGGTTTCCTACCACTGAGATCCTGGACAAGTGATTTAATCTCAATGAACCTGTTTCCCATAAAAATAAAGAGAGATGATAATGTATTTGAAAGGCCTAGGTCATTGGTTGGTGAAACTATTCTTTCAATTTTTTACTCTTGCTCTTCTGTTTCTTGAAGTATGGTGACCATAAATGCCTATTTCCTGGTGTAAACAAGACCATTTTCTTTCACTGTTAAATAGGTCTCATTTGAACACAATGAATTATACAGGCATGCTCTGGGTGATGGTAGTATTCTCCTTGCCTTCTTTCTCTGCATCCAGTGGTATCTTTCTAATAGAAAATATGATTGTAGCTCTCCTCTGATTAACACTCCTTACCTCATTTCCCTACAAATAAAATCCAGTGCCTTCATAGTGATATATTACCTGCTGCCTTGGTATCTTCTTCTCATACTCACCCAGCCTTTTATTCTACATACTGTTCATAGCAACTGCCTGAAGTCTCTTGAAACATCTGTGGTATTGCTCCTATGCCTTTGCAAATGCTTTCCTGTACCTGGGATATTTTTTATCCCTGTCATTGATATGTATCACTTTTTTTTTCTACCATCAGGACACTTGCCAAGTGTAGGGAATTCTCTACTTGGAGATATGGTGTTGAATAGACTGTTTTACTGCACAAGGAATGAAATAAATGTAGTTCATTACAAACCCCATTATAGCTAAGACATAGGCATATGACCCAGGCTCTGCCAATCAGAATTTGGCTTGGATTTTGTGGCACAAGAAGGCAAAAACAAGGATTATCTATTTGACAGAGGCAGCAACAACAGGAACTTCAAAGCCAGAGAACTGACTCCAAGTCCTCTGTATCTCAGTTACTAGTTGTGCAATCTTATACAAGCTCCATAACTTTACTTAACATCAGTTTCTTCATCTGTAAAACAGGGATAGTAATAGTACCTACTTCAAAGACTGCTTGGAGGGATTAAACATATATGCAATATGACTGAAACAATCCCGGGCACTCAGTATGTGCTGAAAATGTTAGATCTTATTACTATTGTTGTTGGAGATACTACTAATAATAGCAATGACTACCTTCTGTAATACAAGCTTTTGTTTCTTGCATCTAAAAAGTATGACCAATACATTTCCCTCTGGCAAGACTATTTGGATTTATGTTTGATGTCTAAGTTGAGACTTTTTTCTTCCCAGAAACCTTTTCTGAACCTGCTGCCACATTAGAGACCACAGTTATAGACTCACATTTTGTTGCTATTGTAAGTAGCAGAGCACTTATCACACTTAATTTGAATGCCTGGTCTTTCACATTCTTCTCAACCAGACCACGAAGTTCTTCTAGATGACACTGACTATTTCCTTTACTTTGTATCCCTAGAGTTTTTCTTGGACAGTACCTTGACCCCTTGTCGGTGTTCAGTAAACATCTACTGGATGAATGAGCAAATACCCTGCCACCCTCCGAGATGCTGTAGTGGGAGAGTCGGCCAAGCAGGGGAGAATTGATTTCTATTCATATGCTCCAACTCTTGCTGTGGGTTCTCTTCCTATGACCCCATGTGGGATTTTTGCAATCAATGTTCATATTTGCACTGATGATCCTAAAATATCCTTGACAATCTCAAGAGAGTTGCAATCAGTACATTTTATTGCCGCCGTGCTCCTGCCTCCCAGGTTTGGCTTAGGAGATGGAACTCACCCCAGAGATTTGATCCCAATCAGTGCTATTGTGCTTCCCCGGAAGAGTATCTTACAAAGTCAGGAAGATGCAAAGCAGTTCTCCAGTTTGGGGAATGAAATGTGTCATAAGAAGCAACTAGGTGCTCTTATTTGCCCTTCTCTGAGTCAGTGACCTAAGGCAACACTGTGCTATCTTCAACCAAATAGAATGACTTAGTGTTCTTGTATTTAAGGCTAAACATCTACATCTTTTTGCCTTTGTGTATGCTATCATTTCTATTTCCTGTGGTGTCTCACTGTTTGGAGTAAAAGCCTTGATGACTTAGCTGGGTATTCAAAGTCCCTCACAAACTGAGCCCCATTTACTTTTTCAGTCTTATCTCTTATCACATTCCATCAGATCCCCTAGCCTCTACATGATTAATCATTTATTCATTCCTTTCATATCTTTAACAATAATTTATAGATTGTAATGTGGACCTTGTAGTAACCCTCATGGCATTGCAGTCTGCTAGTAGACATAGCATTTAACAAATAATATAAAATAGAAGTAAAAGTATTATTATAATCAGAATGCTGAAGTTAAATCATAACGGGGGCTAAGTGTGGCAGGAGACTGTCTCACGTTGGGGTCTGATCATGGAGAGTTTATGGAAGTTAAAACACCTTCAGAAAGCCCTTTAGAAGTTTATTGAATCTAGGCATTGTTCTGTGTCATTGCTGTGTCAACGCTGCTTAGCATCAGGCCCAGGACAGAGCAGGCATGCAAAAAATGTTAAATAAATGTAGGAATGAAAAATTGACATTGATAAAGAATAAATTAATCTGTACACTGTTTCATAACCAATTTCCACTCTTCATTCTTAAGTAACAGTTGACAAAATGCATGCACACACACTCATACACATATTTGGGAGCAAATACTAATGTAATTGTATATTAATTAGTACTTTAGTGTTTATGATGCTTTTCTATCCAATGTCTCAATGAATTGAATGTAAACTTATCATGTGGGGAGATATAATTCTTATGTTTATTTATAGAAGCTGAGTTTATGAGAAAGTTGCCCAAGGTAACACATCTAGTAAGAAACAGATATAGTAGTTTGGACTTCTGGCTTCAAATCTGGGGCCTCATTCTTTTTTATTTACAAAGAATTAAGAGTGAGATGACTTCAATAATATAGGAATAAGTAATGCAAAGAAACAATCTATTGGATAAAATATTAAATAACATCTTCTTGAAGAAATAAAAACTTTATCAATGCAGTAAAGAATCACAGGGTCAGATTTGAGAAAAGGAAATCCAGAGAGATGAGTCTGGCATCCAGAGCCCCTTTTCAACTAGGAACATCTGCCATTTCAGGCAGAGGTAGCTGAGATATTGGGATATGAGGTCCAAGGCCCATCATGGATAGGAAGCTCCAGTAAATCACTCATGCTTTGAATTGGGAACCCAAAGGCATCTACTCCAGATGGGACAGAGAGCCACAAATAGCCTGGCTCTCTAGAGACTCAATCACTATAAATGCCCTGAGGTGGAGTTTCACTGCTAGTGCCCCTAGCCACTGCCAGAGGCAACTCTAGATGTTCCTTGGAGCAGGAAACATCACCCAGGCTCCAATTATTTCCAAAATTAATTTTTTTTTTCACATAAACTATTCAGAACTCAATAAAAAATAACCTGCAGGGAATCATTCTTGGGTAAGTTACATTTCATCTCTCATATATCATTGTGTCTCTGAAACTTGGCTTTATACTGGGGCCATTAAAGGACTTTAAGAAGGATATTGAAATATTTGGGTGTGTTTTTAAAGAGAAAATTCTGGAAGCTCTATGAAAATTGGTTTAGTGTTCATTTAGAATTCTCTTAACCAGCTTCCACTTAACCAAATGGCTAGGTAACCAACTTGCAAGATTAAATGCTGCTCTTCCTCCCCTCTATAAAACTTTCATATTGATGTCTACAGAATGATTGTGGCCAGCTGGCAATACTCTAATATTCTCATGTACTTCTGATCTGATCAAGGAGTTAGTTATATGTTTTCAAAGAGTCACTTGTGTTAATTACCAAAACATTTGTACCAATTAGAGTTATTACCATAGATATATAATTTGAGTAAATGTATATATACTAATATTACTAGGAAAGGACAGTTTTTGTTTCAGTAAAGTCTGCTGAATGCTTTACAAAAACTCAGTAGAGGTGCATACTAAATAATTACCATCAAATAAGGTGTGAAGAAAATAATTCTGATTAGAGAAAACTGCAAAATTTTAGAAGGATTCTGTATTTAAATTATTTTTCAAATATTTTTAAGTTTTTATTTAACTGGGAATTTAAATGGAGGTAATGGATCCTTGCTCTCATGGAGAATTACATTGCAGCTTCCATTGTAATTCTGATATGCAAAATATTTGCATATATAGAAGGATTTATTATGCATCTAATGTTACTACTATTAATCAATAGCATAGAGTCAAATGAAATACTTCCATATTAATAATATGACATAATAATATGACATTATTATATCATAATATATTATTGTATTTATCATAACAGTAATATTCTCCTATGCTATATTGTTCATACATATATAAATATAATTAAGATAATGCCATAGCACTATTATATAGTATTAATTGATAATGGCAAAATAGCAAGTAATATATTCAGTTTTTCAGCCATTCCATATATGAATATCCTCTATCCTTAATGACTAGCCCAAGGCTTGTGACAGAGTAGGCACTCAAGATTACATAATGAATGAATAAATCAATATTCACCCTTTCAGAATCACAATCATTTTTCTCAGGTATCACTCAAATCTGTCAACATCAGTTGAAGAATGTGAATCCTGCAAATCAACACAATAATTGTAGGTATGCTTTCACTAGCAATGGCCCATTTTCTCATAGAGTTGATTCCTAAGGAATTTGTCATCCAATAAACCGATACATCTATTTTCACACAAAATGCTCTTATTCTAGCTCATCCCTCATTCTGGATGTGTGGAATTGATTTTTATAACCTCGGTATAAAAGTTTGTATTGATTAATTTATTCATTCACTAGCCCCACAAACATTTATAGAGTACCTACCATGGGTCAGATATTGGCCTAAATATCTCAATCAATTGTCACTTTATACATTTTGACCTATTCATTACAATGTTTATTTTGGGCACTTGGGTCTATCATCTAAGATCTTAGCTATTTTTACCAGCTGTTTGTCACTTGCAAATTTTACAAGCAGTTTATCATGTAATTATTCTAATCATTGAGGGAATATGTTGAACACAATTGGGTTAAATAAAGAAGACACCAGAAATCACTGGAATATTTTTTTTAGGTTGTCAAATTCCTGTTCTCACTCATTTGGGGATAGATATGGAATAAATCTCAAAAGGTGGAGTTTCAGATAACCTCTGTGATTTAAGGATGGGATGTTAAGTATTCCTCAGTACTACCAAGTGTTTGAGGCTATCCAAGAAAATAAACAAGGAAGTTCTATTCAAAAGGGGAAAAGGTTGATGCCCAAAGAGCAGCTAAAAGAGAACCAGCTAGAAATGTAACCAATATGGGAAGAAGAAACCAGGGGAAGTCTTAAGTTAAGTTGATAGGGGTAAAAGGCAAGCATCTAGGTAATCCATAAGAAAATGGTAGGTGGCTATGACAGTTTTTTCTTAGACCATCTTATTTGAGTGTGTACTTTTCATGGCAGCGAAGCTGAATGGGGATAGGTTGACCTCAATCTACAAATCTTTCCTCTTTTATATTGTTAAATCTGCTTGGGTCCTTACTTTAACCCAGTTAGGGGGAAAGGGTATTGATTACTTGTAAAAGTAGGGTTCCCTGACCCCCAAACCAAAGGAGAGTGAATCAGTCATCATATCAATAACCTTCCAGTGATGACCTGGAGATGTAGAGAGAACTGGCGCTTCCTGGCCAAAGGGTTAAAGGGGTTTCCTGGTGCTCTCAGCTAGCACTTGGTCCAGAATTCCCTTATTCTCAGATCCTGGTCTTTTTTGCTTAGGATTTTTTTTTCCCTACCACAAATTTCTCTATCCTGGTAGGAGAAAGCAGAGTTATTCTTGCCTTAAGCCTAGTATATGGGGACAGAGCACAAGTAGAGAAGGTTTTAAGGTGCATTCGTTCAACAAATATTTGTTGACCATTGACTATGTTCTAGGCACTCCTCTAAACATTTGGGGTATATCACTGAGAAAATAGACAAAGAACTGTGTCCTCATGGAGCTATTGTTCTAGCAGAGAGAAATAGATAACAAACATTAAAACCAATCAACAAGTGAATTAGGTAATTTCTTAGGAAGTCATAATTATTATGGAAACAAGCAAAGTAGAAGTGTAAGACAGATGTAAGACAGATAAGAGTTTCTGGGGTGGGTAGACAGATTGTTGTAGTCAGTAAAGTGATAAAGTAGGAGAGCCTCAATGAGGAGGTGAGTTTTGAATAAAGTCTTGAAAGAGGTGAGAAATGGAATCACATGGATATGGGGGTAAAGAACGCCAGGCAGAAGGAATAGAATAAAGGCAGTGTCTGAGGTGGGAATGAGTCTGGCATCTCTGATTAACAGCAAGTAGCAGAGTTGGTGATGGGGAAGCAGTAGGAGAACACAAAATTAATGGTGGACAATGTCATAGAGGCCTTAGTAGATTTTGTAACACTTTGACTCTTACTCTAAATGAAATGGCTATTAGAAGTTTTGAACAGTAAAATGAAATGATATGACTGATGTTTTAAAAGATAACTTTAGCACTTGTACTGAGAACACACTGCAAGGAAGGAAGACTGGATTCATGAAGACCTATTAGGAAGTTGTCAGAGTTCAGGGGGAAAGTTTTTGGTGCTTTGGCCTGGAATGGTAGCCATGGTAAGAACTATATTCAAAGTGTATTTTGATAACAGATCTAAAAGGAATTCTTGGCCAGTTGGGTGCTGCATGAGAGAAAGAGATATGTCAAGGATGATTCCAAAGTGTTTGGTCTCAGCAACTGGAAGGAGTAAGTTGCTAGAAACTGAAATAGGAAAAACTGTGGAGGAGCAAGTTTCAGAGGGAAACAGAGTTCAGTTTGGGACATGTTAATTTTGAGATGTCTACTAGACATTCAAATGGAGATGCTGATCCAGTTATGGATATATGAGTCTGGACTTCAGGAGAGAGATCTGGGTTAGAGATAATTTGAGATGTCAAAATATTGGTGGCATTTCAAACCATGAGACTGGATGAGTTCCCTAGGAGAGTGAGTGGAGAAAAAGAAGACAATGGGGACACCTGGGTGGTTCAGTCGGTTAAATGTCAGATTCTTGAGTTTTGACTCAAGTCATGATCTCACAGTTCATGAGATCAAGGCCCATGTCAGGTTCTGGGATTCTCTATCCTACCCCTCTCTCTCTTTCTCCCCCACTTGCATTTTTTGTCTCTAAAAATAAATAAATAAACATTAAAAAAAAAAGAAGACAATGAAGGACTGGTTCCTGGGCCACTCCAATATTAAGACAAGGACAGAGTGGCCAGAGAGGCCACTGTCCTGGATGCCAACAAAAACTGTGAAGCATATGGAGTACTGCTGATAGGCCAAGAAGGATGAAAACAGAGAATGGAAACTTCAGCACTGTGGAGGTGATTGGTGACTTTGTTAGCACTTTATTTGCTTTATGAGGAGAGTTGACTTTCTCTTTAATCCTGCAGTGGTTTTCTTGTGGTGAGGGGTAGAGAATGTAACCTACTTTTTGTTTCTTGTGCTTTATTTCTGGGTGGGATTCCTGGAAGGACTCGTAACTGTGGGAATTATCTACCTTCTTCACTCTGTGCTTCTGAAACTGCCGAGTTCTCAAAGATAGTATGTCTCTGATTCTTGGCATTTGATCCAGAATGGCATTAAATTAGCATACCTCTGTTTAGATGTGGTCTCTGGTGCAGTTAGTTTCATTTCACATTTTTGTTATTTACAAAAAAATCTCTTGGGGCGCCTGGGTGGCTCAGTGGGTTAAGCCGCCGACTTCGGTTCAGGTCATGATCTCGCGGTCCGTGAGTTCAAGCCCCATGTCGGGCTCTGTGCTGACAGCTCAGAGCCTGGAGCCTGTTTCAGATTCTGTGTTTCCCTCTCTCTGACCCTCCCCCGTTCATGCTCTGTCTCTCTCTGTCTCAAAAAATAAATAAACGTTAAAAAAAAATCTCTTGCTACTCATTGCTGTCTCTCTTCACTCGCAGGAAAACAAGTCCCACTGACCTGGAGGCTATGACAACAAGGAGTTAACATCAAAAATTATCACTGCTCTACCAACTATTGTTCAATTTTATAGCTAATTCTAACGGCCTCATCTTGTCATCAATGAGGGCATCCCAAAGGTTTTGTTATATGGCATTAGACCTTGTTACTGACAGATTTTGTGATATTTTGTTACTTGTCAGAGAACATGTTAAGTGTCACATTAACACTATGGTTATTGTTCTGAGATTTTTCTTGGTAGAATCTTTTCCAAGTGAATTCACAGTGGCTCCATGTGATCTCCTTGGTTTTCCCACATGCTAACAAGAAATCTGTTTATGACCATCTCTCTTGCCTGGGATAAAATCATACTTACATATCCTAATTTCTTGGGATTTTCTTATTTACCCTCCTTTAAAAGAGTAGCCTGTTTTTGATATTTTGGCATATTTCCAGTTCTCCATGATTTTCTCATGCAAGTATGAATTTGAAAAAAAAATGCACAGCTTTTCATTAGCACTTTCTGGAATTCAGAGTTGGCAAAAGATGTCAGTTTGGAGAGAAAAATAGGGACTTTTCTAGGAGGAACGGAGGCTGGGATGTTTTTCTGACATATGCTACTATATTTATAAAATAAACTGTTTTTAGAGATCAGTTTATAAATTAGACGTAAGGTTTAGTATTTCCATTCTATTTTATTAAACTTTTAATTTTCTTATGAAAATAACACAGGAAGCCACATGATTTTAAGTCATGGTCTAGCTGTAAAAATATACAGCAAAGTCTTTTCTATACATTGTGTGGCTTAGTGGAAAGACTGTGGCTTTGGATCAAAAATTTGAAATTACATTCTGATTCTGCTACTGACAAATTTTGTAACTTTGGAGGTTACACTGATTCTTGTAAACTTCTTTTCATCATCTGCCAAACAGGAATAATTATACTTGTCCTATGGGTTGCTGCCTTTTATAATTCATATAGTACCTGCTGTATGCTAGATACCATGCTGGGCATGGAGGATTCAAAGATAAAGCGTATAATCCATGCCCGAGCAAATCGTTGTAGAAATAGACATGTAAACACACTAATAAAATATAGTAGATCCTCTCTGTAATGAAAGGATTCTATTGGAAATGTATCACTTAATATACATGACAGATTTGGAGTATTGAGTCTGAAAAAATTCTGGATTCTCCTCTTTTTTAAAGGTTTTTAAATACATGAAGTATTGAAAACTATAAAGTCTCATCAAATGGCGTAGCTACCAGCTAAAGTATAATTTAAATATAAGATTTGGGCTACATTAGAACTTCTTTTAAGTTATGAAGTCACTAATAAAGTGACAATCTCTAGGCTTTGTGGGACTTGGAACAAGATGAAAAGGCAGCTCCAGATTACAAGAGAAGATAATATAAGAGATTGTGTGATATATTATGATATTTGGTCTAATAGGTTAGATTTCTTTAACCCCTGGAAATTTTAGAATTAAGTGAAGAAATCAGTGGATATCAAACACAAGAATATATATCCTAAAACTAAAATGTTAATATTCCACTCTATATCTGTTCTTACTAATTGTAAACCTAGGCAATTTACTTAAATTCTCTATACTTCCTCCATTTCCTCACCTATAGCTTGCTTTCTTTCTTTCTTTCTTTCTTTCTTTCTTTCTTTCCTTCTGAGAGGGAGAGAGAATCTTAAGTAGGTTCCACGGAGTGTGGAATCCAATGTGGGACTCAATCTCATGACTATGAGATCATGAACTGAGCCAAAATTAAGAGTCTGATGCTTAACCAACTGAACCACCTAGGTGCCCCAACATTTCCTTATCTATAAAAGGAAGAGGGTGACAGGGTTATTATGAGGACAGAGAATAGTCTGGAACATAGTAATTACTTAAAAGTGTTTGTTATTATAGTAGTATTAGTTACTAGCAATAATATTGAAAATCAATAATACTAGTTATTAACTTATTTTTTTTAAGTCAGGGAATTTGTATTCAAGTTCTAGGCAGTACCACAGATAAAGGAAAATACATTAAGGTCCCCAAACCTGGAAATTAGGAAATTAAAGTGGCATTATTTGCAGATGATGTGATAATTGATACTGAAAATTCAAAAGAATTTACAGACAAGATATTGAAAAAAATTAAAAGACTTCAGCACAGTAGCTAACTAAATCAATACAAAAAAACTCATTGGCATTTATATATTAAGTATTATCCCCTATTGTGTTATTAAATACCTATGAGACCTTGAGTAAGTAATTCAGCTCTCTGGGCTTGGCATTTTATCTGTTGATATCAGTTTATCTCTGTAAACTGATGTCATTTTACTCAGTCTCTGCTCCTTTCCAGTTCTAGTATATGATGGAACATCAGATTTTATATCATACCTCCCCTTGACAGTGGGAGCAATTGAAAAATATGCTCTAATATTTGCTAAGTGCAATGTGTTATTTTACATGATAATTTTTATATCCTTGCCTCCTTGCCTCCACTGAGTTTATAAACTAGTAACAACAGAAATAGTAATGATACCTAGCTTTGTCTTAGCTCATCAAAATTATTAAAATGCTTTTTAGTTTTGTTGATTGTTTCCTTTGCAGTGCAGAAGTTTTTATCTCCATGAGGTCCCAATAGTTCATTTTTGCTTTTAATTCCCTTGCCTTTGGAGATGTGTAAAGTAAGAAATTGCTGCAGCTGAGGTCAGAGAGGTTTTTTTCCTGCTTTCTCCTCTAGGGTTTTGATGGTTTCCTATCTCACATTCAGGTCCATTATCCATTTTGAGTTTATTTTTGTGAATGGTGTAAGAAAGTGGTCTAGTTTCATTCTTCTGCATGTTGCTGTTCAGTTGGAATACTACTTAGCAATGAGAAAGAATGAAGTATGGCCTTTTGTAGCAACGTGGATGGAACTGGAGAGTGTTATGCTAAGTGAAGTAAGTCATACAGAGAAAGACAGATACTGTATGTTTTCACTCTTATGTGGATCCTGAGAAACTTAACAGAAGACCATGGGGGAGGGGAAGGAAAAAAAAAGAAAGAGAGGGAGGGAGCCGAACCCTAAGAGACTCTTAAAAACTGAGACTAAACTGAGGGTTGATGGGGGGTGGGAGGGAGGGGTGGGTGGGTGATGGGTATTGAGGAGGTCACCTGTTGGGATGAGCACTGGGTGTTGTATGGAAACCAATCTGACAATAAATTTCATATTAAAAAAATAGAATAACTAATGAAAAAAATTAATAAAGTGCTTTCATCGATGTGACACAACATTTCATGAGTATATAGCAAGTAAATAAATAATGTGAGTACCATATAGACTATTTCAAGCTCAATAAAAGAGATAGAAACCTAATAGTATTTGGGAGAAACTTCAGTTAACATTGGCTGATTGGCCATGTGTTTATTTCTCTTTTTTTTTGTTTTAATAAAAGTATAGTAAGGAATTAAATAAAAAAAAAACCTGTCAGCCCAGGAGGGTTATGATTTATCTGGCACTGCTTGATGTATCCCCAGAACCTAGAGGGGTTCCTGGTACCTGATGGAAATTTAATTGATATTTGTATGAATGACTGAATAAACAACACCAAGAATTGAGGAGAAGCCATCAACAGATGGGATATTTCAACAAATTTGTGAAAGACAATAAAGGTAGAAAAATTCATTTCCAGTTATATGGCAGATTAGATAAGCTAACTGACCCTCCTGTAAAATATAATTGAAAGTTCTAGATTTTATGTGAGTTTTTAAAAATAAACTAATTAGCTAGGAAGAAAGGAGGCCAAACTAACTTGAAAATAGGAACCTAGAGAGCTAAGCATAGCCCTGCATACTGCTTTTGATCTGAAGGTGTTTGATGAACACAGATGATCTTAATTTGCATGGTTTTGAAAGGCACCTATGGCCTAGGAACTTTAATACAGTACATCCTCCCTCCTTTACTTATAACTGAAGATACCTTCCAGTGTATCCTTTGTTTAAGTCTGAATGCCCTAACCTCAATAAGACATCAGGGAAAAATCTTAGTCTTTTTTTTTTGTTACAGAGGAAAACAAACTATCCTAAGAATTTCAACAAAATAGCTACCATTAAAATATGTAGGCAAAATTGACACTGGCTGGTTTAATTTAAAAAATCTCAATTTGAGGAGCCCCTGGGTGGCTCAGTCGATTAAGACTCTGACTTTGGCTCGGGTCATGATCTTTCAGTTCATGGGTTTGAGCCCCATGTCAGGCTGTGTGCTGACAGCTCAGAACCTGGAGCCTGCTTCAGATTCTGTGTCTCCCTCTCTCTGCCTCTCCCCCACTCACACTCAGTCTCTCTCTCTCTCAAAAATAAATAAACATTAAAAAATTTTTTTAAAAACAAATCTTAATTCGAGAGTCTAGTTAAGAGTTCTAGATTTATAGTATACTAAATGCCTGGAAGAGGCAAATATAACTACCTAACTTTGCAGAAATCCTCAAACTAAACCTCAATGAATACCTAAACTTAAAAATATATATAATTTAAAAGTTAAAAATTACAAAACGCAGAGGAAAATGCATACCATGGGTAAGAGCCAGCAGAAACTACAGATAAAATAATCAGATTCAACCCCCCAAATTTCAGAGATTGGAATTATCAGTCAGAACATAAACTAAATGAGGCCCCTGGGTGGTTCAGTTGGTTAAGCGTCCAACTTTGGCTCAGGTCATAGTCTCATGGTTTGTGAGTTCAAGCCCTGCGTCGGATTCCATGCTGACAGCTCAGAGCTAGCCTGATTCAATTCTGTTTCTCTCTCTGCCTCTCCCCCACTCACACTTTGTCTTTCTCTTTCAAAAATGAATAAACATTAAAAAATTTAAAAATAGTTAATATTAAATTAGTTAATATATATTAACTATATATTATAGTTAATTACTATATAATTACTATATTAACTATATATTATAGTTAATATATTAAAATAGTTAATATCAAATTAATTAAAAAATAGTTAATATTAACTATTAACTAAATGTACACATAACTTTTATGTAAGTCTGTGTAACAAATCACTTCAAAATTCAATGGTTTACAAAAAAAAACAAATTAATTTCTTGCTAGGATTTGTAAGTAGAGATATGATTCTACTTTTTTTTTTGTGAGATGTCATGGGCCTGGTTGAGCTTGACTCTAAGAAGAAAGTTGGCTTCAGGTATATTCCACATGCTTCAAATTCTGGGACTCAGGGAAAAAGTACAGTAGCCCCCTGGAATGTGCTTTTCTTATGGTGGATTGAAATAGTGCAAGAGACCAAAAGAAGCAATGCAAAAACATTTAAAGTCATGTACAAGCATGGTATACATCATGTCTGTTGATATTCCATTGGGCAAACAAGTTACAGTCAAGTCCAATGTCAATGGTGCAAGAAAGAATAATTCTCCCACTGGTTTGGGGTAAGAGAAGAGGGAATGTTTGATGAAAAATAACGTAATTTACCAAAATAAGCATGATCAGTAGGTTGAAACAAATGAAATAAGTTTTTATTTTTTTATTAAAAAAATTAATTATTTTGAGAGAGAGAGAATCCCAAGCACGTGTGTGAGCAGTAGAGGAGCAGAGGGAAAGAGGGAATCCCTAGCAGGCTCCATGTTCACCATATTTTCCTTATCTTTTCATCTACTGATGAACACTTAGGTTGCTTACATGCCTTGTCTATTGTAAATAATAGTGCAACAAACATAGGAGTGCATGTATTTTTTTGAGTTAGTGTTTTCATTTTCTCTTGGTAATTACCCAATAGTGGAATTATTGGATCATATAGTATTTCTATATTTAATTTTTTGAGGGACCTCTACACTTGTTTCTACAGCAGCCATACCAATTTACATTATCACCAACAAGGCATGACGATTCCTTTTCCTCCACATACTCAACTCTTGTTTATTGTCTTCTTGATTTTAGCCATTCTAACAGGAATGAGGGATATCTTGTGCTTTGATTTGCATTTTCCTGATTATTAGTGATGTTGAGCATCTTTTCATGTGCCTGTTGGCCATCTGTATGTCTTCTTTGGAAAAATGTCTGTTCATGTCTTCTGACCATTTTTTAGTTGGATTAATTGCCATTGTATAAGTTCCATCCATTCTCTTTCAGTCTGTATGTGATTTTGTAGGGAGCATATAGATTAGTCTTGTAGGCAGCCTAGAGATTAGTCTTGTTTTTTTTAATGCATTCTGCCACTTATGTTTTTTGATTAGAGAACTTAAGCCATTTACATTTAAAGCAATTTTTGACTGTATGTGATTTTTGCCATCTAAAAAATTTGCTTTCTGGTTGTTTTTTTAGTTCTTCTTTGTACTTTGTTCTCTTGCTCTCTTTCTTCATGATTGATTAATATCTATAGTGTTTTGTTTGGCTTTCTTTCTCTTTATTTTTTGTGTATGCATCATAGGTTTTGGAGTTGTGGTTACCATAAGGTTCGTATATATAACATTCTAAGTAAATAGCAGTTCATATTAATTTGATGGTCATTTAAGTTCAAACACATTCTTAGCAAATAAAAAAAAGAAAAGGAAAGAAAAGAAAAAAATTTTCTTTGCTATTTTTTTCTTTTTCTCTTTCACCTTCTTTTGTCTTTTTACTACCATTTCCATATTGTATATATTTTATTACCTTATCCACATTTTACACCTTTTATTCATATTTTTCTTATGTATAATTTTGGCCATTGCTTTTCCAATTAAAGAAGTCCTTTAACATTTCTTGTAAGACTGGTGTACTGGTGATTAACTCCTTTATGTTTTGTTCGTCTGGGCAACTCTTTAAATTTGAGTTTGTTGAGTTTGATAAATTCTTTATAGATTTTGGATACTAACCTTTTATCTGATATGCCATTTGCAAATATCTACTCCCATTCTGTCGGTTGCCTTTTAGTTTTGCTGATTTTTTCCTTTGCTGTGCAGAAGTTTTTTTATTTTGATGAGGTCCCAATAGTTCATTTTTGCTTTTGTTTCCCTTGCCTTCAGAGACATGTTGAGCAAGAAATTGCTGCGGGTGAGGCAAAAGAGGTTTTTGCCTGCTTTCTCCTCTAGGATTTTGATGGCTTCCTGTCTTACGTTTAGCTCTTTCATCCATTTTGAGTTTATTTTTATGTATGGTGTAAGAAAGTGGTCCATGTTCATTTTTCTGCATGTTGCTGTTCAGTTTTCCCAGCACCATTTGCTGAAGAGAGTGTCTTTCTTCCACTTGATATTCTTTCCTACTTTGTCAAAGATTAGCTGGCCATACATTTGTTGGTCCATTTCTGGGTTGTCTATTCTGTACCATTGATCTGAGTGTCTTTTTTGTGCCAGTACCATACTGTCTTGATGATTTCAGCTCTGTAATACATCTTGAAGTCTGGGATTGCGATGCCTCCAGCTTTGGTTCTTTTTCAGGATTGCTTTGGCTATTCAGGGTAACAGATTCTAATTATAGGAAATTCCAAATTATGAATTTAAGGAGACAGAAGTTATCTCATATCAAAGCCTTAAGATGTAATGTGGAATGATAAATAATAAAAAAGTAGCCAAATGAATGAATATTGATTTGTAAAACAAAATGTTTTAGTGGGATTAAAAGAAAATAATGCAAAATGAAAAGATATAGTAACAATATCACATATAAATTGGGTGGGTATTGATAAGAAGGAGCATAACGTATTGAGAACACTTTGGTAAATTAAGTATGCATGTTAAATATGATATATAGTAAGGCCAAAAAAATTGAGAAAAGTGATCAATCTAAAAATAGTTTAAAAAAAGAAAAAGAAACAGAAAAAAAGCCAAGTCAAAGACGAAGTACACAATAACATTGTAGTAATAAATTTGGATAAATCATTATTATGGTAAATGTAAATGAACTATACTCTGTTTGAAAGACAAAGATTATGAAGATAGCTATATTAGAAAACTCAAGATAAATACAGTTAATGAAAGTCATATCTAAAATACATAGACATGAAAGAATGATAGTTAAGGGATGGAAAAAGATAAATCAACAGATATGGAAATGGTTTTCTAACATTGTTGCTTAATTAATTATATTTGACAAAAATCATTTGCTTCAAGCTACACTGGGCACTAGATTAAAATATGCTCCCTATCTTTAAATGTGTGCTGGCCGCCTATTTCCTAATATGACTATTGATTCCTTCCCCAATTAGTTGGGATTATTTTCCATGATATAGTGCCATGGGCTATCTTGCTGAAATATTACCCTGATGTGGCCCCAGCCCTATAATCCTCTACCTCAGTTCAAGTGCTTCATGGGAAAATCTCCTGTTAACATCATTTTGGCAAACTCTCCTGAACCTTGGGATGCAATTCACATTTTCCCAAAGGCCTTACTTCAAGGGGTTTAATATAGCATTTTCATGCAGGCTGTTTAGGAAAAGATTTTACGAATGGGGCATTTTGGAGATTCTGGAATTATCCAGCAGTGAGAGTTGGTTCTTTTGCCTTTGTCTTTGTGTGAAGCTGTCAATGATTGAGAGGTATTTTTTTCCATTTTCAGCCCCTGCCATTTCTAGCCCAGTTAAGTGGAAGTCACTGTGTTTTTGCTTTGCATAGTTCCTGAGTCAAGTCTACCAACTTCCCCTTGCCTCTGTGTATATGAGAAAGTGGAGTACATTGGGCTGAGGAATGGTTATGAGGCATTTAGCTAGACTCACTTAGTAGATTGAGAGACCAGTTTCCTCACATCTGTCTTATACAGTGTATGATTCAAATTCATGCCTCAACAAAATGAGAAATTCCTTGTGCTAGGGACCTTGCAGGTTTGTTATGAATAGGTGGGAAAATGTTAATGTTAAATTTACAAATGTTAAGTTTCTACTGACACTCTGCTGCTTCTGTTTTGACTGTCATATCACATTTTTTATTAGAGTTCTAAGTGATTTCTCCAATTCTCCTTCTTTTGATTAATTTCACACATGGCCACCATGTTAATTTTCTATAGCAAATTTCTGATTATGTCCCTTTTTTTCAGAAACCTTCCACTATTATTTGGTGCTTAAAGAAAATAATCAAACTACTTATACAAGCCTACAGACTCTTTATTATCTGACTAGTCATTTTTTCCAAAAAAAATTTTTTTTACCACTCTTCCTTTTTTTCATTCTTAATTCTCTGTCAAATTTAATCTTTGTTATTTGTATGCATTGTATGTTTCCTGCTTACCTGCCATTGTCCATGTTGTGCCTTCTGCCTACAGTGCACTTACTCTCATTTCCAAAATAATTTTTTGGGTGTCTTAGTAAATACTAGGAAAAATAATCCTCAGGTATTATTATGTATAAAGACAAAGTAACTGAATATTATAGCCAAAATTATCATGGTCAGAGTGGGCAAACTAACTAAATTGTTTCCTTTGAGAATTCCTCATTAGCCAGTTTGTTCATTCCTAGCTGTGTTAAATATTTTCTTAGACTCTATCTGAATGTGTTATATTTTTGTGTGAGCGTGTGTGTGTGAGTGTGTGTGTGTGTGGGTGTGTGTGTGTGGGTGTGTGTGGTGGGGTGGGGGAGAGATCTTTTGCACCGATATGTGTACTTACAGACATTTCACCAAGACTGAGCATCTTTCCTCTATAGTATCCAATTTTAACTGATGATACAAAAGGTATGTCAGAATGTTTATGTTTTCCCCATCCAATCAAGAGGTTTTATCTGAACCTCTAGAAAGAAAGGTGAAATAAACTCTTGTTTACAACTTTTTGTATGTACACAGGACATTTGTTGACTACTGCAGAGAGCATGGAAAAGTTCAGCATTGTAGAGTCTACAAACCTGTGTAGACTGGCCAAGTCCAGAGAAAACATCCTTGGAGGTAGGTGCAACTTGGTAAGTAAATGACCTATTGATCAGATCTCATTTGTCTAAACTACTCCCTTTATTGTTGACTTAATTCTAGTAAGAAGAAACACAAATGAATGAGAAACACTGGTCAATGCATTGAAATTTCAGAAGGTTTGGATGATACAGGTGATCCACTGATAATGTGGAGTAGTGTGACTACCATATTCCCCCCATAGATTCTTAGATATGGTTTCTTAAAAATGTGTTGTAGACCATGTGAGAGGCAAGGAGAAGGCTGTTATGGACTGAACTGCAACCCCCCAAAATTTGTATGTCAGAGCTCTAATTTCCAATGTTACCATATTTGAAGACAGGGCCAAAAAGGAGTTAATTAAGGTTAAATAAGGGCATAAGGGGGGGCCCTAATTCACTAAGACTGATGTCCTTATACAAAGAAGAGATACCAGGAGCGTACAGGCACAGAGGAAAGTCCATGTGAGGACTCAGTGAAAAGGTAATCATCACAAGTGAAGGAGAAAGCTCTCACCACAAACCAACCCTGCTGGCATTCTGATCTTGTATCAAGAAAAGGGAGAAAGTAAATTTCTGTTATTTAAGCCACCCAGTTTATGGTATTCTACTGTGGCAGCCCTAACAGATTAATACAGAGGCCAAGTAAACAAGTTTGGTCTCTGTATCTCCATTTAAACTGGATTTATTCTGCTCCTGCCTTTTATATATTGAAGTTTTATATAACAACTGTTTCTTTCTTTTTTTTAAATAAATTTTTTGCTGTTGAAAACTTAGGAAGGTAAATATATTGTATAGTAATTTATTCATCTATTTGTAATGGAGCATTTCTTCCTAATACTGGTCCCATATTGTGTCTCTAATCAGAATGCTTCCATTGAGCTCCTTCTCTTGTCTTTCTGGACACATGGATGACCACATCTTTGGAATATGAGTAACTTTTTTTTTAATTCAAGAGGAACTTCTCTTTTTTTAAAAAAATATAATTTATTGTCAAGTTGGCTAACATACAGTATATCCAGTGTGCTCTTAGTTTTGGGGGTAGATGGGAATATGAGTTACTTTGATGGCAGAAAGAAGATATCACTCATCTTTATGATTTCATCTTGTCCTATGCTATGGACTGAATGTATGTGTCCCTTCCAAATAAATATGTGGGAAATCCTAACCCCTAATGAGATGGAGGTGGGAACTTTGGGAAGTAATTAGCTTAGATGAGGTCATGATGGTAAAGTCCTCATGATGGTATTAGTGTCCTTATAAAAGAAGAGATCAGAAAATCAGTGCCCCATCTGCTATCTGAAGCCACAGCAAGAAGACTACAAGCTAGGAAGAGGGCTCTCACCAAGAACCGAATCAGCTGGCACTTTGGACTTGGACTTCTAGCCTCTCGAACTGTGAGAAATAAATTTATGTTATTTAAGCCACATAGTCAGTGATACTCTGCTATAGCAGCTTGAGCTGACCAAAACACCCTGACTGTCCCACCCTATTCTGAAATTATGTTCAGGTGTGTACTTACTAGTATTAAATATGTAAGTAAATTTCATATCAGCCTATTCAAAAATGGCCTTTTGAGCCTCATTGACAATATATAAACCTATGCTAGAAGTCCCATGGTATCAGAAAGTATACCAGAATGCAGGTTTTAAAAACCTTTAAATATTTCTATGAAGTGTTTGCATTTTCTTTAAAAACATTTTTTTCCCAATGTTTATTTATTTTTCAGAGACAGCATGAACAGGGGAGGGGCAGAGAGAGAGGGAGACACAGAATCCAAAGCAAGCTCCAGTCTCTGAGCCATCAGCACAGAGCCTGATGCAGGGCTTAAACTCATGAACCATGAGATGATGACCTGAGCTGAAGTCAGACACTTAACTGACTGAGCCACCCAGGTGCCCTGATGTTTGCATTTTCATAAGTAGCTTTAACCATTTTTATCTCCATACAAATTCTTGTGTCCACTTATATTGCCTAGATTATTCTCTACTTAGAGATTTTATAAAGGGAATATTTACACCTGGTACTGGCACAAGTGCTATTTTGTTTTTGTTTTTGTTTTACAAGTTGAGCGTTCATGGCAACCTTGCCTGGAGCAAGTCTGCTGGCACTGTTTTCCAACAGCATTTGCTCACTTCATGTCCCTGTGTCACATCTGAGTAATTCTTGAAATATTTTAAAACTTTTTTATAAGCGTTTGTTATGGTGATCTGTGATCGGTAATTATGACTCATGAAAGTTCAGAAGATGGTTAGCATTGTTTTTAGCAATAATATATACTTTTAAAAATTTTTTGAGAAAGAGAGCGAGCATGGGAGAGAGAGAGACAGAGAGAGAGAGAGAGAGTCTCAAGCAAGCTCCACACTCAGTGCAGAGCCTGACACAGAGCTCGATCCCACGACCCTGGGATCATGATTTGAGCCAAAATCAAGAGTCAGTCAGATGCTCAATTGACTGAGCCACCCAGGCACCCCTGCAATAATATATATTTTAAATTAAGGTATATATATATTATTTTTAAGACGTATGCTATTGCACCCTTAATGGACTACTGTATAGTGTATACATAACTTTCATATGCACTGGGAAACTAAAAAATTCATCTGACTTGCTTTATTGCAATATTTTCTTTATTGCGCTGTCTGGAACTGAACTTGCATTAGCTCTGAGGTATGCCTATCTTGTGATAAAAACTACTGAAAGGAGGCTTCATTTTATACACCTCAGTTGATCTTTGCACTATTCTGTGAGGTTGGCTATGGTAGTTTCAGTTTTCATGTGAGGAAACTAGGGCACAAAGAGTTAAAAGTAACAAATTATAATGATAATAAGGAGGGCATTTAAGTTTTGAATTATACATTTTGTTCCATATCATTTCCTTTGCTTTTTATGTGCTTAACCTATGTAAAAAATAAAAGCCAGAGAAACATATATTTATAGGATGAATAGTCAAATATGAATCCGTATGGTCAATTATAATCAGGTCCAGATGGTTAGTGCTCTGAGCTACTAGAGACCCCATTTGATGCCCCAGTTACCTACCATCATCACGATTAGGATGGGCATCAGCCGACACTTAATAAAGGAGACAGCATAATTTGGTGGAAAGAACATGGGCTTTGAAATCTGTCCCAGAACCAATTTTCAGCTCTTCCACTTGCTATCTGTGAGATGTGGAACGATGAAGAGTTAACTCCTCCGAATCCTCATCTCCATGTGTGTAAAATGTGAATAACAGTAATATCTACCTTATGAGGAAGAAATGAGATAGCAAACAGGCAAGCATATACGACTGTCCTTGACACAGAGCAGGCATGTCGTAGGCATTCAATAAAGGTTAGTTGAACCTGAATTGTAGTGTCACACATGACCACAAATTAATATAAACTTCAGTCTTTCCCTCATCAGGGTTTACAAGCTACTTGGTGAGCCACTGAAGAATGGCACTGTAAAGGCAGCAAAGACCAAGAACCAAGTGAACGAAACCGTGGCGTGACAGTGGAGGGGGAGATTCTTGAGGGCTAGGACAGTTAGGACAGCTGAGTTCTCTGAGATCAAGCTTCTGAAAAAGGCAGCTTTTATTTAGGTAGACAGGGAGGAGGAAGCAAGCATGAGGCAGAGAGGGAGAAATGACTTAAAAGAAGTGGATATGGTTGTGTATGGGAAGAAGTGTTGATCACTATGGGAGGAGCAAAGGGACTGCAGGGTGGTTTGTGTCTTGTGCTTTACAGTGTACAAAATCTTTTGCTTATTTGAATCTTTCTTCAGATCTAAGAGAAGGACAGGGCTAATTTCACTATCTCCCTTTTAGGCATGGATAAAGATAAAACAGAAACTCTGAGAAGCAAAGTGACTTGGCTAAGGTAACGCCTCTACTGTGTAGTTGAGTGGGGCCTCAAACACCAATCTGCTGTCTCCCAGGACTTAGACAAGTGACAGAGAGGAAGAAGATTAATGGAAGTTACAGAATAATTTGTGACTTTGAATGACAACATTAGGGGTTTGGAATTTTTATTCTGCAAGCATAGGAAACCACACAAGCTTATGACAAAAGTACATGTGCAAAGTGATAGTTTTGAAACTCAGTCTGGCAGCAGGACTAGGGGTGGATGTCTCTTCCTGAGACAAGAGTGTTCTTCTAGAATCTATCTCTTTTAAGACCATTGTCCAGATGAATTTTAAGCCAAAGAGGACTCTGTTCTTTATGCCATCTTGGAGAAAGCCCTCTTAATCAGGGAAATGGAGCTATTAGCACACTGGCAGCCTATTCTGTTCTGCATTTTAAATTGTTAATTCAATTTATTTCTGGATAAAATATCTGTGTAAATCAAGCCAGTTTGCAAAACTGACAGCCTTGTGAAAAAAAATGTTGGGGGGAAAAAGAATCATATGCATGACTAAGCTATATTTTAATTTAAGCAAGTGTTCTGATTAAAACATAAAAGGAATGAAAATGGCATAATGGGAACATCATAACTCACTGAATTGGGGTCAGGTTCATCTTTGCAGACAGCACCAATACAATGAGGCACTGAGTTTGGTAGAAAGACTGAGGTTTGGGGACAGGTCAGATCTGGGTTCAGATCTTAAATGTAAGCTCCCAGAAGTCAGGAGCATTTTCCCCCAGGTTGTAGTCCCAGCACCTAGGACAGTCTCTGACTCAGAGTAGGTACTGTATAAATATTTGCCAAAGTTAAATGAAATAAAAACTCAGCCTAACCACTTGCCATTTGGAAAACAGTGAATAAGTGCCTTTACCTCCATTTCTCATCTGTAATAGAGAAATAATAATATTTACGTTATAGGATTATTGTAAGGGTTAATAACCATGACACTAAGGAAGATAGGGAGTTGTGCAATGGGATGGTTTAGTTTAGGTTCCTACTTTTGAATTCTGGTCATAACCTGGGGTTTCTTTTCAGTGTGTTTCCCAGCATGCTTTGCTGGGCTGAGGCATTGCTCCAAAGAGCCCTAACCAAAGCAGACTTTAAGTTTATATCCTTCTTAGGGATTAGAAGAGTACTGTTACTAATAGGTGCTCAATTGTTGAAATTAAATTTTTTAGGGTTGTAGAATTTTTTAACTAAGTTTATTTCTTTTTGAGAGAGAGAGAGCGCAGGAGAGGGGCAGAGAGAGAGAGAGAGAGAGAGAGAGAAATGGAGACAGAGAGAATCCCAAGCAGGCTCTGCATCAGCAGCGCTGAGCCCGAGGCAGGGCTCGAACCCATGGACTATGAGATCATGACCTAAACCGAAACCAAGAGTCAGACGCTTAAACAACTGAGCCACCCAGGCACCTGGGGTTGTAGAACTTTAAAACAAATTATTCTGTCTTAGCAACTTGTTCATTTAGAAAGATGATAGATGCCCACGTAATGGACACTTTTTAAATTAAAGTTATTCTATGACTTCTCCTACCAAAAGATACTGTATTCTTTTACCTCATCTTTTTAATCCCTACAACAGAGTCCCTTCTAACGTATTCCCATTTTGAAGATGAGGAAATAGATTTGCAGAAATCAAGTAACAAGCTCACAGTCTCACATTAAATAAGCAGCAGAGCTGACATTTGAACCAGGACTTTTGGGTTCAAAGCCTCTGTACTTTATAAAAATATTCCATATACATTTGTTGATTGAATTAATGGGCAAAGGCCAATCATGGCCGGCTTTAACTTTCTTTCCTTCAGTCACAGGATGTTCTTTCAGTTCCCGCCATGAAGATATTAAAAACAAGGACACTGGCTTTGGTTCAGTTGCTAAAAGCATGTGTAGTCTGGAACTGTTAGGTTTCTGTTAGACTATTCATAAGTATATATCAGTCTTACAAGAGCAAGGGCATCCTTTCGATTTATTATGTACTCTCCCTTCCACCCAAAGAAAGAGAAATGAAATAAAACATAATGAAAAGGCCAAGGTAAAGAGGCTATGAATTTAATGTTCATAACGGTGGTAGCTAACATTTATTATGTACCAATTATGTAACAGGCCTTGTGCTATGTGCTTTACATACATTAATTCACAAAGGCCCTCTGAGGGCATATGGTTGTCCATAAGTTGTAAAATAAGAAATTGCTCAGAAGTCTCCACTGGCTTCTTGTGTCATTCAGGATAGTGCCAAATGTTCTGACCACGGCTCGCAAAGCCCTCCATGACCAATTTGATCATCACAAATCGAGTGTAGAAAACACAGTATGATGAGTGAGATTAACACTTGCAATGTGTACACTACTGCGGCTATTGGGAGGCAGTGGAATTGCACAGGAGCATTACCATTTCTATACCTCTGCCTGATGTGTGGAAACCTCCTTAGTTCAGGTTCCAGCCAGGGGAGAGACCAAGCATGGGCAAACCTTTCCATCTCAGTGGTGATGTTGGAGAAAACTCAAACAGCAAGAGGTTGAAGTTGCCCTTCCATGGCACAGAGTACAGGGAAAATATGGGGCTGTGGTGCCAGCAGCGAGGGAAAAAATACCAAGTTGCAGTCACTGTTTGGGGCATAAGTGAGGACGCAGACCTCTTTAAAGGTACTCTGATTGAAAAACAAAACGAAGTAAAGTCTTCAGTTAAAATGGAGAATGAGTGGTTATGGAGAGGAAGGCTTTCCCACGGGTGCAAGAGAAAAGAAGGAGGCCTTGTCAATGTGAAAGGCTGACATCCTTGAGATGCCAGTTTCACCTTCAAGAGGACCCACTTATCTCTGAGAGATTTTATTTGCTAATGTAGAAGTGGTATTCCTGGTAAAGCTTGATTTGAATGTGGCTTACTCTTCTTTGATGGCCTTGGAAAAGGGGCTTTGAGGGATGAGAAAGTGGGGCATCTCAGATCTCTTTGTGAAAGGGTGCTTACCTTACCCTCCACCTGGATTAATGAGAGTGGCAGACCTATGGGCCATGTTCCGCGAAGCCTCCTCTGTGCAGTGACCAAGGACTGTGCCAGGTGGTCATCAATCCTGCGTATGGCCTTACCAGCAGCCCTCTGCTCCTATCCTTTACCCACTCCTGACAGGTAGAAAGCAAATTTGCATAACAAACTGTTTAAACATTCAATTTTGATCCACCTTCAAGGCACTCTTTGTCCTCAGCAGTTCTAATGGTTAGTGACCCCTTCAAAATCAACATCATTTGTCAAATCAAATTAGGCCTGTTACTAACTGCAAGGCAGTGACATTCATCTTTTTGATGCTTTCAAACCAGTCTGAGGTAAAGTTCTCTTATGGAATTGGGTTTGGTATGCTGAATGAGTCACTTCCTCAATGAGGCAATTGTCAGAAAAATAGGAGCCTTAGCTCGAAGGTAAATATTGTTGGGTCACTTGAAATGTATGCAGATTTGACATTTCCCTTCTGATTAGCATGTCTACACATTAAAGTTTTTTTTGTATGTCACATTGGATAGTTCAGATGCCAGGGTAATGTCAGTGAGCACTTGATAGAAACTTCATTTTGCTCCTGATGAAGAAAATGGGAGGATTAAGGGAGAAACTTCAGGTGGGAATCTTATTTGGGATGACACATGGAATGAATACGGGGTATTCAAAATAAAAAGTAAATGCTGGGAAGTAACTTTACGGTGTGTGCTAGTGTCCTGTGTGTGTGTGTGTGTGTGTGTGTACTAATTCAATCTTTTTAGAGATTATGATCCTCATTGAATAAATGAGATGAAGCCTAATGTCAAACAGTAAAATAGCAGGCTGGAATTTCAAATTCATTCTGATGCCAAAGACCATGCTTCGTCCTCTGTAGCATGATGCCTCCTTAAGATGCAAAATATTCTACCTAGCTCTGAAAGCCCTGAAAGAGAAGTATTATGCTATTCCTATGCATCCTGGCTTTGTCCTTAGTTTGTAAATATAAAATCAGAAACTCAGATTATTTTTTGGTCCAACCTGTTCCTTTCATCAAAAATTAGTATTCAAGGACACCTGGGTGATTCGGTTGGTTGCGTGTCTGACTTCTGCTCAGATCATGAGCTCATGGTTTGTGGGTTTGAGCCCCACATCGGGCTCTGTGCTGACAGCTCAGAGCCTGGAGCCTGCTTCGGATTCTATGTCTCCCTCTCTCTCTGCCCCTCCCCTGCTCATGCTCTGTCTTTCTCTGTCTCTCAAAAATAAATAAAGAAACATTAAAAAATATTTTAAAAAGTGAGCATTCAGCCTCTACTTGAATACTTCCAGTGTCCAGGAGCTCAGGATTTTACCATGTACCCATGTCCATATTTATTCCCATACTGTTATGTTTATTCATATACCGAGATCTCTATTTATGACCTTACATGCTTAAATGTACAATCATATCTACATCTAATTATGACTTTAGAGTATTTTCTCTGTTAGAGACTATACTGTATTTCCTTCATTATATAATTTGATCATCACAATAAGCCAGTAAGATATGTCCCCAGTTTATGGAAGAAGAACTTGGACTTAGGAAGCTAAGTAACTTGCTCAAGCCACATAACTAAGAGTAGCGCATCTAAGTAATATACCACTTCCCAGTTTCCAACTTTTTCCTAATCCACATATGCAACAGAGCATTATCAGGAAAGGAAATGCAGACTTCACCCTTAATCCAAGGTTGGCACTCTAACTTTCTGATTTCCCGCTAGTAAAATTTTATAAAATATATCACCAGTGTAAAAGCAATGAAAAAGTCCAGATAATTCCAGGCTTTCACCATCATCTGTGTACAAAGGCTACCTCTAGAGACCTTTTACATATTTCACACCATACGTTAGATCAGGGGTTGGCAAAGTGTGACCCACAGGCCACATTAGGTACACTTCCTGATTTTTTAAATAAAGTTTTATTGGGACATGGTCAACTTCATTCATTTATATATTGCCTAGGACTGTTTTCTCACTACAAGTTAAGAGTTGAGTAGTTGAGACACAGACCCTATAGCTAGCAAAGCCTAAAATACTTACTCTTGATCCTTTAGACAAAGTTTGCTGACTCTTGCATTAGTGTTTTTGCATAAATCCTTCATGCCACCCATAGAAAAGGCATATAAAAGGAATGTCAGGATATTATGGGGTGGCCATGCGTCCTATATGAAAAATTGAAAACCAATGGTCAAAATAGTGTTTCAAACTGGAGAACCAAAAAACAAAAAATAAGTTATCCAAATCATATTTTAGTTTTTAGTTCAAGCCCTCTACTATTAACACATAGATTCTCAAATGGCTCCTCCAATCCTCACTGAAGCACCAGAGGGTATTAACTTTATTCACTTACCTTGACTCTGCCCTTAAAACAGTGATTTCCCAACTCAAATTCACCTGGGAGAGATTAATTTTAAAAATGCACATATCTTATTGCACCATAGATAGAAATTCCAGAACTACTGAGTCAGAAACACTTGGAATGACACCAGGACAATTAAATTTTCAAAATGTTTGATCAAACAGCCAATGTTTGAGTATCATTGCCACAAACAACTACAAACAAATCACTTTACGTTTCTGCAAGCACTTGAAGAAAATGATCATTCCCATGGCTTTACATATCGTATGTGTGCCAATAACTTGACCTTGACCTTCCTCTGAGCTGCACATACATTTATTTCACTCTCTACTTGTTATTTCCACTTGGCATCTCTAACTTCACCTGCCCCATCATAAACTTTTGATTTTGATGTCCTCTTCATCACAGTTAATGGCATTGACTATTCAGTTGCTTAAGTCCACATTCTGAAATTTTTCCATGATTCTTTTTTTCCCAGTCCCTTATTGCTAAACCCAAAACATATCCTGATTCTATCTACTACCATTCTCTCCAACACCACACGAGGTCAAGACACCATCATCTCTCCCCTGGGCCACTGTAAAAGCTCCAGACTTTTTCTGTGACTGGATTTTTGAGCTCCTGAAATCTATAATCTTTGCTCTTAAAGACATTTATAGTAATCTTCCTAAAATTATGTCAAGCCACTTTCCTGCTGAAAGCTCTCTGATGATGTTTCATTGCATTTAAAAAAAGAAACGCAAACTTCTTACTGTGTCCTGAAAACTTGACATGTTTTGGCTATTGTTGGAATCCGTCTGTATTACTTTTCTCCTCTGTCATTCATGGCAGCTTTTTGAGTCTTTCTTCTGGTTCTTGAACAACTAAACTCATTCATTTCCCAGGGGCTTTTCCCTTGTTATTCTTTGAGCCTGGAGAGTTCCTCCTTATCATGTAGGATTCAGCTCAGGGAAGCCATTCCTGACTACCCTATCTAAAGAAACTACTTAAAAGCAATATATCACTTTTATTGAATAATCTTGTTCTATTTCTACATAACTCTTATTGAAATGAAATTATTGTGTGTGTTTGCTTATTATCCAATTTTCTTCAATAGAATACAAGGTCCACAAGAATATCCCAAGTGCCTAGAACAATGTATAGTGCATTGTTCTTGCTTAATAAATATTTCTTAAAATAATAACTACTATTTTTCTCCTTAATCCTTTCTTTTTCAGGATAAAACTTCTTATTCTTTCAAATACTTAGTGAAGTGTACTATGCAGTATGGTGTGAATTCTTTATAATCTGTTCTGTGGTCACAGTCTATTCTAACAAACTTGCTATATATTTCCTCGGAGCAGAAACTGATTTTCACCTTTCTTTGAAAGCTTCCTATGCATTTAGTACAATATTGTGTACATAGTGGGTATTGAATAAATGTTGATGAATGGACTATATAATGGGCTTTTGGTTCCATACATCAAGATTTTCTTGAAGGACAGATAATTACTTCTACTTTATATCTGACATTTTAATATAACTGGTTGTGGTCATTATCTTTTGGAATGGCATCCTAGTCAATTCCTTTAAAAAAAAAAAGAAGAAAATAAGGCAAAATTACCTTGTGAGCAACCCACAATTGGATTTGCATTTAAAAATTGCCGAGTGAGCAATCCTGCCTGATGGCCAAAGGAAATTAATCTCTCGTAACCCAAGGTCTCATCTATTCAGAAAGAGAGAGAGAGAGAGAGAGAGAGAGAGAGAGAGAGAGAGACTGGACTCAAAGAGGACTGTAAGCTTTTTAAATAGTAAAAATCATCTCTCTCATTATTTATATTTATTGGGTGTCCACTATGTTAGCCAGTGCGAATATAAAGGTGGTTAAGGTACTGTCCCTATTATTGAGGAGCTCTCTGTCTCTAGTTTACATAATTAAGGTCCCTGTATAGCCTGAACACTACTTCTAAGAAGTGTTTCACATCCCTGATGAAGGGGTAGACCAGGTGTCCATGTTAATAATTGTTTATCTTCTCTTCTGGACATAGCTGTTGGTCTAAGGGTAGACACCTGACCCAAAGGACTCAGTTTCTCTTTGTTAAATGTTTGAATTAAAGGGACAAATACTGAAGGAATTGGCCTCTGAGCTGTATAAATGGTAGAACACAGATGTCCATGAATTCCTGCTGCTGTGGTCCCTGGGAAGGCCTTCCTCCTGACCTCCTGAGACCTGCTTATGCACTTTTGGCCTTGGATTTCAGTGAGGCCTTAAGAGAATCTGAATAGGCTTCTGTTTCTTGCAACAAAATTTCCCTAAGAAACAGTTATGTAGATGAGGAGACATATAAAGCAAAACCTGTGCTTCAGTGTGACTAGTGTTAGAGGAGCAGTTTGGGCAGGTTGGTGTGCAAGCAGAGAGGAAGTGCCTTAAACTTGGCCAACAAGGGTCAGAGAAAGCTTGCGTCAGAAGAGGCACCATCTAGATTGAGTTATGGTGAGAAATAATTATTATGGTTAAAAATGGTGAAGAGGGGGGCACTTGGGTGGCTCAGTTGGGTGTCCAACTTTGCCTCAGGTCATGATCTCAAAGTTCATGAGTTGGAACCCCACGTGGGGCTCTCTGCTATCAGCACTTCAGAGCCCACTTTAGATCCTGTCTCCTTCTCTCTCTGCCCTTTCCTGTGTGTGAATTCTCTCTCTCTCTCTCTTTCTCTTTCTCTCTCTCTCTCTCTCTCTCTCTCTCTCCCCTCTCAAAAATAAATAAACATTCAGAAATTTTTTTAAAATATGATGGAGAGGAAAAGGGAGGTTTACGCAGTATGAATAAATCTGGGGAACTATGGAACAGCAGGGATAATTTGGAAAGTGTAAGTTTAGCATAATTTGAGCTCAAAGTATAAGGTGAATGAAATGGTAAGGAAAACATCTGGACAAGCATGTAGAAGCCAGACTATCAGATGTCTTTCATAAGATGCTAAGGAGTTTGGACTTTGCCTTGTAGGTTTCTAATCTGCTAGATGATCAGTTTTAATCCTTCCTCTGAGAAGATATAGACTATATCCTCAGGCACCTTGTAGCTATTTCACATCTTCTTTAAAAAGTGACCCAAGGGTAACTTATAAAAAGAAACACATATCATATAGAAAGAAGCCAAGACTCAAAATCTGTAGTCCAGATTTTGAGCCTCTGCTCATTTGCCCTCCAGCTGAGTAATATTGAAAAGGGAATTTAATGTTTCTGAACCTATTTCCTCATCTATAATATAGAGGATATAAAATATCTGCCTTCCCAGGGTTATAGTTCAGATCCAACTCATGTATTTTTTTGTTTATTTATTTATTTTGAGAGAGAGAGAGAAAGAGAGAGAGAGTGAGTGAGCAAGCACAAAAGCAGGGATGGGGCAGAGAGAGAGGGAGAGAGAGAAAATCCCAAGCAGGTGCCCACTCTCAGTACAGAGCCCAATGCAGACTCAATCCCATGAATCATGACATCATGACCCCACTTGAAGCCAAGAGTCCGATGCTTAACTGACCAAACTACCCAGACTATCCCCAACACATATGTTTTGAGTACCATGCTATAGGTTAGCTTCAGACCTTACTCTCTACAAGTAGCATCTCAATAAATTGCCACCATCGTTTTGAGGTAGATATTATGGTCTCCTCATTCAAATGGAAAAACTCAGTCTCAGGGAGGTAACATGTCTTCTCAGTTTTACATGGCTAGATGTAGAAGAGCTGATATCAAGACTCCTACCTTTTAAAGTTAAATCCATTGCTCTTTTCCCAAACACAGCTACTTAATGATAAAGAAGCAAATGAGAATTTTAAAAATAAGTGTTTTAACTAAAAGATGTATGCATACTAGCTGTTGCCCTTCAGTGGGTGAGGTCAATATCTGCTGAACTCCAACGTTTTTTCAGAGGGTTTCTGTCCCTCAAGTGCCCTGTATCTTTCTGGGCTTCTTCTTGTTATAGATAAAATGCTTCCACATGTTGAGGTTCCACATAGGCTGCTTACCAAGACATCACCTGGGTTCATGATCCTCAGAGACTACCTCTCCAAAATGTGTTTTTTATTTTTTGGTATTATATTGTATTACCCAAAAATTTACCAGATTAACTTATTTATCCTAAGGAATAAAAGACTTTTAGTTGCTTATTGTATTGTGCCTGCATTGTATATTTCCTTGAAATAGAGGTTCCCTGAAGACCCATTCCTTAATCCAGCTTTGTTAAAGCTGTTCTTAAGAATATTAATGTAAGGAGGGGCGCCTGGGTGGCTCAGTCGGTTGAGCGTCCGACTTCAGCTCAGGTCACGATCTCATGGTTCGTGAGTTCGAGCCCCGCGTCAGGCTCTGGGCTGATGGCTCAGAGCCTGGAGCCTGCTTCGGATTCTGTGTCTCCCTCTCTCTCTGCCCCTCCCCCACTCATGCTCTCTCTCTGTCTCAAAAATAAATAAACATTAAAAAAATTTAAAAAAAAAGAATATTAATGTAAGGAGATGCTCCATTAAAAAAGAATTCTGGAATCTGCACTTGGGGTGAGCATAGCAGAGTGTATAAATTTGTTAAATCACTAAATTGTGCTCCTGAAATGAAGGTAACATTGTGTATCAACTCTACTTAAAAAAATAATAAAAGAACAGAAAAAAGAAAAAGAAGGAATTCTTAGAAATCATAATTGGCTAACATGTGAAAGTCACTCAGGAATCCTGAAGATTTAAAAAAAAAAAGACCAAAAAAACCAAAAACACTACTTTTTATAACTTAATGATTCTCGTTTGTTTTTTAAAATGTTTATTTATTTATTTTGAGAGAAAGAGAGAAATTGGTGCATGTATACATGCGAGCATGGGAGGGTCAGAGAGAGAGGGAACCTCAAGCAAGCCCTGCACTGGCAGTGCAGAGCCCAATGTGGGCTGGATCCCATGACCTTGAGGTCATGACCTGAGTGGAAACCAAGAGTCTAATGCTTAACTGACTAAGCCACCCAGGTGTCCCTCTCCTTTGTTTGTCTGCTAATTCTCTTTTTGTGAGTTACCTGTTAATGTCTTTTAAAATTAGCACTATGTAGAACATACTTTGGGAGACAGGGTCTTAACAGAAAACGGTCTTTGTGGAAATTCTGGCATTATACTACTGCCTGAAAGGAGTGATTTTGTGGCAGTGGAATAATATATTTCTCAAAATACAATATATTGGCATTATTCCCAAGTGTTTTACGGGATTTGAAGATTATACAGTGGGGAGGGGAGACTCTCTATGGAAAAGAAAATAAAATTATAAATCAAAATTAGGTTTTGGAAATGACTTCTTTAAGTCCTACAGTGTAAATTTTATCACCTTTAT
The DNA here is from genome assembly GCF_018350195.1 of Panthera tigris. NCBI lineage: Eukaryota > Metazoa > Chordata > Mammalia > Carnivora > Felidae > Panthera > Panthera tigris. The sequence goes on along the minus strand of NC_056667.1, from coordinate 49,069,943 downwards.
CATCAATGCATGAAGGATTGATCCTTGTGAAATTAGTGTAAGCCCAGCTTGGCTTGTTTTCATGCAGTAAGCAAAGGAATAGTGGACCAGGTGATAGAAGGCTTATGTTTTTGTCCAGAACTGCCCACTTTGCTTCCACTTACTAGATCCTGTGAAATGGGATAATTTACTTTATTTCTCATCCTCATGGGCTTTATTTATTTATTTTTTAAATGGGGTGATAACTGTCCTGTTGATGAGGAAGAATCATTTTGAAGAAATAATTAAAATGGAAGCATTAAAAAAATAGCCATGTTGCATTATTCAAATATAGGTATGATTCTTATGAACGGTTAATTCTAAGTACTACACATATGTTAACAATTATTACTATTATCACTAACATGTCAAATAAAAAGCAAATGTACACTTAACTAAAGAAGAGGCTTTATTCCAAAAGAATATTTCAGGAAGGATATTGAGACTGTTTTAATAGAGAGAATGCTTTGACCATAAGACCTACAAGCACCTCAGACAGAAAAGGAATTTTCTTTGATAGGGAGGAGTAAACACCGCCAAGGTCAGCTGGTTCTCAGGAGGATCATTAAGGAGGGGTTGTTCCAAGTTCTGTGCTTAGTGGTGAGCTGAAGTTCAGAGACACAGGGGAAGGAAAGAACACTGTATAAAGTTTGCTCAAGTCAAGTTATGAGCATTTTGTCCAGACTGGTCAGTGGAAAGAAATAGTTAAGCTAATCATGTATCCTGTATCAGACCAAGAATGGGAATTTGGAGGATCTGAGTCCTGTCTTATCAAAGGTAAATAGGAGCCATATGTACCTTATATGGGGAAGATTAGTTCTTTGCATTAAGCCATTTTGGGGGACATAAAATGGGGGTTAAGGGGATTTCTTGACCATTGCCTTGCTGTCTGTATTGTTCATGCAGGAGCACAAAGCTTAGGTAAAATTTAACACTGTCAAAGATCATCATTATCATTGTTCTTCTAGTGTCTGGTTCATTCAAAATACAATATATTTGGGCAAATGACTTAATTTTTTGGAGCTTCAGTTTCCTCATCAGCAAAATGCAGATAATCAGAATAACAAGTGGTTCAATAAGATGCTGTGAAGCTTGAATGACCTAATGATAACAAGTGCCTCATAGCTGTAATATTGTAGAAATGTTATTTGTTTGTTATTGTCATTATTAGTGGCTCCATGGGCCCTGTCTCCACATCTTTGTTGTTGTTGATGTTGTGTTGTTGTTGTTGTTGTGGTTGTTCTTCTTCTTCCACTTTAATAAGGATAAATATTACCTGATGCAACAAAAACGGAAGGCATCAGACATTTACAAAATGAATATTAGGTGGCTGGCACAGGGCTACTCGATACTCAGCAATAAAACCCCAAGATGTGTGGTGTCCCCATATTACAAAGGAGGAAAATGAGGCTCAGGGAGGTTTATGTGCCTAATGTCCCACAGTTTTCAAGTGGTGGAAGGACCTGGGACAGCTTTAGAGGCGTTGGACTTGACTGTTTCTCACCAGGTGCATGGAACATGAACCGGTCATGTGTATGAAACTGCCCATTTTTATTGCAGGAATATGGAAGAAAGATGGAGAAAGAGACATTTCAGCTCTTATCCACAGATGCATGTGGATAATTGATTTTTTTTTTTATTCTGGAAGCAATGAAATTGTTCTCCCATATAGTTTTCTTTGAAAAGGTAAAGAAAATGATAAAGAGGAGAGAGAGTGAGAGAGACCCAACCCATCAAGCCCATATTGCAAGTCGGCTGCCAGCTATGTTTCTTTTTTTTTTTTTTTAAATAAAATAAAAATGTTCAGTTGTAGTTTTTTTTTTTTTTTTCCCTTTTGGAGAGATACGGGAATTGCAAAGAGAGTGCCAGACAGCACTAGCATATGCTTATTTTTCTAACTCAATGTGGGCAGCCTTTCTTAAACATTTTGTATAAATATATTTATTCTCCCACTGAGACCTTGCCTGCCAGGTTCAGGAACAACTGAGTAAGCAGATGAGTTATAAACCGAGGAAAGAAACGGAGGGATTTCCATGGAAATGCTGATGGCCTCTTTATTCCAGCTGAGTACATTGCCTCAGTGTAATAAATTAGTAGTTGGTGCGTCGATGATAAATCTATAGTGGTTTTCATATTCAAAGTAAAAGATATTTTACTCTGCCTTTGCTGGGGATGTAGTCGGAAAGCAAGGAAATGTTGACATCCGGTGGGCAGGATTGAAAAAAAACACACATACAAAAACCCTTTGGTGCTCAACCCACATTTGCAAGCTGTCTGCCTTTCTTGTATTGGCCTCAGCTTTGACAAATGTAAAAAAGTCACTAATATTTTGACACTCTCCCTGCCCAAGTCTGATACCAGCTGGCTGCGAAGCCACATACTCATTGTTCTGCTGGATTTTAAAGACTGGGTTCCAGCCAAAGGACTGGACTGGATCCATTCATTCATTTTCAAGATTGAAGTTGTAGCTTAACCGTAATGACCATTTCTCAACTCAATCTGGAAACCTCTTCCAAACCCAACAGATGCCTGAGAGGCCAATGTGCATTTGGAGTGGAAACCATGCTCTCGGATAAAGAAACAAAAGGTGATCTTTGAATGTGAAAGCAGCTCCTTGTTGTGAAAGCGATTAATATTCTGTATATTGACTATGTCTTACTTTTATTTAAAAGAAGTTCCCCTGCTTTCAGAACCTTTGTAAAAGTGCTTATGTTACCCCTTTAAGTGAAAATGAACATTTAAATTGCAAATAGAGTATGACAACAATTATGGAAAAATATGCTCAGGAAAAAAAATTGGAAGGAAACACCCAAAATGTCAAAAACGTTAACAGGGAAGATCTTTAAGGTTATGGTGAGTTTTTTTTTTCTTTCTACTTTTATGTAGTTTTCTTCTATAATAAGTTTTACATTTGTAATTGGGGGTAAAAAAGAAAAACTATTTGTTCTTTCGAAAATGTGCTTTCTTTCTTTTACTCTTACTGTTTTTGAACTCTGGTGACCATATTGTTTTAGTAATCATAAGGAACTATTGCTAAAATATGCTCCCACCATGGAAAATAAAACCACTCTATAATCTAGAAAAAATATCTTTGCTTTCTACTTCTAAAAACTCCTCCCCTGCTGTGTGTTCCTGCTGTCCCATTTTTCCAGGCACTTAATAATTAGAGACGGTAACCCTGATCACTTGCAAATTTTCCATTTAAATGTATTTTCAGGTAAGCAGATGTTGGGAAAACTGCCATCATAGGGCTGTAGGAGAAAGGGCGTTATAGCTTGATCCTGACATTAGTTGAGGGGATCATTCCCAAGGCAGGGTGATAGGCCTATACTATTAGTGTCAGAGAAATCTTTGAGAAATCATTTGTACTAACATTTTGATACAAGTATAACTCATTGTGTCCTTCTCTGTGCCAGATACTTTGTGAGTGAGGTTATATGCACTATTTCAGGTAAGCCACAGACAACTATATAAACTATGTACCTTCCTCACATACACTTCAATTGAGGAAACTGATACTTGGATGGATTAAAATTTGAACCTACATCAGCTTGGTTTCGGCCTGTGTGTTGCTTACCCCTAAGCTATCAGGTTTTGCCATCACGGAGACTTGCCTTTTGATCTCCATGCTTCCACTTACAACCTGGTGGCTCCAGCCAATCACTGGGCCCTTGAAGCCCCGGTTTCCCCTCAGTAAACTGTGGATAATAAAATCAAGGACATAGGGCAGTTGCAAGAATTAAAGTAGTTAATGCCATCAACATCGATTGAAGGAAAAATAAAAAAAAATTAAAAAACCCTCTGATTGCAGGGCATCCCTTCCAAGTAAAACCTACTGAAAAGGAACACAGAGATAGGCATCTTTGGAAGCGTTTCCCTATCCTGCCTGTACAGATTTGACAGCATTTCGCCACAGCCCGTAGCCATATTCAACCCTCTGGCTTGCACAGCACTGATTAAAAAACAGATTGCCAGCAGTCATCTGTGATTGCCTACCAAGGAAGTGCTGCTCATCTCTTCCTCCACCCACTGTCCCATGCACTATTCATGAGTTCTACAATATTCCAAACTTTAATTTCCACTGATTAATTCTCACTAATTATGCACCATGCGAACCTTTGCAGGAGAATTCCACTGGATGCTCTTCCATCCTGAGGCAGGGAAGGGCAATGTCGAATCGTTTTCTGATTTCAAGTGGAAAACAAACTAATTATGTGGAAATATGATAATAGATTGCGCTGCAGGGACCAGTCCTCTGCAGGCTTCAAAATGTTTGCTTATGATCGGCTCCTCGTGTTATTTCTTCCAGGAGGAGCTGCCCTTTCATAATGCATCAACATTATTGACTGGCCTGTGATTCCATACTTAGAGTTAAGATAATTTGCATAATTGTATATTACTTCCGTCTGGTGGAAACAAACAAGATGTTCGGGTGCTAATGATCAAGCAGGCAGCAGTGGCTGCTGGGAAAAAAAGCATTAGTAAAGTCCAAAAACCAACAAATAGCCGCTTCTCCCTTTGGCATCTTTCACCACCTTCCTCTGACCTAGCTCTCTATTCCACTTGGCCACAGGCATTGTTATTTTTATGTCTGTCCAAGCTTAGGAGGTGGCCGGGGAAAGGCATTTATTCCAAATCTGTAAAAATATAAAGCATCCTTAGGCTGTGAATTTCCAAACTTGTTTGTATTTGTTTAGGTCATTTCTTCTGCTTGGAATGTCTTCCTTCTTCTCTCTGGCAGAGAGCATCTTACCCTTCAAAATCCAGCTCAAAACGCTGCTCTCCTTTTGGTGTCCTTCCTCCAACTTTCCCAGTTAGTATTCATTGTTCTCTGGATAAACAAATATCAAATGTGCACAGTAGGTGCTCAGCAAATTCATTCTCATTCACTTGCTTAAAAGATTTTGATCTGAATGATTTGCTGGCTCTATTCTAGGTACTCGAGGTAGAGTGAACAAATAAGAAAAAAAAAAAAAAAAACCCTTCTCTTCCTTCAGGCTTCAGTGCTCCTCTGTAGCAATTCATTATCTCTGTGCGGTAATTATTTATGCTGCCTTGCAGTACACCTGATGGACAGAGTCATGTCTTACTTATCTGTATAACTCCATGACCTGGTACACAGTAAGGGCTAAATAAATGTTTGTTGGATAGACTCGAAGTTTCCGGAGAGCAAATCACGCAAACTGTGTGATGAGTTACATCAGGGATACAGATGAGGTACCTTGCTCTCCACTTCAAGTGACTTGTAGTGGCTGTGTGAAATCCTGTGAAAAGGATTTTGAGGCTGCATACACTTAACTGGAAAAGTTTTCTGTGATTGATTCGTCATGTCTGCAACGGAAATATTAATGAGGGATAGAAAACCACATATCATATGTTTGCATTCTTGTTCTAGATATTTAACACTGGGCATCTTTAAAAGACTCAGTGGGTATATATGTACATGTGTTTCATGCGTGGGGCTGATGAAGTTATCAGGTTGCGTATACAGTTCAGGTGTTACACGGCTTACGATCTACAAGATCGCAATATTGTGGTTTTGAACATGAAACCCTCGAAATGAAACATTTCAATTTACTTTGCAGGAAGTAATAACTGCCATTATAGGGCTAGGCACCATCCATTTTTATCCCATTTAATTTGTCCTAACAACACTACATATTAGGCCATTTTAATCCCATTTTACAGATGTAGAAACTGAAGCTCAGAAACTTGACCAGGATGAAAAGGTTCTGAATGGCAAATCCAAAATTCAGTTCAATTTATCCTGACTCTACAGTTTATGCTTTAAAAGAGGAAAAAAAACCTGTTCTCAATACAAACTGTCATCTAATTCTAGTCTAAAGCATACTGCTTTGCACTTTTGAGAAAGGAGCCACCTTGACCTAACAGATAATAAGCCAAATATATGTGAGGTATTCCAATGATCATGGTCTTGGTGGGTATTAGAGGATTGAGGACCTTGTGTGAGGGTGTGTGTGCAGACAGATTGTAAAGGAAAGTGGCTTCAAATGGAAAGGTTGATGGGGCGCCTGGGTGGCTCAGTCCATTGAGCATCCGCCTTCAGCTCAGGTCATGATCTCACAGTCTGTGATTTGAGCCCCGTGTCGGGCTCTGTGCTGACAGCTCAGAGCCTGGAGCCCGCTTCAGATTCTGTGTCTCCCCCTCTCTCTGCCCCTCCCCTGCTCATGCTCTGTCTCTCTCTGTCTCAAAAATAAATAAAAAACATTAAAAGAATTTTAAAAAAATGGAGAGGTTGAGTACGAAAGAGAACTTCTTTTGTTGAGTGTGTTTTGCATGCCAGGCATTGTGTTACATGCTGAATGATTTTCTTGAAGATCTTTTGGGATGAACATTACTAGCTCCATTTCTCAGAATAAGAAAATATAGGCTCATTAAGTGCATTAATAACAAGAAAGGATATTGTTCACTCTACTTGTCCAATATTGTATTCCTAATTCAATATTGCATCTTCTGCCTGGCACAAGTTAAAGTCTAAATAAACAAATAAACATATAGAAATATGTTTTTGTGATGCTTAATAAGAAGTAAACCAGATTTTAAATCTGAGTCTTTCCAACTCCAAAGCCTGTGCTATTGCTATCATGCCAGGCTGCCCTTGGGAAGTTTAAAATGCGCTTAAGACTTTGAAAGCAGTTCCATTTTTCAAGGATAACTTCTTATACAGCTGCCTTAATGCAGCTGGTCCTTTGGAAAAAAAATGTTTATAAGAAGGCTTGGCAGGTTTCTTGGACATTAAATATCTCTTACAAAATAATATTTTGATGGATTACATGTAAATGAATCAAAAACATATGGCTTCCATTTCCTTTAGAATGCACACACGGAATGTTTTTATGTGTTTGGCAAAATGGATTTTCCTGAATGGCACCTCCACGTGCCCCTTCTCTTTCATCTCTCAATGTATTATATACAAAAGGACTGGAAGATCTTCTAAGAATCCCATAAAAACCTGAAGCCTTCCATCTATGCTTCTGAGTCCACAATCCTGCGTAGGTCATTTTCCCTTTTATTTCCAATAGCAAGGCAGCTGCTATTCAGTAAGGCATTAAGAGCCCACCTAGGGAGTCTCTAGAACATGAGTCTGTCACCATAATCAATACTCATTTACTTATCTTGGGGATGCTGAACACTCTGTTATTGCAAGCAAAGACTCCCTCTTCATGTATATACCATGTTAGGTCATGTGAACTTCATAATATAAATGTGTGCATATTTTGAGGCTTTCTAAGAAAGAGACGTTGTGCCCAGGGGCATTTCATCTTTAAAAAATCCACTGGACTAGACACAATCAGACATTTATTTAGAACAGATAAAAGCTATTATGTAGCCTGTGGGGTATGAAATGCACCCATGATGACTTCATAACTAAGTTAGTAACCACAACATACATACTAAAGCTGCAGAACAGACTGGTGACCAACTGAACCCCAAAGAAAGTCAGGGGTGCCCAAATAAAGATTTTGTCAGGCTTTTTATATCCATTCTCAAAAGCTGGTGTCTAAATTACAATGACTGGCCTTAATATTCAGCTTAGATCAATGGAAAAGTGAGGTATTTCTAGTTAGTGATTTATTATAAAAGTTATTGTGACATTCAATGTCTATATGTTGGAAAGAACAGATCCAAGTCAGGAAACATGATCGTATTCAAATTACAAAAGCAGTAACTTCAAAAGAAAGGGTGCAGGTTTCACCTGAGTCTATAGGTATCACACACTCATATGCCTCAGGGATCAAGGTAAACGAGTGAACACAGGATGATAGCTAATGGGGTTTGTTGGTGGCCAGAAGTAGCAGGAGTGAGCACAAATGCCCTGGGAGCACACTCAAATTCATAATTTTTATATCGTTAATTACAGATACATCTTTGAATCACAGAAATAGATACCTCTTTGCCTACTGATTTTTAACCTCGGTGACCAGTCATTTCTGGGCAAACCTATTTCTCTTACATCTGCAAACATTTCCTCTCCTCTCCGCCCTCATCTACTTCCTCCAGCCTGTCTTGATATGCAGACAAAATACCTGGAATTGGCCTGCATTAACTCTTGAGAAAATTTGCCAGTAGTGAAGCTTTGCCAGATTCACTCTCTGCCCTCTTTCCTTCTCCTTATCTTTCTCTTCTCTCATATAATAACTGTTTTCACTAAAAGAACCTGATTCTGTTGAAAGCAATGTGATTTATACCCAAAAAAGGGAGTTTAGGCTGGTAGCAAGAAAACATCAGAGTGATGTTTTCAGGTTGACAGGCAAGGCTAGAATATAAAAGAGAGCAAGAGAAAAGTTCAGTAATAATGGAAGTGAAGAAAAAGCAGGGTATGTTTGAATAAAGTAAATTTAATATAAAGAATATATTTTTAGATGTTTGCTTAGGTTATTTTCAGTTTATTTTAGGTCCACATCAGGTCAATTGTCATGTATTCTCTGCAGCATTTATCTGGAAAAGTACCACATCCTGTCTCATAGAATTGCCTCATTGAGAAATAATATGATATAATGGCTGAGATCACTGGCTTTGGAGTCATGTATCTGTGTCCAAATCCTGGATCCCCAAATTTTTCTAAGGTCAGATTGTTATTATTATATCAGAGCATGTTACTTGGTATTTATTTAAAAGATATACCAAGTAGTTATTTTTTACACATTAGATTTTACAAAGCACATTTACATCCTTTGTCTCGTATATCCTAAAATACTCTTGAAGACAGGAAGAGAAAAAAATAAGTAATGCCATTGTTCCCATTTGAAAAATGTGAACATGGAGGCTCACAGAATTTCTTACAGTCACAAAGCTAGTAAGTGGCAGAGTTGAGACTAGGAATTCATACCTCTTAATTCTTAGACCACTTTTCTTCCGACATGATACCTCACCAAAAAACAAAACAAAACAAAACAAAACAAACTAGATTAAAAAGTGTGGGTGAATCTGTTTATCCAGTAAAATGACTCAGTTTATCTAGTAAAGTGACTCAAATATTTGGGGTTGTGTGAAATAGTAAAAATAATTTTTGTGTGGAAAGTGGTTCATCATTTTTGTTAGAAGAAAAAAAAATACGTATCTATACAACAATTTCCAGAGAACTGCATCGTAGAATCAGTAATCAGAAAGCAAGCTCAGTTATAGATAGTGTGGTTCACTTGCACTTGCAATGAATTAAGCTCATCACAACAAAATGACCCTATGGATAATAGTGAAATCATTTGCAAAAGGCATTGGACTGAATGTTTGTGTCCTCCTAAAATTTATATGTTGAAACCCTCACCCCCAATGTTATGGTACTAACAGCTGGGACTTTTGACAGGTACTTAGGTTAGGTAAGGTAATGAAGGTGGCACTCCCAGGGTGAGATTAATGCCCTTATAAGAAACCGAAGAGGCACCCCAGCTTCCTTTATCCACCTTGTGAAGATACAGGGAGAAGACAGCCATCTGCAAGTTGGGAATACAGCCTTCACCAAGAACTGAATCTGTCATAACCTTGATCTTGAACATCCCAGCCTCTAGAATTATGAGAAACAGATTTCTGTTGTTTAAGCCACCTAGTCTACTGTATTCTGTTATATCACCCTGATGTGACTAAGACAAGCATCTTGAGGAATACAAAATCCCTAGAGATTTCTAAGACAGAAAATTTTATCAGAGAAACAAATTTATTAAAGTGATTAGAGGAGTGGCACAGTCAGTTAAGTGTCTGACTTTTGATTTTGGCCCAGGACGTCATCTCACAGTTGTGAGATCGAGGCCTGCGTCAGGCTCTGTGCCCGGCATGGAGCCTGCTTGAAATTCTCTCTCTCTCTCTCTCTCTCTCTCTCTCTCTCTCTCTCTGCCCTTCCACCCCTCTTTCTCAAAATAATAATAATAATAATTAGAAAATCTACAGTGAAAAATGTAAGCATTGAAATTAAGAGGTTAATAGGTTTCACAGCAGATTTGACACAGAAGAAGAGAGAGCACTTACCTGGAAGAAAAGTTAGTAGAAAAGATGAAAAACACAGGGAGAAAAAAAGATAGAAAATGTACAAAAGAGCACGAAGGAATATGGAACATGAAGAAAAAGTCTGACTTATGCATAGAGATCTGGTAGGAGAGGAAGAGAAGGTAGAGGAAAAGGAATGTTTGAAGAATTATGGCCTAAGACTTATTCAAAACTTACAAAAGACATCAAGCCATGGAAATTGAAGCAATCTATGAATCTCAAGATGTGTCAATATAGAGATTTTTGGTAAATGTTTCACGCACACTTCATAGCAAGCTGCTGAAAATCCAAAGAAAAAAATCCTAACAGACAAAAAAATACATATTACTTTCAAGGGAACACTAAGATCTATGGCTGATTTAAAAAAACATTCTTGAGGGGTGCCTGGGTGCCTCAATCGGTCAAGCATCTGACTTCAGCTGGGGTCATGATCTCGCAGTTCACTAGCCCCTCATCTGGCTCTGTGCTGACAGCTTGGGGCCCGGAACCTGCTTCCCAATCTGTGTCTCCCTCTGTCTCTGCCCCTCCCCTGCTCATACTCTGTCTCTTTCTCTCTCTCTCAAAAATAAATAAAAACATTAAAAATGTTATCCTTCTTCCTCATCCTGAGGCAACAACTGATTTTCTTTCCATCACTTAGGATTAGTTTAGATATTTGACAATATATTATATGGATGCAACAATGTAGTATGTACTCTTTTTGCCTGGCTTCTTTTACTCAGCATAGAAATTCTGATAGTCATTTACGCTGTTGCTTGTGTAAATAGTTAATTCCTTTTGGTTACTGAGTCGTGCTTCCTTGCATGATTATGCCACTGTTTGTTAATCCATTCACCTGTTGATGGACATTTGGACTACTTTTAGCTTTTGTCTATTACAAATAAAACTACTATGAACATGTGTATAAAAATCTTTGCATGGACATATGTTTTTAACTCCCTTGGATAAATACCTAGCAGGAGAATAGTTGCATTCTATGCTAGGTATATGTATTGAGTTTTAAGAAATGGTCAAACCATTTTCTATAGTGATTGTACCATTTTCTATTCCCAACAAGAGTGAAATAGTATTCTACCTGCTCTACATCTATCGCCAACTGTTGATCGGATTAGTTTTATAAGAGAAGTTTAGTCTTCTGAATGGGTTTGTAGTATAGTGTATGGGTTTGATTTGGATATCCTAGATACTTAATGATGTTGAGAGTGTTTTCAAATGCCTACTGACAATTAATATATCCTTGTTCATAAAGTGCCTGTTTAAATCTCTGTCGATTTTCTTAATGGAATGTTTGTCTTATTATGGATTTGTAAGAATTCATTAAATATTCTTGGTAGAGGTCCTTTGATATATGTGTTCCAAATATTTTATCGCAATTTGTGACTTGCCTTTTGGTTTTCTTAATGAGATATCTTAAAGAGCAAAGCTTTTAAATTTTAACGAAGTTTGATTTGTCATTTCTTACTTTTTTGGCCCATGTTGTTTATATTCTAAGAAAACTTTGCCTTACCTCAAGGTTGCAAAGATTTTTCTCTTATGCTTTAGAACTTTTATACACTTATTTATTTATTTATTAAATTTTTTAATGTTTATTTATTTTTGAGAGAGAGAACGAGAGGTAGAGGGGCAGAGAGAGAAGGAGACACAGACTCCTAAGCAGGCTCTAGGCTCTAAGCTGTCAGCACAGAGCCCGAGGCGGGGCTGAAACTCATGGACTGCAAGATGATGACCTGATCCAAAGTCAGATGCTTAACTGATTGAGCCACCCAGGCACCCCTATTTATTGATTTATTTTAAGGTTTATTTACTTATTTATTTTTTGAGAGAGAGAGAGAGAAGAGAGAGAGAGAAAGAGTGAGCAAGGGAGGGGCAGAGAGAGAGGGAGACACAGAATCGAAAGCTGGCTCCAGGCTCTGAGCTGTCAGCACAGAGCCCAACTTGGGGCTCAATCTCATGAACCGTGAGATCATGAGCTGAGCTGAAGTCAGATGCTTAATCAACTGAGCCACCCCAGTGCTCCATATACTCTTAGTTTTAAATTTAATTCTATGCTCTGTTTTGAGTATATTTTGCATATGGAGCAAGAGCTGAGGTTTAGTTTACTTCTTTTTTTTCCATGTTTTTATTAGATTCCAGTTAGTTAACATTCAGTACAATATTAGTTTCAGGTGTAGAATTTAGTGATTCATCACTTACATACAAGACCCAGTGCTCATCACAAATGCCCTTCTTAATGCCCATCAGCCATTTAACTCATCCCCCCTGCCCACCTTCCTTCCAGTAACCATCAGTTTGCTCTGTATAGTTAAGAGGCTGTTCTCTAGTGTGCCTCTCTCCCTCTCTTTTTTTAACCCTATGTTCATCTGTTTCATTTCCTATATTCCACATATGAGTGAAATCATGTGGTATTTGTCTTTCTCTGACTGACTTATTTTGCTTAGCATAATACTCCCTAGCTCCATCTAGGTCATTGGAAATGGCAAGATTTCAATCTTTTTGATAGCAGAGTAATATTCCAAGAAGAATATACACATCTTCTTTATCCATTCATCAGTAAATGGGCATTTGGGCTCTTTCCATAATTTGGCTATTGTTGAAAGCACTGCTGATATTTGCTTCTTTATGGTTATCTAGTTGATCTAGTACCATTTGTTAAACTGACTTTCCTTTTTTTATTGAATTGCCTTGATATCTTTGTCAGAAATCTATTGACCATATATGTGTAGCTGTATATATGTATTCACTATTCTGTTACCTAGATATATATGTTAGGCTTTTAACTAACACCAAACTGTCTTGAATACTGAAGCTTTGGAGTAAATCTTGAAATCAGATAGTTCAAGTTTCCCAACTTTGTTCTTTATTTTCAAAGTTGTTTCAGCTATTATAGTTCCTTTGCATTTCCACATAAATATTAGAATCAGCTTTCTGATTTCTACCAAAGAAGCCTGTTGGAGTTTTGATTAGAATTGTGCCGAGTAGACTGATCAATTTGGTGAAAATTCACTAATGGAAGCTAGATTATGGGGAGCCATCTTGATGGTGTTAAGAGAAAATCATTTCAATGTATAATTATAACCATAATGAAAATATCCTTATAAAATGAAGGGGAAATTAAAACATTTTCAAATAAGCCTATCGAGATTATCCATACCAAAGTTCAGAGTTAAAAGTATGGAAGAAGACATATTGTTCAAATATTTATTATAAGAATGACAGTATAGTTGTACTAATATCAGACGAAGTAGGTTACAAGGCAAAGAGTATTGATAGAGATAAACAGAGTTTTCTACAACTGTATAAAAGGGTGGGGTAAATCTACCAGTAAGATGTCACAATTCTAAATTTGTATGTAACTGGTAACATAGCCTCAAAAACATATGAACCAGAAACTAACAGGAATAAAAGCAGTCAGATCTAGAATTAAAGTGGAAATTTTATTTTATTTTATTTTATTTTATTTCATTATTAAGTTTTACATTTTAATTCCATTATTGCTAACATACAGTGTTATATTAGTTTTAGCTGTACAATATAGTGATTTGGCAGTTCTATACATTACTCAGCGAACATCATGATAAGTGTGCTCTTTAATACCTATCACTTATTTTAGCCATCCTCCCACCCAACAGTGGGAAATTTTAAAGAAACCCTCTCATTAAATCATAGAAGAAGCAGACAAAAGGAAGCAGGCATAGAAAATAAAACATATAATATGGTTGTCATTATTACCTAAGAATTCATGCCTCCATCAAGGAACATTCCTAATGGACCTAACCAAGAGGTTTCACCACAGTCAGTTAGCCAATATTGGCAATAAAAATTTATCTGATTGTAGTATATTATCTGTTATCATAGTCCTTCCCAGTGGATGACTAGAGCTGATACTGTGGAATCTGTGTTCTGTGCAGAGTCAAGATACAGTCCCTTAAGCCTTTATGGGAGTTTGAGGATGAATACAATTTATTTCTGTGACATCACATAACAGTAATGGGTGATAGAAAGCATTAATGCCAAGTCTCGTGTTTCAGTTGGAACAAAAGCGTTACCTAAAGGCTGAGTAGTGCAAAGAACATGGGCTTCAGAATCAGACACACTTGGCTCAAGTTCCAGAATGACCACAGCCTAGCCACAATGTCAACTGGGTAAACTTTCTGAGGCTTTGTTTCTTCATCATGACATAGAGATTGTAATAGCTATAATGATTACTTGCAGAAAGACAGGCTGATCAGAAAGGGCTGGGCTCTAGAGTGTACTAGACTAGTCTCATAAAGACAGTTGGTGAAATTAAAGAAAAACATGATACCTTTGGGGGGCACCTGGGTGGCTCAATCGTTAAGAGTCTGACTCTTGATTCTGGCTCAGGTTATGATGTCACAGTTCATGAGATGGAGCCGTGTGTTGGGCTCCATACTGACAGTGTACAGCCTGCTTGGAATCCTCTCTCCCTCTGTCTGTCCCCCCTCTCAAAATAAATAAATAAACTTTAAAAGAAATGATATATTACTGATCTTAAAGACCTGTTACACCGAGATCAGCAATCTGACAATTTCAGCCAATTCATTGCAGATATAGCAGAAATAGTAAGTTAGAATGTATTTGTGTAGTTACCTAAATTTTTTCAGAACATAGAAATAAATTAAGAGGAAAATTATGGTCTAGATACTAAAATTTTCAAATCAAGATGAATTCTCTGGAGGTCAGCAGATGATAATAAGAAGATGAGATCTGGATGTTACGGACATTCAGTCTTTTTTTAACAGGCAACAAGATCGGGACGCCTGGGTGGCTCAGTCAGTTAAGCATCCGACTTCGGCTCAGGTCATGATCTTGTGGTTTGTGGGTTCGAGCCCCATGTTGGGCTCTGTGAAGACAGCTCAGAGCCTGGAGCCTGCTTCAGATTCTGTGTCTCCCCTCTCTCTGCCCCTCCCATGCTCATGTTCTGTCTCTCTCTGTCTCCCAATAATAAATAAACATTAAAAAAAATAAAAAAACAACAGGCAACAAGATCTCTTGCAATTTTATGCTTTTGCACATAGCAATCACTGCTGAGAATGCTTTTTCCTTCTCTACTTGATTAACTCCTACTTATTCTTCAAAAATAACTGTACAAATACACAGCCATCAGGTAGGTAGTGGCACTATGTGTAAAATCACATTACATATCATTTCCGTAGTGTGCTAGTGAGGACTCTTGGTTGCAAGTAATAGAAACCCAAGCCCATCTGGCTTCAACGAAACAGGGCTTTTAATGACTCATATACAGGGAAAGTTCTTGTCAGGGATTTGTCCCTCAGGATCTTGTGGTTCTTCCTCTTTCTCTGTTGGTTCCTGTCTCTTGTTAGCCCTGCCACCAGCAGCTCCTGGCTTACATAGTCCCATTTCAGCAACCGTCCTGGAAAAGAGCTCTACTAATTCATTCCTGTAGAAAGTTCAGGGCCAATTTGGGTCCTGTGTACATCACTGACCCAATCTCTATGGGATAGGGAGGTACAGTACTATAAGCAGTCAGGGCTGGGTCCTAAGTCCACCCTGGAGCCCAAGGGTGACTTTATACCTGATGATATTGTTTGTTTGATTGTGTTCCCCCACTGCACTGACAGCTTTGCAAGGGCTTGCTGAATTTCCAAATCTCAGAGGAGTGTGTAGACGTATCAGAGAGCTGTGGTTAGGCTGGTAGGGGCTGGTGATAGAGTGGTTAAGGGAATAGACTCCAGAGTCTTGACTGCCTAGGTCAGAATTCACGATCTGCCACTTAGTGTTCTGTCAGCTTGTGCTAATCACTTACTCTTTCTGAGCTTGTTTCCTCTTTTCTAAAGTGAATAATAGTAAGTAATAATAATGCCTACCTCATAGGCATACATAGTGAATGAATTCATACATGCAGCATGCTTAGGATGGTCCCCGGTATTTTTTTATTATACACATAGTCTTAATAATTTTCTTAACATACTTAACGTATAATTTACTTAACATATTCTCGGAACCTCCCATAGTTCCTGGCACACGGTATGCACTTACACGTTTTTAGTAAATAAACATTATTTGCTCTTCCTAACGACTCCATGAACTTAGTGCCGTGATTCCCATTTTACAGATGAAGAAAAGTGAGGCATAGAGAGGTAGAGTAACCAATTCAAGGTCATACAGCTACTGATTATGTAGGACAGGATTGATCTTAGGTCTGTCTGATTGCAGAATCTGGGTGCATAAACACCCCCTTAATTGCTTTAAAGACTTAGTTTCATTCTTGCCTCTTCTGGGAGAATTTGCTTGGTGCCGGCATCTGCTGTGGTGAGAGAGGTTCCCTTCTCTGCGTTTTCCCTATTCGCCTGTCTGCATACCTGAGGGTATGGTGTGTGCCTTGTTCATCTTTGAATCCCTAGTTTCTATCACATTGTTAGTTAATTAAGTTAATTGATGATTAAGTGAATGAAAGTTAAACAGTGACGTGGAAAGATTCTGGGAGTATGAAGAAAAACTAATCCCTCCTCTTACATGAGAATGAGAGCTTATGGGAGATTTCCTTTTGGGAAGAGAACTATGAGGAAAGTAGTATTTCACGTACATTTGCTCACAACAGAGGAGGTTGTGCAGATTGCTTGGAGCAGAACTGGCAGAGGGATCAGCTGGCAAGGGTCTTAGAGTCTGAAACCTAATTCTTCACCACAAACAAGGATGCTGAAGCTCAGAGTGGAAGGGACTTGCCCATAGTCTCACAGTCTGGGGAGGGCCAAAAAGAGACCCAGTCTTCTGAGCCCCATTACACATTATTTCCACTAGCTCGTGTGATGAACAATTTGAGGCAGTAGGAGAGCCCAGGGGAAATAAGGAGCCACTAGCCTTATGAAAAGGCTTGAAAATGAAAATACATTAAACATTTAGCAAATGAAGAAAAATGCACAAAAACTACAGCAGAAAAAGAGACAGGGGGAAATTTATTAACTTAATAAATATCAGGCCAACCTAGAGCTGGGTCTGGCTTTGGAGCAGGAAACGAATTCTCCACTGCTTTTGAGTAGAATAGATTACTTTCCTACTCTGAAACAAATGCAGGCAGATAACAAATCACTGTCAACTGTTCAAGAACACTACGGATAGTGAGTCCCCTACCTTTTCTCTTGGAGTACAGGCTCAATGCTTACTAAGTGCAGACCCACTCTGGCCCTGTCTGGTGCGATGGAAAGAACACAGGCTTTGGGGCTTCAACCTTGACTTTACCACTCTCCAGGTCTATGGCATCTGGCAACCCATGTTCTCATCCTCTTGAAACCTGAGTTTCCTCACGTATAAAATGGAGTTGTTAATCTTCAAATAAGAGGCTGGTGAGGATTAAATGAGATAGACTATGTAAAAGTCCCGACCAAGGTAGGCATTCAGCAAACAGCAAACAGCAATTTTTGTTATTACTTCAAAGATGATGGTGCACATAGCTAGAAGGTGAACCCCCGCACTGCATAAGAAAACCAGCAAATGAGACAAAAGAAAATTGGCTTCGTTCAATGCTTTCTATAATTTCTTTTCTTTCTCTACTAAAGATTCTACTCTGTAGGCATTGTGTATGGTGGCCCCTTTAGGACATTTTATTTTCTGTCTGATGGAAAAAAAAAGGGTTCCTTTGAGAGTGAGATCAAGAGTGTACAGAAGGAATTGATAATCATTTTGGTTATAAGTTTTAAAAAAATGAAGTGTCAATTAGTCTATGTTAATTTGTTTCCACTTTGATTTTCTAAAATACTGAAAATGGCATATTAGAATCAATTTAACTCAAACCTACAGATGAGAAAAGAAGAAAGACCATGAAAAGCAGAAGTAGAAGAATAAACACAGCATTCTGGGCCGCTTTGTACGTGGTGAAATAACCAAATATATATAATTAGCTCTTTATGGCACAGTCTATTTGTTAATATTCATATAGATTTTCTTAAATCATCAAAGTATCTCCCTATTTTCCTGTCCTCATGCTGAAAGGATGAGATATACATATTTTATGAAAAAGCAAAGCAAGGGAAAATGAGTTTCATGTTTACGAGAGGTAACTTGGCACACCACATAGATGTTGGTATGTGGAGACCTGGGTTTCTACTTTCATAGGTTCTATGGCTTCACAGAAACCGCTCTCCTCTTTTGTCTCAGTCCCCTCTTGGAAAATAACGAGAAAGCTAAGATCAGAAGTCCAAAGGCTTAAGGTTGCAAATGACAGAAATGCAAACCAAATAACTTTAAGTAAAATAAACATAAATATATATAATTAATATCTTAGTTAATATGGTCACTGGAGCAACTCATAGAATCAAATCACAGAAATCTTACTAAGGCTTAAGAAAACTACAACCAATGGCTTGAATGTGATGAGGACTCTCTGTCTATGTGACTGCTTTTCTCGGCATGGTCTATTTATGTTCTCTTTCTCCTCTCTTCCTTCTCTCTTTGCAATGGTTTCCTCTAATCTTCTGGTGTTCATATTGGCAAACAGGATCGGGAACAGGATCTGGGTGAGGCATGTGAGGCACTTAGGGCCCAAACTGACTGAGGTGCTCACTCTCAGGGCCCTGCGAGTGCTGACTCCTAAATGCTGTGTCCCCAGTGCCTCTTTTGCTTCTCCCTGGTCCCTGTTTTTCTGGAAAATACAGCTTTCAAGAGCAACCAAATTTTTGAGAAACCTGTTTCTGTCACTTTTCTCTCTTGATCCCAAGCCAAACAACTCCTCTTCCCCCTCCTCCTCCTCCTCTTCCTCCTCCTGTTCCTTCTTCTTCCCCTCCCCCTGTTCCTCCTCCTTCTCCTCCCCCTGTTCCTCCTTCTCTTCCTCCTCCTCCTCCTTCTCCTCCTCCCCCCACTCCTCCTCCCTTCTTGTTCTTGTTCTTGTTCTTCTTCTCCTATCCAAACTACTCAGGGAAGGTGCATCTTGAATTAGTTTGAGTTAGTATGCACCATGGGTCAACTAACTGTGGCCAAGGGTTGGGCATATTTTACATGGTGGGAATCATGGTACCCATTTGAATGAGATGGGGAGGAGGAAAGAGGAAAAGTTTCTAAGAAAGAAGTGCTAAGCAGAGAATGTATTGATACCACCCCAAATACTGGACCTTGCCTGCTATTGGTGCCATAGTGGGCTGAATGTGGCTTCTCAAAAGATATGTCCCCACCTTAACCATTAGAACTCATGAATGTGACCTTATTTGGAAAAAAAAAAAGTGTTTTTGAAGATGTAAATAAGGATCTTGAGATGAGATTACCTTGGGTTATCCAGGTGGGCCTTAAATACAATGACAAGAGTCCTTATAAGAGATACACAGAGAAGAGACAGAGAAGGGAGAAGGCCACGTAAGGATGGAGGCAGAGATTGGAGCCACAAGCCAAGGAATGCCTGGAAGTTAAAGAGGCAAGGATCAGATTCTTTCCGGAAACCTTGAGAGGGAGGTGGCCCTGCTGACATCTTGACTTTTTGACTTCTGGCTTGTAGAACTGCAAGAGAATACATTTCTGTAGTTTTAAGCCACCAAATTTGTGGTAACTTGTCATGACAGACTCAGCAAACCAATATAGGTGCAAAATAAGAAATATTAAACAAGTCATAAGATTTCTGTGGCCCTCAGGGCAAGACATGTAACACAGTATTTAAGAGCATGAGCTCTGGAAACAGGATACTGGGGTTTGGATGCTGGTTCTGCCATTTAATAGAGATCATCTTGAACAATTATTTAACCTCTTCTGAGCTTCAATTCCTCATTACTAAAATAGGAATACTATTACTTAATTCATGCAGAGCTTAGAACAGTAACTAGCATATACTGTATACTGACTATGAACCATGGTTATTCATGTATGAATTTGGGGTAATAATAATATTTCGCCTGACCACATCATCATGTTGGTGGGATAATTCACTGGAAGTAAATGTGAATTTCATTCAAGTTAAATGACCTATGTGTACCAGGGAATGGGATAGGAAATGCAGGGGGAAATAAAATAAGCTAAATAAGTATCTGGTTCTGAGGAGTTTACAGGCCTGCTATAGACTGTACTGTGTTCCCCCAAAATTCTGAAGCATTAACTGAAGCATTAACCCTTAATGTGACTGTATTTAAAGATCAATCTTTAAGGGGGTTCTTAAGGTTAAATGAAATCATAGTGTGGGGCCCTAATTTGAGAGGGCTGGTGTCCTTATATGAAGGGGAAGAGACACCAGAAACTTTTCTCTCTCCGCATGTGCACAGAGCAAACGCCATGTGAGGACACAGTGTGATGTTGTCTGCAAGGCAGGAAGAGACTTCTCACCAGAAACCAACTCTACTGCTACCTTGATCTTGAACTTCCAGCCTCCAGAACTCTGAGAAATAAATTTCTGTTGTTTATGTAACCAAATGTGTGGGATCTTGTTATGATAGCCTTAGATGACTAACACAAGTCCATTAGTGGGCACTATAAAGTAATCTTTATTAAAATTATTGTATTCTGCTAGTAGCAGCTAATACTTCCAACCAATACACCTCCCGTGGATTCATAAAGGATGCCTCTAAGGTACAACCCTTTCTTTGTTTTACACTCTGACTCTAAAACGTTTGTGCACATACACAGTGGAATTCTGGAAATTCGACAGCTCTAAATTAAGTTCTCCTATGAGGGTTGTAAGCAGGAAAGAGATGAGAATAATACATACTGCTTTCTACTGAGAGAGACTTTTTGCTTTTGTAAGACGTGTTTGCTCCATTTGCCCTCTCCTCTATTTTTTTACTTTCATTTTCTAAGTCTTTTAAAATAAAAAAAAATTGTTTTCTTATAGTATGGATGGAAATGAGTCTAAGGTAGAATATTATTCCCTTACTGAAAGAGGAAATTATTTTTCTCCCATGTATTAGACAAAGACCATTCTTCAAATGTCTCTGTCAATAAAATTCCTATTTGGCTGTCAGGTGCACTTACATGTCACCTCTTCCATGAAGGCTTTTCTGATGCCTCTTCTCTCAAATTAGAATTAATTAATCCCTCCTCCTGCCATGTGTCTCAGTCTGACTTGGGGCAGGTGCACCTCCCTAGACTATTAGATCTTCAAAGTCAAGGGCAGTTACCTTTAGTCCTGAACTCATCTCTTTCCCCATAACCAGTGAGGTTCCCGTATTTAGAAGAACTTCAATATATGAGTTGAAGGGAGTCTCACCTATTGCTATTTTTAAAGAAAAATTTTAATGTTTATTTATTTTTGAGAGAGAGAGAGAGAGACAGAGCATGAGTGGGGGAAGGGCAGAGAGAGAGGGAGACACAGAATCTGAAGCAGGCTCCAGGCTCTGAGCTGTCAGCACAGAGCCTGATGCGGGGCTTGAACCCACAGACTGCGAGTCCATGACCTGAGCCAAAGTCAGACACTCAACTGACTAAGCCACCCAGGCGCCCCTCACCTATTACTATTAAAACACACACACACACACACACACACACACACTCAACATTTCCGTTTGTAATTCTTGTCTTCTGGTGTAATCTAAATTTACCATAGGATAAAGGTAAGAGTGAAACATTTAAAAGTCAAAAACTGGTATCTTATCCTGACCACTCTAAGCATGCACATTTATACTACAATGTACCTACCCCAACATCTCATCTCTGGCAGTCATTTAAACCCGGTGGTGGGGAGTCTGGATATGCCTGTGACAATTGCCTCAAGCCTTTGACTTGATTCCCCACTCTTAGCACTATTCCAGCTTCATTGGCATGGTGTCCAATTTTCTGCCTTGTCTCTGCCTCTTGAACATAATGACTGATGTGGTTTTCCCGGTTTTGACTAATAGCACCGATGTTTCATACTTCAGTCTATTGGGGTTTTAGACCTCAGCACGGTGCATTGAATGCTGGAAAATTGTTTTTCAAAGTGTGGTTTCTGGACCAGCAGCAGCAGCATCACCTGGAAATAGGTTAGAAGCACATATTATACAGCCTCACCCCAGAACCACTGACTCAGAAACTCTGGGGGCAGGAGAGGTCATGCCCAGCAGTCTGTGTTCTAACAGTCTTCCAGGCAATTCTTCTGATGCTAAAATTTGAAAACAACCACTGTAGAAAGTTAACCAAATTTCTTTAAGTTCTCAGCTGTGTAGGTATAATTTCCATCCTGCAAGGTGATTTTTGTGACTTAATAAGTCCTAAAGTTCACTAAGTTCACAGTGAAGGTGCTAAGTACAGAGTTGAATCTGTACCTAATAGTCCTGTGTTAGAGCTGTGGGTCTGAGTAACCACAATTTCACTTCATGGGGCCTTCTATTCACATGGGCTTTCGTGCACCTGCTTCACAACACGGCAGCATTCCCACCCACACTGTGGCAAGCTCACTATCACCTGGCGCATATGCTGCTCTGAGTCTCATCACACCTTGGTGAGGGAACACATGGGCCCATATGTCAGCCAATGTGTTTATATTCTTTTATATAGAAAGGGGAAATATGTTTCACAATAAATGTTTGCATACTTTGGAGCAGACTTTTTTTTTTTTAAGAGAGAAAGAGAAAGAGAGAGACAGAAACTTTGGTGGGAACTAGTTAAAGCTTTTTTCTCTGCAACGTTTTCATCAGCCAATCTTGAAAAGAATCTGCTCGTTCACTGAGAATAATCTTTGCTGAAGTTTGCGTCCCTGGAGACAGAACAAGTGTGGAGTGTGTTCACTAAGACAATCAGGAGGGGACAAGTCAATGGATCAAAGGTAAGAACTCTCAAAGTCCATGCAGGCAAACCAAAACCAAGAGATATGAAAAGCCACAAGATAAGAGGCAGGAGCTGGGAGCTGGAAGGATCCAGGAGATATTCCATAAATATTTTAGCAGGTTGCTAGATGATTGCCAGAGTGGTCCCAGCATGCTTTAGTTGGCTTTTATGTATACAATGGGGATAGATTGCTTTCAGGAACAATAAAAAATGTTTGTCTATTAAACTAATTGTGATTCAATAACAATGATAATCATAACAGTGATGATAGTGACTATATGTGATATGGCAAACTGATGTGCCTTTGTCCCTCTCTTTTCTTGTGCATATCTATTTAACCCTGTGACATTCTCCCCATTCAGGCTCACAATCAAGAAATAAATATTGCTCCGAAGGTGGGCTTTCAGCAGAGAAAATTAGAAGCAAAATAATAAAGGTATTGTTTTTATGTTCTAGAAAACAATAATTTAAGTGTAACAGAGAAATATTGTGAAAAAATGAGGCAGAAACAATTTGCTCTCTTTTTCCCCATCCCAGCCCCCAGGGACAAATACACTAGATGAATACGATCCTCTAAGGAAGAAGAGAACATTTAAAGAATGCAGAAAATAAATGTTAGTCACCATAGAAGGCCTGTCTTGTACTCCTCTCCTCCAGCCATCATAAGGAACAAAAACCATAGAACCCTTAGATATATATGGGGATGTAAGAGTAGATGAAACTCATGCTTACCTCCTGTCTACAACTCTGAGAGAGTAGATTCACACATGGTCCCCACAGTCCTAAGTCACAGAAACTGTACAGAATTATACCAAGCTTGGTGCTATGTTCTTTGAATGTATTTTCTGAAAACAACCCATATTATTAGACTCCTTTTAAAGAGAAAGAAATGAGATTTAAGCGCCATGGCTGCACAGCAATTATGTAGGAGAGGTGGTAAACAAATTCCATAAAACAGCAGATGGAGAAAAGAAGTCCTTGGTAATCTTCAGAATTCTGTCTCCTTGAAAAGTTGTGTGAATGTGGACAAAACACTTAATCTTTCTTCATCTATAAAAATATGGATATTTACTTTTGTTACTTAATAGGATCCTTGGAAGGATAAGAAAATGGGGTATTTCATTTTGATCCTGCTTAGGGCTCTTCAAGTTTCTTGGACCTGTGGTTTGGTGTTATTTATGCAGAATTCTTGGCCTTTATTCCTTCAACTATTTTTTCCTGCATCATTGTCTCTGTCTTCCTTCTCTCCATAGGACACTTATTACACATATGCTAGACTGATATTGTCACATAGCTCCTGGATCCCCGTCCTGGTTTTCTGTTTGTTTCCATGTGTTTTATTTGTTAGTTTTCACTTTTTTCTTTTTGTGTTTCAACTTGGGTAATTTCTAATTGATCTATCTTCAAATTCACTGATTCTTTCCTTGGCTGTGTCAAATTTAATGATAAACCTGATAAAGGAACTCTTCGTCTCCAATGAAATCCCTTTGTATTTTTCCTATTGCCATTTGCTTTTTATGATTTTTATCTTTTTGTTGAAATTTTCCACTAATGTTCATATGTCGTGCACCTTTTTCACTTTTTTAAAACATATTAACCATTGTCATTTTTCAAAAGTTTGCTTATTTTGAGAGAGAGAAAGAGCAAGAGAGTGTGGGGTGGGGCAGAGAGAGAGAGAGAGAGAGAGAGAATGCCAAGCAGGCTCTACACTGTCAGCAAAGAGCCCCATGTGGAGCTCAATCTCACAAATCTCACAAATCCTGAGATCTTGACCTGAGCTGAAATCAAGAGTAGGACACTTAACCAAGTGATCCACCCAGGCTCCCCAGCCATTGTCATTTTAAAGTACAACACTTGGGTCCTTTTGATTGTGATACTGTTAAATTGGGGTTTTTTTGTTTGTTTTTGTTTTTGACAATGAGTTGTTTTCTTTGTGTCCATGTAACTTTTTTAATGAATGCCAGACATCTCATGCAGAATAATAGAGACTTGAGTAAACACTACTTACTCTTGAAAAAGGGCACACATCAAGACAATGATGTGAAGGTTTGAGGAAAATGTAGCTAAGAGTTCTGGGGCTTGGGCTTTGTTGCTCTGGTCACCTTAAAACACCACTGCCTTTCTTCTAAAAATGCCTTGTGTTTAGGATAGAAGTTGTGCTGTTGGGGGGAGATGGGGTGGTTTCTCAATGTACATACTCCATCCTTACTTTTCAGCTTTTCTTGTGCCATGTACTAGAGGGCAGTGTTCTTTACTTATGCCTTTTTAACTTCCTCGGTATTATATTGTTGTCTGTTATTCGGTGTGGGTAACACTGGTGGAGGGAGAGCAGAGGGAGTTCTCTTTTTCCTGGTCTAGCCCCAGTCTTGGGAAGATGTTATATGGCTGGGTCTCCTTTCCCTTTCTGCATGCCCCAGGAAGGGGCTGCTCCTTAATTTGGGTAATGGCATGAAGATAAAGTGTAACTGAATCAGACCTGACCCATGATGTACATACAGGTAATGTGAGTAAGGAGTACATTGCTGTTGCAAGCCAATAAGACTTTGGGGCCTTCTCATACTGAATAATACTTTAGCCAAAGGTGATCGGTATAACTCTAAAGCACTACTTTTTTTTTTCCATTTAGGTGATTAAAAGTTTTTGTGTCAAATCAAAGATTTTTAAAGCTCAGAGAATTGGTATATTTGGTTACCCAAGTATTCTGATTACTTGAAAAACAGGGCTCTCTGGAATCTCTTATGTTTACATGGAATAGGAAAGGGATGGACTAGGATCATATGGTACAACTGGGCTGGATTTTAAGTCAAAATATATGGGTTTGATTTCTGACTTAATTTGCTTCATTTATAAAATGAGGGAGATTGGACTAAATCTAGTAATTTTCAACCTGTAAGACTTAAAGTACTGAGTGGACTTGCAAGGGGTTTGCATGTTCAAATAAGCTTGAACATTATTTGTAGCCTGAATAACTAATGTCTTTCACGTAGATTGTTCCTCTCTCCACCCCACCACCCCCAAAAGTGTGTTGAAGACCTAACCCCCATTACCTCACAATGTGATCTTATTTGGAAATAGAGTCTTTACAGAGGTAGCCATGTTAAAATGAGGGGAAGGGAAAAAAAAAGGTTAGAGAGGGAGGAAGCCAAAACATAAGAGACTCTTAAAAACTGAGAACAAACTGAGGGTTGATGGGGGGAAGGAGGGAGGGGAAGGTGGGTGATGGGTATTGAGGAGGGCACTTGTTGCGATGAGCACTGGGTGTTCTATGGAAACCAATATGACAATAAATTTCATATTAAAAAATAAATTAAAATGTAAATAAATAAATAAATAAATAAGTAAAATTTAAAAAATAAAATGAGGTTATTAGGGTAGGTCCTCATCCAATATGAATAATGTCCTTACAAAAAGGGGATATTTGGACACAGGAGCAGACACTCCCAGAGGGAAGACAATGTGAAGACACAGAGGGAGAAGACAGCCATGTAACTGGAGTGATGCGTAGAAAAGACTTTGGACACCAAGGACTGCTAGCAAATTCCAGAAGCTAGAAGAGGCAGGGAAGTATTCTTTCCTATCGTCATCAAAGAGGGCATGGACCTGATGACACCTTAATTTTGGAATTGTAGGCTTTAGAACTGTGAGAAAATAAATTTCTGTTCTTTTAAGCCATTCATTTTTTGGTACTTTGGTACAGCAGCCCTAAGAAATTAATGTAGATTTTGGTGCCAGGTTGTGGGGTGCTGCTGTAACAGATATGTAAAAATGCAGAAGCAGCTTTGGAACTGGTGATAGGGAGGGAATGGAAGAGTTTTGAGGCACTTGATGGAAAAAGCCTTAATTACCTTGAAGAGATTATTGGTAGAATATGAATGTTAAAGTTGCTTCTAATGAGGTCTCAGATACAAAAACATGTTATTGGGAACTGAAGAAAGATATCCTACTAGAAGAGAATGCCCAGGTCACAGGAGACCTAGCTTCTGGTGTTTAACTACTGTCACCTAAAGAAATAGGGGCTCCATCATGCCCATGGCTATAGGAGCCCAGTTATGAGACCACTCTCCTACTGTCAGCATTGGCTTCCATATTGGGCCACCTCTGTACTTTTTAGTGATGCCAATGCTCCCTCTCATCAGCACATTCTTGATGGCCTTCATGTCCAGGATGCAGTACAAGCAACCCTACTGCTTGTACAGACCCTATAGAATTGTATCAGTGGTTAGAAAAATACAGTATAGAGTTTATGGTAAGCCCTGTTGGCAGAATCACAGCACACATCCCAGGGATTCTGGAGCAAGGCCATTCCACCTGCAATTATATGTCCTTTAAGAACAGTTTCTTGTGTGTTACTGGGTCCTAGTAGAAACAGAAGACTTGCTCATGAGTCACCAAAAGAACATGTGACTGGAACTACCCATTATGGTCTGGATTGTGTCAGAGACACCAACTGTAAGTCAGATGGAGCCAGGAGCAGTCCATTCTAAGATGAAAATGGTACATTTGGGATGATCTAATGTGTGTGAATGATAGGGGTAAGGGAACAGAAGTAACCACAGGATAAAGGGAAGGAAGAAGGTTGATAAATATGGAAAATCTCGGACTATAGTGCAATTTTGAGAAAATGTTGGCCAGGCTGATGGGAAGTCTCTAAGCAAAGGTTGCATATTATAGGGATCAAGTGGGAATGACCTAACTCTAGCACCCACACTGTACTTAGTCATTGGTTAAAAGAAGTCTGGCAAAAACCTGGCCTCAGTGTGAACATTTTTATCCAAAGGGTGTTGTCTGGAGGCTGCCAGTCAACCATGCTTCTCAGAGAAAGTTCTTTTGAATGGAGATCTAAGTAGTGTTCCTCTATTGCTGACCCATTGCTAAGTCCTAGAACTTGATTTCCCTCTTTCTCTTTCTCCAAGTTATGCTGTATTCTCTCCTTCTGTAGAGTCGTGGCATATGCTATCCCCTCTGCTTGGAAAACTTTTCACTGCCCCCACACCCTGCCAATCATTCAATTGACTCTTTAGATCACAGTTCAAATATCACTCCTCCAGGGAGGCTTTCTTTGAACTTCCATATAGGTCAGATCCCTTGCCATACTGTTTCATAACTTGCTGTATGTTTTTATCCATGGGACTTACCAAATTTTGGAATTACCCATAGTAAAATGATTTTTTGAATGTCCTTATAAGCCTATAAACTTTAGACAGACACAATCTTTTCTATTCTCTATCCCCAATACCTACCATGGTGCCTGGCATATAGAATACATTCGATATGTATTAAATGAATAAGTGAATGAATTAATTATGACTCAATTGTCTTCATTCATTTCAACCAACTGAATTCATCATTCTATAGACAGATGAAAGTACAGAACATTCAAGGAATTGGTGCCAGGAGTTATAATTTATGAAATATACTTTTTTGGCTCTTTTTTCTGACTATGGATGGAATTTAACAATAAAAAAAATGTTGATTTTGGAGAATTTTGCATATTTGTCTTCCTGGACTTCAAGATTTTAAAATTGGGCATTTGATTAAAATAAAATTCTAATGGTAAAAATAATAATACTATCATATAATTTAATCACTATTTTGTGACATAAATTGAACCAAGTCTCATATATGCCCTATTTCACTGAATATTCTAAACAAAGTAAGAAGGTATTATTATTATGATTTTGCAGATTAAGAAATTAGCACTTAGTAAATTACATATTTGCTCAAGGTCTCAAAAATAACGTGTTATGGATCTAGGTTTAGATCTATCACATCTGTTTGGCTCCAATTACCATTGGCTTTATCCACAATCCTAAAACTGCTTAAATTTTGAATCTGTTGCCCAAATATTGATTTTTAAAAATTTCTCTCTGTGAGTTTGTCTAAAGAATAAGAACTTTGAACTCTTATCTAATTTGACCCTTCATTCAAGTCAAATTTTAGCCTCAGATTCTCCTTAGCAAGTTAAAATCTTCCTCATGAACATTAGAACCTCCCCCTAATCCCATTTCTCCATCTGTATACCTTTCTTGTTTACACCTCAGTCATAATATGGTCAAGGCCAAACTTAGTGCTTGAATTCCTGTAGCACTCTGTTTCCTTGTTTCTTTTTTTCAATAGTGTTGGTGGTATACTGGTGAGCACAGATATCTTCCTTGTTTCCCTTTTTAAATAAATTCCATCAACATATTCCCAGGCACCAGGTTTCAGACCTCAAAGCTATGTATTCTTTCCTCAAACAGTACTTAAGTTTCTTGAGGATAGAGATCTTGTTCTGTTATCTCTCTGTGTTTATCCTACATAGCATCTGTCATGGAATAGGCTTTCAAAAAGCAATGGTAGAATTTCTCCTTCTGCCTGGCCCCAGGCATCTAGATAAAACAGTGTTTAAATGCAACAGAGTTCTCCAGTGAGAAATAAATTCTGTTAAATGCAATGCCTTTTAACTGGAGGTCAGTGGATGTATCAGTCTATCCTTTGAAAATTTTATAAGTCTTTGTGTGTGGGTATATATGATCATTTTTATAGGAAAGAACACATCCTTTAAAGAGTTTAAAAGCCAGTGGTCTTTGGAATTTTGCAACATGGAGGTCATTGTCTTCAAGAGCAATTTCCTGAGTGGTAGTAGCAGAATCAGATTTCAAAATGTTAAGTGAGTGAGAAATAAGAAGGTGGGGACAGAGGCAAGTAGGTTCCAAGAAGAAGGATAATATAAAGGTGGATGTAGTTTAAAAGATATGTTTCAAGGGCACCTGGGTGGCTCAGTCGGTTGAGCTTCAGACTTTGGCTCAGGTCATGATCTCCCGGCTCGTGGGTTCAGGCTCAGTGTTGGGCTCTGTGCTGACAGCTCAGAGCCTGGAGCCTGCTTCAGATTCTGTCTCGGTCTCTCTCTGCCCCTCCCCTGCTCCTGTACTGTCTCTCTCTCAAATATAAATAAATATTTTAAAAATTTAAGAAAATTAAAAAAAAGTATATGTTTCAAGATGGGAAAGACTTGAACTGGAGGGAGAATATAAAAGCTACTTTCATTGGACACTTACTATGTTCTGATCACTGAATTGTGTACTTTACATAAGTTAGGTGTAATCCCAGATCAAGAACCCTTAATTTATTAATCAAGTAAAATCTTGAAGATGATGCAATTGGGGGAGGGGACTAAAAAAAATGGAACAGAGGAGTTGGCCTAAGAGAGCATGAGGAATGGCTCTTTCTCCAAGACTTGAAAGAGGGAGGGAAAATTGGGTACAAATACAGGAGGGGAAGAAAAGGCTAAGTTGGTTCATACACATGGACTCAATATTGTCTATCAGCTTTAAGGCAATGTCCTTGAAACTAAGGAGAAAGAGAAGCTGGGTATGGAACTTGAGGAAATTGGGGAAAATTATGAAAAATTCTGAGAAGCTTTTCTTCTTTATGTAATAAATATTTATTAAAAATAAATATTCTCCGTAGGTACTGAGAATACATCGTCTTTGTTCTCTAGGAAGTTGGCACATTTAATAAATTATGAGTTCCTGAAAAGTATGGAGCATGTTATAATTATTTACATATTTCACAATTGTGCATAGCCTAGTGCTTTGAGAACAGTAGGTAAACATTAAGGTTTAAGGTCAAGTAAATTGAATACACAATAACTATTTATTTTCAGCAAAGCCTGAGAATCTTGGGCCGTGAACTGTTTTGGTGAGTCCTTTACATCCAAACAACAGAGATCTGCCAGTTGGGAATATAGTTTGCAATCCTCAGTAACTAAGAATATATTTAAAGCAGTCTCTCAGCCTCAGCACCATTGACATTTGTACTGGATAATTCATTGTTCGGGGAGCTATCCTGTACATTGTAAGAGGTTTAGCAGTATCCTTGGCTTCTGCTGACTGAATTCTGGTAGCACCCTCCAACTCCTACCCAGTTCTGACAAACATTACCAAATGTTCTCCAGGGGGATTGAGGGGCAAAATAATCCCAGATCGAGAACGCCTAATTTAAAGTATTGACAGTTAATTTATGTAAAAATAATTCTGCATAACAAATATCTAATTTGGAAAATAATTACCAAGGCTTGCCGCTCCGTTTGTCTACTGACGGGCGTTTGAACAATTTCTACTTGTTCAGCAGGGAGAAGTGAGGCAACCCTCAGACAATGATTATTCTCTCTCTTTAGAGGCTCTAAATGAAAGGTTGCCCGTATTTCTTTGACCTTTGCCTTCCTTCTTTTAGGGTTGGAGAGAATGAGCTGTCCTTAGTGCAGTTATTTTCCAGTGATTGTACCTATGTCCATACAGCATGTATACTACATGCCATAAAATAAATGTTGGACTCAAAACCAAAGGTCTTGGGTTTAAAACCAACTTAGTTATATAACCTTAGAAAATCAATTATTTGTTCTTTCATTGTTACAGGGCTGTTTTCATAATGATAGATGAAGAACAGAGATTTGTCAACTATAAAGCACTGTGAAAAATTGAGAATTAATATTTCTTGCCTTGTGTATATATTCAAGATGATCCCTTATTTGGAGCTAATGGATCAGAGTGATGATTTAGGGAGAAAACTAGAAATATTTGACATTTTTTTAAGTGTTGGGGATGACAAGAAGTCAAAAATTTGACATCTTTTTAAGTGTTGGGGATGAACTTGCCATATTTTCAAGGGTTCAAAAATGTGATTGTGATGGAGTAATCATGTCAGACATTGAAAGAAGGATCATAGGAAAAGGAGGGTTTTGAGATATAATTCATGTGACATAAAATTCATTCTTTTAAACTGCACAATTCAGTGGGTTTTGAGTATATTCACAGAGTTGTGCAACCATCACCACTATCTATTTTAGAACATTTTCATTACCCCAAAAGAAACCTCATCCCATAAAAGATCACTTCCCATGCCCACCTATACCATTCCCTGGCAACAATTAATCTATTTCTGTCTTCATGGATTTGAATATTCTGGAAATTTAATATAAATGGACCATATAATTTGTGTCTGACTTCTCTCATTTAGCATGGCCTTTTCAAAGTTCATCTATATTTTACTATGTGTCAATACTTCATTCACTTTTATGGCTGAGTAATATTCTCTTTTATAGATATACCACATTTTGTTCACTTGCTCATCAATAGGTGAATATTTGAATTTTTTTCACTTTTTGGCTATTCCAAATAATGATCCTATGAATACCTGTGGACAAATTTTTGTGCAGAACTATGTTTTCAGTTCTTTTGGGAATATACCTAGCAGTATAATTGCTCTATGTTTGATACTCTTAGGAATTGCCAAACTATTTTCCAAAGTGGCACAAGAGAGATGATTGAAAAGATTTTAGTTGAGAATTAACTTGGTCTTGCACATGTTGATTTTGGAGTGTTTTCAAGACATACAGGAGGCTATTTAGGGGAGATTGTTAGCAAATGGGTTTTAGGCTTAGAAGAAGAGTATGAGTTTGAGATGTAGCTTCTGGCATCATTGACATGTAGAACTGGAGATTACAGAAAGCAAGAGTTCACCCAAGGAAAGTACTTACAGAGAAAATAGCAGGGAAATAAGGGCACAGGCATAAAGAAGAACTGTATCTCTAAAGTCTATTCAAATAAGTATGCATGGTCTGTGTGAGTGAAGGCAGGAAAAAAAGGAGATTAATTAGAACTTGGCAGTCAATGATCAGATTATTCTTCTGATAACAAAAATATTTGCATGACATGAAGGATTTCACTGGTAGAGATGAACATATGGAGAAAAGAGGCAGGCATTTTGATATGGGGTCTTAAATGTTGAGGGATGAAAAGGAGTCTACTAAGCAGTGGAGTGTGGGAAAGGCTTTCCAAGCATAGGAAACAGCATGTGTGAGGGCACAGTGTTCCAAGTGTCTGATGAGCTCAGGATAATTAAACAATTAGCATTCACTTGGTGGTTTTTCTGTGCCAGCACTAGGTGCTTTACCAGATGATCTCATTTATTTACTTTTTTTATTTTAGAGAGAGAGCCTGAGTGGGGGAGAGGGGCAGAGGGAGAAAGAGAGAAAGAGAGAGGGATTGAGAGAGAGAGAGAGAGAGAGAGAGAGAGAGAGAATCTCAAGCAGACTCCATGCTCAGTATGGAGCCCAATGCAGGGCTTAATCCCACAACCCTGGGATCATGACTTGAGCCAAAATAATGAATTGGAGGCTCAAACTGACTGAGCCATCTAGGCACTCTCCAGATTATCTCATTTAAACCTTACAAAAGCTTTCATTTTGGAAATAAGCAAGTAGACTCACAGATGTTACATACTGAGCCAAGGTCTCACAGCTAGAAAGTGGTAGAATCCAGATAAGAACCAAGGTAATTTGATTCCAGAGCCTGTACTCTTACACAATGAAATAGCTTTATCTAAATATTTGTAGGTACTAGGTATTAAGTACCAGTATTCAACATCAATGTTGTGCTCCTGGTAGCTGATTTAGTGCTTCCAGTCCTGGTCCTCACTCAATGATTTGATGGCTCATTTGGTATGGTCTTCATTGTTCTTAATTTTAGAACAGGGGTTCCAAAACATCAAATTCATCTGGAAAGT
Source organism: Panthera tigris (assembly GCF_018350195.1). NCBI lineage: Eukaryota > Metazoa > Chordata > Mammalia > Carnivora > Felidae > Panthera > Panthera tigris. The sequence continues at coordinate 49,036,691 of NC_056667.1, read as the reverse complement.
ACTTAAAAATACAGGTATATGGATGCTTCTATAAGAATAGTCATTTACATTCTTCAAGATGAGGCCCAAGACTCACAACTGAATACCCCTCAGATGATTTTGCTATATCCAGTCTGGCTGATGCATAAGGTCTGTCATTAAGGAATCATTTCCTAGAGTTCTCAGATACCCAAAGTGGAAGACAGTACTTCCCAATATCCCAAGTTCAGTTGCTGAAATAGTAGAAAATCCTAAAGATGTTGTTTTCTGGCCATTCTGGACCTTATTTATACTGAAAGGTTTTTTTCTTTCACACTTACTGACTACTTATTAAGCACCCGGCACATGCTAGGTGCTTTCACTGAAACTGACTTATTTTTTTCAAATTATCTCTAGGAAACATGGCATGTTATTCTAGTTTGACATTAAAAGGAATAAACTCAGAGAAATTAAGTAACTTGACCTGGTTCGCCGGCCTAGTAAGAACTAAAATTTAAGCCAGATATTCAAAATTCAAGTCGAGGACCCTTCTACTCCCCCAGACAACCTCTCTAATGGGAAATGTTAAATAGTAGGATTAATCCATTTAGTAGCTTTCCATTAATATATTCTTCATTTCTACAATGTGTGAAGACTTGTACCAGGTTACCTATAAGAAAATTCCAAGTCAAACATTGGTCATACTTCATTACGTGACTTATCTATTTTAAAAAGAAATTTTAAAAGTTTGAATTATTCCTCCTCTATTATGCAAAGCAGAGCTATCATGTGGTCTGAGGCCATAGTCCATTGAAGGATCACAGACCTTGTTGGCAGAGGAAAATAATCCTCAACAGTTGGAGCTGCAAGCCATCTGTCCTTAGCTACTTCACATTTCATCAAAAATTATCAGCATAGTTGGAAAATAGCTGTGACCAACAAATATTATTAAAATGTAAAGTATGATTAAATGGAATACTCAAACTCTTTACTCAGAGATAAAATATATACCCTTTGAGGTTTTGGAATAACACTAAGAATATTCATATTGCAAAGGTATTACAGAATATTTGATGGTTTGGTGAAAGAAAATGGATTTAAGAATCTTGTTTTCTTACACGAGAACTGCAATTGAATTTAAGGACCATTTATCTGAACTCCTTTGTTTTGTCAGTGAGAACAATGAGACCAAGAGAGGTTAAATGGGTTGTCCAAGATCAAAAGGTACTGGAGAAAATGGCACCTACAATTTCTCACTATATGAAAATAGAGTCAGATAATTATTATTATTATGACTAATACAAATAGCTCTGATTTATTTGATGCTTATAATTTGGAGAACGTTATATATATTAACTTGTTAATCTATACAGCAAATCTAGCGGGTAAATATTATTATCACCATTTTATAGAGGAAAAACTGAGGCTCATGAAGGTCAAGAAACTTACAACATGGACTCTATACAGATATACAGATGATATAAATAAGCAAATAAATACATGAGAAGAAGCAAAAGCTCTTTCTTGGATTAGAGGGCCAAGTAATAGGTAATGAAGAAATAATGAAATAAAAAAAATCACCAGTTGGCAAGCATCACTGTATTCCTTGATTAAGGGAAGAATCAGAAATAGGTGATAAAACCAGTGAGAAAATAGTAAAGACACTAAGATAATTTACCTAGACTCAAAAGTTTTGTCCCATAAGATAATCACTGATTAAAAATGAGAATAATAGTATTCTTACAGTGGAGAAATCCAGCAGATATCATCTTAACCACTGACCAAAGGTAATAACTACATGAATAGGACAAAAAATATGTTCTTTCTGACCTCATGCACTGAGAAGGACACAACATCACCTCTGGGATATTCCTGTCAAAAATGTGTAACCTGAAACTAATCGTGAGAAAACTGAAGAATGAGGGACATTCTAAAATACATCTGCTTGTTCTTTAAAAAATGTCAATGTCATGAAAGACAAAGACTGAAGCAACAGGTGATTCAGAATTTTCTTTTGACGTGAAGGACAATATAGGGACAACTGGAGAAATATGAATGCAGTGTGAAGGTTAGATAATAGAAGCAGAACAATGTTAATTTTCTTATTTTGTAATTATACTATGGTTACATAACAAAATGTTCTTGTTTTTAGAAAACACACACTGAGTTATTAACGGTCATCATGTCTGTAACTTACTTTTAAATTGCTCAGAAAAAAAATGTGTGTGTATGTGTATGAATGACAAAACAGATGTGGAAATGTGTTGACATTTAAGGACTGTGGGAGAAGGTATAGAGGAATTCTTTATGCTATTCTTGTAAATTTTCTTTAAATCTAAAATCATGTCGAAAAGAAGTCAGAAGAAAAAGAAAATAAATTTGCAACAAGTCGTATTCCCAGGTCTGAGACACTAATGCCAGCCTGCCTGAGTTCAAAGGCCATACTCTCTAGCCTCCAGCATTAAAGGGCACTTGTTGGGACGAGCACTGGGTATTGTATGTAAGCAATGCATCACGGTAATCTACCCCCAAAACCAAGAGTACACTGTATATACTGCATACAACGTGACAATATATTAAAAAATTTTTAAAAACATGGATGTTATGCATTATCTCATCTTGACAGAGGGGCTCTTACCTCATCCACAAATCCTCTACTTCTTTCTGTGAGGCAAGGAGTTCTATTAGATTTATATTCCTCATGTAATTTCACCAACAATGACTCTTACCTTCATCAGATAGTACAATTCAGAAGTGAATTCTCTCACCTACTAATTATCCTTTGTGAATCTCAGTTTTCTCATCCAAAAGAGGGTACAATAATATGTATCAAGGATTATTATGAGGATTAAATGTAATAACGAGAAGAAAATTCGTGGTGGTCTTTCAAAACAATGTTACTTGTGTTTTCCGTTCCGTGTTGGTAATTCCCATGGCATTTAGGTTAGGCAGAGAGGGTCTAGGGAATTGACTAGGCGATGACCAAGGTTTTTGCAGGTTGGATCAAACGATTCCGAATTGTTTTCCCGGTATTTTAGTTCTATAAGGAATGCATGGGTATCCTTTACGTGCTCTGTCATAAGCGTTGCGGGAGGAAGGTGAGACTACGAGTTTGTATAGCAGCGGAGGAACTACACGGTAGCAGAAGGTGCCTTTTTTCTAATATCTCTTTATGGTGATATTATATTTTTTCTAATACCTCTTTTTGCACACCTACAGAATACCAGAAGTTTTAAACTATCAAATTTGCTCAAATTTGTCTACTCTTGTATAAATCTTACCAAGGCTTTTGTGCAACTTAACAAATTTATTACAAAAATTCTAAATTGATTCTCAAATTTTTATGTAAGAGACATAAGAGAAGCCAAAATACCTCTGAGAAGAAAAAAAAAATGAGGGACATGATCTATTGGATATCAAGATTCTTATATAAAGCACTAATAATTTAAAATGTAATGTTAGTTTGGGGAAAAATAGACCAATAAAATTAGAATAGAAATAGAAACAAACTCACAGAAATGTAGAAATTGTATATGTAACAAAACATGCAGTACAAATTGCTGGGTAAAGAAGAGACTACTTAATGATAGTGGAAAATATTACCTATATTGGAAAACATTAAATTGGATATCTATCTCTATATATTACAAAAGCAGCCATAGTTAAAGGATCAACTTTGAAAAAGAACCATCAAATTTGTAGAACATAATATAGGAGAATATCTATGTGATTTTGGAGTAGGGGAAGATTTTATAAAGCCACAAGATTTTATATTTATTTATTTATTTATTTATTTATTTATTTATTTTTAACGTTTATTTATTTTTGAGACAGAGAGAGACAGAGCATGAACGGGGGAGGGTCAGAGAGAGAGGGAGACACAGAATCTGAAACAGACTCCAGGCTCTGAGCAGTCAGCACAGAGCCCGACGCGGGGCTCGAACTCACGGACAGTGAGATCGTGACCTGAGCCGAAGTCGGACGCTTAACCGTCTGAGCCATCCAGGTGCCCCTAAAGCCACAAGATTTTATAAAGCCACTACCATAAAAATAAATTTTATTTGGGGCACCTGGGTGGCTAAGTTGGTTAAGTGTCCAACTCTTGATTTTGGCTCAGTTCATCTCACGGTTTGTGGGTTCGAGCCCCACATCAGGCTCTGCGCTGACAGTAAGAAATCTGTCTGGGATTCTCTCTCTCCATCTCTCTCTGCCCCTCCCCTGTTTGCACATGTGCTCTCTCTCTCTCAAAATAAATAAACTTTAAAAAATAATAAATTTATTTATGTAACTAGTATACAAAATATACTATTTTGTATTTGCTAGAATGGCAACAATTTAAAACTCTGCTAATATCAAGTTTTGGTAAGAATGTAGAACAACACAACCTACATGATTACTGGTGACTCTACATTTTATGACTATGTAGAAAACAATTTAGAATTCTCTCCTAATGTGAAGATACATCTACCTTACAAACAAGAAATTCCTCTCCTGGTTTTATACTTTAGAAAAATTATTATACATGTGTATAAAGAGTGAAGTACAAAACATATTCATTAACTTGTAATAGACAAGAGAGAAACAAAAGCAAAGCACAGCAGCAAATATCACCAAAGAGGAAACAACTCCAGTGACAAGCAGGTGGATAAATAAAGTGTGGTTCAGCTATGTAATGAGTTAATACACAACAGTAAAATACTGAATCAACTAAAGCTATATACCTCCGCATGATTGAATAACAAAAGAACTCATATGACCCAATCCCATTTATATGAAATACTAGCAACATATTGTTTAGAAATATGTGGGTAATTTGAAAAACAGTATCAAGGAAGGAAAAGGAATAATAATAAATATACAATTAAAGAAAGGATCATTGTTAGGGAGTAGAGTAGGGAATGAGATCAGAAACAAGCACAGGAACTTTCAAGACATTGTGTAATTGTGGGCCACAATTGTGTAATTGTGGCACTGTGGGTTTTTTTCCTCAAGTTGGATGGTGGTTATGTGGATGTGTGTTTTATTTACTTTTTAATTCACACATTTGTATAGATATTCAGATTGGAGCCATTGTAATTTCACCTCTATCTTCTTTCAAGTGTTTCACTTCTATTCAAGTGTTGGTTTTCACCGAAGTCTGAGGAAAATTTTGTGCTGTTAAGAAGCCATGCTAGGGGCTCCTAGGTGGCTCAGTCAGTTGATCGTCCGACTCTTGGTTTTGGCTCAGGTCATGATCTCACGGTTTTGTGTGTTCAAGCTAAACAGCACAGAGTTTGCTCAGGATTCTCTCTTTCTCTTTCCCTGCCTCTCAATCTCTTTCTCTCCTTCTCTCATTCTCTCAAAAATAATTTTTTTAAAAAGTCATGCTAAATAAGATTTCTCATTTAGTATTTATTTAAGATTTCAGAGGAATGATGATCTGTTTTAGATTCAACGCCTTTCTTTACCTTTTAGTCAAACTTATCAGTTTTTGGAAACTTAAAAACAGTAAATCTCAATTTCCTGCAAACTGAAAGCCGCTTAGCTTAACTACGTTGGAAATAGAATTTGAAATTATTGGGGCTTCCCTTGTGGCCTTTTTGGTGAACTTCCTCCTCATTCTCATTGGCTTATTCTCACTCAGCCCTGAATCACATCAGATCTTGTCAGAACAGCACCCCCAACACCGTCCTTTACCACATCCACCAATGAGTCGTTGACTGCGGACTCCCAAATCAATGAATCTGCAACCAGATGATATGAATTTACGGCTTTGACTATCCACTAATTACCTATGTGACCTCATCAAAATTTGTGTCAGGTGAAGTGGGGAGCGATGGAAATTCAGTAATCAGCAAGAGAAAAGAAAAATGAGTACACATTTATCAGATTCCTATACTGGACACCAGGGTAGACCGAATAACAGAATAATGACACTCCCAAAATGTCCATGTCTTGATCCATGAAACCTGTGGAGATGTTACTTTAAATAGCAAAAGGGACTTTGCAGATGTGATTAATAATCTTGACATGGGAATCATACCATGGATTATCAGGTGGGGTCAATGTAATCCCACGCCTCTTTATAAGAAGTCCTCTAGAAGCTGACGAAAGCAAGAGGGGGACTTTCTCCTAGAGCCACTAGGAGGAATGCAGTTTTGTGGGTGCCTTCCTTTTAGTCAGGTAAGAACTATTTTTGAGCTTCTGATATCCAGCGCTGAAAGGTAATACATTTGTGTTTTTTTTAGTGACCAAGTTTGTGATTATGTGTTATAATAGCAAAAGGAAACAATTATAGACACCTCATGCATGTCACTAAAAATCCTTTTAGCTTCCTCTCTTGCCCAACTGCTGCTGGAGTGACTCTTCTGACTAGCTTTGTCCAGTAGCAACCAGATGCACCTTGCCTCTCTGTCATCTTGCTGAAGGTTTCTCTTGTGGCTGCCGGAACTCTGACAAATACACACAACCTGAAAATGCATGTGTCTCAGTCAGTTGAGCGTCTGACTTCAACTCAGGTCATGATCTCACAGCTCATGAGTTTGAGCCCTGCATTGGGCTCTGTGCTGACAGTTCAGAACCTGGAGCCTGCTTCAGACTCTTTCTCTCTCTCTCTCTCTCTCTCTCTCTCTCAAAATAAATAAAAACATTAAAAAAACAACGCATAGCCTAGAACTGTCCTTGGCAGGGTGGGGGTGGGGGATGATTTCTGATGAATAAATACTTCCCACTTTTTTCTTCAGTAAAGTTTTCTAAAATTCATTTCATAATGCTCCAGGGAAGGAAGTTCAAGCACCAGTCAAGTGTGCTAGTGACCACTGGATAACATCCTTGTACTAGTTTTTCTTTCTTCCCTGCTTTCCTCTCTGGACCTTCTTTCCTCCTGGAGATGACTTCCAGATTAAACCATATGTGTGCCTCAGGCTCTGATCTCAGAGGGTCTCAGACTAAGTACGAGATACACACTATACAGATTGCCTTACTTGCATTTTCTCATTTAATGAGAATACCCACACAGTAAGGTTTATTCACATCCCCTTGATTTTATCAAGTATGGTGAACTCAGATAAATTAGTAATTTGTAGAAGACAATTCAAATGACACAACAAGCAATTGGTGAAACCTGGATTCACCTTCCAAGTTATAAGTTAGGCTGGTTGTAAAACCTCAATATTTTCTATACTACTTATGTTTTCTAATATACTTCTCAAATACTGCTGAGAGGGTTTAAATGAGATCATGATTGTGAGATTCTTAGCATAGTTAACAACAAAAACAACAACAGGGCTTTTGATCTGTAGAATTCATTTCTTTTTTTCAGGAAGGGAAATACTCCATGTTATCCTTTGCCCTCTAAGAAACATGGAAAAATTCAGTGGAGAGTCCAAATCCCAAGTTCTGTGCTTCTTAGAATATTTTGTTCCCATCAAAAAGAAACTTTGAAGAATTTGTATCAGACAAAAATGCTGTAGAGGGAGAACAGAAATCAGTCTATCACATTATGCCCCACATGTAGAAGAGCAGCTGAATCTGATTGCCCCGCACCTCTAAGTGCAGTGAAATTCTGGGAATTGAGATCATCTGTCACTTCAGACTTGTCAGAGTCTGCTGAAATAAAACATATAGTCTAATTTGCAAAGTTCTCCTGTGGAAAGAGTCTTAAAAATGTATATAACCTCTGTCTCAGTAATTCCATTAGGAATTTATCCAACCCAAAATGTAAAATGCTGAAAAAGATCTACATGTTGGCTGCTTCTGGCAGCAGTCTTTAAAATTATAAAAATTGGGAGCAACCAAAGTCTCCAAAATAATACTAATGGTTAAGCAATAGAACACATCCATCCACACTATGAAATAGAGCAATTGAAAATTCAAAACATATTTTAGATGAGAAATTATTCATGGTCTAATAGTTTAATTCATTCCCTTTTTAAACAAAATATTTTGTAAACCAGTGTCTCTCTACATTTTTATGAGCCTGAAGGGTAAGAGGAAACTATTTGTCTTTAATTGTTGGGGCTAAGGGTGATGTTAATTTTCTTTAAAGGTTTTTTTTACCCTCTCAATCTTTCATAGTCTCCAGTAATTTATAACAAAAATTTTTTTGAGTTTAAGAAGAATAAAATTGTGGGTCAACATTTTTTTTTTTTTTACAAGAATCCTTAAAAAGTGGTATTACACCATTTGACCGATATTTGAGTCTGCCTACTTAGAGAATAGGAGGGAAGGGAAGGAAAGGAGTAGTGCTAGGCATATTCAAACAAATAAGGACCTGTTCGGTATTCATTTCCTTTCCCACTTTTATTTTTGTTTCTACTTAATTTTCTTGACCCACTGTAATCTACCTTTTACCTTATGGCCCTCTCTATCTCTCTTCCCCTCTCCCCCACTTGTATTCTCTAGCACTTGCGAGCATGTGCTCGCACGCTCTCTCTCTCTGTTAAAAAAAAAAAAAAAAAGAGGGGATGTGGCTGAGTGAGGATGTGGTCTCAGCTCGAGTCAAGCCTCACCCTAATCCCATGGGAAGTTCTGGAGAATGAATTGTATACAGCAAGGCTTGAGGTAAAGGGAGACCCTCTTGTATCTGTCCATTGGCTATTGGCTAAATGCTGACCCCCAGGGTTTGGGGGAGGCAGATCGATTGGCCAAGCACATTGCCTTTGAACGATACAGTATGTGAAATATTAGCAGTTAACATTCATTGAAAACAGGATCTACCAAGAAAATCAAAAGATGAGATACAAACCATATGAAGACACTTAATGCATATAACTAACTAAGGATTTGTATCACAAATACATGAGGAAGTTCTATAGATTAAGAAACAGGGCCAATATATGACAATCCTCTCAACATTATTAGCAATTGGGGAAATGTATATCAGCACCATAATGAGATACCTTTACACATTTACTTAACAAAATATAAGAATCCTGACAATAATTATTGCAGAGAATTTAAGTAATTGGGATTTTACTCCTACCTTGTTGGTAGTTTTATAAATCGTTATAATCACTTTGTAAGAGTAACTTGGCATTTTCCTATAAAGCATAATATTTACATAATTTACAACCCAGCAATTCTATTTCCAGGTATATATTCAAAAGAATGTTAACCCATTCATGGAAATATTATTCATAAAGGCAAAAAAAAAAACCCAAATTACTGTGAATAAAATAATTAAATAAATTATAGTATAACCATAGAATATTCAGCAGTGAAAATTAAGAACTGCAACTAAACAAAATCAGATGGATAAATATTAGCAATATAATGTTAAATTAGAATTAAACTCCAGAGGCACCTGGGTAGTTCAGTCGGTTAAGCTACCAGATCTTGGTTTCAGCTCAGGTCATGATCTCATGGTTCATGAGTTTGAGCCCTGCATCATGCTCCGGGATGAAAGTGCAGAGTCTGCTTGGAATTTTCTCTTTTTGCCTCCTCTGCTTGTGCATGAATGGGCCCGTGCTTACTCATGTGTGCACGTGTGCGTGCACGCGCGCGCTCTCTCTCTCTCTCTCTCTCTCTCTCAAAATAAATAAATTAAAAAAATAAAATAAAATCAAGCTCCAGAAAACTACATATGACATGCTTTTAATATAAAGTTCAAAAATGAGTGAGAAAAATAAAAAACTAATTGTGAACACAAACTCAAAGGAATTGTAAGCATAAAATTGAAACAAAGGAAACTTTGGGAAGGAGGAGCACGTAGATGAAGTTACAATAGTTTAGTTGTAGGAATAAGGTGGATTCATATGTATTAGTCATCTTCAATTAACATGCATATAAATTAGTATGATTAGTTCATTAGTTCACTGCATGAATGGATGACTGTGATAAAATAGGTGTATGTTAATTTAATTTTGTTCACCTAAGGTCTGTGTAAATAAAAGGATATTTGTAAGGAAAAAACTTAGGAGCACTTGAAAATTCCACTTGAATATGGAGCATTAGAACTAAAATCAGAAGAAAATGGATTTTCTCCTACTTCCCTTGGTATACAAGACAAGACATCAGAGCCTGTCTTACCTCCCTATCTAAATTGTAAATAGACACAGATATACATATGGATATGGACGATGATGGTGAAGTAGTAACCATATTATAACCAGAGTATTTACTGAATGTGTGCGGTGTCCCAGGCACGGAACAAGGCCTAGTCTAGTTATAAAGATGTATGTGTAGCTGATAACTGTATTAAAACTAATAAATGTTCATAAAAGGATATGATCAAGGTATTGAAGCACAGAAGAAGAAACAATAGAATAAATTGGAGACGACCTCATAGGAGATGAAATGGTGCTGGGTGTCGAATGATAAGTAGTTTACCAAGAGAGAAGAGAGGAAGACATTCCAGATAGCTGGAACATCATGTTACCTAGATGGGCTTGGGAAATGTTGGGTTTTGGAGTTAAAGAGGTAGAAAATTGCAACCAAAATGAAACTTGGCTGGTGACAGTGTTGACCAGAACTCAAATTCCTAAGAATAAAAAAATTCGTTATACCTGTCATGACTTAGAGGGAGGGAGGGAGAGGGGGAGAGAGGGAGAGAGTGAGTGAGGGAGGGAAACTCCTTGCATTTAATTTATCCTAAACCAATTTTTTTCCCAAATATTCATAAAGTTCCTTCCCACAGAACGAGTAAATTACAAAAATGTATTGTGCTTTCTTAATCTAAGGAGCTAGGAAATCCACTTATAATTAACATTAAAAAAACTTTCATAAATCGTACAAATACCATTTATATTATCACTGTGAGATCATTTCCTTCATACAGACGAGAATAAACTTCAAGGCCCTATCAACTCCACCCAATTCATTAAAACTTGCTTTTGATTCTTAAATCTCCTAAGGATTTTTCCCTGCAAATTTCCTACTAAGCTATTCTTTAAATTAGTCTTGGGTCTTTTATATTTATTAAACTGTCCAAGAAAAACCACAGGACCTACATCACTTGCAGACCTTTCATTCATGAATTTAAAAAAAAATCCCCCAACCAACAGCAACCAAAAGATGACTGTATTACTTGTTACTCCTCTATGAATGAGGCCTTTTAATGTGTCCTTTTCATGTAGTAATGTTGGACACGGACCACTATTTTCCTGTGTGATTGCTCCTGTATTTTGGATGCTTGATGATCTTATTTTATTTATTTTTATTTATTTTACTTATTTTTTTATATGAAATTTATTGTCAAATTGGTTTCCCTACAACACCCAGTGCTCATCCCAACAGGTGCCCTCCTCAATGCCCATCCCACTTTACCCTCCCCCTTGCCCCCCATCAACCCTCAGTTCTCAGTATTTAAGAGTCTCTTATGGTTTGCCTCCTTCCATCTATGTAACTTTTCTTCTTCCCCCCTTCTCCTCCCCCCTCGTCTTCTGTTGAGTTTCTCAGGATCCACATAAGAGTGAAAACATATGGTATGTGTCTTTTTCTGCCTGACTTATTTCACTTAGCATAACACTCTCCAGTTCTATCCATGTTGGTATGAATGGCCAGATTTCATTCTTTCTCATTGCCAAGTAGTATTCCATTGTATATATAAACCACATCTTTTTTATCCATTCATCAGTTGATGGACATTTAGGCTCTTTCCATAATTTGGCTATTGTTGAAAGTGCTGCTATAAGCATTGGGGTACAAATGCCCCTGTGCATCAGCACCCCTGTATCCCTCGGGTAAATTCCTAGCAGTGCTATTGCTGGGTCATAGGGTAGATCTAAGAAACTGATCCCATTCACAATTGTGCCAAGAATCACAAAATACCTAGGAATAAACCTAACCGAAGATGTAAAAGATCTGCATGCTGAAAACTATAGAAAGCTTATGAAGGAAATTGAAGAAAATACAAAAAAATGGAAAAACATTCCATGCTCATGGATTGGAAGAATAAAAATTGTTAAAATGTCAATACTACACAAAGCAATGTACACATTCAGTGCAATCGCAATCAAAACTGCACAGCATTCTTCTCAAAGCTAGAACAAGCAATCCTAAAATTTGTATGGAACCACAAAAAAAGACCCTGAATAGCCGAAGTAATTTTGAAGACCAAAGCGGGAGGCATCACAACCCCAGACTCTAGCCTCTACTACAAAGCTGTAATCAAGATAGCATGGTATTGGCACAAAAACAGACACCTAGGCCAATGGAATAGAATAGAGACTCCAGAATTGGACCCACAAATGTATGGCTAACTAATCTTTGACAAAGCAGGAAAGAATATCCAATGGAAAAAAAGTCTCTTTAACAAAGAGATTGCTGGGAGAACTGGACAGCAACATGCAGAAGAATGAAACTAGACCACTTTCTTACACCATTCACAAAAAGAAACTCAAAATGGATGCTTGATTATTTTAAAAGCAGAGTGAAGTGGCCAATTGTCCCTTATTGTGTTAGAAAAAAGGTGAGAGATGTTACTCAAAACAATGGTCACCAAATTTTTTATTTTATTTTTTCTCTAATTGACTCAAAATGCAGATTCAGATGGCTTCACCTTTAACAGAAAGCAAACAACTACTAAAAGAGCACAGTATATCCTAGGCCTGATTCAGAGTCTTTTAGTAAACCTAGGGCTTCATTTGGTGTATTGAAAGGTCAACGCCACTTAGATGACCGGTATCTTTTATCATAAATGTTATCATTCCTTTGTGGTTTCTTCATTGTTCATACTTTCCTTTCACTTGAAAGGCATTTTGTGTGTTATCACATCTATTCTATAATTGCCATTTCTAAAGTAATGATTCCTAAATTTCTACCTGTCCCCAACCTCTCCCCTTAGTTCTAAATCCATATATCCAAATTTGTGTACCCATTTAAGTGTCCTCAAAGCATCTCAGTCTTAAAATTTACAGAACAAAATTAATATATTCTGTCTTCCCAACATGTTCTTCAACCTGTATTCCAAGATTGATTGCCTCCAAACAAGAAACCTAGGATCATCCTTGACCCCTTCCTTCCGTGGACCAATTTCCAACTCTTAGAGATGGTTATCCCTAAATATTTTTTTAAGTGTCCCTTTGTATTCTTTTAGTTATAACCCTTATTCTATGTTACCATGACTATAATGCCCCCTTAAATAATTTACTCTTCTATTCTTTCCTTCCTCATGTTTATTCTTCGTATATCTGCAATAATGCACTAAAATGAAAATCTAAATCAGTTTCTCCACTGCTTACAACCTTTGTATGGTTTCATATTGCCCTTTAGAAAACTAAATCACACAGTTGAGCATGTAATACACAGGCCATCATAGTTAGGCTAATAATCTTTTCAAGCCTAGGTCTCAGATGACTCCTCACTTCCTAAGGTCTAAGCATGCTGAACTATGGATATTGTCTGAAAATTTGCTATACTATTTTACTATGGTGGCTTTGAATGTTCTTTTTGCTTGAAACCTCTTACCCTTCTATTTATCCTATTCCTCCCCTTTAAGAGCTAACTCAAGCTTCACCTCATTGTACTTTTCCTTTATCCCTGGAGAGAACTAACCATTTCCTCCCTCTCTGTCCAGAGTTTTGCATTCTACAGTAGCATCCACCAAACTGGTGGCTTTTATTTATTTTATTTATATAAGTCTCCCATTTAATTATGAGCATTTTAAGAGCAGAGGCCATGGGATACCTGGGTGGCTCATTTGGTTAAACATCTGGGTCTTGGCTTTGGCTTAGGTCATGATCTCAGGCTTTGTGAGTTGGAGCCCCACATCAAGTTCTGTGCACAGAGCCTACTTGGGATTCTCTCTATCTTTCTCTGCCTCTCCTCTGCACACGTGCGTACACACTCTCCCTCAAAAAAAAAAAAAAAAACTTAAAAAAAAAAAGGCCATGTCTTAAAATCTTTTCCTAGCACCTAACCCTGACCTAGAAGAAGAGTCTAGTGAATATTAGTTCCATAGGTAAATGGACTTCTTGAAAAAACAAAATAAGAGCCATAAAATAGGTAATTCTCCTGTACTTTTAGTCCAAGGGTTGAATTCATCCCAGAATGATTGTACCAATGTCCACATTATTTTTGAAAAACTCCACCTTTCACTGACAAGGGTACTGTTTGGCTCTATGGCCACAAGGCAATGACACAGGAGGGCAACAGTCCAACATCCCTACCATTCGAAAGGCTCACTTATTTACCTCTGACTTCACACTTGCCTAAGGTCCCAACACTAGGAAGAGATGGAGCTGAGATTCCATTTCAGTCCAGTCTGCGTTGTGCCAAGTCCACCCAGCTCTTTATCCAGTTTCTCTCCCAGCTTGAGTTAAATGCTTGGCCTGCATTTCTTTTCCCTATGATCAGAGTATTACTGATCTTTTGATCAACTACAAGCATATGCATCTTGGTCAAAACAAGCAATAATGTGCAGCCTAAAGTCCTACTTAATGAAGAAATCTTTCTCTCAAAGAAGCAACAAAGTATGCAAAAAATATAGCTTTGCTAAAACATAACATTGGATTTGCATTGCCAATAGCACATTGATCATTTTAGTCTAAAACATATGCATTCAAGGTTATTTCACTATTTTCTCCAAGAATAGGGATGGTGGTGGGATGGGGGTATACAGCTAAATACATGTATCCAGATGATTCTTCCCACAACAAAGGAATGGTGTGCTTCAAAATTTAATTAAAATAACTACCACTTATAGAAAAGCTCTGATATTACTTTAAAATTTTCTGCTTGAGGTTTAAAACAAAAAAGTTTTAAAGTCAAAGTAATCCGAATGAAAAATAGCACAGTAACAATAATGGTCATAACAATAGTGATAGCGATAATATCAAAGAGAGCTAGTTGCCAAGTTTATTTTTAAGCACTTTCATGTAGTTAATCTATTTAATCCACACAATTACTCTTTGCATTAAATACAATTACCTCCATTTTTACAGCTATCTTAAGACCTTTAAAGTAATGTCTGGAATGTACAGATTAAATTACCTGCCTGTCATCTATAGCAATAAATGACAAAGCTGGGATTCAAATTCTGTAAGTCTGATTTCAGAATCTATGCTCTTAATCACTATAATCCCTAAATGAATGATAAATATGGATGCCATATTATAAAACACATGTATATGTGTATGCATGTACTCAATTCTTAAATTTCTATATATATAGATGAACATTTATATGCATACGCCACATATAGACACATTCCCACATGCGTTATATGCATATACATAGAGAAATGGAGACATACATATTTATATATACACACAAATATGAAAATATACAAAACGTAATTAATATAGAAATACAGCAATCACGTTAGTAACTTTTCCTACAAAAATCCAACTGGGCCCCCTAAATCCAACAATAAGAGAAAGAAAAAAAATTCCCTCACAATTATATTTAGCAAATGTTTTCCAAGAAATATTGTTTAATCACTTTAGGGAAGCAGAACTTTCTAAGGCTGCAGCCAAGTCAAACTTTTGAAAATTGTTTTTGTAATGTTTACCCAGTGAGATCATATTTTCATTGCCCTGATGAAATACAGGTGCAAAATCTAAATACATCAGCCCCTATAGTGCAGTTTCCTGCTGAGTTTCTTTCCTAGCATGGCTGAAATCCTTCCGCCTCTTTTTCTCAGACCTCTGTCCTTCACCCTAAAACTTATTGAACTCCTGTGATTCTAACAATATTCACTGAATGGAAAAGGAGAGGAAAATCTTATTAACTGAATGCCTACTATGTGTAAATAGCTATAACAAGCAGTATTTCACGTAACTAACTCAATGATACTTTGTGGTGTGCGTTATTTTTACAGAAGGAGAAACATGGGCCCAGAAAAGTTAAGGAACATACTCAGGAAAACCAAGAGATTAAGTGGTAGATCCAGAAAATTGTGGTGTTCCCTTGTAATCCTAGCAAAAAGAAAGGAATAATAGAATTGTAGAATACTATTGTTGGAAGGGACTTTATTTATCCCATTATACTTGTCTGTTTACTGTGTACTCCTGGAGGGAAATGAATAATCCTGTCTATATTTGAAGCTCCAGCCATATGCATTGTGCTGACACAGAGTGTTCACTGGATAGCTGTCTAATTTGAAAAATTGATTTCTAAAATATATTACATTATCCAAAGTTTAGCACATGTCAAATATTTTGCTATCTGTCCTATACCTTCTTTGCTTTAATGGACTCCAGTACAGCCTCCTAACATTGCATTGGAAGAAACTAAGGTCCAGAAAGGTAAAGCAGTTTATCCAAGGACACCCAGTGGGTTTGAAAGTGACCATTTGGAATTAGTGTTCTTTGCATGCCACAAGAAATAGTTCTCCATTAATGATAAATTTCTGATTAGGCGATTTGAACTAAACAGACTTGAACCAAACGGAAAAGAAAAGTATGGGTTCCTTGCCCATCTAAATTGCCAACACCAGTTCACAGACCAGATGGAAAGAATGTTTACTCCTAGTAGTGCTAGGAGGTTAGGGCAGCATTTTTGTTTTCATAAGCAGGGAGGCAGCACCCTCTAGCCTGGAGCCCATGCTCCCATACTAGGGGCCAGAGCTGCCAGCTATGATCCAGAAGGGTATAAGCCATTGCTGGGAATTCAGACCCACAAATCCCTGCATGGAAGATAAAAATCTTGTTAGCTTCTTAATTCAATCACATACCCAACTGGCAATCTTGCATATCAAAATGGGAATCCTGGGAGGCTGTTGGAATATGCAGATCAACAGAAGCTAATTAGCATTAACTTGCAGCCCTCTGAAACTGATTGGCAGCACAGCTGTGGGGACCCAACAAAACATGCTGAGTTGCATGTTTGTCAGGCCACCTGCCACTTGGCGGAATCCAAAATAGTGCAAACCACCGTGCCATAATAACTTGGTGACCTTAGTTGAGAGGAGTAGGAAACAGACATATTTGGATCATGCAGTAATTAGTACTGCCTTCACCTGACACTCATGCAACAATAGACTTCTTGGAGGTACCTTCCTAATCTGACACTAGGATGTCTTAATTGAGAGTGACAGCTTCTTCCTGAGGCTACCAGTTCTCCATGAAGTTTGCAATCTTACTCAGAATCACTACAGACTGCAGACATTGAGACACTGGTACAATTTCATTTCCAGCCTCCTGAAGCCTGGGTCTTACTTCTTAAAGGTACATTTTAGGAATAAACACAAAAGACCTTAACAAAGGTATAAGGAGCATGGGAGCCAGAGACTTGGCTGGGTGACCTTATGAAAGTTACCTATACCTAATTTCCTAAACCTCAGCCTCATCTGAATTGTAACACCTCATGGAGTTAATGTGAGCATTTGATGAGGTAATGTTTGAAAAGCCCCAGCACAAAATAGGGGCTCAATAAGTGGCAGCCATTTTTCTTTTTATAGCAATTAAAAATAGTAAAAATACATATTTCTGCTAGAGAACAGAGGGGCTGACAGGCTAAACTCTCAATGGGGGAAGCATTGTAAAAATATTTGAGTAGCTCACTATTGCTTTTATTTGGGAAATTCGCAAAGCATATTGTAAACCTTCATTTTCAAGTTTCTATCTAATATAAAGAAAGTAAACTTTAATAATGAGGACAATTGCTAACATTTATTGAGAAATTACTATGTAAAACATTATATTATTACATACATATGATCTTATGTAAACTTCACAAGCCCAGAAGATGAGTACTCAAATATTTCAAATTTAAAATGCAAACTAAGGCTTGGGAAGGTCTAGAAACTTGGTAAAGGTCCACCTTTAATCCAGTACTTGTTGTCTTCCTGCAGATTTTGGGTGACCCAAATAATACCTCTATTTGCACTTGAGTTGTGTTTCATTTTTATTAGAGAACTGAGCTCCTTATTAAAGTCTGCAGGAGAAATTGAATACTTCCTCGGTTGTAGAAAACATGTTTGCAGCAAGTACAAGATTGGGGAGATAAGTTCAATTTGGGAGTTAAGATCCCTTTCAAATCGGAGAAACTAATTGAGATATTTATGACATTTTTATTGTAGTTAAGTGATCTACTATCTAAACTTCTTTCGCCTCCAGTAGATGAGTCAGGTGAAGTAATAGTAGCTTCAGTTTTAAAACAATTTTGACAGTGGTGACCCTGGGAGAGGAGAATTGAGTATTCTGAACTTTGAGTAGAATAATCCTGTTTTGGATCTGGCAATATCCATTCTACTGATCCATTTCCTGCAGATGTTCTGAGATATTGTGAGATTTGCTTTTGTTAGAGTTTTGATTGTTTTTGAAAATCCAAATTCCTTCTGTCTGTCCATTAGTGAACCTTTTGCAGTTGGCTGCCAGAGTAAGTTCACTGTGCCAAGAATCTTCCTGGTCACTTCCCCTCCCCCAGACCCATCTCTCTACCACCGCTGGTAACCTTCTGCTACCTTCACACACAACTTGTGAAATGTCTTAAAAGTGTATACACTTGGGATGGATGAAACACTAACCTGGAAGTGGCTAAATACAATTCAGCTATACCTTGGCTCTGACCTATTGGTAATGGCAGCTGAAAACTGGGTGGAGATTGCTTTGAAGCCCCATTCTAACTCACTAGGAAAGGGTGAGAATGAGATCAATGGGACATGAACCAACTAAATGTTGTTTGTACTGTAAATTGCTCTTAACTATTGAATATTCTATCATAGTAAGTTTAGACTGGAGAGTGGCAGGCAGAAAGAACATGAGGGCACTCTATACCAGGAAGGGAAAAATAAAGTAGGGTAATTTGAACTGATGTGTCTCTTCTTAGCATTATGAAATAAAGAGGCAAGAAACCAACATTTTAAAAGCAACTGCAATGTTTAAGGAACTTGAACACCTACTCTCAGAGTCAATCATTTGACAGATGAACTGAACACTGAGATTTGGACAGAGGGACAGAGCTAGCAAATGATGGTGACTGGATTAGAGCCCTGTCCTGACTGATGCTTAGGCCCTTTGCTAAGCAATTTCATCACTTAGTGTAGAATGCAAGAGATGTGTCAGTTACAGAAAAGAGGAATGGCATGGAAGAACACAAGTGATACAGAGGGTTCTCCTCCTGTCTGGTATCAGTAACCCTGGACAGGTTACTTATCCTAATAGTACTAAAAGGTACCTTGTATTAAGTCTAGGACATACAATAAGCACTCAACATGATTGTTTAATTCTTGCACTGTCCTAGAAGAGAGATGTGATGAACTCAATTTTATAGATAAGATTCTGGGGGTTGAATTAACTTTTCAAGAAAAATCTGGTGAGTATCTGGGGTCTCAGTTCAGGTCTGTAAGCCTCCAAACCCCAGCTCTTAACAAATTTACCATGAAAACTCAATAACATAATAGTTTTCAGAATAAATGAATACTTGAGTGAAATCACTGCTATGAGAGGTGAGTTGAAAAAGAGAGAAGGATTTGAAAGATCGATGAGAAGGGCATTGTATTGATAAGAGAACAGACAGTAGTTGGTAAAGAAGGTAAACTGTAATGGATGTCAAGTGCATACATGTAGTTTACAACTATGAACTCTGGATTTTTGCCTTCATCTTCCCTGCTACCCCATGCCCATAAGATTTTTATGGATACTGTGGGAGAGTATCAACTCTTAAACTCAATGTTAGTTCTTCAAAGGCTCCTTATCTCATCAGCTTGGGCCACCATAACAAAATACCATAAACTTGGTAGCTTATCAATAGCCAGCTCTCCGGCCTCTTCTTATAAGGGCACTAATCCCATTCATGAGGGCTCTATCTAATGACCTAATCACGTCCCAAAGACCCCCCCTGCCCCCATCTCCCAAATTCATCACATTGAGGTTAAGGTTTAGTCTATGTATTTGGGGGGGGGGATATAACCATTAAGTCCCTGACATTCTTCTCTTGTAGGGCCTTCAGGGTATTGTCTGTATAAGGTAGGCTCTGCCTGCTGCTTGAGAGTATGCATAAGGAAGTCGGAGGAGAAAGAATTCCAGGTTAAAGTAGTCAGGGTTTTTTTTTTTTCTTTTTGAAGCCATCATTGGGTCCACCGAGAAAAGCCTGACAGGTGTCTCAGCACAGAGGGAGAAAGCAAGGAATCGTGAAGCCTAGGAGACTACCTGCATTAAGTAGGAAAAACAGCATTCAAGGTGGACTCTGGAAATTCTCAGGTCTCGTTAGGTGCCAATATGGCTTTTCAAATTTTGTGTTTTTTGAAATGCTTTATCAGTGGTAGGAAAAAAAAAACCTGGCAATAGAAAGGTGATAGGTTAAAGGAAGCTAAGCAGGGTCTTTAATTTGACACCAGGTGTACCAGCTCTGTGCCCATACTCTGTGGTTAAACAAGCTTTCCCTGATGCTGTAAACTAAATTGTGTCTCTCCCAAATTCCTATGTTGAAACCCTAACCCTCAGTGTGACAGTACCTGTAGGTAGGGTCATTAGAAGGTAAAGTTATGTGAGGGTGGGACCCTAATCTGCTAGGACTGTGGCTTAAGAGAATGAGAAGCAGATCTATCTCTACCATGTAATGACACAGACACCTGTCATTTGTAAGCCAGGAGAGCCTTGCCAGAACTAAACAATGCTAGCACCCTATCTCAGATTCCTAGCTTCCAGAACTGTAAAAAATCAAATTTCTTTTAAGTCTATGGTATTCTGTTATGGCAGCCCAAGCTAATATACCTGGAATATTCTATAGGAGCTCCTTTTAAGGCCCAGTCCATCCCAGCCTACTGAGTCTGTGGGAACACCATGGAGCACAGGGCATGCTGAGATAATAAGGCTCAGAGGCACTGGTTACAGGGGAAAATATAACCATCAGTGACCTAAGATTTGCCATTTAGATCTCTCCAAAACCCCAGGAGATAGTATAATTGTCCACATGCCAGGGAAGAGGAAACTGAGGGTCCAAGGAGAGGCATGACCCCTGAAGCTCCCATATCTAGTACGTGTTCAAGCTTCAAAAGAAACTAGTTTGTCTGAAATACTAGATTCTTTTTTTGTATTTTTTAAGTTTATTTTGAGAGTGTGAGCGAGCAGGGGAGGGGCAGAGAGAGGGAGAAAGAGTCCTAAGCAAGCTCTGCGCTGTCAGCACAGAGTTTGATGCAGGTCTCAAACTCGTGAAGTGTGAGATCATGACCTCAGCTGAAACCAAGAGTCAGATGCTTAACTGACTGAGCCACTCAGGTACCCCTGAAATAATGGATCCTGTTAAGAAAAGTTGTCTTGGCTTTCTGTCCTTAGCTTTAAGGACAAAGGCATTTGAACCTGTACCACGCACTGAAGTTACCAAGAGATGGTCCCTACTCATGGAGTTTTTAATTATGTGTGTTTGTGTCTTATGAAGGCAGTTTGGAGTTTGAGATACAGAGGTAGTCAACTAGGCAGAGTATAAAAACTATCTTTATGATGTCCATGACAAGAGCCTGCACTCTGTAGGTAACCTGATAGAGAGCAGTGCATCAACAAGGAAGACTTTCACTATAACTTGTCAGAAGTCATTCAAATTAAGACTCCAAATCTGGTTCCTATTCTTCTAGAAATCTGATTGCCAATTCCTCCTAAAGTAACCTCATTGTGATCTCTATAGTCAACAGCTTTTTAACACTTGCCTATCACGCTTGCTTTCTTAGGGACCAAACCAGGTACCTGATTGTTCAGTTTTGGCATTGATGCACTTTGCTTTGTATTCTATTTAGGACCATCAGAAATAACAGTAGGTAATATCATTTATCCCTAGGAAAAATCCGGGACTCAGCATATTGATATTCCACCTTCTGTAACCCAGGAGTTCCAAGATAGGTGCATGAGGGCACAATGGAGGCTAAATCCTTTGCCTAGTATGTTTTTCTTTTTTCTTTTAAACAGCTTTGATTGAGCTATAACTTTTATATCCTAAAATTAATCTACTTTATACTATTTATTGATCTTTACTAAATTTAGTCTTGAAACCATTATTGCACTCCAACTTGAACATTTGTATTAACCACCACAAAAAATATCCTCCTATCTGTTTGTAGTGACTTCATTCTCACCCTCTACCCCAGGCAACCACAAATCATCTTTATGTCTATAAAAAGTGAGCCTATAGATGTAATCATATAATATGTGACCTTTCTGTCTGGACTTTTTCAGTAAGCATGTGGTTTTTGAGGTTTATTCATGTTGCAGAAGATGTCAGTGTTCTGTTCGTTTATTACCAAATACTATTCCATTGAATGGATGTACTATATTTTGTTTATCCATTGCCCAGTTGATGGGCATTGGGTTGTTTCCCTCTGTTTTTTATTATGAATAATCCTGCTATGAACTGCTACTTACATATATGTTTGGGTGGACTTGTGTTTCATTTCCCTTACATAAATGCCAAGGAGTAGAATTGCTGGGTCGCATGGTAAATGAGTGTTAAACCACTTAAACTGTCAAACTCTTTTCCAAAGTAGCTGTGTTATTTAACATTCAAGTTGCCAGTTTACCCACATTCACATTAACACTTGTTTTTGTCTATTTCTGATGATAGCCATTCTAGTGGGTATGAAGTAATATCTCATGGTGTTAATATATATTTCCCTAATTACTAATGATGGGAATCTATTCATAGGTTTATTGGGGATTCATCTATCAGATGAAATGACTGTTGAATTTTTTGTGCATTTTTAAATTGGTTTATTTTCTTACAGAGATAAGAGTCCTTTTGGCCTAAAATCAGGTCCCTTTTTTTTTTTTCTTTCAGCTAGAGGACTTGTAAATATTTTCTCCTAATCTGTAACTGGTCTTTGCCACTTCATGGTGGTATCTTTTGAAGCACAAAAGTTTTTAATACTGGAAAAATCATTACTTTTATTTTTTCCCCTTAAACTTTTGATGTTTTATTTAAAAGTACTTAAACGAGATCACAAATGTATTCCTGTTTTCTTCCAAGATTTTGTTTATATTTTTGGCTCTTAAATTTATGTCTAGGATCCACTTTTTTATTTAATATTACATGTGGTGTGAGGTAAGGGAACAAATCCATTCTTCAGCATATGGATATCCAGTTGCTCCAAAACATTTCTGCATGAAATTGTCTTGACACCTTTGTCAAAGATTGACCATAAATAGAAGGGTTTACTTGCGACACTCAATTCCACTGATATATATGATACCCTTATGCCAGTACCATACTGTTTTGAATGTTGTTGCATTGTAGCATGGTTTGAAATCAAGAAGTATAAATTCTCCACTTTGTTCTTCTCTTTGTCTTTCAGGATTATTTTGGCTATCTAGATCCTGTGCATTACCATATGAATTTGAGGATTGGCTTGTTAATTTCTGCAAAATACTAACTGCAAATCTTGACAGGAATTTCTCTGAATCTTGGAAGCACAGCATTTTAAATCCTTAGAACTTAAAATCAAGTGCTTTAAAGAGAAACAGTTACTCTCCAATTTGCCCAGATCCCCACCATTTGTTTTATTCCAGACTGTCCACACACCACATGACCCAATTGGTCCCTGAAGCATTTGAACTTTGAATTCCTGGTCTCCACTTATGAGTAGCAGAATAAGAAATGAAGTAAGAATGATAAAGATGGGGACATTCTAAGGTTTTTGATGAACAGTTATTAGTAAGCACTTATTCTTAAGGATAGAATGTAGACTAATACTTTGAGTTTATTTCCGACAGTGTGTGATCAGGGGAAGGGCAGGGGGGTGGGCAGAGGATCTAACGCAGTCTCCATGTTGATAGCAGTGAGCCCGATGTGGGGTTTGAACCCAAGAACCATGAGATCATGCCCTGAGCTCAAGTTGGATGTTCAACCAACCGAGTCACCCAGGTGTCCCTAGATATTTAGCAAGGGTGGAACAATGAATCATCAAAAATTTGATAATGTTTCAGCTCATTTATTGGGTATCAATTACATGTTTGATATTTGAGACCTTTTGCATATGGGCACTCTTATCTATAAAACACATCTACAAAGTAGATATTACTGTTCTGTTATATGAATAATTAGTACATAGACTTTCCCTCAATAATTCCATTGCATTTTTGCCTTGACCTGGAGGCAGTGTTTCTATCCCCTGGAATCCCATGGCATTCTCTCTGGACCTCTCTTAGGACATATAGAAATATTTCACCTTTTATTTTACCCAATTACATAAACATAATCCCTCTTACTAAATGGAAATTTTTGAGGGGACAGACCCTATCAAACCCATCGGTATCCCAGACTATGCCTTCTACAGTAAAAATTGAACGTTGCAGTGCATTCATATTTGCTACATGAGCAAATATATCAAATGATAATTAATAGAGGTTTCAATAGGTTTGTTTTTCTTAATAGGAAGGGCTTTTGGTCTTATTTTACACTTAATTCCAATAAAAATTCTAGCAAACTAAGAACACTTAGGAGAATTCGGGCTACTAGAAAAATTCCTTGGATAAGCTGGCAATCCTCAAATTCAAATGAGATCTAATATATAGAATTTCAAAACTCATCTGCAGATGATAATTATGTTGTATAAGTGTCTTTCTTTATTGGCATGTTTAAATTTTTTTTCAGGATTATTTTAGAGCTCCCTAAACTGTCTCCCATACAGCATATGCATTACTCTCCTTTTTTGGAAACCTTATCTTAGGAGTTGATGAGAATCTTTGATATGTCGTCTCCTTCAATGCCCTGCAATTGGCCACATAACTGCTTTGATCACAGTCTGATCTCCCTGTAAACCCCCCCAATGCAAGACTTGTACTGCTGGCTGCCAAGGCCTTTCATTCGGTGTTTTGTGATTGCATGTGCAGGGTGAAACAGCTTTGTCTCTGATGCTGCTGAGTTCTTACTCTTCTGAAGAGTAGTTTGGGAGTCAAACTGTGGCTTTTATTGACTTGTTTGTTATTGGTACATCAAGAGTATATTATAAAGGGTTTTGAGGGTAAACAAAGACCAAACATGAACATTAAGTTACTATAGTTTCAGTGGTTAATTTTAAAGGTTGTTTTCTGTGTGTGTGCTCTGAGAATACTCTGACATTGCAGCAGGAGATACTTGAGGATTCCCAGATCCCAATAATAGGTGAGCCAGGCCATGGAGCACATCTTATTTCAACGTTGAATTCTGAGCACTTAACGTGGTAGCTGGCATATGTTTGTGCTTAAATAGGAAGGTTTTTTTCTTTTGTTTTTCTTCTCCTTGGTTTTTTTACTTCTCAGCTCAAAGGACTCTGAACATCTCAAACTTAACAGATTTCATATGAAAAATAAAACTTGCTAGATACTACTAGAGATCAGGCAGTCGCCTTTCTCCCACAGGGTGATTTGAATGTCCTAGGATCTGGAGAAAGACGCAAGCCCCGCTTCTGGTTTGATGTTGCCACCACGTGGTTTGGAGCTAACTCTTAACTCCTGTTCACTTCTTGTTTTGGAAGTGCCTCTAAGGTTGGATGTCTGACAGCTGGGATGATGGGACATTTAAAACCTATTCAAATATAAGTATTAGAAGATGTTCTCTCACTCATTTGTCATTTAAGATAGAAATATAGAATATCTACCATGTCCCAGTCCCTGTGTTGAGAACTGGGGATAAAAAAGATGAAGACCTAGTCTTTGTCCTCAAGAAGCTTACAGTATAATTGGGCAGGGGAAATACAACAGACTCCAACATGTGCTGATTGCTGTATTAGAGTGAATAATGTGCTCTGGAAGCAGAGAAGGGAGTGAAAAATGTTGCCGGAGGGTTGGGGAAGCATGTGTATTTTGTTGGTGTGCGTACTCTTTTGTCACTGGAAGCCCCGAGGACAATTTTTACACATACTCATTTGGTAAGATAATATTTATAAAATATTTTACTGTCCTCAGATCATAAGGGAAATGATTCATATGGCATAGCAGGACATGAAGCACCAGTCTAACACTGGATTAATACTTGGAAAAGTATTTACAGTTATTACTGTGAAACAACCTCAAAGGATTCTAATTTACTTTGTGACGATGGATGCAAACAGAAGCTTGCTGGACAAACAGCTGTTTCCTCTGACCCAAGAACATCTTCTCCCTGATTTGTGGGGTTAAGAAAACCCTTTTTTTCCCTATACCTCCTCTTTTGTCTCTCCCCCTCCCTCATACTCTCCTATCACCTTCAAGTATTTTTTGAGCACTTGACATGTGTTAGACTGTGTACTAGATACAGAGTATACAAAGATGGATAAAAGCAGTCTAGCAAAGTAGACAAATACACTCTCTTCACTTGGACACATGCTCTAATAGAAGAGTGTGTAATATGCTAGGGATGCTTTAAGGAATAACATGTGCCTCGGGGAAATCTAGCAAGGCTTCTGGGAGGAGGCGGTATTTGAACAAGGTTGTGACAGGCATGCATTACTTCATACATGAAGTCTTATCTAATTAGTATCTGGACCATTTTAACGATCTGTGAAATTATGAGGTGGGTCTTCATAAGAATAATGTACAAATTGTAAATACCCAGAGAAAATGAAAACACTAATTGAAGAAAAAAATATAGGCTCCACTGTTAGTTGCAGCCTTATTTATAATAACTAAGATAGGAAGCCACCTAAGTGTATACTGATAAATGAATGGATTGAGAAGATGTGGTATATACAATGGAATATTACTCAGCCATAAAAAAGCATGAGATCTTGCCATTTGCAGCAACATGGATGGATCTAAAGGGTGCTATGTGAAGTGAAATAAGTTAGAAACATAAAGACACATTATATGATTTCACTTATCTGTGGAATCTGATAAACCAAATAGACCCATAAACACAGAACAAGCTTGGTGGTTGCCAGGGAAAAGGAAAGGGGGGACAGGCAAAATGGAAGAATGGAAGTAGGGGTACAGGCTTCCAGTTCTGCAATATGTCCCAGGGATGAGAGGTACAGCAAAGGGAACTTAGTGATCCTGAAATATCTTTGTATGGTAACAGATGGTAGCTATACTTCTGAGTATAACACACAGACTTGTCAAATCACTGTTGCACAACTGAAACTAATGTAACATTGTGTGTTACATTAAAATTAAAAATTAAAGATTCAATTAAAAATTCTACCCCTGAAATCCTTACATTAAAAATAAAATTATTTTATAAATGTTCTTTTGAAGCATTTTTTTAAAATAAAAGCTGGATTGGCAGAGCCTTCTTGTAAATTCAACGCAAATGGAATTAACACTTGATGCTCTTTGAAGTGTGAAGGGTTACTAAATATTTTTGAAATGCAATTCTAACAACATTCACATAAGATTGTGCAGTCTGTTTAGGTCCAAATCCAAGGGCCCTATTCAGAAAGAAAGACCATAATATGATTCTTTTTTTTCTATGAGTGGGGCAGCAGAACAGTTATTACAGCTTCTAAGATAATCTCTTCTTTGGCTCCTCTTTGTCATTTGCATATGTATACACACACGTCTACATGTGCATATGTACATATACACACACGTATATATGTGCATATGTGTATATACACACATGTCTATATGTGCATATACACACATCTATATGTGTATATACACACACATGTGTACATGTGCATATGTGCAATACACACGTCTGTATGTGCATATACAGTCTACATATGCATATACACACATGTCTACATGTGCATATCCACACAGATACATGTTTTTCTATATATTCTATACACATATAAATATAGAAAAGTATACATATCTCAAGTGTATAACTTAGCTATCACAAAGTGAACATACCTATGTAATAAACTTGCAGACAAGAACCAAAACTATGCCAAAATGTTATAAAATTCCCCTTAAGCCCTTTCTAGTCATTACTTCCACAAAGTTAGCTATCCTGATTTTGAACAGCATTAATTAGCTTTGCCTGTGTGAGAGTTTTAATTAGCTCTACAACTTTGATGTATTTTTTAAGTTTAATAAACATGCAATGTTGTATTAGTTGCAAGTGTACGACATTGATTCAACACTTCTACACATTACTTAATATGCTCACCATGATAGGTATGGTCACTATCTGTAACCATACAATGTTACAGCAATATTATTGGTGATATGCCCTATCTTATATATTTCACCTGTGACTTATAATAGTTTTCTGGTGGAGTCCTTAGGGTTTTCTGTATATATCAATGTCATACGCAAACAGTGACAGTTTTACTTCTTCCTTACCAGTTAGGATGCTCTTTATTTCTTAATTTCTTTTTCTTGTCTAATTGCTAGAGTTAGGACTTCCAGTACTATATTGAATAAAAGTGGTGAGAGTAGATATCCTTGTCTTGGTCCTGATCTTAGAGGAAAAGTTTTCACTTTTCACCACTTAGTCTGATGTTAGCTATGGGTTTTTCATACATGGCCTTAATCATGTTGAGGTTTGTTGCCTCTAAACCACTTTGCTAAGAGTTTTTTTTATCATGAATGGATGTTGCATTTTGCTACATAGTTCTTCTGCATTCATTGAGGTGATCATACGGTTTTTATCTTTCCTCTTGTTAATGTCATGATGTAACACGTTGATTTGGAAGTATTGAACTACACTTGCACCCCTGAAACAAATCCCACTTGACTGAGGTGAATGATTTTTTTAAATGTATTGTTGAAGGGCACCTGGTTGGCTCAATTGGCTAAGCATCCGACTTCAGCTCAGATCATGATCTTGTGGTTTGTGAGTTTGAACCCTGTGTCAGGCTCTGTGCTTACAGCTCAGAGCCTAGATCCTGCTTCAGATTCTGTCTCCCTCTATCTCTGCTTCTCCACCACATTCTGTCTCTTTCTCAAAAATAAACCTTAAATTTTAAAAAAATGTATTGTTGAATTTGGTTTGCAATATTTTGTTGAGGATTTTTGCACCTATGTTCATAAAGGTATTGGCTTGTGGGTTTTTTTTCTCAGTGTCTTTGTCTGGTTTTGGTATCAAAGTAATGCTGGCTGCATAGAATGAATTGGGAAACTTTCCTTCTCTTATTGTTTGGAATACTTGAGAAATTTTAATGTTTATTCATTTTTTGAGAGATGGCACAACAAGGGATGGGCAGGGAGAGAGAGAGACACAGAATCTGAAGCAGGCTCCAAGCTCTGAGCTGTCAGCACAGAGCCTGACATAAGGCTCAAATTCACCAACTGCAAGATCATGACCCGAGCTGAAGTCAGACGCTTAACCAACTGAGCCACCCAGACACCATGGATTTTTGGATTACTTTGAAGAGACTAGGTATTAACTCTTCAGATGTTTGGTAGAATTCAACTGTAAAGCCATCTGGTCCTGTACGCTTGAGAATTTTCTGATTACTGATTCAACATTACTTCTTGATTCAGCTTTGGAAGACTGTATGTTTCTAGGAAATTATCCATTTCTTCAAAGTTGTCCAGTTTGTTGGACATATAATTATTCATGACATTCTCTTATAATCCTTTTGTATTTTATGGTGTCATTTGTTATTGCTCCTCCTTTGTTTCTGATTTTATGTATTTGGGTCCTCTTTTTTTTTTTTTTTTTTTTGATGAATTTGGCTAAAGGTGTAACGATTTTGTCTATCTTTTAAAGAACCAGTTCTTGGTTTCACTGATCTCTTCTATTTTTTGTATCTGCTTAACTTATTTCTGCTCTAATATTTATTATTTCCTTCCTCCTAGCTTTCAGCTTTGTCCTTTTTTCTAGCTCCTCTAAGCATAAGGTTAGACCATTTGAGATTTTTCTTCTTAAAATAAGTTTGTACTGCCATAAATTTCCCTCTTAGAACTTCTTTTGCTGTGTCCTTTTGACTGTTCTGATTTTAATATGTCTTCATGTATTTTTTTATTTCCTCTTTGGTTTCTTGGTTGACCCACTGGTTGTTCAGAATCCTGTTGTTTAGCTTTCGTGTGTCTGTGTTTTTTTCCAGATTCTTTCTTGTAATTGATTTCTAGTTTCATATTGTTGTCAGAGAAGATGCTTGATTAGGATTTCAGTGTTCTTAAATTTACTGAGACTTGTAGCATAACATATGATCTATTCTGGGGACTGTTCCATGTGCACTTGAAAAGAATGTGTACTCTGCCATTTTGGAATGTCCTGTTCTGTATATATCTGTTCGGGCTATCTGGTCTGTCATTCAAAGCCATTTTTTTGCTGAAAATCTGTCTGGGTGATCAATCTAGTAATATAAGTAGGGTGTAAAAGTCCCAAACCATTATTATATTACTGTCAATTTCTTGCTTTATGTCTATTAATATTTTCTTTATATATCTAGGTGCTCCTATGTTGGGTGCAATGGTATTTATAATTGCTGTATGCTCATTGTATTGATCCCTTTATCATTGTGTAATGCCTTTCTTTGTCTCTGGCTACAGTCTTGGTTTTATTTATTTTTTTTTTAATATGAAATTTATTGTCAAATTGGTTTCCGTACAACAGCCAGTGCTCATCCCAACAGGTGCTTTCCTCAATGCCCATCACCCACCCACCTCTCCCTCCCATCCCCCATCAACACTCAGTTTAGTCTCAGTTTTTAAGGGTCTCTTATGATTTGCCTCCTTCCCTCTCTGTAACTTTTTTTCTCCCTTCCCCTCCCCCATGGTCTTCTGTTACATTTCTCAGGATCCATATAAGAGTGAAAACATATGGTATCTGTCTTTCTCTGTATGACTTATTTCACTTAGCATAACACTCCTGTTCCATCCACGTTGCTACAAAAGGCCATATTTCATTCTTTCTCATTGCCACGTAGTATTCCATTGTGTATATAAACCACATCTTCTTTATCCATTCATCAGTTGATGGAAATTTAGGCTCTTTCCATAATTTGGCTATTGTTGAAAATGCTGCTATAAACATTGGGGTACAAGTGCCCCTATGCATCAGCACTCCTGTATCCCTTGGGTAAATTCCAAACAGTGCTATTGCTGGGTCATAGGGTAGGTCTATTTTTAATTTTTTGAGGAACCTCCACACTGTTTTCCAGAGAGGCTGCACCAATTTGCATTCCCACCAACAGTGCAAGAGAGTTCCCGTTTCTCCACATACTCTCCAGCATCTATAGTCTCCTGATTTGCTCATTTTGGTCACTCTGACTGGCATGAGGTGGTATCTCAGTGTGGTTTTGATTTGTATTTCCCTGATGAGGAGCGACGTTGAGCATCTTTTCATGTGCCTGTTGGCCATCTGGATGTCTTCTTTAGAGAAGTGTCTATTCATGTCTTCTGCCCGTTTCTTCACTGGATTATTTTTTGGATGTGGAGTTTGGTGAGTTCTCTATAGATTTTGGATACTACCCTTTGTCTGATATGTCATTTGCAAATGTCTTTTCCCATTCTGTTGGTTGCCTTTTAGTTTTGTTGATTGTTTCCTTTGCAGTGCAGAAGATTTTATCTTCATGAGGTCCCAATAGTTTATTATTGCTTTTAATTCCCTTGCCTTTGGAGATGTGTCAAGTAAGAAATTGTTGCGGCTGAGGTCAGAGAGGTTTTTTCCTGCTTTCCCCTCTAGGGTTTTGATGATTTCCTATCTCACATTCAGGTCCTTTATCCATTTTGAGTTTATTTTTGTGAATGGTGTAAGAAAGTGATCTAGTTTCTTCTGCATGTTGCTCCCAGCACCATTTGTTAAAGAGACTCTTTAACAAATTCTCCAGTTCTCCCAGAGAACTGGACTCTTCTCTTTTGTTAAAGAGACTCTTTTTTCCATTGGATATTCTTTCCTGCTTTGTCAGTCTTGGTTTTAAAGTCTGTTTTATCTGATAGAAGTATTATTATCCTAGCTTTTTTTTTTCCTTCTATTTGTATGGAATATACTTTTCCATCCCTTCACTTTCATTCCATTTGTGTCTGTAGGTCTGAAGTGAACCTCTTGTAGGTAGCATATGGTGGATGAGTCTTAGTTTTTTTTATCTGTTCCATCACCATATTTCTTTTGATTGGAACATTTAGTCCATTTAAATTTATAGTGATTATTGATAGGTATGTACTTATTGCCATTTTGTTACTGTTTTCTGGTTGTTTTTGTAGTTCTTCGGTGTTCCTCCTTCTCTTGTTCTCTTCCCTTGTGGTTTAATGGCATACTTTAGTATTATGCTTGGCTTTATTTCTTCTATTTTTTTGTGTTACCTATATTTTTTATTTGTGATTACCATTATGTTCATATAATATCCCATGTGTATGGAAGCATTTATTAAAATGATGGTTGCTTAAGTTTGAGCACCTTCTAAAAGCACTAAATTTTTAGTACCCCTCCATGTTTTATTTCTATGATGTTATATCTTATTTTGTATATCCCTTTAGAAAACATTTTTGTAGATGTAGTTGATTCTACTTTGGCATTTTAACCTCCATACTGGTTGTAGAAATGATTACTACCTATACTATGTTTTTTATCTGTGAAATTTCTTGTTGCAAAATTTTTCCTAGTTATGGCCACTTACTTCAGGTTAAAGAATTCCCATTAACATTTCTTGTAAGGCTGATTTAGTGATGGTGAACTCCTTTAATGTTTTCTTGTCTGTGAAACTCTTTTATCTCTCCTTTTATTCTGAATAACATCGCCAGGCAGAGTAGGTTGGTTGTAATTTTCTTCTTCCCTTTTAGTACTTTGTAGGTCAGGAAGGAGTGACAGGATACAGTCAAATTTTTTTCTGAATGGTCAGTTGATAAATTTATGGGCTTTCTCTTATGCAACTTTTCTCTTGCTGCTTTTAAAATTCTTTACCATTACTTTTTGCCATTTTAATTGTTAAATTTCTTGGTGTGGACCTCCTTGGGTTCATATTGTTAGGACCTCGGTTTATGGATTAGGATATCCATTTCCTTGACCAGTTTAAATAAGTTTTCAGCTATTACTTCCTCAAATTTTCTCTTTCATTTCCTCCCTTTCTCTTTCATTTCCTCTTCTGGGATCCCTGTCATATGAATGTTTTTAGGCTTAATGAAGTCTGAGTTAGCTTAACTTATTCTCATTTTTTCCTTTTATGCTTTTTACTGTTCAGCTTGGTTGCTTTCCATTACTGTCTTCCAGATTGTGATCCATACTTCTGCAGCTTCTAATGTGCTGTTGATGTCTTCTAGTATATCTTTCATTTCAGTTTTTTTATTCTTCAGCTCTGACTGGTGGTTCTCTACATTTTCTCTGTTGAAATTCTTCTGGAGATCATTCTTTTCTTGAATCCATGGAGTATCTTTAAGACCATTAATTTGAACTCTTTATCAGGCATATCACTTATCTATATTTTATCTTGCTCTTTTACCATGATTTTTCATTTGGAAAATGAAAAATTCCTTTGTCTCCTCATTTTATCAAACCCACTGTGTTTGTTTCTATGTATTAGGTCAGTTATATATCCTTGTATTGAAAGCAGTGATCTTGTATAGAAGAGGTGTCGTGGTGCCATATATTCTAATTCCCCCTAGTCACAAGCATCAGGTGCTCCAGGAGTGTCCCCTAGTGTCCCACACAAGTAGAGTGGGCCACTTGTGCCCATTGTGGTGTGTCTGAGCTGTGATTGCCTTCAGCTCAGCTGGCTGTGGTGACCTGCTTTGCCTTGTGTGGGTGCTCTGGGTGGCAGAGTTTGTCCCTGTGCTATTGAGAGACCCATCTGAAGCTGCCATGGGGTTCTTGGTGGGCAGGACTGGCAGTCAATGTGTCTGCAATTGGCCATGTGCCACAGTTGTGGGCACACTGGATTGCAGGGCTTATTCTCTGCATAGCCAGCTAAAAGTCTGGGCCACTGAAACTGTGAGCCGACTGGTATGGGGTTATCTCTCCTTCTCCCCAGGTCAGGCTTCTTTTTGGAATGGCACCAGTTCCTGATACATGTCCCTGCAGGAGCTGCTTTGGAGGGATATCTACTGCAGTAGTCAAGTTGAATGGGGTGGGTCTGTGGGACAACAAGAGGGGGTGGGGTGGAGTGGTGGTGCTAGCAAGGTAGATTGTGTTAGAACTGACTCCCACAAGTGTTTGGATATCTAGGCTAGGGAAGGGGAAGAGAAATGGCACCTTCCAGCATTTTTATTCATGGAGAAATCTCCTGAAGATCTCTGCCCTTCTAGCACATGTTCTGAGATTACTCAATAAATCTCCTTCATATATACGGCAGGCACTTTTCAAACTGCTGCTTCTGTGCTATGTTTTGAGCCAAGTTATTTATTATGCTGTTCTTTAAGGGTGGGGATTCCATTTCCTATTTTCCTCTGGCTCTCCTGATGTTAAGCCCTACTCTTATTCAAAACCAGATGTTATGAAGACTCCTCTTCCCTGTGTAGGTCCCCACTGCCACAGGTGCCTGGAATGGAGTCTGATCCTCTTGATTCTCTGTGGTGTCTCTCCTGTTTGTGGTTAGTCTTGCCCACGGTTTGATTCCCAGCTGCATCTCTGCACTTTCTTCCCTTTTCAATGTAGCCTCTTCCCAATGATTAACTGTGGAACGTCAATTCTGCCAGTCTTCAGGTAGTTTTCAGAGTTAGTTACATAGATGTAGCTGTTTTCTCAGTATGTCCACGGGACAAGGTGGGCTTAGGATCCTCCTACTCTGCCATCTTCCCAATAGCCTCCGAAATCTTTGATATATTTCTTAATGCTTGCTTTAAAGTTGGCAACATTCATCTTTATTTTAGTCTATATTTAAGTAATATTATACCATTTTATTATAATACTAAAACCTTGCTACTTGCATTTTTCCCTTCTATCCTTCTTGCTGCTGTTTTTAGAATTCTTATCTATAAATAGATTTTAGGTTCCCAAACATCATTATTATATTTTGTGGACAATGATATTTTATAGACATTTAAAAACAAGAAAACAAATATCTCTGGGATTTATCTCCAAGTTACCCTCTCTAGCTTTCTTCATTTCTTTGTATAGATTCAAATTTCCATTTTTTATTCTTTTCCTTTGGCTTGAAGAATCTTGTTTAGTGTATTTTGTGTTGTAGGTTTGCTGCTGCTGAATCCTTTCTGGTTTTGATTGTCTGAAATGGTATTTATTTTGCCTTTATTTTTGGAGGATAATTTTTGCTGGGTATAGAATTTTAAGTTAATAGTTTCTCTTTGTGTTTTAGCATTTTAAAAATATTGTTCCGTTGTATTGTCCCTTCCATTATTTCTGATGCAGAGTCCATATTGATTCTTGTTTCTTTGTATTTTTTTCTATGAAGCTTATTTTAAGGTTTTCTTATTGATAGTGAACAATTGCACTACATGCATTTTTATGGTTTGCTTTGTATTCACCCTTAATGTTTATTTAACCTCTTGGATATAAGGGTTTGTATAATACCAAATTAGGAAATATTTTGACCAGTATCTCTTTAATAACTCTGCCTCTTCTATTTGAAACATCAATTATTTGTATATTAGACCACTTTATATTATTCCACATGTCACATCAGTTTTGTTCATTTCTTTGAGCTGTGTGTGCATGTGTGTGTGTGCACGTGCACTTCATTTTGAGTAGTTTCTATTGCTCTGAATTGAAATTTATGGATATTTCATTCTCCAATGTCTTATTTTCTGTCAGGACGACCCAGTGATATATTTTTTTTTTATTTTAGGTATTGTCATTTTCATCTCGGAATGCTCTTTAAATCTTTGAATATGAGGGATGTCTAGGTGGCTCAGTCAGTTAAGTATCTGACTTTGACTCAGGTCATGATCTCACGGTTTGTGCGTTCGAGCCCCACATTGGGTTCTGTGCTGATAGCTCAGAGTCTGAAGCCTGCTGCAGATTCTGTGTTTCCTTCTCTCTCTGTCCCCCACCCCTCGCACTCTGTCTGTCTCTCTCTCTCTCTCTCTCAAAAATTAAAAACAAAATTTAAAAAATCATGATTATAAATGGTACTTCAAAGCCTAAAGAGAGGCTGTCATCTCAGGCAAGGGCAGCAAAGGCTAAAATAATTGAATGAGATTACATTCTCATTCTAAAAAGCTTCTGCACAGATAAGGAAACTATCAACAATGCAGCCTATTGAATGAGTGAAGATATTTGCAAATTATACATTTGATGAAGCGTTAATATCCAAAGTACATAAAGAACTTACACAACTTAATATTTTTTTAAAAATTCCCCCCAAACCCTAAACAACCTGACTAAAAACTGGGTAGAGGACTTGAACAGACATTTTCCCAAAGAAGACCTATAGATGGCCAACAGGCACATGACAAGATGCTCAACATCACTAATGATTATGGAAATGCAAATTAAAACCACAGGTATCACCTCACACTGGTCAGTATGGCTGGTATCAAAAGGAATGGTAAAAATTTCTGGTGAGAATGTGGAGAAAAGAAACCTTTTGTGCACTGCTGATGGGAACATGAATTGGTGCAGCCACCATAGAAACCATATGAAATGTCCTTATATTAAAAAATAGAAATACCATAGGATCCAACAATTCCTCTCCTGGATATTCATCTGACAAAAATGAAACCACCAATTTGAAGAGTTAGATGTATCACTCTGTTCATTGCAGCATTATTTACAATTGCTAAGATACGGAAACAACTTGCATCCATTAATAGATGAATGAGTAAAGAAGATGAGGTATGTGTACACACACACATATATATTCATGATGAAATATTACTCCGCCATGAATAGGAATGAAATCCTGCCATTTGTGGTTGCATGGATGGACCTAGAAAGTATTATGCTAAGTGAAATAAGTCAAAAGTGAAAGACAAATACTGTATGATTTCACTTACGTGTGGAATTAAAAAATAACAAACAAAAAAAATAGATGAGACCGATAGATACAGGAAGAAAACTGTTTGTTGTCAAAGAGGGGGAGGGTTTGGGGAGGTAGTGAAATAGGTGAAGGTGATTAAGAAGTATAAACTTTCAGCTGTAAAATAGGTCATGGGAATATAATGTACAGCCCAGGGAGTGTAACCAGTAATATTGCAATAATTTTATATGGTGACAGATGGTAACCAGACAACATGGGGGTCCTTTTATAATATATAAAAGTATCAAGTCACTATGATGCACACCTGAAATTAATATGTCAGTTGTACTTCAAAAAATACTACCTACAGTTAAATTATCAGCATTTACATTTTGAAACTTGATAACTTACCTAGGATTGGAAATTTGGGACTTGATGTGTATTATAAAATTAGCATATGTACATCTTATTGATATGCTTTGATATGAGGGAATTTGAAATGTTTTATCAAAATTAGGCTGATAATTTTCTTTTTGTCATTTAATATTTTACATACAATCATACAATAAACACTTCTTGGGTAGCTTCTTTCACTCGGTATTATGTTTGAGATTTATCCATATTTTTGTGTTCAGTGGAAGACCGTTCACTCATTACTTGATTCAATGACACAAATATACCATAATTCTTTTTCTAGGCTACTTGTAATGGGCTTCTTATAGGATTTAACTCAAAATCAGAAAAGGGAAGGAAACCAATATTTGCAGAGCTACATGCCAAGTGATTTCTTCATAGGATGGCTGCCCGTTACATAGTATTGCTAAGGACCAGGCATTGTTGTAAGTGCCTTTACAAATATTAAACTCAATCATCACAACTATCTTATAGTATAAGTGATTTTCTTATCACCATCCAAATTTCCACATCTGGATACTGAAGGAAGATTATATTCTGGACTAAAGTCCCACAGAGAAATTGTATGACCTTGTATTTGAGTGCAGTTAGTTTGGCCTTAAAGGACTTGCTCTTCATTTTGCCATATTGTCTGTGCACAAACAAACCATTAAATTTATACTCATTTAGTTATTACTGCTAGATGCTATCTCCATTTTGTGGTTTAGTGAGCACACGTATAAAGTTTGTCCAGTGAATGAGTCAGGTCTATCACTCTCCTGTTTGCTACTGTTATTTCAATTTTTTTCATTTATTATCTTGAAATAATTGTAGGTTTACAAGGATTTTCAAAGATAGAACAGAGTCTCATGTACTTTTTTCCTAATCTCCTCAATGGTAATCTTTTTCTATAACTAAAGATCACTGTCAAACCAGGAAATTGATATTGGTGTGGTCCACGAACCAAGGTTGATTTTATGATGGTTTCTAAACCCTCTCTGAAAGTTCTGACAGAGTGAGACAATTGGTTTTCTTTTCTATAGATAAAGGGTGGGGATGGGGGGAAACTAAAACCACCAAAAAATACTGTGATTCTAGCAATGAAATCCTCATACTTCCATACCTTAAAAAAAAAAAAAAAAAAAAAAAAAAAGCACATTCACCCCTGATTAGTTTAATGGCAAAACTGGCCAGCAAAATGTTCTCATACAGTGTAACTCTATTATATACTAAAATCTCTCTTCCATAAAAGGAGAGGAGCTAATTTGTGAATCTGTAAAGATAGAGATGTAGGTCCTCCTGAATCCATGAAAGCAGTACCTATGTGAGAAATTATACAATGGGATGCCAGATTCTAAAACGTATTGCAGGAGTATTGCTTGTCTAACCTCCCTCAGAAAATTGATGGCTGGCCTCTTTCTAAAAGTTTTCCATTCAGTCTATGGTAGGAACTTTTGCTCTGCGATATTACAATTCTAAAGATCTTTTCATGGAATTCACTAAAAACTTAGATTCATTGCTCAGGAATGAGTATAAAACCATTTAGTCTATAAGGCAAGAGAGATCTGCATTTGCTCCTGTTAGGTCGTAAAGCAATCTCCCCTCAGGTATTCCAATAGCTATAGCTGCATAAGAATGAGAACTTTGATATGTTCACAAAAATAAATCTTTGTAGCTTTTCCCAAGGCGGAAGACCAAGACCAGTCCCATGTTTCTTTGAAATTTGAAAACCAAATTCTAGCCTCTATTTAATACAGAGCCCAAGCTGTTCTGCCCGGCCCATCCATTTACTTATGTTTTACATTTATAGAGCACCTTTCCTCCAAAGCAACATCCTCGTCAGAGCTGGTTCTTGGAGGAACAATTGATCACAGGGATGTTGTGGAGCTGGCGGGGTAAGCAGTATATCCTTTGTTACTTAAAGCGTGATTACTGTAGGAAATTTCTAAAATCTTGGAAAGAAGTGAAATTTTTCGAGTTCTTTATTATAACCTACTTGGAGCCCTAAACAATAATGCTTTTGTTATTAACTCGTAACAGTTCTATAACAAATTAAAGTAGGAAAAGTTTCTTATTTGCCAATTTAAACAAGATAGGAGGAGTAAAAATAAAAACATCTCTGGGTTATCGGAATCAGATTTTGGCAGATTTGCAGACATTTTGATGTGTAGATATATCTCAGTCTTTCCAAGCTCTTTCCAAGTGTCATACCTCCTTTTCCCAGCAAGGAGGAAGAAATATCAGGCAAAATTCAGAACTTTGAAAACACATTGCAATTATTTTTGAGTTTGGGAACACAGTCTCCCTGACCCATATGATGACAGGAGATATTAGCATAGAGATGCAGACATTTCCATCTCTCCATTCTTGCCCTGAGAGCGCACTGCCACGTTTTTTCACAGCAGATAAACACAGAAGTGCTTTAAATTATTGCCAGAACAGGTTGAAGGGGCAGGTGAAGGAATATCATAGGTGAAAGAGCATTAAACCAAGAGTCAGGAAACTTGACATGTGACTCTGGATAATTTATTTGTTACTACTAGCCCTTAGTTTCCAAATTTATACAATAAAATGGAAATCCTAGATTAGTTCGTCAGTCATTTCCCCATGCAGCCTTCTAGGAAACTCCATTCTCAAAAATCCTGGTAAAGATCAAGTATATGATAGAATCAAATCATGTCACCAAATTTT
Source organism: Panthera tigris (assembly GCF_018350195.1). Taxonomy (NCBI): domain Eukaryota; kingdom Metazoa; phylum Chordata; class Mammalia; order Carnivora; family Felidae; genus Panthera; species Panthera tigris. Next base: position 48,997,162 of record NC_056667.1, on the reverse strand, counting down.
CATTTATCATTTGTAAGTGAAGTACAGTTAAACTTAGTCAACATTCAAAAAATATTTGTTGCATATATTGGATAACTACTATATGTCAGATGTTATGCTAGCTGACTCAAACATAAGTGTAAGAAAGAGACACAAGGGCCCCTCAGTGAAAGACCACTTATAATCCAGGGAGATAGAAATTAAGTGAAAAGCAAACAAATTCTTAGTTGTAATTGTGATAAAAGCTATGAGAGCAACACAGGCTGTTACTGAGAGCTTAGGACAGAATTTGGCTATCTAAGCCAGGTACACGGTTTGCTGGCTTTTATTAAAATTTCTTTTAGATATTCTGAAAGAATATGAAGTGAAAAGCATATTTATCTCACATACTTGTTTTAGGAACAATCGGAGAATACAGGGCTACAGTTTATAAAGTACCCTTTATAGCACTGTTTACACCCTGAAACAATGTATGCAAGCAGTAAATTATGTCCTAGTAAAAGCCCCCTGAAATCATGCTTTACCTCTATGTTACAAAACATGGAGCATTTCACCTGGTTCCTTGCTTTATTTTGGTGTCTTTTTTTTCCCCAGACTATATTTTCAAAGATACTGGAATAGTGAAAAGTCTTGGATGATAGAGATAGTGTTTCCTTCTGGAAAAGGTTTACTTACTTATAACCTTGGAAGATAATGATAATATCTCCCCCTGAAGTAAAGACAGGCATGCTTACTGTCCATTATAATAAAGATCATGCTCTCCCACTCCCTGTAGAAAGGGGAGGCACATTTATTGCTCACTTAAAAAGATCTGAGTTCTCCGGGCTCAGGGTTCCTTCCCTGTGACACAGACTCCTGGTTCACAATCCTTTGTGAATCCAAATGTGCAGTTAACATTTGGCCCTTTTCCTGTCATGCTGTTGGAATTGGGTCTTAGAGAGCAACACAAAAATTGCTGATAATCTAGCTGCTGATGTCGCTCTGAGTAACAAACTGTCCTTTGTCTCATGTCTACCAGCAACATCCATGAAATTGTGACAAGCTAACATGGTGGTTTGCAAGTAAGGCATAATTTTAGACCCTTTGAAGTTTTTAATACTGGCTGATAAAGATGTAGGAACAAAAGTTTTCGTCATTTTGGCTCAGGATGGCAAATACTAAAGTATATACAGATCAAGTATTTGAGTCTTACTGAAACAACTGTGACTTGGAAGAGGTCATGATTCTTGCTTTAAAAAGTTCCTTTCGGAGGTGCCTGTGTGGCTCAGTCAGTTGAGTGTCCAAATCTTGATTTTTGCTCAGGTCATGATCCCAGAGATGTGTGATCAAACCCTGTGTCAGGGCTGAGCTCCAGGCTCCGCACAGAACCTGCTTGAGATTCTTGTGCTCTGTCTCTCCCTCTGCCCCTCCCCACCTTGTGCATGCGTGCAAGCTCTCCCTCTAAAGAAATGTTTTTTTTTTTTTTGTTTTTTGCAGAAGGGATTACCTATTTCAGTAATGAATTTACTAACTCATGCTCAGTAGATACGTATTCTGATTATACCATGCAAAGAATTTTACATACATAACTTCTTTCACTCTTGAGAGAAACCAATGAAGTAAGACGCATCAAATCTCAGGCTTTAGACAGCCATAGCTACTGTCTCTTCTCATCTTGCTCTGGGCTTCTTGGTCCTTCCACAACTTTTTTCCACATGGTTACTCTAGTTCTTACCTTATCCATGTGGAACAGCTTAGGGTCTCAGAGCAATGCAAGATTCCAGATAAAACTCCATGGCACTGTTTTCTTCTTCAATGACTGGCATTCTGTGGATGGGCCCTCCTTGTCAGCATGCACAGACATGAGAAAGTCAACTCTCTGTGAGGATACACTTCGTTTAACTTTACCTCTGACCTTAATGAACTCAGGCCAAAACAAATCCATACCATCCCAGACAAACCAGAGTCCTTTTCCCAAAACTCATTATTTGTTGTTACAGTAGAGTAAAAGTATTTTTCTGAAGCCAAGTGTATTTTGGGGTCAGTTTCCTTGATTTTGAGTATAAATGTTAGTGCTAATATGTACTTTTGTATGCCTATCAATTGCCACAAACTGCATTATGTGCAATACATAATCTCAGTTTTCATAATAACACAAAAGAAACTTGTTCCATCAGGATTAAGCAAATTGCAGTATAGTTAAGCAGTAGAATTTAGTCATTAAAAGCTTTGGTTCTGGAATCAGGCTGGATACAGATTTAAATTCTTGTTCCACCTTCTACTAGCTTTGATGACTCAATTGCTAAGCCTGTTTCCTACATGTGTAAGGAGAATAAGAATACCTATTTTATAAAAATATGGTGAGGATTTAGTAAGTATGCTTCCAGATGTGTTGAATAATGTTTTCTGAATAGTAATTGCCCAATAAATGGTTGCTGTTATTAATCCCAAGTTAAGGTAAAAAGTGAGTCCATGACTACCGAGACTACCAGATAAACTACAGGACGTGCAGTTAAACTGAACTTCAGGTAAAAAAAAATATAAAATAAAATAATTTCTTTAGTATGAGTAAATTGCAAATATTGAATGGGACATCCTAATGCTAACTCTGATAAAATTTATTGGTTTTCTTTGCCTCTGGTCCTGCTTTGGAAAGGCTCTCTGGGTTTTTCTGGCCTTGTTTCCCAGCTACAATTTTTACGGCCCTTTCTGCTCCTTTAGCTTGTGTATCTCCCAGACAACTCAAACTCACAGAGCCCTCCTTGTCACCCAGCAGGAGTGGGCTTTCTGGTATTACAGGGGGGAAAAGGTATACTCAGTCCTCAGCTGCTTGCACATCTTGTGGAAAACACTATAGTTGGTCTTATGGAAGCTTTTGAGCATCTTTTTCCTCTGGTTGATGCTTATGAGCACATAGTGCTTGTGGGCTTTGTCCTTGCGAAATTTCTCATGCATTCTTCATAATTGCAAATCTTGACAGGGCAACAATTCCAGCCTCCAGGGAGCTGGTGTCCTCAGGGTCCACCACAATCTTATTCGTCAACTGCTCTTGCTTGATTTTTAGCTGCTGCTTCTAGTTGGCCATTTCCAAAGACAAGAATCTTCTTACAGCATTATCCAACTTCTCAATTTCAGGAATGTTCTGGTAGTCTTTGAGCAGCATGGAAGGGGGAAGGTTATCTTCTTGGCCTGGTTGGGCTGATTTCTGGGTGGCATATCTGTGAAGAGCCAGGAGGATGATGCCCCAAGGAGGAGAAGGAAGGCTCCACCGGTGGGAGGGAGGCCTGGCACATGCTCTGCCTGGCAGCCCAAGGACTGGGACCTGAGCAACCCCAGGACCTTACATGCCATCTTCTGTATGCTGACTTGTGACCCCACAGGGTCAGCACCAAGGCTGCCGTCCCTTTTGTAGCATGGACTGGGTTCAAATTCCTTCTTCTTCTTCTTTTTTTTTGATATTCCAATGTAGCTAGATATGTTATAGTTTTATTTCCTAAATATGATCACCCTAGCTCAAGGTTAATTTCTCCCAAAGACCGTACTCTGCCCATTGGCCCATTAAAGGAAAATTGGTTATTTCTATACTGTCAACACATTTTTTATCATACATTTCTATTTCCTTTGTTTCTCACTACTTTTTAACTGCTATTGGAAAGTAACTGAGAGAAGGAAGATGTGAAGAAATTAAAATTGCACAATATTGTTAGTATCCCTGGCAGAATTTAAGGAAATGGAAGAAGCTGAATTAAATGCTACAAAAAAAAAAAAATTTGAGGTGCTAACTTTACTTGGGAAGCTTGTCTTGAGTTCTCCATGTGGGGTTAGTTACCCCATCTGTGTGTCATACAGTACTCAGAAACGCTGCTATGTCACTTTATCACCAAGGTTCTCAAAGATGGGCTATCACCCTTGGAGAGCTTGGTAAACCAGAGATTGCTGGGCCCCATTCTCAGGGATTCTGATTCAGTAGATCTGGGGCGGGCCTTGAAGAATCTGCATCTAACATGGTTCTGTGTGCTGTTGATCCCATTAGTCCAGGGGCCACACTGTGGACTTGGCTTCTACTCTGTCAGTTTACTCCTTTGACTACAATGGTGAGATCTTTAATGAAGCTAGCATTGACTTCCCAAAATTCAATTTTCTGAAAGTCAATTCACCAAAGATCAGCTCACTAACTCATTGCGGATTTGTTCTCAGTATGTTTAGTTTGTCTTTGCCCTGTCTCTGTTCTGCCCATGTTTCTGCCCTAGTGTAGGCCCTGAACAAAATATGGCTGCAGTGAACTCCTCTAGATTCTATGTTTGTCGGACAATCTCTGTGGCTGGCCCAGAGGTGGGCACCCAGGGTGGATAGGGCATATATCCACCACTAGATGTTAAATAATATGCGCGCGCACGCACACACATACACACACTTATTAAAAGGAAAACACATCCCACTATCTAAAGGACAGGTGCAAAAAGTAAGCACAAAAGTAAAATAAATTTTTTTTTCATTTGGTGAAATAAGCTTTCGTGGATTTAGTCCCTTAGTGAATTGATAGGAGACTGTTGTTGTTGTTCCCATGTTGCCGTTAAACTGACTTTGATCTTTTCTTGGGGAAGAAATTGTCTTGTTTATAGAACCACGATACATTAAACAATATGTAACATTTATAAGTACTTAATTTTTTCTAATTATTGAATAAATGTGTTTATACAACTCAATTAGCCATGATATTCTTGAATCTTATGACTAATGAAGGAATATGGTTCAAATATCAGATTGGAAGAAAATTAGCAGGTTTTTTTTTTTTTTCTGTAAGGTGAGCCAAAAAGTTACCATTATTTGATTCAGTGTAATATTTCCAAATGAAAAGTGTGTTTCTCGGGAGTAGCTTTTGTTCTTTGAGACTATGATTCAGTAAATTCTAATTTTCTTCTGGCTACAATTCTTGTACTGATTTAAAGTGCAAGGATGTTAGAGAAGTTAGAAATGGCATTGGGGGGAAAAAGTCAAAATCAGGTTGTCTACATTATTACTCTGCCTCTTGAAGCTACAGTAATGTGGGTTTTTTTCTGCTGAGCTGGAAGACTTCTGGTTATAGTGTAAGATATGTCAAGGAGATGATGATGATCACAATTAATTTGAGGAGCTTAAATAACACCCAGTTGAACATGTGGAAGACAGAACTGCTGTGTCTCGATGTGCCACAAATTAGGAATTTCCTTTATCTCTTTCCTACATAGTTTGGGAAGAAAGTATTATATGTTCTGGAAATCTTTCAAAAACTAATAACCTTCTCAAAGTCATCTTACATCATAGAATCTCATAATTGGAAGGGACTTGAAATATTACAGGGCTAAAATACACTTAAAATAGAACTTCTTTTTGGTATTATCCCTGCCTATTTTTCTCTCAAGTGACAGGGAGCTCACTACTGTCCAAAGCATCTACACAAGAGGTTTAGTTGCAATAAAATTCTTTTTGTCTTGGGCTAAAATCTGATTTTACTTTCCAATATTGATAGTTCATTTATTCACTTACTAATTTATCTCAACGTGTACAGTCATAACCTTTCTCTGAGCAGGGAATAGGCACTGGCCTACAAAGTTGGAAAGCTATGGTCTTTGGTCTCTATTATCTTTTAGTTTAGTGGGAAAAGAAACATGGAAGTAAATACTCTATAAAGAAAGATTGATTTAATGAAGGTACATACAAAGTGCAGTGAGTACTTAATAGAGTCCCTAAATCAGCCTTGCGGGGGATGGAAGAAGGCATTAGGAGTAGGTAATACTTTACTACTGGAACAATAAGTTGTATTGTAGGCAGGGAAATACCATGTACAAAGGCCAAGATAGGAAAATCTGTTCTGGAGCATAGACAGTGTACGTATGCATTGGAGGTGGTAGGAGGAGGAAGTTGGAAGCTGCAGAAATGGAAGTTCACAAAGAGGGACATGCAAATAGGAACCGAGTATTCGAAGGAGTTTATTTTTTACCCTGTGGGAGGCACTGAAAGATATTAAGAAGTAACACAATTATATTTTCTTATAAAAAAAAAACCCACAAACTTTGGGAACACCCTATAAAATACGTTAGTGTGAGATGGGACCAAATAGAGACATGAGAAGCTCATTGCAATTGTCCAGACCAGACTAGAAAAAAAGTAGAAGGGAGAGGGGTGAATAGATTTGAAATGTATTCATTGACTAGTTCCAGAATAATTGAGAAGATTTGATGACTGTTTTTGAAGTAAAAGGGAGATGAACCATATTTCACATGAATTCAAGTTTTGTGAATTAGATCCTTACTCCTCATGGACCAGCAGCATGGGTATTCTCAGGGAATTTGTTAAAAATGCAGACTTTTGGGCCTCACTCTAGACCTACTGAGTCAGAATCTGCATTTTAACTGGATCCCCAGGTGGTGCTTTTGTATACTGAAGCTTGAGAAGCACTCTCTGAAACAAAAGATTGGACAAGAATGCCATACCTTGAAGCACAAAGCCCCCAGAGGAAAACACAGTAGGTTCTTTTCAGGGCTTAATTGTTCAGAGTCAGAGAGAGGGGATAATTTCAGTTTAGGCATATTGAAGAGTTTGATCTGTCTGTGGAAATCTGACTGAACAAGCCATTATATACAGGACCTCAGAGCTCATGGTGAATAGCATTTCAACAACCAACAGATCATAGGAAACAGTGAAAATTAAGATATTGGAGGAGATTGCCCCAAAATGTAGGCAGCCTGCAATCCATTACTTTATGACACTGATTTTAGGTTCCTAATCATTGAAAAGAGAACATTTTCAAGTCTGTTTCTTTGATTTGAACCATTTGGTAGCTAGTCTGCAAAGATAGTCTCAAACAATCCTTCCCTTCTTACATGTCCATGCTACTCTTCACATTAAGAGGTGGGGGCTTATTTACCTTCTCCTTGAAACTGTACTGTCCTTAAGACTGGCTTTGCCAAAGAGGAGGCATCAGAAGTGACCTCCAAGCCCTTCCAAGCCCAGGCCTTAAGAGGATGAGCACCATGGGGCACCTGGCTGACTCAGTCATAAGAACTGTGTGACTCTTGATCTGGGGGCTGTGACTTCAAGCCCCATGTTGGCTATAGAGATCACTTAAATAAATGAAACTTAGAAGATGCTCCTCATCCTTTTTTAAAATTTCCTCAAAAGTCTAAGCAGTGTGGAGAGGACATGTGGAAGAAAACTGAGACACTACTATCATCATAAACTGCTGAACTCCCAGCTGACAGCACCAAATGCAGCCATGTGAATAGCCCATCTTGGATGTGCCAGCCTAGTCAAGGGCCAGACGGCTGCAGCCCCAGCAGACCTCACATGCAATAGAACTGCCAGGCTGAAATGAGTTCAGTCAACCCACAGGGCCATCATATTTAGCAAAACAGATTTTGTTTTAGGCAGTTAAGTACTGGGGTTGATTTGTTACACAGTAATGAATAATAGAAACCATTTAGCTCCTCACATTTTTTAAATAATGTTACCTCTGGGCAGTTAGTTGGACACAGGGCAGGCAGGCTTCCATTTGAAAATGAATGGAAAACATGTTTACATACATGTTAATACATGATAGATGAAAAAAAATGGCAATGTTTACTACTTACAATTAAAACCCAGGCACAAATTTAGAGGAGTCTCTTGATGCTATTAGTTGATTTCACTCCCCAGTTGTCTTTCCTTCTCTTACCTCTCCATTCCTGTTACTTTAGTCCAGTCAGTCATGTGTTACACGGAATACAGTGAAGATCTTTGCACCTTCAGTTTTGCCGACTTAATCATCTTAATGTCACCAGAGGGCTCTTCCTAAAGATTGCTTTGAACATAGAATTCGATGTTGCATCATCAACAATAGAATTAATAACATCATTCATTCATTCTTCAGTTATGCTCCTTATTCAGTTATGCTCCTAAGCACGAAGGTTATTCATGATCTTAGTTGAATCTAATTTTCCAGTCATCCCCTCTCCTTCCATGAACCTCCTCCTCCTTTACAGCGAGTTTTTGGTTCTGTCTACACTGAGCCATCTTCTGTTCTCCACATTTTTGGCATGAACTTCCACTCCTCTATGCATTTTCCTGGGTCTTACTGCTTTACTCTGGTAATTACAAACCTCTCTCAAGGTTCAGGTGAAACACCACTTCCTTGGTTCAGGGGTTTTCTATACCACTACTCAGAGCTAATGGCCTACTTCCTTTGAATCTAGTGTCTTTTTCAGCCATTTTCACTAACTTGAAAGCATATTTTGTGTACACGGTGTTAAATACTTTGCACACAGTGTGTCTCTTAGTCCACAAGACAAATAACAAAAAACCTAGAGGTAGTATTACTATTTCCATTTCATAGATAAGAAAACTAAGACACGTGGGGATTATGTAACTTGCCCAAAGTCATAGAGTTGTTAAACAGAGCTAGACTTCCAGTCCATGCTTTTTGGACTCAACAACTGAAACGTTAAGCACCAAATTATGTGGTCTTTTTCTATAGAGCACATTTTAGTCTCATTTGTACCCTTAATGGTCATTAAAGGTCTGTCACCCACTAGACATAAAGCTCCTTGAAACAACGAGAGTTCCCATAATCTCTGCACTTAGCAGGGTGTTCACTATTTCTTTGCTAAGCGATTTGCTAAATTGATATACTTTAATCTAGATTAGTGAGGTGTGCCATTCAAAATAATTTCCTATATGCCTTACACTGTTTGAGTTGCCAAGGGGGAGAGAGAAGGAAAATTATACCCCAGTGTTCCCTGACTTAAAACTTGTAATAAAACTGAAAAGGGAGACAGATGTTACTACCACTCCACCAGTATAGATGGAGTTAAAATGTGCTTTAGCAGAGCTCTTTTTCCAATTAATCGCTCTCTGTGCAAGCACTTCCTATATATTTTCTATTCCTTCCATGTTAATGGGGACCAATGTTCCCAAAGTTTATATGCATTGCAATAGAAGGTGTTACCCAAGAAAGGAGGGGACAAAAGCACTTACTGCATGGTGAGGTCTAATAATAGACAACTTATTCACCTGGCATTTACTACATTAACATTCAGGATGAGCTCATTGTTTTGGCAACCAGCATGCTGCTTACTCCTAGGGGAAAAGAAAACACATCTTTTTCCATTTGGCACTGTCCTGTTCCCACCCTCCATCCTCATGAAAGTTCTTCCTCTACCCCAGTGTTAAGTACTAGCAGTGACAGCCTTGCTAATGTGGGGACTACTTGGTAAATTACCAATGGAAAGCGTATGTTTTGGGTAGGATAGAGAAACATTGAAAACTGGAATACCTTAAAGGTTCTCCATGGTCTTTCCTGAATGCCCGGGGTTCTATCTACCACAACACAAAAGATGATGTAAGCTCCAGATCTTCTCCTTAAGAAAAAGATCCTCCAACAATATTTTACATGGTTTCAGTGGAATGTTTCATGAACGACCAGGGATCCAAGGACTTGTTATTTGTAATCAGTCTTGGAGGATTAAAAAAAGATTTCCTTTTCCCCTTCCCAGTCTATACCCTAACCCCTTGTCCTAAGTCCTTTCTGGCTATGTCTCATCCTTCTCTTCATGTTCTAGCAATTTCTGCGCTTTTTGATTGTTAATATAGCTTTGTGGTTTCTCATGAATCAATGCATTTGCATATTCTGAGCTTTCTGGGGTTTGCCTGTAATGCATACTTATCACCAACCTTCCAGACCTGGCTCAAGCACTTAGTACTTTGAAATTCTTTCCCACATTCTGGGCCATTTTAGGCTTTTCTTTCTGTATATTCCCATTACATCTATAGAAAGGATCATCAGACTGCACTGTAACTGCTAGTATATGTCCTTGCTCACCAGTACTACTTTATGGCTGGAACCCTATTTATACATTTTTTTAAGTTTATTTATTTACTTTGAAAGAGTGAGCAAGCAAGCAAGCTGGGCAGGGGTAGAGAGGGAGAGAGGGAGAAAATCTCAAGCTCCACACTGCCAGCCCAGAGCCCAATGCAGGGCTGGATCCCGTGAACTGTGAGATCATGACCTGAGATGAAATCTAGTCACATGCTTAACCAACTGAGCTACTCAGGCGCCCCTCTATTTATACATTTTTGCATTCCTATGATGTAGTATGTAAAGAAACTGAGCATGTTTTCTGTTTAACAATGGCTATAATGTAGCTCTCTATTTCAATAATTTTTTTGGAGAGAACTTTGAATTGATTGAATTTAAGTCCTCTCTGGCACCTTCTGGCTAATCAGACAAGGAGAGGAAGATCTATAGTGGGAGGCAGCCATTTCCTCCAGGACCACACAACTTGGGGGGATTCTGCAAAAAGGAGACAAGAATCCAAACAGGTGTAGTTGTCAGCAGCTGAGAGAAGGAAATATGGGGAATTATTGTTTAATGGATACAGAGTTTTAGCTTTGTGAGGTGAAAAGAATTTTGGAGATGGCAGTGGTGATGGTTACAGAACAGTGTGAAATGACACTGAACTGTACACTTAAAAATGTTTAAGAGGCTAAATTTTAGGTTATGTGCATTTTATTTAAAAATTTAAGATAACTAAAAAAATGCAACTAGGAAAGATGATATTAACAATCAAAAAAATGGTAAGTGTTCATAAAAGGGCCCAAGAGAAGAACTTATACATCACTTTCAGCTCTGGAGGCTCCAAGAGTACTTTGCTGCTGTGGGGTCTTAGAAGAATCACTTTACCTCTCCAAGGCACAGAGTAAACCAGATTGCTCCTGGCAAACCTTTGTTGACTTTCTGCTACCTGAACCTGTGCGGCTTTTTTGGTGTCTCTTTGTTTTCCAGGTCTACTCTTGTAAACTTCTGTCAATGGGATGGGTCCCTAATAATTTTTCCATAAATTATTTTTCTGCTTAAGATAGACAGTCTGTTTCCTTTGCATTTAACCAGAAACCCTGAGTAATAAAGATTTTTATTTAAACAAGTCTTCAAGAAGAGATCCTAAGAGGGGAAAAGCATCCAAAATAAGACGTGGGAACCTTATGAAGTTATCTCCCACATAGAGATTTTCTCTAAATACACACTTTAAATTATTCCTTGGAAGATCTAAGTTTTTTTTAAATAATGTTTGTGTAAATTATCCTTCAATATTCAACACCTTTAAAAATCGTCACACTTTCTCATGCCTTCCTTGATATCTCCCACTACCTACTTCTTAGTTATGTAACTTGTCTTCATTGCTCTATTGACTGAACTGTGTCATTGACTCAATTGAGATGTCCATGAGAAAAGAGATATATTAAACATATGTCTATCCTTGGTACCTAGGGAGTTCCTGGAATCTAGAGCAGTAATGAAAGAATTAATGAATGAGGTGGAATGTGAGTGGATGAGTAAAGGAATTGCTGAGTGTAGTCAATTTGGACTGAAGATTCTGTTCACCTTCTGATTGATTTCCCTTTCCCCCTCAAGCTTTCTGGACTGCATACATTCTTTTTGAAGTCCCATTACCACAGTCAACATTTGCACCATGGCTAATAAATTAGCATCACTTTGAAAACAAAAATGATTCCATTTTGCACTTGGAATGTGGTCTGAGAATTAGAAAGGGCAGGGGTGTTACTTGCCCTGAGGCCTGGAAAGTCTCTTGGTGTTTTATTAGGTAACAATTTCTGTTTTTACTGGATTTTCTGGTCACTAGCCCCTGGGAACCTGAATGAATGCCAAAGTAAAAAAAGAAAACCGCATGCTCCCTGCTACTTAGAGACCATATAACCTCCTAAGAAGTATCTATGATTGCAATTAGAGACATCTATGATTGTAATTGGGAGCCTGGCTTGTTAAAGCGAAAAGACAAGCAAAAGTAGGTCAATGTTATGACTTGGCTAGATGCAACTGGTACCACATTCCCTTCCTGCTGGTCCCGCTTGTGGGAAAGTCCTAGAAATGAGTGAAATAGAAATGTCTATTTCTCAGAATGACTTTCTAAAACATGAATATCATAGCAGCAATCAGAAAATGGGTTTTCTTTTTAAAACCTTATATTTAAAACATATATTACAAAAAATGTTTCACAGAGACAATAAAAAAATGGATCCTCTTTTCAGTGATGTGTGAGTGTCAGGAAAGTAGCACTAATTTTTCAGAACCTTGGGGGTGATCTGATGGTACAGTATTGGTCTTGTTCCTTTTTAATACCCACATTGGGCTTTTTCATCAATCATCCGTTTGTTGTTATGTTGGAAACCAGAGCATCTCTGTGTCCTGCACCATAGTGTAGTAGTTGAAGGATTAACTCAGGAGTTGGAAGATCGAGGACAGCTTCTATCTCCACATTTCACAGATCAGTGACTCTAAGCCAGTTAACATCTCAGAGCTTTAGTTTCAAATCAAGGATGTTGACGGCTGTCCTACTTAACTACCTTCCTCCTACACTTTTAAAAGTCACAGAGAATGCCAAGTCTGTCAAAATATTTGGTAGGCCAAAAGACATTGTCAAAACGGAACAGATGACAAAAATATAGTGGGGGGGGGGAGGAAAGGCTATTTTCCACTTGGCTCCCCAGTTGACCTCTTAAGAACCTCCAGTAAACCATGGCACCTTCACAGTGGGGCTACAGAAAGTGTGGAGCAGAGAAACAAACCCAGGGTTTGGTGACTGGCAGATCTGGTTCACATCATTCAAGGAATCTATGCTTTCTGGACCTTGATTTCCCATTTGTAAAAACAGATGATAATGCCTACCATAAAAGGATTCCTAAGGGGTGGGGGTAGATGAAATAATGGAATAAAACCGTGCCTGAAACATGGGACGTCCTTGGTTTTAACTTCTCTCTATCTCAGTTAGGATTTTAAGGGGGGTGGGACAAAAGGAGTTGATAGAGGAAATTCTGCTCTGGGTTACCCATGGTCATTATAGAAATTTGCCCACTTGATTTTAACTGTTAATGGCAATTAAAGAAGACTAAGAGGGGTTTCTCTGAGAAATTAACAAACATGGCAAAAACAAAAAATTATTCCCTAGGAGAAAAATTGTACCATCAACAGTGAATAAGAGCACAGGTACAGAGTCATCCAAAAGAGCTATAACAGTTCTCTGGCTGAAGATTCCGACTTTAATCTGATTAAATGTATTTACATAGTTAAAAGAGATGCCCCTGAATTTAAGGTATAGTGGTCAAGTAACAAAAACATACAGAAAAGTTATGTAGGTGGCAGGGACACAGTCCTTTTTAGTTTTATTCTCCAATGACAAATTATTAGTGAAGAAGCTGCAAGTATTATGGCCCCATTGGCAAGGTGACCCTCAAGTTGAGGAGGAGAGCTGTGTTAGTTTTATAGCAGGCAACTCAGTATAGGAATTACATAGCTGTACACATATTACATAATAGGAATTATTACTGAGTTGTAACACAGACCGAGGTTTAAATCTTGGCCCTGGCATTTACTAGCAGAGTAAATGTGGCCAGGCTATTTAACTTCTTAACCCTCAGTTTCCTAATGTGCGAAATGGGGATGATAATATACTCAACCCATAAGGTCGTTGTGAGGAGTAAATGCCAGGATATATGTAAATTACCTCTCATAGTGATTGATGTCTTGAAAATACTCAATACTAGCCTTTTTAATCGTTATTTGAACTTATTTACATTAAACACTAGTATTCTGTTAATTCTTCTGAGTTTGATTGTCCACTTTTTTTTAATGTTTTTTTTTTTTTTTGAGAGAGACAGAGAATGAGTGGGAGATGGGCAGAGAGAGGGAGATACAGAATCTGAAGCAGGCTCCAGGCTCTGAGCTGTCAGCACAGAGCCTGACACAGGGCCTAAGCCTACGAGCCCTGAGATCATGATCTGAGCCAAAGTCTGACGCTTAACTGACTGAGTCACCCAGGTGCCCCTGATTGCTCACTTTTGAAGAAGCTTCTCGACTTTCCTAGGTTGGTTTGGCTATAAAGAAGAAATGCAATGATTATTATGGCTTATATGATTATATTTCTCATTATAAATTTACCTATCATTTTCTCTGACAATTTTCTCTGTAATTTAAATCTAGGCTAATGCCTGCAGGTAATACTTGAAGGAATATAGGGTTAGATCCTGACCTGTGTTGAATTAACAATGGAAAACACCTCCTAATGGGCCTCCTGGAAGTCTGCAAACAGGCAATTCCTGGCTGCACCCCATGGGACCATAAGTGCTATCAGTGAGCAATTCAGAAGGGGAAATTTGGTGGAGTTGTCACGGTCTTATTTGGCTTATTCAGTATCTTCAAACCATGAGTTCATTAGACTAAATTAAAAAAAAAAAAGTTGTTTCTTGAAATTTAGCATGCTTGGAAGGCTTCTTAAAGCTCAGATTACTGATCCCACTCTCTGCTCCTAAGAGTACCTGATTGAACACATCTGCATTATGGTCTGGGGGTCGGGGTCCAATAATTTGCATTTCCAACAAATTCTCAGGTGATGCTGATGTTGCTAGTCTGCAGGTCTCATTTAAGAGTCACTGCTCTAAAGTGAGTAAATGAATATCTATTTCAGGGTAACCATTTTTAAAAAATGTTAAAACATTTGTTGAATGTCTGTCATGTTCAGGCACCATGCTGGATTTTGGATATACAAGAATAAGCACCTACTAGGAGACAGATAAATAAACCAGAATGCCAGTAATTGGAAAAGTTAAATTGGCAATCCAATTAAACCACTTCATTTGGTTGGCCTTTCCTCTCAAGAAGAATCTATATGGAAATTCAGTCAGTCTGAGTAGCTTGTTTGGAAACAGTTAAGAAGAAAGATGTTGAATAATATTAATGAGCAGGGCTGTAGTAGGAGAGGAATGTTTAGGTCTCTGACTACTTCTCTGACATTTAAACCTGTTTCTTTTCTTGCTTATTCCCCCCAAAGGAGTTTTTAGTCTCCTTAGATTGGGTCCCTTTACTAGGTATTGTGTGTGACTTTGTTTCTGTTTCTACATTTTTCTTCTATGCATTTGGATGGATAAGGTAAACCTTATGTGTCTTTTTAGGACACATCCTGCCACGTTGATTTTTGGCTAAAAGAATAGAAAGACTTTTGTGGCCTTTGGGGCTATAGCAAGTCCTCCAACCCA
Source organism: Panthera tigris (assembly GCF_018350195.1). NCBI lineage: Eukaryota > Metazoa > Chordata > Mammalia > Carnivora > Felidae > Panthera > Panthera tigris. The sequence continues at coordinate 48,982,144 of NC_056667.1, read as the reverse complement.
GAATCACCATCTCAGTTTTCCAGTATAAATTTCTTTAAAAAAAATATACGGTGTGTGTGTGTTGAGCAGTTTTAGGTTCACAGCAAAATTGGACAGAAAGTACAGAAAGTTGCCTCATACCCTCAGTCCCTACACAGACAAAGCTTCCGCCACTATCAGTATCCTGCACCAGAGTGGTATATTTGTTAGAACTGATAAATCTATCTTGACACATCATTAACGCCCAGTCCATAGTTTACCTTAGGGCTCATTCTTGGCCTTGTACATTCTATGAGTTTGGAAAAATGTGCAATGATGTGTATTCACCATTATAGTATCCTGCAGAGTAGTTCAACTGCCCTAAAAATTTTCTGTTTTACCCATCCCCTCTCTTCCCCCAGCTCCTGGCAACCTCTGGCCTTTTTACTGTTTCCATAGTTTGGCCTTTTCCACAATGTCACATAGTTTGAATCCTCACCATTAAGTTTTATATGTTCAGATGCCTCAACATTGTAGGTGATTTTCAGGAAATATTGCAGGCATTTGTGTGTATTCTGGACAAACAACATCTCCCAGCAAATACCTCCAGAAAGAGGAAAGATGGTGGTCCAAGGCCTTGCTGGAGAAAATACACCATCAGGTTATTACACTCTGGTGAAAACAAATCTAGACTGCAGAATACCAGCCTTCCATTAGTGCATCCTTTGTTCCTGTGATCAGAGAAGGGATATCAAAATGATGGCAAGTACTTTGACAATGCATAAGGATCTCAGAGGAGGTCACCTGTGTTCCACTTCACGCCAGGAGCTTCCACTACAGTAGATACTGTTTTTATTAGAGTGCAGCCTGAGAATTGGAGACTTGGAGGACGTCGCTTAAACTTTAAGTTCGGGAATGGGGTTTAATAATTTCGGTGTCATGGACTCATGACTAATGTTAAGGTTATGAATCCTCTCCCAAAAGAGATGTGTATGCACAAAAGTTTCCATAAAATGTCAGGGGTTTCACTGAAACATGAAGACCACTGACCCAATGTAGAAACAATAATAATAATAAAAAAAAAAACAACAACTTAAAAAGACGCAAAGACCAGTATCTGTCCCTGAATACGTAATATTGTCTAACTCAACTTGGGTTTGATTGTCAATCACGCTGGCTGCCATACCCCATTAGAATAGATGGTGATGGGTTGTTTTGGTGCAATTTGAAGGTCAAACGACGTTAGGAGAGTTATGAAATAAACACGCCCTTACTTATTGCTAAAATAGCCTCAGGTCTCTGGTCTCATGTGTGTTAGAGTCTAGTCATTGAAATTCCTAACTGTTCCATAAACTTTACAAGTAATTTATTAATATACATGTTTCTTCAAATACTGGTTTTTGAAAATATGTAAGTCCTCTTACTAAAAACCAATATATTCTATAACACAGTTAATTAAATTTCAGCTTTCCTTGTTTTCTATAGTTCTAAGAAAATTGAGATATTCTAGATGTATGTGTTCAACTTGTTTTCTTCCATGCCTTCTAGCTTTCTCTTGTGGGGACTCACTTTTATGTAGGCTTTTCATTCAATACTTATTCACTGAAACCCATTCAGTGCCAGGCATTGTGCTCTATCCTTGGGGTATGGTGATAGAACAACCTGAGATGGTAAAAAACAGAGTAGAGAGATCCATAAAAACTCAAATCAAACTTGGGGAACTTATTTTTTTATGTTAACCAGATTACTTTCTATCTTAGAACCTATTTCATAATCTGACAAGGCGTAGCAGTAATGACTATCCAGTAGGGTGGCTATGCACAGTCTGAATTGATCTATTTTATATTAGGTTTGGGGAGTTTTCTACTTTCAAGGTGATGTTTTTTTCTGATTTTGTCCACACAGACTGGAAGTACCTCAATGAAGTTGTAATTATTGCTGTTAACACACCCCTCCTTCAGTTATTTTAGGCCTTTTTTTTTTGTTTCCCTCCAGTGCACACACTTCAGGGCATAGTAGTATCTTTTCCCTCCTAGTACAAGCAAAAACATCTTTTGCCAAGAGTTTAGCTCTGATGTGCTTGGCACAGCAAAGCAGCAGAGAAATGAATGGTCACTGCAATTATAAATGGGTTAACATTCCACCGTACTCCAGAAGAATAGATTTCAGGCCAAGCTGCAATGAGAGATTGGGGGGAGGAGGGCGGTATACAACTGATTCCATTCAAACATGGGAACAAACCCTGCTAAGAATGACTACAGAATGAAACACCTGCCACCCAATTCTTCACATAAAAGTTTGGCAGCAATACAGGGGGCAATTTGGAACAACTTTCATAGTCCGAGTTAAAGGAACTAAATAAGAGAACTACACAGATGATTCCCTGAGAATAGACTTTTATAACTGTGCTGTTTAAAATCAATAGAGCAGGAGTCAGAGTTTAAAACTCATCTTTTCCACTTTGCTTCTCCAAAATATGTTTTCGTTTTGTGTCAAGATTTAGTTTGGCCACTTGAAAAATTACAAAATGCTAGCTTGGCCCTGACCCTTTAAAGCCCTGCTCTCCTCTTTTCTCAGCTATTGGCAACACACTCTCAAACTGTTGGCTCAGATTCTGCCCCACTCTTCAGACCATTATTTTCTCTTCCTCCCTCACTCTGTTCCTTCTCCCTCCCACCTCTTCTCCTTCTTCCCTCTCTCCCTCCTTTTCTTCCTCCCTTTTTTCCTCTACTTTGTTTTTTTTGTTGAAGTACACTTTTCATAAAATAAAATGCAAAAATATCAGATCTACAATTCAATCAGCATTGATAAAGGCAATTATTTGTGTAATCCACATACCTATTAAGATAGAGAACACTCCTATCATCCTAAATAGCTCTGTTGTACTCACTCCATATGTGTCCCAATTGCCCTGAAGCGACCAATGGCAACCAGTTTTCATTTCGTTCACCATAGATTAGCTTTACTGGTACTAGAAATTTAGATAAATGGAATCTTAAAGAGTATAATACATACTCTTTGTTTGTGGCTTATGTTATTTTTGGAATTCATCCACGTTGTTGCACGTATTAATCTGTTTTATCTTACTGCTGAATAGATTTATAATATGTAAATATGCCACAACTTATCCTTTCTCTTATTGATGAATATTTGGGTGGTTTTTAGTTTTGTGATACTGTACAGAAAGCTGCTGTGAACATTTCCTAAACACATTTCTCATTGATGCTATGGTAAATGGTCTTATTTATAATTTTTTTTCAAATACTTGTTGCTTTTTTTTGGGCAATAAATTATCTGTATCCTGGGATTTGATGTTTTACTTATTATATTTATTACATAGATTCCTGAGGATTTTCCATGTAAATAATTATGTTGTCTGCAAATGAAGACAGCCTTACTTCTTTCATTCCCTGGTACAATACTGAATAAAAAAAATACTGAATAAAAATAAAAATTGCCTGTCTCAGGGGAAATGATTCAGTGTGTCTCTATTAAGTATTGATCATATTTGTACCTTTTCTATAGATGCCCATTATCAGATTTAGAAACTTTCTGTGTGTGTATTTGTAGTATGTTAAGAAGTTTTGTTTTTAATCACAAATTAGGGTTAAATCTGGTGAAATGTTAAGGAGGTATCCATTGAGATAATCATGACAATTTTCTTCTTTATGTAATCTCCATATTACAATTTGCAGTGATCAATCTTCAAGTGTTAAACTAACCTTGCATTCCTGGGATGAATGCCTCTTCTTTCTCATCATGTCTTAAAACTTGTCTATTTTATTGGGTTCAAGTTTTTGTGCATATCATTAGAAAAAAAAATAAAACATTGTAATTTTTCTCATTATGTTAGTTGAGGTAGACCGTATGTCCTAGAAGTATGAAACAGGAAATTATCATTGTTGCTCTGCACGGGTGAGTAAAAGCTTGTTTACAAGGTTCATATCATGGTCTCATTACACAATGTGACCTCTGTGGATGGTCATAATCCCCCATGTCCCAGAATTTGGAGCGACATGATAAGCCACCTTATCCTGCAGTCTCAGCCCCACATGACAAAGTCTAGGTATTAAATATTTAACCATATTCTGTTGTGATTTCTGCTCAACCAAAGTAAGACTCACTTCTTTATATAAATTACTGTTTCCCTCCTTTCTTCCATTGAGTAGTATATTATTCATCCGATTAACCTGGAGATTCTTTGTTATGTGGTAAGTGAACATGGTTTTTAACCTCTCAAGCACAATTTTTGGCTTCTAATTAACTTCCATATCCAATATTGTATTTTTTTTCTGTCTGAAGGGTTTTACTCACCATATAGCCTTCTCTCCCTCTCTCTCTCTCTCTCTCTCTCTCTCTCTCTCTCTCTCTCTCTCTTTCTCTCTCTGTCCCCCTCTCTCCCTCCCTCTCCTTTCTTCCCTCTCTCACTCTCTCTTCTTTTGCACAAAGGTCAGGACAATGAGAGCCAAAACTTTGGTTAGATTTTGAATGCTGTCTATCATTCTCTGAAACCTAAACAAGATTTTCATCTTTTTTTATATATGTTACCCCTAAAATTGAATATATCTTTCTCCCTTTGTGTATGTTTTAACAAAGGTTTTTAGAATATGCATCCATTCATTTGTCATTTTCCCCATCAGCCATATTATTTATCCCTGAATTCATCATTGAAAACATTTATTTATTGTCACTTTGAGTCTCTAACATCAATGTTAGACTCAGTTTGTTCAAGTATTTCATCTAAAGTCTGGTGGTTACAGCACTCATACAAAAATCTGGAACTAGTTTATACATAAACATATTATTCTGTTACATGTGATAAGGGTATTCTTGTTATATTTTCAGATGTTATATTCTGCTCTATGTGATAAAGGTATTCTTGTTATATTTTCAGATGTTAAATAGGTACTAAAGTTCCCACAAACTAAGTGACAAGCATCTTGTATTTTTTCATTTTTGTAAATGTTTATTTCCTTTGGAGAGAGAGACACGGCTTGAAAGGGGAGCGGCAGAGAGAGATGGAGACACAGAATCCCAAGCAGGCTCCAGGCTCTGAGCTGTCAGCACAGAGCCTGACACAGGGCTCAAACTCATGAACTGCAAGATCATGACCTGAGCTGAAGTCAGATGCTTAACCAACTGAGCCACCCAGGTGCTCCTATTTGCTTTATGTTTTATTTGAAGTATAATTAACAAACAATGCTATATTAGTTTCAGGTTTACAACATTGATTTAATAATTCTATACATTACTCAGGGTAATAAGTATAGTCATCATCTATCACCAAGTAACATGCTTGCAATATTATTTATATTCCTTATGCTGTACTTTTCATCTCTATGGCTTACTTATTTTATAACTGGAAGTTTGTATACCTTAACCCCCTTTATCTATTCTGTGCATCCACCTACTGGCCTCCCCTTGGCAATCATCAGTTTGTTTTCTGTATTTTAGGGTCTGTCTTTGTTTTTAGTAGATTTCATTTATAAATGAAATCATGCATTATTGGTCTTTCTCTGTCTGACTTATTTCACTTAGCATTATACACTCTAGGTCTATCCATGTTGTCACAAATGGCAAAATCTCATTTTTTTTTTTATGGTTGAGTCATATCACACTGTATATATGCCACATCTTTATCCATTCATCTATTGATGGGCACTTGAGTTACTTCTATATCTTGGCTATTGTAAACAACACTGTAATAAACACAGGAATGCACTTACATTTTTGAATAAGGGTTTTTGTTTTCTTTGGGTACATACCCACTAGTGGAATTACTGGATCATAGGGTATTTTTATTTTAAATTTTTTGAAAAACCTTCAGACTGTTTTCCACAGTGGCTGCACCAATTTACAATTCCACCAGCAGTGGCAGAGGGTTCCTGTTTTACCATACCATCACCAACACTTGTTATTTCTTTTCCTTTTGATTCCTGTCATTTGGACCAGTGTAAGGTAATATCTCACTGTGATTTTGATTTGCATTTTTCTGATGATTACTGATGTTGAGCATCTTTTCATGTGTCTGTTGGCCATCCTTAGGTCTTCTTTGGAAAAATATCTATTCAGGTCCTCTATTTTTTAATTCAATTACTTTTTTGGTGTATAGTTGTATACGTTTTAAATATTTTGGCTATTCACCCCTTATTGGATATGTCATTTGCAAATATATTCTCCCATTCAGAAGGTTACCTTTTCATTATGTTGCCTTTTCATATCACCTTTGTTAGGCAAAAGCTTTTTATTTTGGTATTTTCCTAGTAGTTTATATTTGCTTTTGTTTTCTTATGATGTATTAAAACATTTTGCTAGGTGCAATCTTCTAATACTTCATTATTGATTTTGTGCCTATATTCATGAGGAGTATTGGTTTGTAGTTCCTTACAATGTATTTGTCTGATTTTAATATTAGGTATATAATAGCCAGGTAAAGTAAAATGGCAAGTGCTCTACTTGTTTCTTTTCTTTTTAATAAAAATGATTATTTTAAATATTTTAATATATTTAAATAAAAATAAATACTAATATTACTTCTTCCTTAAAAGTTTGATAAAATACTGCAGTGAAGTGATATAAACTTGGTATTTTCCACGTGGGATTTTTTTTTTAATTTTGTGAATTTATTTAATAGACTACTTTTATTTTCAATGTCATATATAGGTTTGGTTTCTAGAAATTTATACTTGATTTCTGAGTTGTCAGATTTGTTGGCATAAAATTGTTTATAAAGTTCTTTATTATTTTGTCTGTAGAGATTGGATTAATGGAGTAACAGCCTTTCATTCATGATCATAATTTGCTCATATATGCTCTGGTGCTCTCCCTCCCTGCATCCCAATTTAATCCATCTCTAATTTGATCAATCTAACTAGGATCAAACGCATAGATAGGTTGAAGGAATTAACCTTTGATTGTGCTGATTTGTTCTATAATTTGCTTATTTTTTATATCATTAAAATTTGTTTAGTATTTCCATCCCTTTAAATTTTTTTAAATGCTAATTTCTTCAAATGGATTTTTAGGGTATTAATTTTAGACTTTTGTTCTAAATATATTCTAATATATTTAAGGTGTAAGCTTCCCTTTAAGCAACATTATAGCTGCATGCTGCACATTTTGACATTTTGTGATTTCATTGAGCTCAAAATATTTTCCGAATTCCCTTGGGATTTCTTCTTGGACTCACAGAAAATTTAGAATTATGCCATTTAATTTTCAACTATTTCAGGAATTTTCTGACTGGCAATAAAACCAGTATCAATGGATTTAATATTGAAATAAGATGGAGGATATTCTCGGAAAATTAAGGAATAAACAACAAAGAGATTTTCTTTTTCATCTACTTTATCAAGTAGGAAAGAGTTTTGAAATCACTACCTATAATTGTGAATTAATTTCTCCTTTTTGCTCTCAAGTTTTGCTTCCTATTAGGTCCTTGTATATATGATTGTTGTGTCCTTTTGATGAATGAACATTTTTCTCATAATAAAATATTACCCTTTATCCCTAATTATGCTCACAATATTTCCCAGAACACAATATTTCACATAGACTGATATATATATACATATATATGTGTGTGTGTGTGTATATATATATATATATATATATATATATATACACATTCATATATATATATACACACACATATATATATACATTCTCATATATATATATATGAGAATATATATACATACATATATATGTATGTATATATATGTATGTATATATATTCTCATATATATATATATCATTCTATAATTCTTTGAATTGGGGTATTTTCTTTATATATAATGTAATTGTTGATATGATTGTGTTAAATATATTATGATGTATTTTTAAATAGTTTCATCTTTTCTGCTTTTTATATTTCATTTAATCTTCATTATTGGCTTTTCAGCTACACCTCTTCAATTTTAGTTGTTTTTTCTAGGATTCCCAGTCTATCCCTTTACATAGAATACAACGTTATACTTGATCCTTCTGATCATTCACACTATTCTTGTCATATGCTTCATTTCTATAATTATTATAAACCTCATAAATACATTGTTATAATTTTTGCTTTAGATGGTCCCTAAAAACTTTAAGAAATGGGAATTTTTTTTTACACCTACCCACATATTTACTATTTCCATGTTCCTTTGTGTAGATATGAATTTCCAGCTCTTGTTTTCTCTCAGCATGAAAACTTCCTTTAACAGTTCTTGCTCTGCTGGCCTACTGGTGATGGATTCTCTTGAATATTGATGGCCTGGAAGAGTTTTAATTACATTTTTATTTTAAAAGGCTATAGACTTAATCTTATGACTCAATTCTGAGATCTGGCTCTTGCTGTTGGACCTTTGCCAAGCTCCTTTAAGGACACCGTCCCAGCTCAGTACAGCTACACCATGACATACATAAGAAGAACTCACACTTTCTTCTTCTGATTAAGTCCCAAGCTTATGTTTATTATTGTTATTTGATTATTTGTTGCCTCACTTGAGATGTGGACTATAAGTAGTTGTTACTATTATATTTCATCACTTAGTATATACTCCTGCCTTGATCAGTAAAAGCTTTTTTTTTTTTTTAATGTTTATTCATGGGGGGGGTTGGAGAGACAGAGAGAGAGGGGGGGAGAGAACATGAGTGGGGGAGGGGCAGAGAGGAGGACAGAGGATCTGAGGTGGGCTCTGGGCTGACAGCAGCAAGCCCGATGCTGAGCTCAAACTCTCAAACCATGAGATCATGCCCTGAGCTAAAGTCAGACACGTAACTGAGTCACCCAGGTGCCCCAGATCAGTAAGAATTTTTGAGTTCTTAATATGTGTAAGACCCTGAACAAATTGCCCAAGGCACGATATTAGAAATAACATGGTAAAAACACACCAATGGACTAGAAAGTAGATTTGGGTGCTAGTCCCAAATTTTTCAATGATTAGCTTTAGATCACTCCCTGAGCATTTTTGAGCCTTGGTTTACTCATTGTTTGTTCATCTGTAAAATGGAGATAATACACATTTCATGAGGTTGCTGTGGAACTCACTAATGACATAGGAAAATGCCAAACCCACTACCTGAACTCAATCAATCATTGCTGAATCTGAATGGTTCACATGAACATGATGTGAAAATGCCAAGAATTACTTACATAGAAAGTGTCAAGATGAGTTATAACATACTGGCTGGACTTCTATTGAGACACAAAAACTTCTGGGAATTTAAAGAATGGATTTAGGAAAAGTAAAAATGATTTGAAAGTGCTAGTTTTAAGTAAAACTCTGATAAGATGAGGATGTGAAATGATGGTGCCGGGAAAAAGTTAAATAAAATCTCAACCAATTCCATTAAATTGCTTTCAACTCTATTTGATGTTATTCTAAGTACTAAATTCTTTTTAAGTGTATGTATTTGGGGGTGGGGTACAGAGAGAGAATCCCAAGCAGGCTGTCTGCTTTCAGCACAGACACCTACGTGGGGTTCAGTCCCAAAGCGTGTGAGATCATGACTTGAGCCAAAATCAAGAGTCAGATGCTCAACTGATTGAGCCACCCAGGTGTCCCAATAAGTACTAAATTCTAATAATTAGGATGAAAAATCCCCTCCAAAAAGGAATTTAGTTTAATGAGAAACCGGTAAAAGACATTTAGTGAGATGGTAGCGTTCTTTTAAATGTTTGTTTATTTTGAGAGAGAGAGAGAGAGAGAGAGAGAGGGAGAGAGATATTGTGTGTGAACAAGGGAGGGGCAGAGAGAGAAGGAGAAAGAGAGAGGATCCCAAGCAGGCTCCATGATGTCAGCACAGAGCCTGACACAGGACTGGATCTCACAAACTGTGAGATCAGGACCTGAGCCAAAATCCAGAGTTGGACACTTCACCAACTGAGCCACCCAGGTGCCCTGTGAGACAGTAGTGTTTTGTCTAGATGTGCAGACTCTTGCACTAAACTACCTGATGTAGCATCCTTGCTTGACAGTGTCACTACAAATACTTGTCAAGGTAGTGCTATGCACTGGCAAAGACAAAATCTCACTGTCTTAACATAATGGAACTTCAGTTGCTGCTTTTATAAAATCCAAGCAATGGCATGTGTTGGGTGGGGTAGGAAAGCTCTGCTTCACACTGTCATTCAGGGACCAAGGACGAAAGATGAGTGCCTAGGGCATTGACATCAGGCTAATAGGTGGGGAAGAGAGAAGGAGGAGAATCATACCAGATGTTTGTTGGGGTCGGGCCTGGCAGTGGAGAACTGCATACTTACACTCGGTTGACAAGAACTACACAGGGGCAGGTGCCCCAAATATGTGCCTAGGCAGAAAGGGAAGTAGACTCACTAAACACCTAGACAGTCTCTGCTATACTGTCTCAGTTTTCACATGTGTAAAATCAAAGTAATAGTAATATCCATCATTTCATTGGGATTTCTTAAAGTGTCACAGGAGTTCAGTGAAATGATACACATAAAGTGCTTAATCCAGTGGCTGATGCGTGACATGCTAGTTATGTGTTAAATGTTAGTGTAAGTGCTATGACGGGTAAATGGTGGCTTCAACAAACATATAAAGGAAGGTACAATCAGCTGAAACTGAGATATTAGGTAAGGCTGTACAGGAGTTGATGGGGCTGTTATTGTCAGTGGCGCTGACATCAACAGATGAACTTTGTAAAACTTTGTGATGCAATTATGTATCTTCAGGCTTGGCTGCTTCTCACCAACCATCTGTTCTCCTATAGGAGCTTCCTCTTGAATTTGGGCTCCATTTTCATCCCAGAATGAGGGGAAGAATTGCAAACACAAAGAAGAACCTTTCAGGTGGGACACAAACTTTACTGTGTGCAGCTATCTACACTTCCTTGAGATTATTTTTGTTGAGTTTCTACTTCTTGGTGTTCCAGGTTAAAGTGATTCAGAGTTCTATTGCTCAGATTCCCAACCTCTTGGAGTACTATGGGAACAAAGATGAGATGTACCTCTGAGGGAGGGCCCTCTATTCAGTGATATGATTAGCATATAATCTCTTACATCCTCTCCAAACCATCTCTTACCTCCCCTGATACTAGAGAGAGACAGAAGCTGCCTTCACAGAGAGTCTTTGAGTATAAGAAATAAGAATCAAAATCTTTCTTTATTACAGTCATCTTTGACTAGTTTCCCTTTGTTGTATGCTTCGTCTCTGTGACTTATTTAGTTTATAACTGGAAGTTTGTACCTCTTAGTCCCCTTCACCTACTTAGCCCATCCCCTCAAACCCCTCCCCTCAGGCAAACAAAAATCAAAAATTCTCTGTAATTATGAAGTCTGTTCTTATTTTATGTTTGTTATTTGTTTTGTTTTTTGGGTTCCACATGTAAATCAAACCATATGGTATTTATCTTTATCTAACTGACTTCTTTCACTTAGCATAATACCCTTTAGGTCCATTTGTATTATCTTAAATGGCAAGATCTCCTTTTTTTTTTTTTTACAGCTGAGTAATACTCTATTGTGTACACACACACACACAAACAGACAATATATATCACATCTTTATCCTTTCCCCTATTTTATTTTTAATAAAAAAAATTTTAAACCCTTATTATTGAAGTATAGTTGACATACAATGTTATATTAGTTTGAGGTATAAAACCTAGGAATTAGACAGTTCTATACATTATTCAAGGGATAAGTATAGTCACCATCTATCACCATACAGATTATTGACTAAATATTGTTGGCTATATTTTCTTTGCTGTACTTTTCATCTCCATGACTTATTTATTTTATAACTAGAAGTTAGTACCTCTTAATCCCTCCCCCATTTAATGCATACTGCACCCCTTCTGGAAATCACAACTTGTTTTCAGTATTTAAGAGTCTATTCGTTTGTTTTGTTCTTTATATTCCACATATAAATAAAATGGTATTTGTCTTTGATTTTCATGTTGTCCATTCATGTTGTCAGTAATGCCAAGACTTCATTTTTTATAGCTGAGAAATCTCTATCTATATCACATCTCTTTATCCATTCATCTATCAATTGACACTTGGTTGCTTTCCCTATCTTGGTTATTGTAAATAATGCCATAATAAACATAGCGGTGCCTATATCTTTTACAAATTAGTGTTTTCATTTTTTTGGGGGGGGGGTGAATAAATACCCAGTTGTAGAATTTCTGGATTGTGTGGTATTTCTATTTCTAATCTTTTGAGGAACCTCCTTACTGTTTTTCACAGTGGTTGTACCAATTTACATTCTAACACTGTACAAGGGCTCCTTTTTCTCCACGTTCTCACCAACACTTCTTGTTTGTGTTTTTGATTCTAGCCATTCTGACAGGTATAAGATGACATCTCATTGTGGTTTTGATGTGCATTTTCTTGATGATTGATATTGAGCATCTTTTTATGTGTCTGCTGGCCATCTGTATGTCTTCTTTGGAAAAATGTCTATTCAGACCTTCTACCCATTTTTTAATTGGAATGTTTTTATTTTGGTGTAGAGTTGTATAAGTTCTTTACATACTTTGGACATTAGCCCCTTATGAGATATATCATTTGCAAATAACTTCTCCCAGTTAGTTGGCTGCCTTTTTTGTTTGTTTTGTTGATGGTTTCCTTTGTTGTGCAAAAGTTTGTGTGTGTGTGTGTGTGTGTGTGTGTAGCCCCGATAGTTTAATTTTGCTTGTTTGTTTCAAAAGATATATTCATAAATATGTCCCTAAGGCTGACATCTAAGAAATTTCTGCTTATGTTTTCTTGTAGAAGTTTAATGGTTCAGGTCTCATATTTAGCTAATGTATTTTGAGTTGATTTTTGTGTGTGGTATAGGAAAGTTGTCCCATTTCATTCTTTTGCATGCAGCCATCCAGTTTTCCCAGCACCATTTTCCCATTGTATATTCTTGCCTCCTTTGTTGTAGATTAGTGTCCATATGGTTGTGGGTTTATTTCTGTGCTCTGTATCCTGTTCTGTTGATCTGTGTTGATTTTTGTGCTAACATTCAGTTTTGATTACTATAGTTTTGTAGTATATCTTGAAATGTGGAATTATGGTAACTTCAGCTTCATTCTTGTTTCTCAAGATTGTATTGGCTAGTTGGGGTCCTTGTGGTTTCATACAAATTTTATTGTTCTAGATCTATGCAAAATGCTATTGGTATTTTGATAAGGATTGCATCAAATCTGTAGATTGCTTTGGGCAGTATGGACATTTTAACAATGTTAATTCTTTTAGTCTGAGCATATTCTGAGCATAGTATATCTTTTCATTTTGTGTCATTTTCAATTTCTTTCATCAATTTCTTACAGTTTTCAGAATATAGGTCTCTCGCTCATTTGGTTAAATTTATTCCTAGGTAGTTTATTCCTTTGGGGATAGTTGTAAATGGGGTTGCTTTCTTAATTTATCTTTCTGCTACTTTGTTATGATCATAGAGAAATGCAATGGATTTCTGTATGTTAATTTTGTATCCCGCAACTTTATGGAGTTAGTTTATTCTTATAATTTTTTGGTGGAGTCTTTAGGTTTTTCTATCTATAGAATCATGTCATCTGCTAATAGTGGCAATTTAACTTCTTCTTTACCAATTTGGGTGCCTTTTATTTATATTTCTTATCTAATTACTATGGCCAGGACTTCCAGTACAATGATAGATAAAAATAGTGAGAGAGACATCCTTGTCTTGTTAATGATCTTACAGGAAAAGCTTTCAGTTTTTCACCATTGAGGATGATGTTAAGGGTGGGTTTGTCCTATATGGCCTTTATTATGTTGCGATATATTCCCTCTAAATACACTTTGTTGAGTGTTTTTATCATAAAAAAATGTTGAATTTTGTCAAATGCTTTTTCTGGGTATTAAAATGATCATATGGTTTTTATCCTTCCTGTTGTTAATGTAATGTACCACATTTGGAGCACTGAACCAATGTCGCATCCCTGGATTAAATCCCACATCCTCACAATGAATGATCCTTGTATTTTTTATTAGATTTGCTAGTATTTTCTTGGGGATTTTTGCATCTACATTTATTGGGGATATTTTCCTATATATATATATATTTTTTTCTTGTAAAGTCTTTGATTTGGTATCAAAATAATGCTGTCCTCATAGAATGAATTTGGAGTTATTCTAATTTTTGGAATACTTTGAAAGAATAGGTATAATTCTTCTTTAAATATTTTGTAAAATTTGCCTATAAAGCCATCTAATCCTGAACTTTTGTTTGTTGGGTGGTGTTTTATTATTTTTTCAGTTTTGTTACTAACAATTCATCTGTTCAGGTTTTTACTTTTGTCCTGGTTCAGTTTGGAGAATGTGTTTCTAGGAATTTATCCATTTTTTTTCTAAGCTGTCCAGTGTGTTGACATATAATTTTTCATAGTATTCTTTTATAATTTTTATTCTAGTCCTTCATTTCTGATTTTGAGTCCTCTTTTTCTCTCCATGAGTCTAGTTAAATGTTTATCAAATTTGCTTATCTTTTCAAATACCAGATTTTGGTTGTCTTGGTATTTTTCTATATTTTTTCTAGTCTCTATTTTCTTTATTTCTAATCTACTCTTTCATATTTCCTTCCTTCTACCTTTGGAATTTTAACTTCTTTAGTTCTTTAGGTGTAAGAATAGTACTTTATTTGAAAATTTTCTTGTTTCATGACATAGGCCTGTATCACTATAAACTTACCTCTTAGAACTGTTTTTGCTGGGTCTCAAAGATTTTGGACTATTTTTTCATTTTCTTTTGTCTTCAGATTTTTTTTTTGATTTCTTCATTGACCCATTGGTTGGAAACATGTTATTTAGACTCCATGCATTTGTTTTTTGTTTTCTATCTTTGTCCCTATAACTGATTTCTAGTTTCATACCCTTGTGGTTGGAAAAAATGGTTGACAGGATTTCAGTCTTCTTAAATTTATTGAGACTTGTTTTGTGGCCTAACATGTGATCTATCCTGAATAATGTTCCTCATGCCCTTGAAAATAATGTATATTCCGCTGCTCTTGGTTGGAATGTTCTGTATATGTTGGTCAAATCCATCTGACCTAAGGTGTCATTAAGAGCAATGGTTCTTTGTTGATTTTGTTTGGATGATCTATCCTTTGATGTAATTGGAGTGTTAAAGTCCCTTACTATTTGTCAATTTCTCACTTTGTTAGTATTTGCTTTATTTATGTATCTATTCCTCTGTTGGGTGCAATAATACTTAAAATTGTTATATTCTTTTATTGATCCGTTTATCATTATGTAATGTATTTCTTTGTCTCTTGATTATAGTCTTTGTTTTAAAATCTATTTTATCTGATGAAAGTATTGCTACTGTGACCTTCTTTGAGCTTCCATTTACATGAAATATCTTTTTCTCAGTGTATGTGTCCACAGGTATGAAGTGAGTCTTTCATAGGCAGCATATGGATGAGTCTTATTTTTTAATCCAGTCACCCTATGTCTTTTGATTGGAACATTCAGACCACTTGTATTTAAAATAATTATTGATGCATACTTATTGCAATTCTGTCAATTGTTTACTGATTTTTTTGTCAGTCTTCTTTGTTCCTTTCTTCTTCTCTTGCTCTCTTGAGTTTTGATGACTTTCTCTAATGGTATGCTTAGCATTCTTTTTCTTTTGTTTTGTTTTGTTTCTATTATAGGCTTTTTATTTGTGGCTACTGTTGGGTTTGTGTATAATATCCCATGTGTATAGCAGTTTATATTAAGTTGATCTTTAAGTTCAAATGCATTCTAAAAGCAATAAGTTTTAAACTTGCATTCCACATTTTATGTTTATGAGGTTATATTTTACATCTTTTTGTGTATCCCTTGACTAATTTTTATGGATATAATTGATTTTACTGCTTTTGTGTTTTAACCTCTATTCTGGCTTTATAAGTGATTAACATAATACCCTTACTTTTTTCTTGAACTTGATCTAGATTTTTTACCATTGTGATCAGAAAAGATTCTTGATATGATTTCAATCTTCTTAAATTTATTGAGACTTCTTTTGTGCAAAACATATGAGCTATCCTGGAGAATGTTCCATATGCATGTGACAAGAATGTGTATTATGCTGTTTTTGGATGGAATGTTCTCTGTGTGTATCTGTTATGTCCATCTGATCTAATGTGTTCAAATCCAGTTTCCTTATTGATACCCTGTTTGGATAATCTATCCATTGACATAAGTGGGATGTTAAAATCTCCTACTATTATTATATTACTGTCAATTTCTCCTCTTATGTTTGTTAATATTTGTTTTATATATTTTGGTTCCTATATGTAGGGTGCAAAAAAAATTACAATTGTTATGTCTTATTTGGATTTATTCTAATAATTTTGGTGGAGTCTTTAGAGGTTTCTATGTATAGTATCATGTCATCTACAAATAATGAGAATTTAATTTCTTCCTTCTAATATGGAAATCTTTGATTTCTCTTTTTCATTATCTCATGGACTACTTTGTCTCTTATTTCAGTCTTTTTTTAAAGTCTGTTTTTACTGAGATAAATAGTGCTACTTTGCTGCTTCATCTTATTCTTCCTTTTATTCTTTTTTTTTTCTTACATTGATATGGAATATCTTATCTGTTTATTTTCACTCTTTATGTGTCTGTAACTCTGAAGTGACTCTCCAATAGGCAGCATATATATGGGTCCTGTTGTTTTCTTTTTTAATCCATTTAGTCACCCTATTTTTTTGTGTTTGTTCTGTTTTTTTTTTTTTATTGGAGCATAGAGACCATTTACATTTAAAGTAATTATTCATAGGTATGTATTATTACCGTTTTAATTGTTTTCTGGTTGTTTTTGTAGTTCTTTTGTTCATTTGTTTGTTTTTGTTTTGCTCTCTTCCTTTTATGTTCTTTAAAAAAAATTTTTAAATGTTTTTTATTTTATTTTTGAGAGAGAGAGTATGAGTGCGGGAGGGGCAGAAAGAGAGGAAGACAGAATCCTAAAGTAGGCTCCAGGCTCTGAGCTGTCAGCAAACAGCCCAATGTGGGCCTCAAACTCACAAATGGTGAGATCATGACCTGAGCCGAAGTCAGACACTTAACCAAATGAGCCACTCGGATGACTTCTTGTTGCCCTTGATGGCTTTCTTTAGTGTTATGCTTGGAGTCCTTTCCCTTTAGATTTTGTGTATCTATTACAGGTTTTTGGTTTGTTGTTACCATGAGGTTCATAGATAGCCTAAATATGTAACAGTTGATATAAGGTGATGGTTTCTTAAGTTCAAACACATTCTAAAAATAGTACATTTTTATTCTCCACTTACATGTTTTATTTATATGTTTTCATATTGTACATCTTTTTAAAAAAATTTGTGAGTACCTAAGCTAGTTTTTTTTAGGTATATTTAATTTTATTTTTTGTTTCAACCTTTACGCTAACTTTGTAAGTGGTTGATGTACGAATGTTATTGTATGTTTGCTTTTACTTGTGAATTTTTTTACCTTTCATATTTTTCTTTTTATTTTTTCACTTGAAGTCATTTTAATATTTTTTATAAGGGCAGTTTAGTGGTAGTAAAATCATTTAACTTTTGTTTTTTTGGAAAACTCTATCTTCAGTTCTGAATGATTACTTGACTGGGTACAGTATTCTTAGTTGTAGGCTTTTCCTTTCAGTAGTCTATTATACTATGCCACTCCCTCCCTTATGGACTATAACACTTGTGCTAAAAAATTAACTGACAGCCTTATGGGCTTTTTCTTGTACATAACTAGTTCTTTTCTTTTACTGCTTTTAAGTTTCTTTTTCTCTTTAATTGTTGACATTTTGATTATTATGAGTCTTGGTGTGAACCTCTTAGGGTTTTATTGTTCTAGGCTTTCTGTGAATCCTGGACCTGGTTGTCTATTGCCTTCCCTAGGTCAGGGGAATTTTCAACCATTATTTTTTCAAACAATTTTCTGCTCTTTTCTCTTTCTGTACTTCGGGAGCCCCTATAATGCACTTGGTGTTGTCTGAGAGTTCTCTTAACCTATCCTCATTTTAAAAAAATGTTGTGTTTTTGTTGTTTGTTTTGTTTTTTCTTTTTGCTATTCAGCTTGGGTGCTTTTCAATACCCTGTCTTCTAGATCACTGATCTGTTGTGCATTTTCTAATTTGCTATTGATTCTCTCTAGTGTATATTATGTTTCATTTGTTGTATTCTTCAACTCTGATTGTTTCACTTTTATATTTTTTCTCTTTGTTGTTCTTAGTGAGTTTATCCACTCTTCTCCAGACTGGTGATCATCTTTATTACAATTACTTTGTACATTTTTGTTAGATAAATTGCTTATCTCTGTTTAATGTTCTTTTTTTTTCTTTTGGAATTTTATCATCTTCTTTCATTTTGAGCATATTCCTCTGCCTCATTGTTTGACCTTCTTTGTTTCCGTGAAGGCAGTGGAACAGCAACTTCTTCTAGTCTTGATGGAACAGCCTTGTGCAGGCATGTCTTCTGTGTGGACTGCATGTGCCTGGTGGCTTTGGCTAGCTGTCTGGGGCTGTAGCAGTTGTGTGCTGGCAGTTCAAGAGCACTGTGCATGAGGGCTGCCTTAGTAGATTGGCTGGAGCTAAAGCAGACATGGGTCAGGTAGTCCTGGGGAGTTCCATGGAGTGTGGCTTGGTAGAACAGCTGAAACTGAAGCAGGCACTTGCTGGGGGTTCTCAGGCATCCTGCACAGGTGGATACCTTGACAGGAAAGCTGGAGCTAATGGGCTCAAACCAGGGTGGTGGTCTCCAGGGTGCTCTGCACAGGTGGCACATTGGGAAAATAGCTGGAGTAGATGTGGGTGTGGGAAATATAAGAGATAGAAACTAAATGAAAGGATTTAAATTATAAAGCATATATAAACACCACAAAATAATCAAACCAAATGAAATTTGTATTTGGAGGAAGGAGATTCCATGGTTGGTTTAAAATAAGGAAAAGGGGATTAAAACATTTTTTCATGGAGAAAGGGAGCCTTAGTTAAATTTTGCTTGGGTTTTGGTGTCTGGAAGGTAAGACATTCTTGGTCATTATGAGTAGGCACAAGACTATGGGAAAGCATAAGTCTTTTTAAAATAAAGGGACATAGGCTAGGGCTGAGAAGTTAGGGACATGAGTTTAACGGACAGATCTCCATTTAAATTGTACCTCTGCATTAATCACCTGTGACCTTGATAACTTATTTTACCACTCTCAGCCTCAGTTTCTTCAACTTTCATTGGTGGTTATAACCTTTATCTTGTAGATTATTTAAAAATTAAGTAGCTAGTTAATATAAAGGATGTAGAATATACTTGGTAAGTAATAACTATTTTTGTTGTTAGTTGTGAATTGTTGTTAATAGTTGGGCAAGGACACATGTTAATAAGAAGATAGGGAAAAAAGGGTTTAAGTTTTATTAGTCTCTGAATGCTAACATGGCTTTTGCCCAAGAATGTAGACACTGCTTGTCTCCCACGGCACTGTGGTTCAGAGCTCTGGTGGGGAGCTATTATTTTTCTGAACATGAAGCTAAACCATACTTTGCCCATTACTGTTCCCTCATTATTATCTTCTCTAATAGGACATATAAGGCTTGTTAGGTGGCCTAGCTCACCTTCCAGATAAGCTACCACTAGTATTTATTCACTCAAGTATGTCTTAACTGACCAGCTGATGCCTGCAATCAGATCCAAGCATGTTTTAGAACTTTAAAAATGTTCTCTCTTGTGAGTGTAAAAGACCAGATCTTTGGCTTATATACTAGGGTACTGGTTTCTGGACAAACTTTTGGCGTCAGGAAGCCTATCTTTTATGGTTAACACACAACCTTTGCTGGCACAAAACTTGGTTTAGATCATAGTCCTCTTACTTGGGGACACTGGTACTTGCGAATCCATACAATTAAAATATCTATCCTATAGACCTTCTGAGAGGATTAAATGATATTGTAGCTATAATTTTAATAGATTAAATGACGTATATACAGCATTTTGCTCAATGCCTGACCAACAATGAAATGTTCAAGGAATGGTGGTTTTCATGATAATTGGTAGCTGAGAAGCAGTGGGATCTATACACTCTATGGAATAAAATGATATGGCTTCAAGTTTCTCCTACGACAGCCACCACACTTCACGTTTTTTTAATCTACAATATGGCAATAAAGATATTACTTAATGAATTGTTGAATGTATAGTGAAATTAAGAATTTTTTGAGTCTCTGCTTTGGGTCAAACTCTTTATCTTGTTTCACTTCAACAATACTAACACGTGAAGACTATTATCTACTATAAGAAAGTAAGTAGAAAGTGGGAGAACCAAATTTTAATCCACAGGATAATGTGTGAAAAAAATAAGTTATATAAAATTTTTCACACTGCATGACAGTGGTAGGCACTCTAAACCATGCTAGTTAGTCTATTGATTAGAGATGACAGGGAAATGAAGGAAAGTTGAGGGTTTTGCCCTTCTTTGGTGGCATGTATAAAGGCCCTTCACTTTCCTGCCATCTGGCAATATGTGACTCATACCCAAGGCCTGGATTCTAGATGTGGCTTCCTGAAAAGTCATGGATCACATCCTCTGACCAGCTTTGTTCTTCTAGCCTCATTTTCTCTTAGGATCTAGAGGTATTTGCTTGTGTCCCTTGGCTAGAGTCCCTACTCTAATTTTTATTTCTTGATCTGCTTCTGGCCATGTCCACCCCTTTTCCTGAGAGGTGGTTGGATTCTCCTTTTCACTGCCACCTGTGGCCAGACACCAGGCTCTCTGCTGCCTGCACATACTCATTGACAGCTTCTCTTCTCCACCTTGGCTCCCCTCAGAATCAGGGATGGTTGGATCTGGCATGAAGTCCTGGTTCTACCCTTCAGTAACAATATGTCCTTGTCTCTGTCCCTTAACCTCACTGAGCCCTGAAGTACCATAGTTCTTCATTAATAAATGTTTACTTTATTCAAAGTCACCCCCAGACAAAATTGAAAGGGAAGTCTACCTCAGCCATTCTCCTTTCCCATCTCAATGAAGGCCTGGTTTCATCATTCTCATCACTGCTATGCTGGGCTACTCATGGCCTTCCACCTTTGCTGTCTCAGACCTGGCTTACCTAATGATGAAAACCCCAGGCTTCTACTGCACTTTTTCTCTGCTCAGTTTTCCCTTCCACATTTATATGTGCTGCTAGTGTTTCATCACCTCCAAGACTTGCTGTCTTTGAAAAGTTTAATTTCTCTCAGTAACAAAAAGTTTAGGAGTAAGCACTTAGAGGCATGTGACAATGGTGGCCTGAGTCAAGGACCTAAGCTCCTCCAGCTTCCTGTTCTTCCATCCTCAGCATGTGCTGTTTTTCTTACAATCACAACATGGGAAGACATAGGGAAGGACGTGAACAAAAGACATGTATCATCTGAGTTTGTCCCTTTTTAGCAGAAAAATAATAGCTTTTCTAAAAAGGTGTCCTCCACTGGTGGTCTAATGTTTTTGTGTATATCTCATTGTCTAGGGTCCTATCACGTGACATTTTCCACCTTCAAAGTAGTTGAGAAGAGTCATTTACTCCCCCTAAAGTTGAGGTTACATTCATAAAGAAGAGGAAAACCACTAGAAGATAGGAAGCTTGAAATACTTGCCACCTTATTACACCAATTTTATTTCCTAAGTATTTCTTTGCTTCATTACTTCCCCTCCTCTCTTGTTCTCCCTGCTTAGCTGGATGGTTACAATTGCCTACTAAGTAGTCACTCTGTCTTACCTTAACCCTTTTTAAATTTTGCTTTTTACCCATAGTAATTTTCTAAAATGGAGGGCTAACCTGTCAGGCACCTGTGTAATCTCTCCAGTAGCTCCTTATCACAAGATCAATGTCACAATCTTGAGGATGTCCTCTAAAGCCTCCCATGCTCTGGCTGCACCTACTTTTCCATTCTCACTTCTTATGCATCCTACTGCCTGTCCTAGACTTTTCATTCATTTACACGTAAATACTGAGAGTTGTTGCCTCATGATGCCCTTTCACACCTCTGTGCCAAAGTAAAGGCAATGTCCTCTCCCACTTCTTATTTCTCATCCTTCAAGGGGCATCACCCTTCCCTAAGATATTTCTATTAACATCAGAGTAAGTGAGGAGCATACCTCATGTGCAGGAAAGGTTCCATAATTTGTATGGCTTAATGAAAAATGAAAATGTGGGGCACTTTGTTCAAAAGTTATTAAGAATTTCAGGATGGTAACATCATAACATTAACCCAAACAAGGTCCCTACTAAGCAGAGGGCCTTGGGTGACTACACACTTCATATACCCTTGAAGCTAGCCCTGGTCCTGTGACCCACTGACCTCATTACTTCCTAGGTTGTAACTGTTGGTTTTCTTGTCTCCCTCACCAGACTGTGAGCCTCTTGAGGACAGTGACTGGGTGGATTATAGTCATCCTTGTATTGCAGACAATGGCACCTGCACACTGGATTTTGTTTTACTCCCCTCTTAACAAATAAGCAACAGAATATTTTCAAAGGATTTTCAAAGGCTTTTCTCCTACTACCTTCTGACTTACGGTGGATCTGATTAAAGATCGAGAATTATAATCTGCTCCTTGCATGGAGGCTACCAACTGCGGGACATGTTTCAGTAATTTTACATTTGTTGGTCTCCCCAAACTCAAGTTCAGTGTATGTGAGCACTTTGCATGTTCTTTAGGCCTAGTTTTGAGGCCAATAGTGTAGCTATTGAGCAAGCACTTCTGAGAAATGAGAACAGATTGTGAAAAACAGTGCAAATTGCAGGAATTAAATCCACTGGTAACAGCAGGACTGTAACAAGTGAGAAAGGAGGAAAATTGCAGGAATGTGAGTCCTGCCAAGATGTGTATGCAGGCTCCTATAGCTGCAGGCTGGGCACTTGTTTGGTGTGTGTGTGTGTGTGTGTGTGTGTGTGTGTGTGTGTGTATGTGTGTGTGTGAGAGAGAGACTTTATAGAAGGAGCACTCACCCAACATGTGGAGTCCTCTGTTTGTGTCCTGGTTCCATTGCTCATCAGCTAGCATATCCTGGGAAAACTGTTCAACTTTCTCAGTTTCCTAGATTACTTGTGTATAAAATCAAGAATAATACTATAAGTGAGGGGTGACTGGGTGGCTCAGTCGGTTGAGCGTTCGACTTCAGCTCAGGTCATGATCTTGCATTTCATGAGTTCGAGCCCCGCATCCAGCTCTGTGCTGATGGTTCAGAGCCTGGAGTCTGCTTCTGATTCTGTGTCTCCCTTTCTCTCTGCCCCTCCTCCACTCATGCTCTGTCTCTCTCTGTCTCAGAAATAAATAAACATTAAAAAAATTTTAAAAAGAATAAAAAAGAATAATACTATAAGTAAATGGTTATACTAATCCAGCAAGATAAGCTGAATAGTATCATCCAGAATATAGGAAGTACATAATAAGTGTTCTATATTCTATATATTTCAGTTATACACTTTAGCTACAAGTTGCCTGAAATCGAATAACATTACTCCATTAATTTTGCAACTCCTGTCTGCTGGGAATTCTAACTATGCATCTCATTCAACATGGCTCATGACTGTTTCTGTCCTGATCTGCATTCCTCATGCTCAAACAAGGGAGGAGGCTCAATAAGAGTGTACAGAAGTTTAGAGACAGCTTTGATTTTACTACGTAAAAACTGTGCATTGGGGCAAGCAGTTAAAGTTCACTGACACTCTCATATGTTTTCTTGTATGTTCTAACAAGAATCATTTTAGAGTGATGGTGAAATTTTTATGAAAGAATACTCATAAAGCCCAAATACATTGGAAGAAATTGCCAGTAGTAAGCACTTAATGATAGCTAGTTTTATTCTGTCATTCTAGCACCATTTGGTCCTGTACTTGAGTGGCTGCTGAGAGGAGAGAATTCTAGTCCCCACTGGCTCACCTATATCTGTGTGACACTGGGCAAGTTTTCTAGATCTCTAAGTTGTAGATCAAACTAGACTATGTATAACAGACTGATATTCCCCACATCAGTCCAAATACACTAGCTAACATTTCATTATTAAAATAGCCACAGTATTTAAGTACTTTATGATTTCTGTTTCACAGATGAGAAAAGTAGGCTTAAGGAGATAAAATGAGATCCACAGAATGAGAAAATAATGGAGCTGATTTTCCACCCAAGCCATCTGCCTCCACAGCCCTTGTGCTCCAATTATATGTATATTGATACTCATGGAGTCCTTTGAGGAAAGGATCACTGGATTTGCAACACTTCATTTTCTCTTTCTCAGTTTTTGAATACCTGTCTATAAGCCAGGGCTTCTGAACCTCCAAATGGTTTCTTGGACCCTGAGCAAACATACTCATCACTCTTCTTCCCACAAAAATAAAAAGGATAGTAGGCATAGCTGCAGAAGAGCAGATTGATTCTCATGCCCAGGAAAGAAATATACCTCTGTTCTCTTTCTAAAACTAGTTATAGTTTGGCTGTGTAGCACTCTGTCACTGCCAGGAGCCTTTGCCCACCATGGCACTGAAGCCGAAGGCACAAGTATCTGGGTTCTCACATCTAAAAGGGGGCTCTGGAGAGCTGATTACTGATCACCGCAAAGGAAGTTGGGAAGGGCATCTGTGGAGTTTGCCTGCCCAGCTTCTCTGTCCTCCTTCTCTGGCCAAAGTGCCCTGACTGACTTTTAGAGAAACACTTCCTTCTGCTCTTCTCACTCCATGTGATTCAATTAATTCTGACCCCATATGCTGGCTCTGGGCAGTAGAACATGACCTGGGTCAGGCCTATCAGCGTCAGCTGGTCCTGAGATTTTTTCTGAAACTACTGAAGAATAAGGGTCTCTTTTAAGAGATGAACTTTTCTCTTTCCTGTGGGGTCCTTAGCTGTTAGAATATGTACCTGGGTTGCTGATGGCCATTTTGCCTTCCAAATGTCCAAGAATGAAGAAAACTCAGAGCAAAGAAGATTCCAGGGATAAACAAAGGAACATATTCCTGATGATGATTGGGCACATGGACCCAACTGTGCCTGATGCCAGCACTTCTGTGAGCTAACCCATCCACCCTCTGGTTTTTGTTTAAGCCACTTTGTATAGTGTTTCAGTTATAAATAACTGGGAAAAAAAGCTAATACATAAATAAAGGAATAGGTACAAAGCTTTAGATGAGCCAGGAAGAACACCTAAATCTTTGTTTTTTATCCGGATATTCTAACTGTATATGTGGCACTGTTGAATTCAGCTATTATTGTCCCCCCAATTGTGGTAGAGCCTGTGAAGGTGGAATCTTACATGGCAAGCGGGAATTTGCAGATGTGACTAAGTTGAGGATCTTAAGATGGAAGGTTATCCTGGATTATGGTGCTGGATCAATATAATCATAAGGGTCCTCATAAGAGGGATGCAGGGCAGTTGGAGTCCAAGAAGGAGATGGGACTGAATCAGAAGTTGAGAGTGAGGCGATTGTTGACCTTGAATGTGGGGGAAGGAGTAGAAGCAGACATTGGAAGCCAAAAGGGGCAAATAAATTGTCTCCCCTAGAGCATCCAGAAAAGAATGGTGCCCTGTTGACACCCTGATTTTATCCTAGGGAAACCCATTTTGGATTTCAAATTTTGTGTTTTTTAAACTGCCAAGGTTGTGGTAGTAGGTGGCTGCAACATTAGGAATCTGATATACAGCTCATATACCTAATGTGTATCTTTCAAATAATATGAGTAATGACTGTCAATTAAGACGGATTAAATATGTACCTAGAAGTGCTTAGATTTTGGGGAGCATGGTTTATCTTTTATCCCCATAATAAGTCTGAGGAAGAGAAGGATAAGCCACTGACAGCATCTGCTACAACTCAGTATGTCTGTGACAAGCTGACAGGCTCACATGACTATATGGTCATTGCATTGCTTTGGGCTGCAAGTACTAGGGAAAAAATGAAATTGACTCAGTAAGGGCATTCATTTTATGCAATAAGAATTTGTAACATGGAGAGTTTCAAGGATTTATTAAACTAATAGCTGAATGATTGCAAAGACTCATACTGGCTTCTGTTCTCAGCTGTCTCTTGATGTCCTGCCCACAGCAAGTTCAAGCACAAGTGCTTCCCTCAGCAGCTAGAGGCAGAAATAGGAAGAAGCTTCTCTTTGTCCATGTGTTTTGAGGGTATATAAGCTTTCCTCTAAACTTTTCTACCCGAACTACCCTCCCCCACCTTGTTTCTTGCAAAATTTCACTCTACATTGTTTTTTCTAGGAAATGCAACTTCTTACATTGAACTAGAAGTGTATTTTGGTTTTCCAAAACTTTGTCAAGATTTCATCATTATTTTTGAAAGACACTGTCATTGATGGAAACACATGGCTGATGGGATTTGAGTTGCCAATAGAACATACTTGTATTTGGTTGTATTCATAACTATTGCATTCACTATGAATCTATGCATAGATATAAGTAAATGACAACTTTTTTATGTATCCAAATGTGCTTGAGAAGTAATTGTATATTGAAATACATAATATAAATAACTTCTTTATATTCTATTATTTCTTTCATGTATGGCTAATACTATTCATATATATGAATATGTTTATATATAATATATAAATATATACCTACACATATTTATATGTTTATATACAGTTACATGTGTGTACACACACACACACACACACACACGATGAGAAAACATAAGACAAGCTGACAGGTCGTGAACACCCCCCACCTTCCCCCCCCCCACCAAAGTGGGATATGTGTGATATTCCTCAGGCACTCCTGGCTGCCCAAGAACAAAGGAAAGGGGAAAAACAAAGGGTTAAGTGATAGAGATCATAGTCCCACAGGACCTAAGTCTCCATCACCCTTCTGTAGTGATGTGGAAAACAAAGGCAGAAGGAAATGGCAGAACTAAATTTCCTTATAACCTGCAGCCCATTGACAAATACTTGAGGCAGGCAGAGTAAAATGTTTCTCCAGAAACTCCCTACTGTCTTACCTAGTACTTTGCTAGAGGGAAGAAAAACCCTAGCTTGACAATAGAGAGGCCTCCAGTATCCTGGGAGTCTTCTCTAGTTTATGAAAATCTCACAGGAAACTTCCCCTGGACTTTACCTCCCCAAACTCTATCGTATAAAATCAGTGTCTCCTCATGGTCCCAGGGCAGCTTTTCCTGCCCATGGGTCCTGTCCCCATGCTTTAATAAAATCACCTTTTTGCACCAAAGATGTCTTCAAGAATTCTTTCTTGGCTGTTGGCTCTGGACACCACGAACCCCACTATCACCCCTCAAAACAACTCATCAATACATACATATGTATATATGTTGGGTAGGTTATATCTATGTATCTTATTGTAGAGTAATAAAGGAGGCATTATAAAATATTTGTTAGAGAGGCTTTGATAGGATTAAGAATAACTGCTATTGTTATGCCCAGAATTCGTGATCCCCAAAGACCACCAGGGAGCCGAGTCCGATGCAAAAGCAAAAGAGCCTTTATTCGAGCTAGCTCGAGCTCAATCCCCTACCTGCACTGACGCAGCGGTGAGATACCAGGGAGAGAGAGGGAGTTTCAAAAGCACAAAGGTTTTATAGGGGTCTAGGGGCAGTTGGTGAGGTAATGGCTGTGGCCTCGGCCGATTGGCTGGGGAAGGGTCATGGCCTTGGCCGATTGGCTGGGGAAGGGTCGGAGTCCTGTTACGCAGGTCACTGGGCGTGTTTTGATCAGGAAGTTTGAATGGGTGAGCAGGAGGTTACTCAAGGGGGGGAGGGGTGGTCTAGGTGAAGGACACAGAACAAGATGGAGTCGGCAGCGGAGGCCCACCCTTTCACTATGACTCCTTATGCAGTTTACCGTTTCAAGGGTATATTATATTTCTTCACGTCTCTGGGATTTTACAGAAGTGTTCCTTCTGGAAAATCCTTCCTGTTTGCATCTGTTGAGAGGGAGAGGAATCTTTCTTTGATGGGGCTCTGTTTTCTAACATGACTTTGTGTCTACTTACATTATAGGGACTCATCACATGGCCTCAGCATAATGAATGTCTACTATATATTTCCTATGGCTACTGTAACAAATTAACGAACCAAATATGGCTTAAAGCCACATATATTTGTTATCTTATAGTTCTGTGGTTCAGAAGTCTGACACAGGTCTTGCAAAGCTTAAAATCAAGGTGTCAATGGTGCTGTGTTCCTCTCGGGAGCCTCTAGGGGAGAATCTATTTCCTTGCCTTGCCTCCAAGTTCTACTTTCCACAAAGCACAAGAATACAAATACAATTCAGTCAAGTTCTTTGCCTCTTCCTAACAAGGATGACTTTTCTTCTGGTTTCTAATATGGTGTTCCTCACTTCCATCTGCAATATCACCAGAATGGCCTTTCCACTCGACATTTCTATACCATTGTGTTCATGATTATTCATAGATTCTCTAAGAAGATGGAGGCTTTCTCTCCAGCCCTCTTCTCACCGCCCCCCCACCCCCACCAAATACCAGAGCTCTCACCGAAATTACTCTAACATCCATATTTTTAGCATACACTTTATTTATTTAGTTTTTTAAAAATTTACATCCAAGTTAGCATATAGTGCAACGATGATTTCAGGGTACATCCCTTAATGCCCCTTACCCATTTAGCCCATCCCCCCTCCCACAACCCCTCCAATAACCCTCTGTTCTCCATATTTAAGAGTCTCTTCTGTTTTGTCCCCCTCCCTGTTTTTATATTATTTTTGCTTCCCTTCCCTTGTGTTGATCTGTTTTGTGCCTTAAAGTCCTCATATGAGTGAAGTCATAGGATATTGGTCTTTCTCTGACTAATTTAGCTTAGCATAATACCCTCTAGTTCCATCCACGTCGTTGCAGATGGCAAGATTTCATTCTTTTTGATTGTCAAGTAATACTCCATTGTATATATTTACCACATCTGCTTTATCCATTCATCTGTCAATGGACACTTGGGCTATTGTTGATAGTGCTGCTATAAACATTGGGGTGCATGTGCCCCTTAAAAACCGCATACCTGTATCCCTTGGATAAACACCTAGTAGTGCAATTTCTGGGTTGTAGGGTAGTTCTATTTTTAGTTTTTTGAGGAAACTCCATACTGTTTTCCAGAGTGGCTGCACCAGCTTGCATTCCTACCAACAGTGCAAAAAAGATCCTCTTTGTCTGCATCCTTGCCGACATCTGTTGTTGCCTGAGTTGTTAATGTTAGCCATTCTGACAGGTGTGAGGTGGTATCTTATTGTGGTTTTAATTTGTATTTCCCTGATAATGAGTGATGTGGAGCATTTTTTCATGTGTAGGTTGGCCATCTGGATGTCTTCTTTGGAGAAGTGTCTATTCATGTCTTTTGCCCATTTCTTCACTGGCTTATTCTCCGGGTGTTGAGTTTGATAAGTTCTTTATAGATTTTGGATACTAACCCTTTATCTGATATGTCATTTGCAAATGCCTTCTCCCAATCCCTCAGTTGCCTTTTAGTTTTGCTGATTGTTTCCTTCACTGTGCAAAACCTCTCTGATCTTGGCTGCAGCAACTTCTTACTCAACACGTCTCTAGAGGCAAGGGAAACAAATGCAGAAATGAACTATTGGGACCTCATCAAAACAACATGCACTTTAAAACTGCTCCAGCCTGTACCCATTACCCATTTTCAAAGCCATTTGGTACAACACACCACTACTTAGTACCAAAATTTGCCTTAGTTAGCTCCAGCTGCTGTAACAGAATATCATAGACTAGATGGCTTAAACAATGGACATTTATT
Organism: Panthera tigris; assembly: GCF_018350195.1. Classification (NCBI taxonomy): domain Eukaryota; kingdom Metazoa; phylum Chordata; class Mammalia; order Carnivora; family Felidae; genus Panthera; species Panthera tigris. Next base: position 48,952,505 of record NC_056667.1, on the reverse strand, counting down.
TTCTCACTGTTCTGGAAGCTAAAAGTCCATAATCGAGGTACAATTAAACTTGATTTCTGTTGAGAGCTCTCTTTGGCTTGCAGACAGCTTGTGCTTGGGGGGAAGGAGTTTTCTTTCTCTGTCTTCCCATTCTTTTAAAGCCACTAATCCCATCATAAAGATTTAACCCTCATGACCTAATCTAATATCCTCATTTCCAAATACCATCACATTGTAGATTAGAGCTTCAACAAAGGAATTTTTGGAGGGACACAAGCATTCAGTCCACAACAAGCAATATGTGATAAAGTGCCCTGTGTAGCAAAATGTTAATTGTAGAATTTAAGTGGCATAAATATGGGTGTTCACAGAAATTTTTTTCAGCTTTTCTCTGTTTGAAACTTTTAATAAGATACTGAGAAAAATGTTAATCCAGGCCTCAGCATAGCAAACTGTCTCTATAAATAGTTGTTGAGAAATTGGTAAATTTAGTGGAAATCTGCTTGCCAATTAGCTCTGAGGTTAAGCTGGAGATCAGGACAATCTGTCCTTTTCATGTTTCTGATGCACTGATCCTTTTCTGGAAAGCATTATACAATATGATCAACACTCCATTTGGAGGTGCTTATGTGCTGAAGGAGCAGTTGCTGCAACAAGCTTGGTGATTAGAAGCCCGTGCAGCTAGTCCCAGCAATCTGGGCTATTGTTGAGTGTGGGCTGTAAAGCAGCAGGTGTCTTCTTGTCTCAAGCAGTCTTCTGGGAGTCCTGAGGTTACTGTGCATTACACAGGATAGATTCTAGCCAGTTATGTATATAATACTCAGATTGAAAGAGAATGAGTGGGAGGTTAGTTAAGTAATTTTCAAGTCCAATTACAAACATTAAATTATATGGTTTGTTTATGACCATGTCTAAGAAAGAAAACACATTTTTGTCAGGTAGTAAGTTAGTAACTACCTCATTTAGTCATCTAACATGTATTGTCTGAGCACCTACTATGGGCTGGGACTTGGGTTAGATACTGTGATATATATGATATATAGGTAGAAAAGCTGTTCCAGTTAAAGAACAAAACAGATTTTTGAATAATGAAAATGGAATCAACCATAGGGAGTAGTGTACTTTCTGACAGGTATAGTGTTAAACTTGGATCTACCTTGTGACTCATCCTCCACTCTCTGACTAGGATCATGATGAAATGAAGTCTGGAAGTGGCATCCTTGGACGCACAAATGTAACAAATAGAGTCCCAGTTAGAGGGATGCCTAGAGTGGATGTTTAAATCAGTTCTGCCCTAAATAGTCAAGGGAAAGAAATACAAAAATGGTTTTCAGTTATTTATTTTATTTTTTTAGACAGAGAGAGAGTGAGCGTGTGAGCAGGGGGAGAGAGACAGAGAAAGAGAGAATCTTAGGCAGGCTCCACACTCAGTGTGGGGGCTGACATGGGGTTCAATCCCATAACTCTAAGATCCTGACCTGAGTCAAAATCAAGAGTCAGATATTTAACCCACTGAGCTACCCAGGTGCCCCTGGCTTTTGGTTATTTAATCCCACATGGCCCAGTAGGAACTATCTAGGGATTTAAGCTGAGGATGATGCTAATAATGAAAAGGGAACATATTTCTGGTGTGTCCTTTATATAAGTATTTCTCAGAGTGTAAATTAGAATTGCTGTAGAGGTAAACATCTCATTAAGAGTCAAAGCCTAAAATCTCTACCTGTCTTTTCTCAGGAGACCTATCTTACACTTAGTTTCAGTAGCTTAAAAGGGGGAATTAGATCTATACCCCTATAATGACCGATATGCTCCTTACTCTTTATTGTAATAGTAAATATTATTTTATAGTCCATATCTCCTTTATCAATTTTGAACCATTAAAGATCAAGAACTATTATTTATTCATCTTTCTATCCCCAGTATCTAGTACAGTGGTATGTTATTGCTTAATAAATATTTTTGAATGAATTAAAGAAACAATTAGTAGACAATTGCTATGGTCTGAATGTGTACTCCCTAAATTCATATGTTGAAGCCCTAGTTTCCAGCAAGGATATATTTGGTGATGGGTCTCTAAGTTAGCAACTAAGGAATTAAGGTTAAATGAGTTCACAGGGCAGGGCCCTGATCCCATAGGATTAGTGTCTTTAAGGGAAGAGACACTAGAGAGATGACTGTCTTTGTATACACCTACAGAAAAGGCAATACGAGGACATAGTGAGAAGGCAACTGTCTGCAAATCAGGAAGAGAGCTCTCAGGAAAAAACTGAATTAATCAGAACCTTGATCTTTGACTTGTAACTTCCATAACTGTGAGAAAATAAATTTCTATTCTTTAAAGCATCTAGATCATTATACTTTGTTATGGCAGCCCATGCTGGCCAATACAGTAGTCTAACCAAAGTACAGAAGATGCTAGAGAATTTTAAAAGCTATCTGTTCCAAAGTGGATAATGTCAGTGAGGAAGCTGCAATGGAGAGCCTGGAAACATACAAAGTATTTTTCCAGTAAGGAGGACCATGATAAACAAAGGAGAGAGAGGGGGAAGGATTGGAAATCAGGTCACAAAAAGGAGATGACTTGTCTGAAATTGGGGTTTGAGAACTTCAAAATTGGGGGATAATTTTATATCCAGAGAGGGCCTTGGAATTTATTTTCATAAGCATCAGGGAGTGATGAAATTTTGAGTGGAAATACTAATGTGGTCAGAGCAATGTTTTGAAAGGAATGGTTTCCATGTTTAGGTTTCCTGTCTGAGAATAACTGACATCAGAAGTGACTTCACCATTGACAGTCCCAACAGGATAACCTTATCCTGTATGTAATACATCAGTCCCAAATTCATATGTGATACTCACACAGTTACAGAGGAGTCATTGGTTACATCACTGCTAAAACAAGGGTTAGTTTGGGGCCAGCTCTCAAGGAAGCAACTTACCGACCCAGGGTCACAAGGAATCCATTGCAGGAGGAAACAGTAGCTCAAGATCCTTCTTAAATTTACCACTGGATTTATTTCCAATTCTTTGGTAATCTCTTCCTTAGAGCAGTAAATTCTGAGCTCACAGGGCTTTGCATTTAATTCCAGTATTTGGATTGTGAGAGCTTTTAATACCTGTGGACTTGGCAGTTGCAGAGAGTAAAATGCATCCCCATTAATCAGAACTGCACTGAGTCATGTTACACAAACCATAGATTTCTACAAGAAAATTAAAAGGCAATATCATTTCACTTCTGCTAAATGTTTTCTTATGATTCAGGTGGAGAAATGGGACACTCTATATTGTGTCCAGTGACACTGCCAAAAATATATCACCAAGAGACACGACAAATGAATGTATAAATAGGAATTGCTTAGAAGGGGTTAGTCATAAATCACTGAATGAGCCGGAACCCAGGTTCTTTTTTGTGTGTGTTGCTTAAAATGTGGAACATTATTGGTGACTCCTAGAAAAACAATTTGATTTTTGTATGGTTGCATTAGAAGGTTATGGGAAATAGGAAAGTATATTTTCCCTAGGTGAAATCAAAGGCAAGATACAAAATTTTCTGGTGACTCTAGGAACCTATAAACTCCTCTGAAAAATGTAATGGAGATTGTTAAAAGAATAGCAGTGGTGTGGTTTCTGGAATCATGAGTTTTCATCTTGAACATTTAGAAATCTGGGGTATGATGATGGGCTGGCTTTGGGTCAAAAATGCACTATAATAAATTGGATTGAGGTAGCAGCAATAATTATGGGACTTTTCTGTTGGGGTCTTGTAATTCCTCCATCATCCTTACTCCTGGAAAATCTTTCTCTACATTTTAAAAGAAATTGCTTTAACGATGTCCTGAGTTATAGCCCAAACAATTACTTTTTCTTAGGGAAAAAAAGAAACCAAATTTCTGTTTGTTTTAAAGATATTAAAGTGGGAACTCAGAAACTATGGATAAAAGACACTAAGACTTTCCCATATGGAAGTGTTAAAAATTTTAATAAAACCACAGATATTGTTCATGCTAAAGAAATACTTATTTTTTTCTGACCTATAATATTCCTATTGTGCCTTTTATCTTTTTTGGTTAAAATTAGTGCATTTCCTTTTGCTTAGAGCACAGTGGTTGAGATTGCTATTTTTATTTTCACAAAACCTATAAAGAGGTTTGGAGGGTAGTGAGTTTTTTCAGTCATCAAACTCAACACATAGTTCCTTAGAAGACAGTCAGAACTTAGTTGAGAAGGCCTGAGACACTGAATATATTCCCATGTAACTTCTTAATAGCCCATATTTTTACTTTTTTTTTTCCTGCATAATAAACGACCCTGAAACATTTACTCATGATTCTGTAGGGTTGACAATGTGGTCTGGGCTCAGCTGGATTGTTCTCTTGCTGGTCCTACCAAGGCTTACCCAGTACTTGCCACCAGTTAGAGGGCTGGTTGTAGTCAGCTTTTTGGTCCCAAATATTTGGAGTTTGGCTGGGGTAATAGGGACAATTGGATCATATGTTTCTACTATCTGGTAGGTAAGCCCTGGCTTTTTCCTATGGTGATTGGGTTCCAAAAACAGCTAGAGAAGGCAAGCTCCAGCATGCACTTTCAAACTTTGCTTTCATCATGTTTGCTAATGTCCACTGACCAAAGCAAGTCACACGGCAAAGTCCAGATTCAAGGTGTGGACAAATAGTCTCCAAACCTGATGTGGTTTGGCCTTTCCTCTTTGCATGTTTGCTGAAAATAATATTAAAAATTTTAACTCCTAGGCTCTTGAAGAAAGGGAGTGCAAAATATTTGTCATAGTGTGTGTGTGTGTGTGTGTGTGTGTGTGTGCGCGCGTGCGCGCGCGTGCACATGCGCATGTGAGAAAGGGATTGATTGATTTGGTCAGTCTATCACATTCAATTCTTTCTTTAATGATGATTCCAGTGGTGGATAAATATCTTAGCTCTACTGCTTAATAGCTGTGTGACTTTGGGCAATTTCCTTAGTCTCTCTATTCTCCAGTTTCTTCATTGCCTTATGGGTCTCAAAGCAGTATGCATCTCCTAGGTTTATTTTGAGAATTGAATGAGTTAACAACTAACTTTTGGAAAAATGCCTGGAACACAGTGTGTACTCTATTAAAATTAGCTATTACCAATTTGGTCTTGTACCTCCCTATTAGTTTCCTATTATTGCTGTAACAAAGTACCACAGAAGTGACTTAAAACAACACACATTTATTATCTTACATTACTGTCTTACAGTTTTTATTACCATACGTTTATATTCTTACTGGGTGACCTCTGGGTTTCACTGGGTTAAGATCAATGTATCAGTGGAACCGTGTTCATATATTTTCTTGCCTTTTTCAGCTTCTAGAGGTTGCATCCATTCTTTGGTTTATGGGGACTTCTTTCATCTTCAAAGCCATTAATATCCAGTAGAGTCTTTCTCACATTATATCACTTTGACCTCTGCTTCTGTTGTCACATACTCTTCTCTGACTCCCTCTTGCCTCCCTCTTTTAGTTATAAGAACCCTTGAGATTACAATGTGGCAAACTGAATAATCCAAGATAATCTCCCCATCTCAAGATTCTTGGTTTAAGGACATGTCCAAAGTTCCTTTATCCATGTAAAGTGACATTGTCACAGGTTTCAGGTGTTAGAACATGGATGTGTTTGGGGGCCCTTATTCTATCTGTCCCAAATATTCTTCTTTTTAAAAAATTTTTAATGTTTGTGGGGCACCCGCATGGCTCAGTTGTCTAAGTGTCCAACTTTGGCTCAGGTCATGATCTCACAGTTCATGAGTTTGAGCCTGGCATTAGGCTCTGTGCTGACAGCTCAGAGCTTGGAGCCTGATTCTGTGCCTCCTACTCACTCTGCTCCTCTCCCACCCACACTGTTTCTTTCTTTCTCTCTCAAAAAATTTTAATTAACATTTAAAAATTATTTTTTAATGTTTGTTTTTTGAGAGAGAACAAGTTGGGGAGGGGCAGAGAGAGAGAGCGGGAGAGAGAAATCCCAAGCAGGATCCATGCTTTCAGCACAGAGCCCGATGCGGGACTTGAACTCACAAACTGTGAGATCATGACCTAGGCAGAAACCAAGAGTCAGATGCTTAACTTACTAAGTCACCCAGGTACTCCTGCCCCAAATATTCTTGATCATTCATCTCTAAAGAGAAATATGTTGAAAGGGCTTTGCTTAGCCATAACTATTTAGGGAATTGCTCTGTATCGAGGAGGAAATTCTAAATTCTGTTGTCTGTAATACTGGAAGTATCTGAGTACAGTCAAAACTACCAGGTGGGGAGAATAGATAACTTTGAGGGCTGAGACAAAATGGTTAACTATCACCTATCAGAGAAGTGTGATGAAGAAAATGCTTTGTATTCACCAAACTCTATTTTTCCTCTGGCATTCAGCTATATTATACTTCATCCCTGTTGCCTCTAAGTGTGGTCATGGGCAAATTCTCACCGATGAAATGAGAGTGCCATTGTTCTGTGTCACATTTGAGGTGAATCAGTTAAGAGCATCTGTGCCCAACTGATGGTAACTTTTTTGTTGGGTGGTTGTGTATGGGATGTTTACCAAAGGACTCTGAGGCCCTAGGAATGGTTAGGACACACAAGATAGAACTATCCTGGTTCGTTGAGTGACTGTGTGGTTCAGAGCTCCACCTTCCTATTAAGTCACTGACTGTTAAAGTAGTTTGTTTTAGTCTCCCAAGACTAAGCAATTACCCAAAAATTGGTCTGCAGAAAGATCGTTTATTCTCAGCCTTGAAGCCTAGTGAACAGGGATATGGTTTGTGATCCACCTTGACCTCATTCACTTCCTTACCACTGCTGGACAGCAAGCAGAGACTTTAGATATTTTGCTAGACTGTAATATAACTTAATTTAGAGTATACTGTAAAAGAGCGGTAGCTATTGACCTTATCATGTTTCTGGCCAGAATAATCTTCACACCATTGTAGAATTTAAAGAACCAAAAGGTTTGCTAAGATCCTCTCAGACAGTCTCCTTGCTGAACAGATGAGGAAACTTAGGCCCATAGAGTTTCAGTGATTTTCTAAAATTCTCCAGTGAAACTCACCAGTGGAACTGGACTTGAATCTTAGGCAGCACTGAGAGCTCAGTAGTCAACATAGTGCCTCCTATGCCAGGAGGTCTGCAAGTAGTTGTCAAAGAAATAAATGGGTGCGTGATGGTCTCAACCTTCAGTGTCCAGCTCAATGGCACCTTCTCCATGGAGCTTTTTTTTTAAAAATCCCCATTTGAAATTAACCTCCCATATCCTCTCTTATCCTCAAAGATTATTTTGATTCTCTATATTGCATTTAATAAAATATGCTTGATGGATCACAATACTGAAATACAATAAGAGATCTTGTTTAGCTCAGCACCGTAAATGATTAGTAATGTCTTCCATGGGAAAAGCATTAGAAAATAATGCAATATGTGCCACGAATTTACCAATCCTAGTCTTGTTTTTTTTTAAGTTTTAAATGTTTTGTTTTATTTTTGAGAGAGAGACAGAGTGTAAGCAGGGGAGGGGCAGAGAGAGAGAGAGGGAGGGAAGGAGGGAGGGAGGGAGGGAATCCAAAGCAGTAGTCTTATTTATTAGAATAAAAACTTCCTTAGGACAGGGCACAGCAGCTTTTTTTTTCTTTTACCTTGTACCTTGCATGGTACTGAGAAGAGTATCTTAAATATAATGAATATAATAATATATATTATAATATAAATAGATGCTTACTATTTGTTGAATTAAACTGAAGTGAAATCCTCATAATATTGGATCTATAAATTGCTTAAAATCTGAAACTTCCATCTACCCTTCCCCAACTTAGTTTTCTTCTTCCTATATATTCTAAGATTTTTTTTTGAGTAGTACTCTCAGTCTTTGTAATATATATTTACAATGAATCTCTTGGAAATAATTTACTTCAAAATATTTTTTCTTTCGTAGTCTATATGTTACACAAGGATATTCCAACTAGGATATCTTCTCTACAAGAATATAATAGAATTAGTAACCTGATTCATTATCATAATGTATCAGCTAGGAACTTGTCCTGCCAAATATACTCATTTAAAGTTGTATATTCAGGGGCACCTGGGTGGCCCAGTCAGTTAATCGTCCTGCTTCATCTCAGATCATGATCTCATGGTTTGTGAGCTCAAATCCCACATTAGACTCTAGGTGGACATCTCAGAGCCTGGAGCCTGTTTTGGATTCTGTGTCTCCCTCTCTCACTGCCCTCCCCGCTCTCATGCTCTGTCTCTCTCTCTCTCAAAAATAAATAAACACTAACATTTTTTTTAAAGTTGCATCTTCAAATAATAAAAGGAAAGAAAAGAAGTGGTAGATATGAGACAGAAAAGGAGAAAATATCAACTAATTGCTTTAAACTTGAATGAAGAACTTTCAAAAAATTAGAAAACTTGTCAGATGTACTATCTGATCTATTTTTTAAGAAATCAGAATAGATGGGTTTATGTCACAGTAATTTATATGTTCTCCTGGGGAAAATGAAATTATTGGTCCGGGTGCTCTCTAAGTAATTACTTTACAAAAAAGGAACAGATTTGCAGGCCCAGGGCTGTAGTGGAAATATGCTATAATAATATATATATATATATATATATATATATACACATACATACATACTGACTCTTAAAAGCTGGAGTGTAGAAGAAGCTGGAATGCATTATCCAGGGTATTCAGGAATTTTAAATGTTAAGCACTAAGATTTTAACTCTTTTATCTGCCTTTGGAGGTGAGATCTTCTGCCCATTTTTGTAATCCAAATTTGGTCCTCAGGGGATTTGAGGAAGTGACTCAGTGGCTGGGTCCTCCATTTGCAACAGCCTGTTACAGTACCTCACTGTAGATGTCCCTGGGGCTTCGCAAACTTAATCTGCATAGCACAGAACTCATCCCTATCAGGAAATCTCTTCCCTTTTCTGTGCCCCGTTTTTACAAAAGGGACTACTAAACTCTCAATTATCCAGTCACAAAGCCTTGGGCTTCCTTTTTGCTCTTTTTCCCCCTCATATACCACACCCCTTTATAAACTCAGTAAATCTTGTTCATCTTACTTCCAAAGGACGAGAGCAGGATCTCTAACAGACTGTCAGACTAAAATTGAGGACCCAGCTCTGTCACTTAGTAAGTATGACCTTTGTAGGGTACTACTTACCTTTCTAGGCCTTAGTGGGTATTTTTAAAAAATTTTTAAATGTTTATTTATTTTTGAAAGAGACAGTGCAAGTGGGGGAGGGGCTGAGAGAGAGAGAAGGAGACACAGAATCTGAAGCAGGCTCCAGGCTCTGAGCTGTCAGCACAGAGCCTGACGTGGGGCTCGAACTCACGGACTGCGAGATCATGACCTGAGCCGAAGTCTGAGATCATGACCTGAGCCGAAGTCGGACCCTTAATAAACCGAGCCACCAGATGCCCCTCTAGGCCTTAGGTTTTGAATCTATAAAATGGAAAGAATCCTTCATTTACTGGTTATTCAGGTTTCCAATGATTCGTTGAATACAAATCACTTGACACTATGCTTTTTATAAGTCTCACTAAATCCTAAACATGACTGATAACGGCTGGTGTTAAATATACTTCTATTAATACCACCACCACCATCTTTCCTGTCCCCTGTTTCCAAATTGCCACTTCTCCCACTCAGGACCTCAGGACCTCTTACCTAGGATCTTGTACTCTGCTTCTCTCTGATCTTCCTACCTCAAAGCTGTTGCTCCAAGGTACTTTTTTCGTATTGCTTTCACTCTTATCTTGCTGGTGTTTACTTCTGACAGTGTCATCTGCCATTCAAAAAGCACCTGTGCTTCTCCACTGTCAGGTTTCCTGTTTCTCAGCTTACAAGAGTCCCCCAAGAGTAGGAAAGGACATTCCGCAGAAAACCATACCCATTGCTGGGTACTGCCTCAGCAATGCCCTTTAAGAGGTAGCTCAAATATTTGGAAAAATTCAAGGTAAAAAAACTCAGCCCCTTGAAAGAAGTAGAGACATGGGTTGAAGTCCAAGAATAAAATCATGCCCTTTCTACTAGAAACAGAAGTGTGTGTGTGTGTGTGTGTGTGTGTGTGTGTGTGTGTGTGTGTGTTGGGGAATGGTAATAATAGTTTATCCATTAAAAATAGTCTCTTGCTTTGGGGTGCATTTTCCATTGTTCCCATGAGATCCCAAGTATCAAGACAAAAGAACCTTAGGCAAGAGTCAAAAATGTCTTCAAACCAAATGTCACATATTCTGTCTAAATTATAAGGACAGGTTTCATAGGCCAAAGCCCTGTGATAATGAACAATTTGAATTTCACTGGGCCTGCTACACTTTTTCAGGTGTTTCTAGTTCTAGTAGCAACTGGCTGGAGATTCATGGTTTTGGAGTCCTAGTCAAGTGGCTTTCTGATTAATCACAAGCAACAAAGACATCTTTTAAATTCAGAGAAGAGTGCTGGAGAACTTCCTCTTTGGCAATCATGGCACATGGCCTGGGATAGAAAGATAAGTAAGGGTCAGTCTTTGCCCTTTAGCACTTAAAACTTCAAGGATCAAGGAGAGATAGACACATAAGTAATATAGATACAGCATGAAGAGTGCTTTAAGAGAGGCCATATTAATTTCTATAGAAACAGAGATGAGAAAGTAATTCTGTGTATGAGGAAGGGTATAATTTCCAGAAAAAGTAATCCAAATGCATGAAGACAGAGGAATGAAAATGTAGAGGAACAAAAGTGTCTAAGAACATGGATGTGGCCTGCATGTGGAGGTGGGATACGTGGGGCCAGGCAGTGAAGGGAGAGAGGTTGGCTAAAATTTACAAAGGAATGAAAAATTAACTGAGCCAGATTGGTGTGCGTTGTGTGGAGTTTCTACCTTCTTCTGCAGTGTTGTCTGGACTATCTGTTCCAGAGAACGTTGCTATTATCTCTGGGAGTCTTAGACAGTTTTCATGTAGGAAGGGATGCAGTCAAATCTACATCTAGAAAGGTAATACTGGTGGAAGAGTGGCCGTGAATTGAGAGACCACTTAGAACAGTCTTGTACTAACTGAATTGTGATGATGAAACCTCAGATGAGGGAATAAATAGTGGATGGTGAGAAGGGGAATAATGTGAGAAAAGTTTTGGTGGTGTCATGTTGATTAGCTATGAGAAATCAAGATCAATAGATTGAATTTTTAATGTAGACCATTGGGTTGAGTAGATTAAGATAAACTCGATGGGAAGGGCAAGCAAATAAGCAAAGTTTAGGAAGGAAGGTGAAGATTTTGTATATATTCAATTTGATGAATTTGTTCTTGTATGTTGTTAGAAATATGGGCTGGGCAGTAGGGGTTCAGAAGAATGGGAAAAAGTGAGGACTTGGAATGTAGGTTTAACATGAAGGTGGTCAGCAAAACAGAGGCCTTTGAAAGGATGGGGGTAATGAAGTTTAGCCAAGGGAGTATGTGAAGTGAGAAGAGAAATTTGGGGCAGAATTCTTAGAAACTCAGTCTTTTAAGGATGGGCATTGCTTCTCTTTTCCTTTTATAATCTCTTCCCTTGGCCTAGAATTCCATCCCTAGCTTCTTGCATCTTTCAGTTGACTTGGCATACATCTTGAATTTCATGCAGTATTTTTTCACAAAAGGTTATAACTATTTTATAAAAATTCTGTGAGACGCCTTTTCCCCTGTCTCTTTTGAAAAGCTGGTAAACTCCTATGTAGTAGGTTTGGAACAGGACATAAACTGAGCCGTGATTCCCACACAGGCACAGTTTAAATGGGTCATATCCACAGGCAACACGGTTAAAAATATGCAAATAGTGCCAGGTACAAAGAAGTGCATAGTGTGAACACACAAACAGTGATTCATCGGTTTGCTGCACATGAAATACAGTCATCTGGCAGCACTGCCATCTGCTCGGAGGTAACTTTTCCACAAACCCGCCCAAGACTGGAGAACAATGGGAGTGAAGGCAGTTGCTGAGCTGGTTTTCCCTTAGACAAAAGACTGATTCTTAGGCCTGCCAAAGGGAGAAGCTGCCCTGGAGCAAATGGAGAAGGGGGAGGGGAGGGTTGAGCTGGCCCCTGTACCCAGTTCTCAGGAAACCCCATTGCCTGAAGAGACCTTGAAGAGATGGAAGCCTTCATAAGTGGGAAGAGGAGGCCTCTTTAGGAGGGGAAATATGTTCTGAGAATTTCAAGTAAGTATGTTCTGAGTAAGTTCAGTAAGGGGAAACACAGATAATACCGGTAATAAATCAAGATTTCATTATAAACATCTCCCAAGAGGCCAGAATACCCATGTCACTGTGGCACTATGCCTTAGAACTATACTTTAAAATGTTTGACTATTTGGGGGTCTGAAAGAACCTAGTGCTCATTTGTAAATGGATGAGATATTATGAAAAGCAGCCAAACACCAAATCCAAAGCAAGAGAACATTTACCTCTTCCTAAGGGCACTGGATGGGGGCACAGAGGTAGGAGTCATGCAGTGGTATTTCATGTCTCTCTCGCCAAAAGCCACAGGCTTTTCTTTCTCATTTATTTTAAACCATCCTCTCCAAACTCACCGCATAGTTCAGGTTGCCAAAGCCCTTAAGTTCTAGCGGTCTGCTTTCCTTTTCTCACACCCTTCTGAAGCATATTGTGATGTTTGATCTAATGCCAAAGATTGACCACTGGGGAAATTTGGAAATGGAGCTACTCAGTATTTTGTAACCAGAAGGGAAAGGAGGGATGTGTAATTTCAACAGTGTTGCCTACCAGATGATTTCATCTGGTTGTTGTGGAAATCTTTGTACTCCTAGAGAAATGCATAAAGCGTAAAGGAAAAAGAATAAAGTGGCATCCAAAACTCAGACTCATAATCCTATCATTCTGAAACAATCATTGTTGCCATTTAGTCATGCTTTCTTGCAGTCATTGTAATTTTTATATCTAATATAGTTCAGATATACTGGCTGTTTCCATTATTTATATATATATTCCCAAATATTTAAAACCACAGTGCTAATTGTTTGTGTTTTATTCTCACAGCAGTTAGATTTCTGTTTCTACTTTATAAATGATTTCATAGATGGGATCCAGAGAGGTTAGGAGACTAACAGTGTCACACAGATAATGGATAATCAGTCTGGACTATGGGCCTACGCTCCTTGGCTTCATGTCTATGATTCTTTTACTATAAACATAGCTGCAAAATTGTTGTTGGAATTGTTCAGAAGGTTAAACATCTTGAATTTCAACTGCCATGTTAATGGATAGTGCAGCTTGAACAGATTAGTATCCAGGGGTGTTTAGCTTCAGTAATAAATCTCTGGCTTCCTTGACCCCTGATGACATTGTTATAGATTAATATCACAAGCTTAATTTTTAATAATAATGATATTTTATTGAGTATAGTTGACAGTGGTACATTAGTTTCAGGTATATAATGTGATTCGACAATTCTGTACATTCTGCTGTGGTTACCACAAGTGTAGCTACTGTCTGTCAACATACAATGCTATTATAATACCATCGACTATATTCCCTATGCTGTACCTTTCACAGTTTTGTAACTTATTCCATAACTAGAAGCCTGTACCTCCTATTCCTCTTTATCCATTTTTTCTCATCCCTTACCCCCTCCCTTCCGGTAACCATTAATTATCTGTGTTTGTAGGTCTGTTTCTGCTTTTCTTTGTTCATTTGTTTTTTAAGATTCCACATGTACTTGAAATCATATGGTATTTGTCTTTCTCTGATGTGATTCACCTCATTGTGGTTTTCGTTTGCATTTCCCTGATCATTGGTGATGTTGTGTATCTTGTGTGTATGTCATCTTTGGAAAAATGTATGCTCAAGTCTTCTGCCCATTTTTTAGTTGGATGATTATTACTATTATTGGTATTGATTAGTGTAAGTTATTTTATATAACTTGGATATTAACCCCCTTTTTTATATATCATTTTCAAATATCTTCTCCCCTTCAGCAGGTTGTATTTTTGGTCTGTTGATGGTTTTCTTCAGTATACAAAAGCTCTTTATTTTGTTATAGTCCCAATAGTGTATTTTTGCTTTTGTTTCCCTTGCCTGAGGAGACATGTAGAAATGTCTTGCTAGAGCTGATGTGCCAGAGTTATTGCCTATGTTTCTTCTAGGAGTTTTATGTTTCAGGTCTCACACTTAGGTCTTGAAACCATTTTGACTTTATCTTTGTATATGGCATAAGAAAGTGGTTCATTTTAATTCTTTTGCATGTAGCTGTCTAGTTTCCCTTGCACTATTTATTGAAGAGACTGTCTTTCCTGTATTGTATATTCTTACCTCCTTGGTTTTAGAGTAATGAACTATGTAAGTATGGGTTTACTTCTCAGGTCTCTATTCAATACCACTGATCTATATGTCCATTTTTTATGTGCCAGAAACATGCTATTTTAATCACTACAGATTTGTAGTATATCTTGAAATCTGTGTATTTGATAACTCCAGATTTGTTCTTCTCTCTCAAGATTTCTTTGGTTATTCAGGGTCTTTTTGTGGTTCTATATACATTTTAGGATTATTTGTTCAGGTCTTGTGAAAATACTACTGGTATTTTGATAGAGATTGCATTGAATCTATAGATTGTTTTGGGTAACATGGACATGTTAACAATATTCTTCTTCTAATCCATGAGCATGGTATAGCTTTCCATTTGTTTATGTTTCCAATTTCTTTCATCAATACTTTGTAATTTTCAGAGTACAGGTCTTTTGCTTCCTTGGTTAAGTTTTTACTAGGTATTTTATTCTTTTTGATGCAATAGTAAATGAGATTATACTTTTAATTCCTCTTTCTGCTATTTCATTATAAGTGTATAGAAATGCAACAGATTTCTGTATATTAGTTTTGTATTCTGTAACTTTACTGTATTTATGTAGAATAATTGTTGTTGTTGTTGTGGTGGTGCCTTCAGTGTTTTCTCCATGTAGTATGACACCATCTGCAAATAGTGAGTTTTACTTCTTTATCAGTTTGGATGCCTTTTTTTCTTTTGTGATCATTGAGGCTAAGACTGCATGCACTATGTTGAGTAAAAGTAATGAGTGTAACCATCATTGTCTTATTCCCAATCCTAGAGGAAAAGCTCTCAATTTTTGACATTGAGTATGATATTCGTTGTGGATTTGTCATATATGGGCTTTATTATTTGAAGTACGTTCCCTCTACATCCACTTTGTTGAGTATTTTATCATGAATGGATGTTGAATTAAGTCATTTTTTTCTGCATCTATTGAGATAATAATATGATTTTTATCTTTCATCTTGTTAAGTTGAGGTATCATGTTGATTGATTTGCAAATATTGAACCATTCTTACATTCCTGGAATAAATCTCATTTGATTGTTGTAGATGATCCTTTTAATGTGTTGCTGAATAAGGTTTGTTAATATTTTTCAGGATTTTGGCAACTATGTTCATCAGGGATTTTGGTCTATAGTTTTGCTTTAGTGCCTTCCTCTTGTTTTGATACCAATGTAATGCTGACCTCATAGAATATATTTGGAAGCTTTCCTTCTTCAATTAAATTTTGGAATTGTTTTAGAAGAATAAATGTTGATTTATTTTTTTTTTAATGTTTGGTAGTATTCACGTATGAAAGCATCTGGTACTAGACTTTGTTGAGTGTTTGATTTCAATTCACATTCATCCCCCAGCAATTTATCTGTTCATATTTACTATTTTTTTCTGTTTCAGTTTTGGAAGATTGTATATTCTTGGAATTTATCCATTTATTCTAGGTTTCCTATTTGTTGGCATAAATTTTTCATGGTAGTCTCATAATTATTTGTATATCTATGATGTTGGTCGTTCCTTCTCTTTCATTTCTTACTTTATGCATTTAAGCCCTTTCTCTTTTTTTCTTGATGAGTCTGGGTAAAGATTTATCTATTTTATTTTTCCTTTCAAAGAACCTGATATTTGTTTCATCGATCTTTTTCTATTGATTTGTTGTTGTTATTTTGTTTTCTTGTTTCTATATCATTTCTTATCTTTATTATTTCTTCCTACTACCTTTGGGCTTTGTTCTTGTTCTAGTTTCTTTACGCGTCTATGTTAGTTTTGAGATTCTTACTTTTTCTTGAGATAGGACTATAGTGCTATAAACTTCCCTCTTAGAACTGCTTTTGCTACATCCCACAGATATGGGACTATTGTGGTTTCATTTGCTTTTCTCTCCATGTATTTCTTATTTCCTCTTCAGTTTCTTCATTGACCCATTGGCTGTTTGGTAGTAGGATGTTTAGCCTCCATATGTTTGTTCTTTTTCCAGTTTCTTTCTTGAAATTTATTTCTAGTTTCATACTCTTGTGGTCAGAAAAGATGCTTAATCTGATTTCAATCTTTTTGAATTTAGTGATAATTGTTTTGTGGCCTAACATGTGATCTATCCTAGCAGAAATCCCATGTGCACTTGAAAAGAAAGAATATGTATTCTGTGTTTTTCTTTTTTTCTTTTAATGTTTCAAATTTTTATTTAAATTCCATTTAGTTAACATATGGTGTAATAGTTTCAGAAGTAGAATTTAATGGTTCATCACTTCCGTATAACACCCAGTGCTCATCCCAACAAGTGCCCTCCTTAATACTCACCACCCATTCAGCCCATTTCCCTGCCCACCTTCCCTTAGCAACCCTTAGTTTGTTCTCTATATTAAGTGTCTCTTATGGTTTGCCTCTCTCTCTTATTTTTTATTTCCCCTATTTTCATCTATTTTATTAAATTCCACATATGAGTGAAATTATAGGATATTTGTCTTCTCTGACTGACTTATTTC
Source organism: Panthera tigris (assembly GCF_018350195.1). NCBI lineage: Eukaryota > Metazoa > Chordata > Mammalia > Carnivora > Felidae > Panthera > Panthera tigris. Next base: position 48,935,728 of record NC_056667.1, on the reverse strand, counting down.
ACTTAGCATAATACCCACTAGCTCCATCAACACCATTGCAAATGGCAAGATTTCATTCTTTTTGATGGCTGAGTAATATTTCATGGTATATATACCACATTTTCTTTATTCATCAGTCAATGGACATTTGGGCTCTTACCATAATTTGTCTATTACTGATAATGCTGCTATAAACATCAGGATCTATGTGCCCCTTCATATCAGTATTTTTGCATCCCAAATGGACAAAACTTTCTTGGGAAAAAAAAAGCTGGAGGCATCAGCGTTCCAGACTTCAAGCTATATTATAAAGCTGTAGTCATCAAGACAGTATGGTACTAGCATAAAAACAGGCACATAGATCAGTGGAACAGAATAGAAAACCCAGAAATTGACCCACAATTATATGGGTAACTAATCTTTGACAACACAAGAAAGAATATTTTGTATTTTTAGATGAAATATTCTATATATAACTGTGAAGTCCATCTGGTCTAATGAGTCATTCAAAGACACTGATTATTGATTTTTTGTCTGAAGTATCCATTGATATAAGTGGGTTGTTAAAATCCCCTGCTACTATTGTATTACTATCAATATCTCCTTTTATATCTGTTAATATTGGTGTTATGTATTTAGGTGCTCCAGTGTTGGATACATAGATATTTATAATTGTTATATCTTCCTGTTGATCTCTTATCATTATGTAATACCCTTCTTTGTCTCTTGCTGCAGTCTTTGTTTTAAAGTCAGTTTTGTCTGAGATCAGTATTGCTACTACATTTGTTTGTTTCCATTTGCATGGAATAAGTTTCTCTATCCCTTCACTTTGTCTATATGTGTCTGTAGGTCTGAAGTGAGTCTCTTATAGGCAGCATATAGATGTGTCTTTTATTTTAATCAATTTTTTTCACACTCTGTCTTTTCATTAGAGCATTTAGACCATACATTTAAAGTAATTATTGATAGGGGTGCCTGGGTGGCTCAGTCGGTTAAGTGGCCAACTTCGGCTCAGGTCATGATCTCACGGTCCGTGAGTTCGAGCCCCGCATCGGGCTCTGTGCTGACAGCTTAGAGCCTGGAGCCTGTTTCAGGTTCTGTGTCTCCCTCTCTCTGACCCTCCCCTGTTCATTCTCTGTCTCTCTCTGTCTCAAAAATAAATAAACGTTAAAAAAAATTTAAAAGAAAATAAATAAATAAAGTAATTATTGGTAGATATGTACTGATTGCCATTTTGTTAATTCTCTTTCAGTTTTGTAGTTTTCTGTTCTTCTCTTGCTCTCTTTCCTTGTGATTGATGACTTACTTTAGTGTTATGCTTACTTTTCTTATTTTGTGTGTGTGTGTGTGTGTGTGTGTGTGTGTGTGTGTATCTGTTAAAGTTTTTTTGTTTTGTGGTTACCCTGAGGTTCATAAATATAATCCTAATTATATAGCAGTCTATAATAAGTTGATGGTCACTTTAGTTCAAACACATTGTTAAAAAACTTAATTTTATTACGCCCCACATTTTATGTCTGTGTTGTCATATTTTTTACATCTTTTTGAGTCCCCTTAACTAATTTTTTAGATATAATTAATTTTACTACTTTTGTCTTTTAATCTTCATTCTAGCTTTATAAATAATTGTTCTAGTACATTTACTGCATATTTGCTTTCACTCGTGGACTTTTTTCTTCCATAATTTATTAATGTCTTTTTTTTTTTTAACTTAAGGCCCTTTGTGTGCTTTCCATAATTTGGCTATTGTTGATACTGTTGCTATAAACATCAGGGTGCATGTATCCCTTAGAATCAGTATTTTTGTATGCTTTGGGTAAATGCCTAGTAGTGAAATTGATGGATCCTAGAATCGTTCTATTTTTAACTTTTTGAGGAAACTCCATAATGTTTTCCAGAGTGGCTGATCAGTTTGTATTCCCACAGTGTAAGAGGGTTCCCCTTTTCCACATCCTCACCCACTCCTGTCTTATCCTGTATTGTTCATTTTAGTCATCCTGACTGGTGTGAGAAGATAGCTTATTGTAGTTTTGATTTGCATTTCCCTGATGATGACTGATGTTGAGCATCTTTTCATGTTTCTGTTAGCTATATGGATGTCTTCTTTGGAAAAATGTCTATTCATGTCTTCTGTCCATTTCTTAACTGGATTATTTGTGTTTTGGGTGTTGAGTTTTATAAGTTCCTTTTATATTTGGGATACTAACCCTTTATCCGATATGTCGTGTACAAATATGTTCTTCCATTCTGAAGGTTGCCTTTTAGTTTTGTTGACTGTTTCTTTCATTGTAAATATGATTTTTATCTTGATGAAGTCCCAATAGTTTATTTTTGATTTGGTTTCCCTTGCCTCAGGAGGCATATCTAGTAAGTTGCTACGACTGATGCCAAAGAGTTTTGGCCAAAGGATTTTGATGGTTTCCTGTCTCACATTTAGGTGTTTGATCCATTTTGAATTTATTTTGGGGTATAATGTAAGAAAGTGGTCCAATTTCATTTTTTGCATGTTGCTATGCAGTTTTCCCAACATCATTTGTTGAAGAGACTGTCTTTTATCCACTGTATATTCTTTCCCATTTTGTCAAAGATTATTTGATTATATAATTGTGGGTTCACTTCTGTATTTTCTATTCTGTTCCACTGGTCTATGATCCCAAGTGTTCATCAACTGATGAATGGATAAAGAAGAGGTGGTGTGTGTATGTATGTGTGTGTGTGTGTGTGTGTATGGAATATAATATATATATGGAATATAATATATAATGGAATATAATATGTATATGGAATATAATGGAATATATATATGGAATATAATATGTATATGGGATATAATGGAATATATATATATGGAATATATATGAAATATTACCCTGCCATCAAAAAGAATGAAATCTTGCCATTTGCAATGATGTGGATGGAGCTAGAGAGTATTATGCTGAGTGAAATAAGTCAATCAGAAAAGACAAATACTGTATGGTTTCACTCCTATGTGGAATATAAAAAAGAGTTGAACATAGCAGGGGGAAAAGGCAAACTAGAAAACAGACTTTTTTACTTTTTATTTTAGAAAAAGACAGCAAGAGTGCGAGCTGGCAAGAGGGGCAGAAGGGGAGAGAGAGAGAATCTTAAGCTGAGCATGGAGCCCAATGTTGGGCTTGATCCCATGACACTGGGATCATGACCTGAGCTGAAATCAAGAGTTGGACAATGAACCAACTGAGCCACTCAGTCACCCCAGAAATCAGACTCTTAACTATAGACAACAAACTGAGGGTTACTGGAGGGGAGATGGACTGAGAAATCAGTTAAATGGGTGACGGGTATTAAGGAGGGCACTTGTTGGGATGAGCACTGGGTGTTGTATATAAGTGATGAATCACTAAATTCTAAACCTGAAACTAATATCACACTGTATGTTAACTAACTGGCATTTACATAAAAACTTGGAGGAGGAGGAGAAGAAAAGAAGGAAAGAAAGGAAGGGAAAGAAGGAGAAAGGAAGAAGAAAGAAAGGAAAGGAAGAAGGAAACCATCCCTTTAACATTTCTCGTAAGTCTGATTTAATGGTGATGAGCTCCTTTAACTTTTGTTTGACTGGGAAACTCTTCACCTCTCCTTCAATTCGGAATGATAACCTTGCCAGGTAGAATATTCTTGGTTGTAGGTTTTTTCCTGTCAGCACTTGACTATATCATGCCACTTCCTTCTGGTTTACAAAGTTTCTAGTGAAAAGTCAGGTGACAGCTTTATGAGGTTCCCCTTATATGTAGTTAATTGCTTCTCTCTCACAGCCTTTAAAATTCTTTATCTTTAATCTTTGTCATTTCAGTCATTGTGCCTTGGTGTGGACCTCTTTGGATTCATCTTGTTTGTAACTTTCTGTGCTTCTTGAACCTGGTTGTCTGTTTCCTTCTTCAGGTTAGGGAAGTTTTCAACTATTATTGCTTCAAATAAGTTTTTTGCTTCTTTTTCTGTCTCTTCCCCTTCTGGAATCCTTATAATGTGAATGTTTTCTTGATGTTTCTCAAGAGATACCTTAACCTATCCTCATTTTTTTTAATTCTTTTTTTTTCTTTTTGCTCTTCAGCATGGGTGGTTTCCACCAACCTGTCTTCCAGATTGCTGATCTATTCTTTATCCTCTAGTGTGTTGTTGATTCTCACTAGTGTATTTTTCATTTTTGTTATTGTATTCTTCAACTATGGTTCTTTGTTATATTTTGTCTTTGTTTATGTTCTTATTAGGTTCATACACTTTTCTTTCCAGTCTGGCAGACATCTTTATGACCATTATTGTGAACTTTTTTTTTTAATTGTTTTTAATGTTTATTTTTGAGAGAGAGAGGGAGAGAGCGAGCAAGCATGAGCAAGGGAGGGGCAGAGAACAAGGGAGACACAGAATCTGAAGCAGGCTCCAGACTCCAAGCTGCCAGCATAGAACCTGAAGCAGAGCTTGAAGCACAAACACTGAGATCATGACCTGAGCCGAAGTCAGATGCTTAACTGACTGAACCGCACTTTATAAGTGGACTCTTCATAAGATGATTGGTTATTACCATTTCATTTAGTTTTTTTTTTTCTTGTTCTTTCATTTGGAGCATATTACTCTGTCTCCTTGACTTTCTGTGTTTATTTCTAAGGATTAGGCAAAACAGCTACTCCTGATCTTGAAAGAATGGTCCTGTGTATGGTCATTGCCTGTGTAAACTGTATGTGCCTGGTATGTTTGGCTGGCTGATGAGCTGTGGTTGACATAAGCTGGGAGTCAAATGGCACTCCATTCTAGGGCTTCCCTGGTTAAATGTCCAGAGCTGAAGTGGGCACAGACTGGGGTATTCCCTGCTCTGTCCGCCCAGAGGGTGTCCAATAGGAAAGCTAAAGTTGTGGTGGTTGAAAGCCAGGGTACCCCAGGGCACTCTGTGCAGGGGTGCCCTGGCAGGGCAGCTGGAGCTAAGACACAGTATGGGCTGGGTGTCCCAGGGCACTCCATGCAGGGGGCACCTTGGAGGGGTGGCCAGAGCTGAGGCAAGTGTAGACTGTGGAGCAGTTCGCACAGGGCTGCCCTGATTGGAATGGCTTGAGCTGAAGTGGGCATGAGCTGGGAGGTCCCAAAGCACTCTGCACCAGGTGTGTTCTAGCAAGTAACTTATAGCCAAAGTCATAAGGGGATAGAGTGTTTCAGGGTATGGACAAGATGTATAGAAAAAGGGGTATTAATGTATTTTACCTTCTTGTTTTCCTCTTATTATGAATTCATAAACTGGGTTAGAAATGGTAGCAGCATCACTTGTTCATTCAAATTCTGTTCCAGAGAAAACATATCAAACTTGTACCTATGACTTGTAACCATTTTGTGTCATTTTAAAAATTTGACTCAACTTAGCTCTATGATCAAAATACCTGACATAAATTTATCTGTAACAAATTACATAAATTTTAAAATATTAATTTTTCTAACTATAAAATAAATTTTATTGTAGAATGCTTAGCAAATATAATTAGTATCCATCCAATCAAAATCTGTTAATATTTTAATGTATTTAGTTCTAGTTTCATGTGTGTGCATATACTTGAAATATCATACTGTGTATACATACATTTTTATATCCTTTTTCACATAGCAGTCCATCTTTAATATGTTGTAAACATAATTATTGATGGCTTAATCAGCTGGATAATTTACTTAGGTATTTTCTTCTGTTGGCGATTTAAGTTGGTTTTGGACATTTAACTGTAAATGAGATTGTATTAATTTAGAACAAAATACAGAAACTATTGGGTGTTTATAATTAGATTTATTGATATCAGTGAAAAGTCATAGAATATTCACTAGGTTAGCAGAATGTAAGAAAGCAAATGCTCAGTCGACAGAATCCTTTGTTCTAAGTTTGTTTTGATTATCCTCCCTATCAGAGACAATGGTTTAAAAAAAATGAATTCGAAGTCCAAACTGCCTTGAATTCTGATCTTGGTTCAGATGTTGATCCTTAATATATTGGTTATGTGAACTCAGGTTATTAAGGTTCTCCAAGCTTCTGAATCCTCTTCTATAGAATGGAGTTAATAATGCTGGTATGATAGAGGAGTTGTGTTAATTGATGAAATAACAAATATAATGGGGCTTATAGTTAAGAGTGGTATACAAAACAGATACATAAGCAATACAAAACAGTTTCATAGGTGCTAGGGTGAGATGAGAACAGGACCTTTTGGGAGTAAACAAGAGAGGTACAACTATGGCTGGGAGCAGGTATCAAATCAGGAAGGGCTATCTGATGGATCATTAGGAGGTAGGCAGGAGTAATAATGGAGTTATGTGTTTTCTAAAGGGACAAAGGGAAGCAAAAAAAAATTTTGGTAAGGAGAGGAATTAGGAAAACAGGCATAGGGTCAGAGTGTAGAAATAGGTGATTTCGACCATGGGTTGAAGTGAGCAGCACCACAAGATTTAATAATCTGTAGGGATCAAGGCTCAAGAAGAACAAATTAATAGCCATCCATGACCTACTTGATGGAACCATTTTGATATCTTTTGTGGCTCTTGTAGAAAAATAGAAGAATTTTTTTTTTTTACCTACACTCCTAAGATCTGAATACAACTACTTTTGTATTTTGATTATATTAGGGATACTCTTCTATACGTGATTGTTTTTAGATCGTGTGATCATTCTGTGTATATAATTTAGCATCTGTTTTCACAGCATCATGTTGTACTGGAAACATCTTTTCATATTCTTAACCCTTTGGAAACATTGTCGTTTTTCATTTTCATCACTGTGTTGATGGGAAGGAAGTTTGTACTTAGTTCCTCTGGGGCCCTGCCTTGCCATCCTCTCTGCCAGATCTCTCACTACATCTATGGCTGAGATGTTCTGTTCTGTAGACACTTCAACTCATTTGCACTGATAGTATTTCATCATAAATGTATTGCACACCTTTGCTTTTTTTCCCCCAACATCAGATGGTTTTTTTTGCCCTGTGCACATGTGAAGCTCAGTAGTGCTGGGGAGTGAGGACCTCTGAGGGCAGCCCTGACCCCAAAGGTTTACTATAGTCTGATGGCATGATACATGCACCCATGACTTTTGGATAAACAATTTAGGGTGGTATCTTGCATGCCTCTTAGGAGAGTACGACAGAATCGATGTCCTGTTGCTCACAGCAGTAACCTTGATAGTGCAGTTGTCTGGCTTTTCCTCTTGCCCTGTTTCACACTGTCTAGTTCTTCATTCTTATTTTCTGGAGTCACCTTCCTGCACATGAATTCTTATCAAGCTCCATTTGGGGGGGAAACACAAGATAGGGCAAACATTTTTAAGGATCATGATATGTGCATGTTGTACACTTGATCTCAGTCAAAAGGCCAAGAAGCAATACATATATGTTGTAAAATTGCTTTTCAAAATGTTCAGCATTTCTCCTAGCTTTATTCTAAGGAAATCTGATTTATTAGCTTTCCCTAAGAGTTCAGTTCCAAAATTAAGACTATACTTTAGATAATGGCTGAAAATATATGACTATTTTACTCCAGTCAAGTGTCAACAATAACTATTTGTCCTTTTCAAGACGAGTTGCACCCCAGTTCTAAAAAACAAAATAAACAAAAAAAAACACCAAAAACAAAAAAAAATGTAAAACAAACAAAATAATACATTCAGAGCTCCCCTCCAGCAGTAGACAATGTCTGCAAAGAATTGGTTACCATATGCCCAGAGTCTAATGCCTGAAGGAAACAAAGCATAGTGCCCTTACAAGCATAGGGTCCCCAAAACCTGACCTGCCATCTGCTATGAATTTTTGAATATTAAATTCTACTCCTGGCTCTGCTTTGCTCCTGGAGGCCAGAATCCCACAGAAGACCCAGTACAACTCCTGAGGCCTTGGGCCTTTCTCCTTTTACACATGGCCCAGATGGTTCCAGGTACTACCTCTGAGCAGTATTCTGCTTCTGAGATTTCTAGAATTATATTACCCATACCTCTCTAATCAAGGATATCCACTTAGTCCAAACTCAGGATCCTTTCTTTTGTTGACATCAATTGGAATTGTAGTCCTTTGTATGAAATACATTGTTTCTGCCAAGGATGACTATTTAAAAAGTTTAGAATATGCAAAACAGACAAAGATGGAATAGAGATGAATCTGGGTAAAAAATTAATTTGAGGAAGTCCATGAGTGAAGATTCTTGGAACCCAGGCATGGAGATCCAAGATTTGGTATGTACTTTTTCACTTGGAAGTCAGGCTTTCTTCACCAAAGCCCACTTAGGTTTGACTGTCACAAGCTCACACCCTATTTTTCTAGGGGCATCAGAAATACCTGAGTTTAAGATAGTTCCTGGAGGACAGAAGCAAGTTGTACATCATATGCTCTGTATTTTACTGAATAAAAGGCCATATTTAATTCATACCCAGTGATCATTGTAATTGCCAAGATAATTTTTACTTTTCCACCATTTATTCATTTAAGAGCTGCTCAGGAGAATATACAGAGGCCATATTCCTTATAGAGTTGCCTCTCAGTTGATAACACTTTATTTAACTGCAGGCATGTGTCTTTGCTGGAATCTGACTACACTGAATTATTCATCATCAGAACTTAAAACTGTTTCTTTATCTAGAAATCCAACTCTTGCCTTGCACATACTATGTAATCTGCTTGTGTACTTGAGAGACAACAGTGCTATTTATTCTTCGAAGTTACCTGGAGTCCATACCACTCATCACAACTTACAAATATATTTACTTTTTCCTTGATTGTTTTCATCTAATTTTTTTCCAGCCTTCTTCCCTCCAGCAAGTAATGAACTGGAAAAAGAGACCACTTTGGTTGTCATTCTGTACTGGGTAATCCCAAACCTGTGATGTTCTCTGCTGCAGGCGGCATTCTCTATCTCATTAGTTAATTTATTCAGCAAGTATTTACTGAATGTTTTGCCAAGCAAAATACAGCCATGAAGAAAATAAATGTGGTCCCTATTCTTATAGAACTTATGATCAATTCTAGATAGTCTCACCTTGGGTTTAGGAGGGATATTAATCTAATTATGGCACCAGGTAGAATCAAGGAGAGGAATTTGGAACCAGTATTGAAATCTGGGAACCCAAGGAGCTCTGGATGACTCAGTCAGTTAAGTGACAAACTGTTGATTTCGGCTCAGGTCATGATCTTATAGTTGTGAGATTGAGCCCTGCATCGGGCTCTGTGCTGGGCATGGAGACTGCTTAAGATTTTCTCTATCTCTCTCCCTCAGTCCCTCCCCCCACATCTCTCAATAAATAAAATAGAATAGAATAGTATAGAATAGAATAAAATAGAATAAAAAATAAAATAAAATAAAATAAAATAAAATAAAATAAAATAAAATAAAATAAAATAAAATAAACCTAGGAACCCAATAATGACTTTCTCCATAAACATATGGACAAACTATCAAACATTGTTAAATTCCCATGAGTTCCACACAGAATATGAGGGTTTCTAGTCATGCCATGAAGGAAAAACAGTTTTTTCCTATCTCTGTGACCTTGCATAATAACTTCATCACCTCGTATCTCATTTTGTCTCAAGTGTAAAATGAATGAGGTAATAAATCTTATTTCATAAAATTGTAAATATTAAATGACTACATACATGTAAAACAGAACAGTGAATGACACTGAAGTTCTCAGAAATAATAACTATTAATGTTATTGTTGACACAACAAAGAGTCTTGAGAGGTCAATATTTTAAATTTGGGATTCAGGTATGCAGTTACCATTCATGAATTTTTTCGGGAGGCAGCAGGGTATTGGTTCTGTAGTGTAGCTAAAGGGTAAGCAGATTACTGACTAGAGAGGATGAGAGCTTGAAAAGAAGCAGTTTAGGTGTGTGGGGAAGTTAAGTGCTGGAAAGGTGTTACAAGAGAAAGGAAATCTATCCCAGACATGTTAAGTGAGACTTCACAGAAGAAGTGACAGATGAATAGAATTTCAGAGAATAAGGAGGATTTAGTCCTGAAGAGAGGGAGGTTATGACTTCTAGGGAAAAGAGTATAAGGTGTTGGAGGAACAGCAAATAATTTATTCTAGCTGTGGTATGAGGTATATTTGGGGTAATGGTGAAAGAAATTACTAAAGAGAAAAATAAAGTCCACATATGTAAAGCCTTCTATAAGAATTGCTAGGGGAGGCAACTAATGATACCAATCCCATAGCATAAATGGAATAACCCAATGGAAGTTTAATTCTTGATAATTTAATAGTTTGATGTAGATAGTCTATGAGTAGTTTTTTATTTAATGATCCAGGGACTAAGGATCCCTCAATTTTGTTGCTCTGTGATCTTAGGTATCTCGATATTGCAGTCTTTTGTTGAATCCTTGAATCTGGGGTAAAGACAGAGAGAAGATAGAGACTATGGAGAGTCAGTGGGAGGTTTTTGTAGCTAGGTCTGTAAGTGGTAGTCATCAGTTCAGGTGACATTCCATAGGCCAGAACTCAGTCACGTGGCCACATCTGATTGTATGGGAGATTGAAAAATATAGTCATCCTACATGTCCAGGAGGACAAGAAATGGGTTTTGATAAGCACATAGCAGTCTCAATCACAATAATCTATTTTTCAATATCAAAATTACAGGAGACTGAAATTTTTGTTGATTAGGAATGTGGGCTGTGGAATCTGGCAGAACTAGTCCTAAATCTCACTTCAGCCATTTACCAAACCTTAAGTAAATTACTCAGCTACTCTTTCAGTTTTTCCATCTATAAAGTTGAAATAGCAATAGTACCCATCTCATAAACATAGAGTAAAAATGACTTAATATAAGTACCAGTTCATTGAATGTTTTTCATGTTCCATGCTCTAAGAAGGCTCCTAAAGATATATTATTTCACCTTCTCTACTAAAAAATCCGGAGTCAAGCTTTAGGGGATCAAAGATAGGGCGATAAAATATTTCTGGAAGAGTGATAGGAAGGAAGGATTTACAAAGGAACTACTTTGGTCCTTGCATATGAAGCCTGATTGTGATTGGCAAACCTGTAGCGGCCAAAGGACCCTCCAGGCAGAAGGAAAGGTGTATACATAAACGTTAATTTATTCATTCACTCAGCAAATATTCATGGATCATCAACTATGTGTTAGGCATGGTTCTAGACACTGAAAATTTATCAGTAAACAACATAGATAGATTTCCAACAACATGGAACTTAAATCCTAATGGAGTCAAATATATAAGCAAATAAATGTTATCAACTACTGATAAGAGAAAGAGAATGATTTGGATTTGTAGAAACTGATATGGACAAATGCCCATGATAATTTTTGAAGGACAAACAAGTTACAGAATATGAATAATACGGTCTTATCTTAAAATACAATCCTATACTAAGGGTATGAGCATGGAAAAAAAATACATGTCACCTTGTTAACGTTCGTTATCTCAGGGTGCTGGAATTGACAAAGGGGAAAGAGACAAAGTATTACATTTCAAACTCTATTCTCAAGTAATTTTAGCAGCTGGTAAAGTCAATCCAGTCAATGAAATGAAAAACATGTCTGTCATATGTGAGCCTACTGGTGGTGGTCCATCTCCCACAAAATTATGTCATCAATAGTCTTATAAGAACAAGTAGCAGATGAGGACACAGTAGGGTTAAAGGTTAGAATCCTAGTCCTGGATGTATCCTTAGCATCATACCCATCAGCATCTGTACTGACCTGAGTAGAGCCACTTTGACTAACAGTATCAGATGTTTTGGAAGGTGAAGGGGAATGGGTGGCACTACTATGGTCCTCTTTACGCCCTCAGTAAATAGGCTGGCTCTGTTATCTTAAGGGCCTGAAATCGTGAAACTCAGTTGTCCCTTGTGACTTAATTCAGACATAGATCTCTGCCCTAGGTTTCAGAAACATTATGTGGCACATAAAAAAAAGGCTTTGAGTCCATTTAAAATAATGCATAGAAAATATCTCAGGTTTGGGACTTAATCCATAACTCTTAGCATTTTTGAGAAATTTAACTTCCCTTTAAATTTTTTTTCACGTTTATTCATTTTTGAGAGACAGAGACAGAGTGCAAGCAGGAGTGGGGCAGAGAGAGAGAGGGAGACAGAGAATCTGAAGTAGGCTCCAGGCTCTGAGCTGTTAGCACAGAACCCAACACGGTGCTCGAACTGACCAACGGTGAGATCATGACCTGAGCTGAGGTCAGATGCTTAACCGACTGAGCCACCCAGGCGCCACACACTTTAAAGGAAACATAATCGTATGGACGACAAAATGTAATTGTGAAGGTAAAGTGAAATTACAAAAGGGCCAAGTGAGCATATAGCACAAACAAATGACAGCTAACATTTATTGAGCACTTTACTATTTGCCCGGTAATATGCTAAGTGCTTTACATGATCCAGGAATATCTATTAAATGAGGCACAAATTGGTTAAGTAGGTAGGATTCTAACTTATCTAGGTGGCCAGACTACAGTATGCTTTAGTGTCTCCTAGATAATTAGCAAGGCACTGCATACTTAGTTCTTATTCTTTTTTATATTGTTTAGCTGTTGTTACTGGAGCATCATTCCAAACCTAACCTCTCTATTCTGCCTTGATTCCACAGATATTGATCTCTTTGAGGACTGTACTTGTTCCATTGGCCATCCCTTTCCTTGAGCTATTACAGTGCCCCCAGTCCTAGAGCAAGACACTGTGCTATTGGCATTTTACAAGTGTTCTCTTTTAACCAGCACTGTAACCTTATAAAGTAGAAATGTTTTTTCCGTTTCTTAGATAGGCAAACAGTGGTTCAATCACATGACCAGAGCCACAAGGCCAATAATTATATCTCATCCTAATCACCATGAGCTTTCCATTTAGTCATACATGTCTTTGTTTAGAATGCTATTCCTAGGATTAACTACACTATGCCTGCATTTCCCAAACTCTGTGCTGAGGCACCCCAGGGTGCTGCAGTTTAACTCAAGATGGTTTTGGAAATTTCAAGAAAACTCAGACTCGATGTTTTTCAGAGACCACATGAGCTGCTAGCTGCAGATAGTTCAGAGTTTTGACGTTAGATCACACCACTTTCCTTTTGATGATGTCACATCTTTGCAAAGCTAAAACTTTTATTAAAAACAAGCACCAGGTGTGAGGGAGGAAGAGTTATATGGAAACACTCTGTACTTTGCACTTATTTTTGCTGTGATCTTGTAACTGCTCTTAAATATAAAGTCCATTAAAAACAGTACAAAACTAAGCACCACCTGGGAATCAATGAAACAGGAAGTGAGAATGGTGGTGTCCAGTATCATTCCAAAGTCTGAGAAATTACATAGTGTTCAAGAGGCATACACTTCCCATTATTAAGTAATTTTGGTTATTTAAAAATGAAACATTTTTGTTTCAATATATATGTAAGACTTTTTTTAAAAATTTTTTTAACATTTATTTATTTTTGAGACAGAGACAGAGCATGAACAGGGGAGGGGCAGAGAGAGAGGGAGACACAGAATCGGAAGCAGGCTCCAGGCTCTGAGCCATCAGCCCAGAGCCCGACATGGGGCTCGAACTCACGGACCACGAGATCGTGACCTGAGCTGAAGTCGGACGCTCAACCGACTGAGCCACCCAGGCACCCCTGTATGACTTTTTTTGAGCAACCACTAAGTAGCTAGGATATGAATACTTACTAGGCTGTTTGTATCCATCTACTTAATAAGCAGAATTGTGTTATTTCTCTGGGCTCTGAAACAAATACTGTGACACAGCGTATACCATGAAATCAAAAACATTTGGGAGACCTTCTACTTAGCTCTATTAAACCCTCTCAGGATTAAAAGTCTGTGTGGTATGCTTTTTAAAATCTGTCCTATCTGAACTGTGTATTGTGAATATTTACTACGGCTATTTTGAAAGCAAAAGCCACTAGAGTCATTCACTCTAGGAATGACACAGTCTATGATATATCGCTCCTTTAGCTTGTATGGACAATTCAGCACTTAATTTTGTGTTTTATACATAAGATTGGTTTTGTATTTTTTTTTTTCTATTCCCTACCCTATCTATATTACACAGCCCTTGAAGACAGGAATGTCTTGTGCTCTGGTACATGTATGCCTGTATGTTATACATATATTTGTTCTAAGCATAGGACAAATTAGATGGATATACATTGCACTATTAATAATGTTTACCTCTAGAGGAGCTATTTTATTTAAATTTTAAGTGGTCAGATTATGAATGAGTTTAATTTTCCTTTTTTTTTTTTTAACAGTTCCCAAATAGGGAATTTTTAAAAGACAGTTTTATTGATAAATAGAGGTTGCATAAAGCATCCTATTGCCTGTATTACACAGAAAGATGTGGAAGCTGCTTCTGAAATAAATATTTGGAATGGCTTCCTTAGAGTTGTTCTTGGAAATCAAGCCAGATGTAATTTAGCAACTTGTGTATGCCAGGCACTGTGCTCCCTGCTATCACATATTGTTTTATTTACTTCTTACAACTACCTCAGGAGGTAGTATGGTCTTTGTTTTACAAATAAGGAAAAGGAGGTTCAGTTTGAACTTTTGGGTTTTTGTCTAACAGCATTAGAGTTTTAAAATTAAAAAAAAAATGTAACATTTATTTATTTTTGAGAGAGAGAGACAGAGAGACAGAGTGCAAGTGGGGGAAGGGCAGAGAGAGATGGAGACACAGAATTTGAAGCCGGCTCCAGGCTCTGAGCTGTCAGCACAGAGCCTGACATGGGGCTCCAACCCACAAACTGTGAAATTGTGACCTGAGCCAAAGTCTGACGCTTAACCGACTGAGCCACCCAGGTGCCCCATAATGGCATTAAAGTTTTAAAACTCAAACTCAGTCCGGTCCCAAAAATCACATATTGCATGATTCCATTTATATATGATGTCCAGGATAGAGACAAGAAACTAGGTTAGTGTTTGCTTGGGGCTGTGTGTATGTTTTGGAGTGCAGATGACTGAGCAACGAGGAGTGTCTGATAGTAGGTATGGGTTTCTTTGGGGAATATATTTGTGAATATACTAAAATTCAGTGAATCATGCACTATAAAAGGTTGAATTTTATGCTATGTGGACTATAATAAGCCATTTAAAGGGAAAAAACTCAAGTTTTCCATCGTTAAAGCCTCAAGGACAATTTTAGCAGTCTTTGGTGGACCTTCATGTTACAACTTAATCCAAAGAATTCAGAAGGATCCCAGAAAATGCATAAAGGCAATGAACTCTACCAGGAAGAAGTATTTCTTGTGGGATTATCTATTCTTCTTTGAAAAGCACCATAGCGCTTCCCAAACACATAATTAGAAATTAGACTGAGTGCAGTGAGGCCAGGCTTCCCACATCTAGCAGAAGCCCTATGCCTTTTCAATAAATATTTGAGAATTTAATTAAACACAATGCCTGCTCAATAAATATTTGCAGAATTTAAGGTGTATCAG
Source organism: Panthera tigris (assembly GCF_018350195.1). Lineage (NCBI taxonomy): Eukaryota > Metazoa > Chordata > Mammalia > Carnivora > Felidae > Panthera > Panthera tigris. Next base: position 48,920,310 of record NC_056667.1, on the reverse strand, counting down.
TGACATTCAGAGATAGTCATTCAGAGGCAGATATGTCTCTGACAGAATGTCAGATAGACATTCAGAGACATTCAACAGATAGTTTATTTGGGGGAAGAAAAACACTTTTACATAAAGAATGGCATGTCTTCCTGAGATAGCTTGAATGAAGCAACATTACTCGTTTGTGTTTTCAACCCAATCTTTGGGTTCCAAATAAGTTACTGGGAATCTTCTTTGTCATTACTGTTTTAATTACCATAGAACCTCTAATCCAGGCCAGAAATTCCTCGCTGCCCACATTTCTCTCTACTTCAGAATGCGTATCTAATAGCAACCAATTACTTTTCCTATTTTCTCACTTGGAATCTGTTTGGGGAGCTGGGGATCACTATCTAACCAAATCGGTAACATCTGCAACAAAGGGCAGCTGAGTGGGGAGAGTGAGCTGGCTAGACAGATTTCCTGCATGGTAAGGCTCTTTTCCTCTGCAGAGGTTGCTCTGGGACAGTTACTTGTAAGGGCTCCTCAGATTTTTTTGAGTGTCTTTCTACCCTTTCTTACTCAATCTTTTTCTGAGGAGAAAAAAAAATAGAGTTTGGGTTTAAGAGGTCAAGTGACTTAAAGGAACTATTCCAGACTTCTGAAAGTTTCTGTTTCAAACATGAAAAGTAATTCCAAAGAAACAACCTTCCAACTCGGCTTTGCTTCCAGGTATGGCTTTGATTTTCATGTTGGCGTGCATCTAACACTCACTACTTTTTAACTGGCCTTCCAAGAAACCAGGCTCAGTGCCTTAACACTAGCGCCTTTTCACATTTGGCTGTAAGAGAGCTGAAAGATTAGAAACCGTTTTGTACTCATTCTTAAGCTACAGGGATCCAACTCTTCTATCATATTTAGAGACACAAATTTGCACTTGGAAAACACATCCAAAATGGAATGGTGTTGGATGATTTTAAGAAAACAAGGTAAAGGAAATGATCCTTTAAATTTATTAAATAATTTGCTTTGTATTTTTTACCCTTATTACTTTTTTTTTTTTTTTAACAAAAGCCTATTCTGTGTTCCTTGGCTCAGTTGGTGACTGGATACATCTGCAACTTTCAGAAAAGGCTAGTTCAAGGGTGAAAACGATGGTTTTGTTTTGGGGAACTAATTTTGTTGTTGTTGAACAGCTTCTCCGCTCTTTAGAACAGACAACAAAAGTATCATTATCTGGTTTAGGGAGATGCTGATAAATTATTCATACCACTAATGATGACTCTGAATCTTCCTGGGGAATGCTGTGACTTATTTTTCTTCCTTGTAAAAGATAAAACCATTTTTTTGTAGACATTTCTGGCACACCTGCATGCTTGAGGCAATCAGGTGAGATGTATTCCTGACACACTTCCCTTTCCCCTCATTCTCCAGGCTGTGGTTTTAAAATAGAAACCTCTGGATATTTGGCCTTCTTTCGTATGATAGACACAATTTCTGAAATGAATTCACCAGGTTGAGGGAGGGGGAGCTCACCCATAAACTACTTATGATTAAGGAGCTGACACCCTGGATCACATTAATATCTAAATTGCCAGTTACAGGTGCACATGCCTTTGAAACCACAGAAATGTTAAGAGCTTAGACAGTGTTAATAAGGAGACTAAGCTACTAAAGTGGAATGCAAATGAATAGCCTTCATTGAGAGCTTACTCTGTGCTAAGTACTTGGTGTACATTATCTCATTTAATCCTTATTTTGCTAAAGAGAAACTGAGTCTTAAATGGATTAAGTAATTTTTTCAGTGTCAGTAAGTGGCAAAACTGAAAATTGAATCATGGCTATCATTCCAGGAGCACCTTGCTGACTCAGGCAGAAGAGCATGCAACTCTTGATCTCAGGATTGTGAGTTCAAGCCCCACGTTGGGTGTAGAGACTACTTAAATAAATAGAACTTAAAAAAAATAAAAGAATATTACTCCAAACCCCATGCTGTTGACCATACGGCTATTTCGTGAGTCCTATGGGCAAGCAGCATACAGGTGTTGGGAGTATAAAGGCAGATAAGTCAATGCTCCTCCCCTCAGGAGTTTACATTTTAAACTCCTGTCTTTTGATTATACTATTCATTCACTGGAAGAACATTAATTGTGTGCCCATCCCGTGTCAGTTCCTATGCTGTGCAGTGTCTGGTATGGTGAGTCTATTTTCAGAAACAAAATGGAGGACATGCCATCTGACATAGAATTTGAATAATAAATTGGAATATAATGGAATGGAATGTTTGAATTCAGTGTTTTAACACTGCTTCCGAAGAGGGGAAAAAAGAGGAGGTGGGGGAACCAGCTACCAAGAAAAGAGAAGCTACTAAAATGGGAAGAATGACTGTCTTGGGGTTTTTATTCCAAAGAAGAGTAGGTAACGTCCAGAAGAGATAGATATGGTTAGTCCCCAGCAGCCTCATGTACAAAATAAACTCTTCCTTTGAACTCACGATTGGCGACTAGAGAACTCTGGCAATGACCTCTGTTGCTGAACTCTGGCAATGACCTCTGTTGCTGAAAATCTGGTGGTTGGTAAGCAAGGAACCAAGGAGGGGACAAGGATAGGAATTCCCTTCTCTGCTTGGGCCATGTGTCTAGTGGACCAACCCAGAAGTGAAGCAGGATAAGTTGTAAAGATAGGCCTTAATACAACCTCCCACTCACACAATTATGCCAAGTGGCTAGAAATGGGAACATCAGTCTGAGCTTGTGTATGATTATTCTAACAGGCAACATTTTAAGAAAAACGGTTGGCAAATTGCCTTTGCATGAATATGAATTGTTTCTTCCCTTTAATAGTAGGAAATGTCACTTTGTTTCACTGTAAGAACGGCTTTGAGGTTCCAATTTTTAACTCTGACACCTCCATGCCTTTTCTTGAGAGAGGAGGCCAAAGTTGGTGTTCACCAAGAGCTCTTTTCTTCCTAGTTTCACTCTTTGCTGCACAGCATGTTGTTAGTAAAACCACTTTTTCAACAGGATGTAAAAAATTAGAAGGGGACTATTTCCCTCTCTTCCCCAGGAAGGCAGAGGAAGTGGAAATGCAAAAAAAATTGAAGCCTTGGTCTAAAGAGTCACAAAAGGCAGTAGGAGGCGGGTAGGTAGATTTGCTTTAACTCAAAGACAGGCAAATTCAGCCTGAAGTATTCCTAATGAAACTAGGTTTCTTTAGGATATTAGTCCATCTCATTAGACTTGGATTACCCACTCTGTGTTGGACCCTATGCAAAGTAACACATGTGTCAGTTGAGATACACCAGGTTATGCTGCAATAAGAAAGAATCCTCAACTCTCAATGGATAAAACTAAATGTTTATTTTACAATCAGAGTATGTGTTTAATATAAGTTGACAGCAGACCTTTGTTCATCATAGTCACTCAGGGATCCATCTTGACATGTGCTTTCACAGTTACCACAACAGGAAAAGATTAAGTGAGTCAGTAACACTGGATCTTAAAGCTTCTGCCCACCACAGATCACTTCTCCTACTGCACAAAGGAAGCTGCCTATACATTCAAGGGGATGGTAAAGTGAAATCCTACCATGTACTTGGAAGAAGAACCAGAAGTATTTGATGAAAAGTTTAGAGAATATCACCATAGATGAGCCTCATGATGCACCACCCTCTCCCAAAATCTAAAACTCAATATCAGCTATAAGATGAAGAAACAGGAGGTATGCATTATTCCAGCTCCTCTATAAAAGAAAAAAAATGAAGTTTGGGAGGGACGAGTGTGTCCAAAAATTGATAAATTGATTTCATTTGTCATTAGCTTTAGGGAAGCACTAATGAAATCTTTAAATTATCTAGTTCTTGTCTAGCTACAGTGTAGAAGAGAACTGTATTAGAGTATATACATGTATTTTATCTAATCCTGTGGAAATCTTTATGTACTCTGTACTTTTTATGTAACTTTTTATCACTATGGACTCATGGATTTCTTTTTAATTCATTTTTAATGAGCCAATTGTCTCAGATTCAACCAGGAGGAATCACTTCAGGCTAACTCCCTATTTTTCTTTTTGGTCAACTTGATTGAAACATAATTTACAAAATAAAATGTATCCAGTTGAAGTAATCCTAAGGACAGTTAACCAAACTGAGGACATAATATTAGAATACAACACCATGGGGTGGGGGAGATAATTTAATTCTACCTTTCTAGCCTGCCTAGAAACTTTGGTCATATTAAATGAAAAAATACTACAACAGGTTTCCTGTATTCAGTCAAAAAAAATTTATGAAGAAGAGGAGGAAACTTTGAGATTTTCCTCATTGTCTTGTAATTCTTACCTGTCTTCTCTAGTGTCATCATCTTCTTGATTTTATACTATAATCTAGCTATTTTGTATACTTTTCATACCTTTGGGTCTTTGTACACACTGCTTCTGCTTGTGATGTCTAATTTGCTTGTCTTCCTAGGAAATTCCAATTCTTTGCTTTAATACACAATTCAGCCATCACTTTTTCTAGGAAGTTTTCCCTGAAACTTTTTCTCATGTGCTGCCCTCATTCATTTCCAACAGGGAAATAATTGTGCTCTGTCATAATTCTTAGAAGGAGAGGCTGTGTTTTTGTCCATATCTTCACTACCTTACAAATGGCCAGATTTTCAACGTGGGTTGAATAAATCTTTATGCAAATGTCATTATAGTACAGTATTATTTTTCTGGAGGAGGACCTCTATAAATATAAGCTCCTTATTCAAAACTTCTTTAATGAAAAGAGCAGTTAGCGAATAGGCTAAGGTAGATAAGCTCAATGTTCTTAAATAAATGTACATGGTGGTGGTAGAGTATGTATGAACTCTCAGATCAGAGGCATGAGCCAGAAATCTAGACCTGAAACTGAAGTTATTTTCATGGCTTAATTCCCCAATATTAGTCCTTCATCTTAAAATGGAGATAAGACAGGTGTGTGTGTCTGTATGTGTGTGTGTGTCTGTGTGTGTGTGACCATTAATGTATATGACTATCCAACCTATGTTAATGTTCAATAAGGAACAGCTCTTATGGGAGATTTCTTTGCACTTTTAGAAGCTATCCAAAGAAGCAATTATCCTTAGACAAGTTTTTCCATCTTCATGGGTGTATGAAATACATTAAAGAATGACTTTCATGCCTCAAAAGACTACTGCATTGAAAAACTGGAAGACCCTGTTAGTCTTAGTAAGCTTAGTAAGCTTAGTAAGCACCACACAAGTGGGCATATGCACATGAAAGGCATGAGTATTCTCCCATTCCTTTGAGCAAAAGACACAACCCTCTACCTTCCCCAGCTTTACAGAATAGATCAAGGGTCCCACTGTTCTTCATTTCTTTCAGCCAGGCCTGACATCCAACATGCCTGCCTTCATTGCTTTCAGAAATAATTAGGTGTTGAAAGCTCTGACTAGAAGGATTAGGGATATGAATAACAACTTGACAGATCAAATCAAATACATTCTGATTTGATTACATTACTAAGTCAATTATTATTTCTTGTCACGTTAATTATGGCAAGAGTTATAAAATGTGTCTTCCAATAATTCCCTAACTAAATCATAATGGCGATATCGTTGTCGTGAATCTGTGCAACAGCAAGTGTTCATATTTGTGCCAACAGTGGAAGAGGGAATGGGAAGAGGAAAGAACTTTTTAAGCTTTTAAGTAATCTCTAAACCCATTGCAGGACTCAAACTTACAACCCTGAGATCAAGAGTCACGTGCTCCACCAACTGCATCAGCCAAGCGCCCCAGGAGGAAAGAACATTTATATAAATCGATTTATTGACTATTAAGCACCCTCTACTTTATTGAATATTAGGCACTGGACTTAGTTATGAATGTTGGGGATAGGGAAATAAAACTATTCAGCCCCTGCTACCTTCAAGGAGCTCACAGCTCTGAAGGTGAGGCAGCCTATAAATAGACAAATCCATCTTAAGATGTAGGAAGGAGGTAAAAGGCACAGTGACAGAGTGGAGAGAGGCTTAATTCTGACGCTGTGTTCAGAAAAGTCTTCATAGAGGATTTTCTGCTTGGGTCTCTGGTTATCTTGCATCAAGTGTACCCAGAAACTGGCTGGAAGATATTTTGCTGAACAAGATCATTGTTAGTAGAATAAGTGACCCAGGAACATACTGAACATCAAGGCCTAGAGAATGATCACGTTGTCACTCTGTCCCAACAATACACACAAAGTTTTTAAATGAGACTAAGAGGTACTTAACGTTGAATCAAAATATAAAGTTACTTTGATGTATGAACGTGGCTCACATGTTAACTTGAGTTTGAAAATTCCTCCATGAGCCAAGTACATGGCTAAGCAAATCTTACTACCTTGGCTCACTTACTGCCCACATGTTCCTCTTAAAGCATATAATATTCTCAGTGATTTGGTTATAGGGCATTGAGAAGAGGGGTTGACTAACTTGCCACAATCACACAGCTAGTATATGACAGCACAAAGATTCAGACTTGGCCATTGCTGATTTAAAAGACATTCCATTGTGATTACGAAGCAACTTAAAATATGGACAGTATTATTCTCATGGTGGGTCAGAGTAAGTAAGTGACTTGCTTGAGATCATAAAGCAATTTAGTGGTAGAGCTGGAACTTGCACTTGAAACACACAAGCTTCCTCCAAGCGACTATTCTCTTTTCAAACTATGTATTAAGCCACAGCATGTCCTATAATCTACACATATATGATATAAAGTGAGTGATGCAGAGCAGACCCAATGCTTTTGAGAAAAACAAACTGCTCTACCTAGAAGTTCTATAAGAATTCAATACAATGTCAAATTCTAGACACTATTTTTTAGATTTTTCTTTAATGGAGGAAAGTGGAGAAAAGAGAGAAGGAATCAACTGAGTACTCTGTTAAAAACAACAATAATTACAATAGTTGCCATGCACCCAACATATGTTATAAAGAGTTATAAACATCTTACATGGATTAACCTGTTTATTCTTCATAATAACCCTAAAAAGTTGGTTCCCTTAGGATTCTCATTCTACAGAAGTAGAAACAGAGGAGCAGAGAGCTTAAATCTCTAGCCCTAAGTCACAAAATGGAAGAGGTAGCATTAGTCATCATTCAAATGCCCATGATTTACAAACATTTTCCCATTTAACATTGGATATAGTCCTATGAAATGTTATTGCCATTTTCCAGATGAGGAAACTGAGGCTCTGAGAAGGAGATTGAAATGCTCAAGGGGTCACCAAGAGCAAGTGGCAAAGATAAGATTTTAAGCCCATGACTTGGAGTTTGTTTTGGGCACTAATTGTTAAACCAGAAGTATATATTTGAAAAGTACACTTGGATATCAACAAATCTTCATGAGATTTATATGACATGGTGGAGACATAAAGGTTGGCTGCTCTTGAATCTATGGGTCATAGATTGAGTGAATTGATTTGTCATTTCACTATTGTCTCCACTTCCTTTTAACTATTGACTGATCATTTCAACCATTAACTATAAATTATCTATAGTTAACTATAAATTATCCTTTTTTAATGTTTATTTTTGAGAGAGAAAGAGAGGAGAGAGCTGGCGAGGGACAGAGGGAGACACAGAATCTGAAGCAGGCTCCAGGCTTCGAGCTGTCAGCACAGAGCCTGACACAGGGCTCGAGCTCGCAAACCGTGAGATCATGACCTGAGCTGAAGTCGGACACTTAACCGACTGAGCCACCCAGGAGCCCCAACTATAAATTATCCTTAACCAAATCAAACAATGTCCTAGCAGCCTCACACCCACCAACAGGTTAAAACTAGAATTTCTCATACTCCTTTTAAAAGGTAGCTGTAGTGTAAGCACTATACTCTAGAGCCTGTAAAGTAAAATCTTTAGTGATAACCTATGGGTTCCAATCTTGCTTTAGCTTATTTCAATCTGTGTCACCTTGGGCAAACTATTGATTCTTTCTGGGATGTACCTTTTCTGTGTATCCATCATCATTAAGAGTGAAATTCCATCTTTAGCTATGGTCTCCAACCCTGATATGTCTTCCAGACCACTCACGTGATTGTTACTCACTGCCTAAGCCTTTTGGCACCCTCCCAAATCTTGCCTTCTGTGTACCTAGGTCATTGGCTGAGACACTGTCACATAGAGTTTTCCATCTGAAATCATGATGGGGCCACCCTCATGATTTTAAGGATCTGCACAGATTCTTGATCTTAATGGATATCAAAACAAGAGAAGACAAAGCCTGAGTTATCGTTCCTCACTGACAATCATCCCCCTGGGTCTTGTTGAATCCACTCAAAGGAGAGTACCACCACAGTTCTGCCCTAACCTGGTTCCCTCCCCTTTCTCAACATCTGCCTAAGATTCAAGTGTTACTTGCTGTTAAATCTACATGAGTTACATATCACTTAAAGTATGTCAGTAACTAGCCAAAAACAGTCCAGAGGAAGTGTTCTAGTGCTCTGTCCTTGAACCTCTCTCTTCTAGTATTTTAGATGAAACTTTCTATCTAAGGGTGAGATTCTAAAAGGCATAAGCCTAAGATCTGAGAAGATGTTTTAAGGTAAATTTACATAATGGATAAAGATAGAATTTAGATGGAAACTAAGTTCTAATTTTAAGATAATATTTTCTGTGATTCTACTTATTGGGATTTTCTGAGAATAAGTTATTTAACTTATAAAATTATAAAACCTAAAGTTAGGGGATCAATAAGAATGTTGTCTCAAGATTCCAGCCAATTCTAAGATAAATTATTATGAGACTGATAGTTTTACATTTTGTGGTTTTTAATGACTGCTGTTGGCTCAACCTACCCCAGATTTCAAGATTATGCAGCAAATGCTCACTCACTTTTTAGCATTTACATAATTGGTCCCTAACAGAGTTTATTTTGCTTTAATTTTCCAGATTTTATATACTAATTCAGTAGTTTGCCAGAAGTTGAAGATCTTTCCAACAATCTGTACTCGTGAGGCAGGCAGAGCTTCCTATATGTAGTGGCTGAAACAATTTGGTCCAAATGGTTGATGCCACAAGCAAAATATCCAAAGATTGTTCACTTGAAAATTATGACACTTTTTCAGGATTTTACCTCGCATTATTTGTTTTATGGACTATTCAGTATGCATTGCACCAACACTAATTACTGCACTAATAAGTCAGTGTGTTACTAAGATGTTTTGCCATTATAATTACAGCCACATGTTGTTGTCCTTCCTCAAATAGTCCAGGCTTAATTGCATCATTTTTCAGGAGAATTTATGTGGTACAGCTTAATTCAAAATTAGTACATGAATAAATGAAGTGCAAACTATTTTCTGCACTGACTCACATGCAGGATAAATGTTGTAGAGAGGAAAGTAGCCAAGCTTTCATGTTCCCAGTTGTCTGTGGTAATTTCTGTGATGAACCTCCAGTGGTAATTTATGGAATGGAGGTCACAACTGGCAGAGGAATCAGAGTGGATGTGCAGAAAGGATGTTGTCCAATGTACTAGGAACATGGGTTCTAGACTCTGCCAGTCATTTTTCATAGGGCTCTTGGGGGTTATTTTCCTCTTCTGAGGCTCCAATTTCTTTATCTGAAAATTTAGGACATTGTTCAAATGATCTTAGGTTCTCTCTAGTTTTCTCCTCTAATGATGAATTATTTCTACGAATGTCCTTCTCAGAAGATAATATTAAAAGTCTGCCTTCCCTTAAAAGGATATCTATTCTTTCCCATGGTAAAAATTAATAATGATGCCTACTGTGGAAATAACACAGGTCATTTGAATTCTACATTCTGTGTGCCACCCCCATTTCCAACATGAACCTGTATCATCTCTTCCTTGCACTTTTCTTACTTTATTCTTTTCCTTTTATCTCTTTCTTTTTCCTTTTCTCCTTGCTAACAAAATTGACCTCTACTCATGAATATGTACATAGTGCTATCTTATGTACATGTTATGTACTTATTATGGATACATATTATGTAGAAGTAGAAAAACAAGATTTGTTCAGGGACTCCCAAAGTGAAAGGTAAACTTCAAGAAAGGGAGAAGAAAGAAGCACGGGATGGTAGATGGGCCAGATCTGTAGAATTTAGCTTTATACTGGTTCTGGGAGAGTAGATTAAGTAATGCAATCTTGAATTCACAGTGAGGAGTTTGAGAGGGTCTCCACCAGGCCATAAAATACTATCATGCACATAGTTTTTAAGTTTTTAAAAATGTTTATTTTAAAAAAAAATTTTTTTTAACGTTTATTTATTTTTGAGACAGAGAGAGACAGAGCATGAATGGGGGAGGGTCAGAGAGAGGGAGACACAGAATCTGAAACAGGCTCCGGGCTCTGAGCTGTCAGCACAGGGACCCGATGAGGGGCTCGAACTCACGGACCGCGAGATCGTGACCTGAGCCGAAGTCGGCACTCAACCAACTGAGCCACCCAGGCGCCCCTAAAAATGTTTATTTTTGAGAGAAAGAGAGAGAGAGAGGGAGCAAACATGAACGGGGGAGGGGCAGGGAGGGAGACACAGAATCCAAAGCAGGGTCCAGGCTCTGAGCTGTCAGCAGAGAGTCTGATGCAGGGTTTGAACACACAAACCATGATATGACCTGAGCCAAAGTTAGACGCTTACTCGACTGAGCCACCCAGGCGCCCCTTGTGCAAATAATTTTTAAAAATTACGTCTTCCTCAAGATATTTCTTCCATCAGTTAGAAGCTTATGGTAAATATACAATTCTGTAGTGTTTATGATGTAAGATAAAGCATCCTTGTGCAGGCACTTGAACAATTATAGGAAATACTGAGATATCTGTGGCTTGTGGAATTTTTTTAACTCCCAGTGGTAGAATGGAGCAAGAGGTGATAGATTCATTCATCCTTTCTTTCAAAAGTATATCCTAAGGGCCTCTTAAATGCCAAATCAGGGTATTAGGAACTAGAGACACAGCAATAAAAAGCCCCATTCCCTGACCCGGATAAACAGGCAAGATTAAGACAAGATAAATTATTTTGATTGGTCATAGATTTTCCCCATAATATCAGAAAGCTTAAGTGATGGCATACGTGGTGAGTATCTGAATTCTTGGCTTAAAGCAAAGGTTTTCAATCACCAGGAGTGATTTTGCCCTTCTGGGAACATTCAGCAACATCTAGAAACATTTCTGGTTGTCACCACCAGTTGGGCACCAAGGGTGGAATAGGATGTTCTACACACATCTACTGGGTAGATGCTAGGGAAACTTAAATATCCTACAAGGCACAGAACATTCTCCTGCACCAAACAGCAAACAGTTATTTGGCCCAAATGTCAAAAGTTCTAAGGTTGAGAAACCTTGCTCTAAGTAAACATTATCTATTACGCTACTGTAAGAGTTTGTATAAGAGATAATAAAGCATGAAATAAAGTTCCAGCAATGGTACTAGGTAGGAAAGAAAGAAAGAGAGAGAGAGAGAGAGAAAGAAAGAAAGAAAGAGTACTTAATCAATTGGAAATGGAGGTGCAGCTAGGGAGAAGAGTCGAAAATGAGCCTAAGAATTGTACATTGAATGACCTGAAGAACAGTGATACCATTGCTACTAATATATTGGCTGTGGCGGAAGAAGTGATGGATTTGGTTTTTGATATGTTGAGTTGATGATAGGGTTATCAGATGGACGCATCCAGGAAGAGTCAGAGGTGGAAGTTGGGGGACAGTGCAGGCTACTGGAAACCTCAGGGTGCTGGGGGTTTTGGCAGTGGACTTGAAGATGTGCAGGTGAATTGCATCTTCCAACAGCCATTCTGCACACAACAGCCTCAACAAAAAGAAATGCTCACAGGTTGTGGTTTTGGTGGCTGAAGAGCTTGGAGACTTCCCATCCCCCCACCCCCCCTCCTTAAAGAACCACAACATTTTATCCCTTTCTACACACACATTTGCTTCCTTCCAGGCTAAATTCCTTTGAAGTTAATGGGTAAAATGGATGGGGAAGTGTGGGGAAGGAGTGGAATCTGTCCCACACTTCTTCAATTTCCATTAAATTACATGGTTCTTGGAAGATAAAAGGAAAGGTCTGGGGGCAAAACACATTTTAGGTTTCATTGAACCACATTTGAGTTTCCTGATCCAGGGCTTGGGCATTCCATTTATTCAGCCAGACTGAGGCAAACCAGTTCAGGGCTGAGACCAGTGGTGTGCAATCTGGGACCCACAAGACCAAAGTCAGGGATTGTGTAAATGTCCTCTTTATCAGAGGAATGCGGTAAGTGCATTTTATAGGTGTTTCCATTTTAATGAAGTTAGAAATTTACCATTGATAAGACAGGAATAGAAGTAAGCCCATTTTCCTGTCTTCCTTCCTTTCCGATCTCCTTGTTTTCCTTTTCCTCCTCTTAACAAACATTTATTAAATGGCGACTACAGACCATTTTTTTTTAGGTTTCAAGGATAGAAAGATGATGTTTTATAGTAGTCAAAGCAATTTTGCATTTTGCTATCTGCTTCTCACAACCACTCTCCACGAGGGAGTCTAAGTGTTATTATCCTCGTTTTTCAGACAGAAAGCCTGGGTTTAGAATCATTGTATATTACAGTTATATAGATATTTCTTTATATACTCAGGACTAGATGCCGGATCTCCTGATTTACTGATCTGAGAGTAGCAGAGGGAACTTTGTGAAGTGACCGATAAACTTTGAGATAATTCACTGTAAAGCCCAAGCCTGTGTGAGGAAGAGATGGTAGAAAAATGAGTTTTGTGACTGGATTGTCCAGGTATGTGAAGTTTCTCTGGGCTTGGTTTCTTCATCTGTAAAGTGGGCATGCAAGATGAAATAAGTGGCTTTTAAAGTTTTGGCTTTTTTTAAACAGCTGAAATGTATTTTTAAATAAAACACTTTGGAACCTTGAAACATAAAACAGATTAAAGTAGATGTGCTTTGATTGAAATAGTAGCAGGGACCCCAGAGCAACCCTTGGTCCCTTGCCATATCACCTTCACTTTACCACCAGTGGACACTTAGGCACCTGCAGGTACCTGAATTCTTCAGAACATAGTGTGAAATCCCCTGGGCTGCATCCTCCTGACCTAATATTCTGTTTCTAGTCATAATCATCTCTTACCTAGTATGCACACTGCTTTCAAATACATCATTTCAGGTGAAGAAACTGAGGGCATGAAAGCTTAAGTAACTCTTCTAAGATTATTCAATTAATATAATATGGTTCCAATGCTTAGGCTCTTTGTACTTCTTGGTGCTGCTTCCAATGGATCTGAAATATCTTGCCTCTATAGAAAGGAATTTGTGTATGCTAGCTGTGATGTGTGAGGTCAAAGGCCTTAGGAAGTTGGTCAGCTTACCCTTCCTGTTCCATAAGGTTGAGGCTCCGTGTGTTATCCCCAGTTGTGCAGCATAGCATGCTGGCATGTTGTATAATGTTATTTTAGTCATGGTATATAAGTCAAATGGAAAAAAAAAATCTGGAGCTCTTATCTCAGACTTGAACCATATGGTGATGACAGAGTAGAGAAAGAGGGCTGAGGAAAATTTACTCATTCATTCAACAATGTACTATGTGCTAGGTAGTATATTCTAAATATTGGCAATATGGAAGTAGGCACAAGAAAGAGGGTCTTTTCCCTTATGAAGGTTATAGTCCTGTGATAGAAATAGAGCATTAATCAAACTAATATTTGTGAAACAACAAAATGGCAAGTGATAAGAAGGGAAGATATTGTTTCTATGAGAATGTAGAGCACCTAAATAAATTTGGGAGATCAGAAAAAGCCTCCCAGAGAGTGGCATTTTGAAATGAGATACAGAGGAAGAGAGAAAAATTAAATATTGAGAGAAAAAGTGGCACAGAGAGGGATCAGCAGAAGTATGGGGAAAGAGAGAAGTCTGGCTAGGGTGGTATGAGATGGGCTGATGACACAGGGTCCAGCCCAGGCTGATGACTGGCTGTGTGAATGGTCTGGATTTTATCCTGAGTATAGTGGGGAATCACCAAAGAGTTGCAAATATGGGGTGACAGGATCATAGTAGAGTTTTAAAAAGATCACTCTTGTTACTGCATGGGGAATAGGGTATAGGCCTAAAATATTCTGGATCCTTCTTGTCTTAAAAATAATTAGAACCACCAAACTGCCTTTTGAAAATAGTCAAATAGGATTTAATCTAAGAAATAATGAAAGCATGATGAAAGTAAGTATTTCAGTACTTGAGAAGTTGACATGTATGTATATAATTGAAAAAAAATTGACAATGATTTTATTTTTTTAATGTTTATTTTTGAGATAGAGAGTGTGAGTAGGGGAGACACAGAGGAAGGTGGGAACAGAGCATCCAAAGTCATCTCCATGCTGATAGCAGTGAGCCTAATGTGGGGATCAAACTCACAAACTGCAAGATCACAACCTGAGCTGAAGTTAGACGCTCAACTGACTGAGCCACCCAGGCACCCTGACCTGATTTTAAATCTGGGATCGTTAGCTATGTGATAATCAGACTAATTATTTCACTCCTCTGTACCTTAGTTTCCTCATCTGCTGACAGATGTAACAATATCTGTCTTGCAGAAATGTTATAAAAACTATGTTTGCAAAGAGCAAGATGTCTGACAATGAATATTAATTAAGTACATATTAGTGACTTCCATACTGTTTAAATTTTATGTCCTAAGCTGGTAATTGTTTATAAATAAAGGGCAGCCTGACACCCAGATGCCTAACTAAAAGCACTAAACAGATGATTAAAAATCACTTATTGAAATGAACAATGGCAGTTGATATTACATAGGGTAACAGGTGCTTAATTGCCATTTCCTACCCAAGGAACATGTTCCCAGGAGCAGCGTGCCCAGCAGGTTTCTGAGGTTGTCCAGGTGGAGTCTCTCCTTGAATACCTCATCTAGAAGTGCCAAGTGCATATTTTGGCAATCTGAGCCCAAAAGGGCCCCGGCATTTTCAGCAAGATTTAGAGCCAGAGCCTCTTTTGCAAAAACAACCAATTTAGCTTAAAGCTACAAGCTGTGCTGATCCAGAAGAAAGACAGCCAATATTCATTTGGCATCTGGAGCATGTAGCCAGCCGAAGCCAAAAGGCTATTGCCCCATCCATAAAGGGGTATAAACATTGCATCCTAGCTAGCTCTTCTAGGGAAGATGATCATGGTACCCTACCCGAGTCCCCTTTATGAGGCCAATAAACCCATCCATTGGTGCAATGAGTACTGATTACTAACAGCACAAAGCTATCTCCTTCCCTGGAGAAATCCCCTTCATGCCTATATGTTAGGCCCCCTTTGGCCCTGGGTTAAGACTGAAGAAAAGGAATGATTGATATGAGGCTGTAGAAGGATGGCCTCTTGCCTGATGATGGGGCTAACTCTGTGAGATAATTTAGGCTCCAGATCCTACTACAGGATCAGGGTGAAGCTAATCTTCAGTTGCAAGCACATTCTTAGCTTTTCCCCCTCTGCCTACCCTGGTCTTTATACCCACTTTTCTCCTGAGAATACACCCTTCAATAAAACATTTGCACAAGAATATCCATGTCAGACTGTTTCTAGGGAATCCAATCATATTTAAAGCATTGAATTGTTTCTTGAAAGCCTATCAAGAAATTATAGTTAAAACCAAGAGCTGCTGAGTCAAATTTGGGTTTGGATCCAAGCTCTGTCACAGACTGGCTTTATGACCTCATGAACGTTTCTTCTGAGTAGGGAGAGTAAAAATTTCTCTAGGTAAAAATGAGACAAGCAGACCTACTTCAAAACACTGTTGTAAGAGATAACATTTTGAAAAGTGCTTCACTTTAAGATTTTCATGCTTCCTTATACAATCCAATTGCTCAGTAAATTATTTGTTGAATAAACCCTTATTCATCATCCACTTTATGCCACAAACTGTGTTTGAGTTGGAGATAGAGACAGGTCTGAGGCAGATCAACAAAGGTTATGAGAGAGTGAGAGGTATCCTACAGTGGTGACATTGAGGGGGGGGTAACTAGCAGATATGGGAATAATTGTTACAAGGTAACCATGTAAATACTTGCATGTTTCTGCATGATCATGTACTTTCTGAACAAAAATTATTAGGTACTTGGGTTAGAGGGTAACTGACTAATAGCACTAAAATAGAAAATACTCCAGAGAGAGAAAGAGTTAGGGGTTTATCCCTCTGGAACTAGGTGTTTAAGTCTCAAAGGAAGATAAAACCAGGAGCTATTTCCAAATGACTGAAACCATATTGGAAACTTTTCCAGAAAGAATTTGTTTATATTAAGAAAGGTTTCTCTCCCTCTCTCAGAAAGGGACCTAAGATGGGGGTGGGGAGTGGCAGCTGTGCAGTGGTTCCTATATAAGTTCCCAGATTTATAATTTTGGATTTTTTTTTTTTTTGGTTATACATGCAGTGTGACATTTTCTCTCATCACTGCCCCCAGAGGTAGAAGGAGGTATAAAGAACCAATGCACTTCCTGCTGAAAGTAATAATTAAGCTTGATCTTCGATCCACAAACCTAATGCTTGCTTCCAGAAAAACAAATAAATATGGATATTCAAAATTTATCATGGTATGTAATGAATAATGAACTTGGGTTCACTAGGCAGAAAGATATTCCAGACAGAGAAGCAAAATGTGCTGAAAGATGAATACATGAAAATAAAATTCAGTGACATCCTAAGTATATAAGCATTTCAACTGCTTTTTTAGAATCTGTATTCATTCCCCATTATGCACAGCCCATCTCCTTTGTGCTTTTATAAAGTAGTAGTGTTTGGCCATTATTGGTGATGTCTCAGTGGTATCCTATTTAGGGAAGGAAATATTAAGCAAATATTAACATTATGTCTTAAAGTGATGTATTATAAAGAATACAATATTTTTTCTTAAGTGTCAAAAGCAATGTGAATTGAAATAGAGATGCTTGGCTTCCTCAGAAGGCATTAGAAACCAGCAAGGTGCCAACCTGTATACATGTATGGATTAGAGCAAGTTGATCTACATAGCCCCAATAGAGAGAGATTAACATCTATAGAAACAAAGAAAGTGATTCAGGGGAGAAAAATCAAGGAGGACGTAGAACACAAGATTGAGGAGACTCCATTGATGTCTGGTGTCATTTTTCTCCATCTCAGCCCTAATTGTAGCTGCCCAGGGCTAGGGGCTTCCCAGGGGATACTTCTGTGGTTAAGAGGCTTGAGGTATTTAATAACATATTTGGAAAGCCTTCTTAAGTCCACTTTAAATGAAAAACATTAACTTAATGATATAAGAAGACAGGCTTTACTCTTTGAGTAATGTTATTTTTAGAACTATGGAAATACACAGAGTTATGATGTTGGCAGGCACATTAATAGAAATGCCAGAAGAAAGTCTCTTACCTGCAGTAATAATAATAACGACTTTCATCTAAGTAGCACTTTCAGTATAAAAATATTACCACAAACATGGTCTCATTGGATTCTCCCACAGCCTTTGAAGGAAGGCAACCTGAGGTTATGAGAAAAGTGGAGGCTTTGGAATGAGACAGATTGGGGTTCAAATGCATGGTCTTCTATTGACATGTTATCTTCAGCAAATTTCCTAAACTGTCTGGAACAAAACTTTCTTATCCATGACAATAGGTAAATGAATACTTTGTACCCAAGTCAGCTGGAAGATTAGATCACAAATGCAGAAATCACCAAAGATAGGCTAGCATAATAGGTGTTTAGTAACTTTTTTTTTTTTTTTTTTTTTTTTGCTAAGTGCAGGTAGATTTATGATAGCCTGTTTATTTTTTCTGGAGAAAAAAAATGAAAACTTAGATAAGTGACAATATGAAGGTCACCCAAATAGAGAAATAAGTTTAAAACCGAGCTTTTATATCAAGACAAATCCTTCCCATGGCATGGTGCTATGAAACAGTTCAGGTAGTGTCTATTTTTTGAGCAGCTCATTTGGGGTCAAAGAAATTGAGTTTGTAAGATAAATCTGTAGAATGTTGACATAAAGCCTCCCATTCCTACTTCACCAAAGATGTCTACATTCTAGTCTCCAGAACCTGTGACTATGTTACCTTAGATGGTTGGATGAATTTTGCAGGTTTAAGTTCAAGACCTTGAGATGCGGTGTTATCCTTGATTGTCTGGTGAGCCAGATGTAATCACAGGATCTCTATAAAGAGGAAGGCAGGTCAGAGGAGAGATACTATACTATGCTACTGGCTTTGAAGATGGACAAAGTAGACATAAGCCAAGAATGTAGGCAACCTCTACAAGTCGGAAGAAGAAAACGCAAAGATTTTCTGAGTCTCCAGATGGGTCACAACCCTCCTGATCCATTTTAGACTTCTGACCTCCAGAACTACAAAATGATAAATTTGTGTTGTTTTTAAGCCACAAGGTTTGTGGTAATCTGTTACAGCAGCAATAGGAAACTCCTACAGACCCAATAGAAACTTCTAATCGGTGGAGTTTTGGGGATAAGTGGACTTTCTAAGTTTAATGTGCACATATGTTAGCAATGATAATGTTTTAAAAGTAAATGTTTGATTCTGTTTCTTCCTGCTACTTTCTGTTCCAGGAAAACGGCATTGCATGTAAGACTTTCATTTCCCTCATCGGCAGCATGAAACAGTTATAATGGGTGTTAGAGAACTTCATGATATAATGGGGTTTTCTTTGGATTATGATATACTATATTAAAGAATATTGTTATTATTTATGTGATGTTTAGAATTAGGTAACTGTTCAATATTAACAGTATAGCTGGTTTATTTGTGGGTTAGGAGATAATCTAAAGAGTCCTAGAGATGAACTTTCATCAGAGATATTTAAGTTGCTTCAAGAAATGTTTTGTTTGGGGCGCCTGGGTGGCTCAGTCGGTTAAGCATCCGACTTCAGTTCAGGTCACAATCTCACGGTCCGTGGGTTCGAGCCCCACGTCAGGCTCTGGGCTGATGGCTCAGAGCCTGGAGCCTGCTTCCAATTCTGTGTCTCCCTCTCTCTCTGCCCCTCCCCCGTTCATGCTCTGTCTCTCTCTGTCTCAAAAATAAATAAACGTTAAAAAAAATTAAAAAAAATGTTTTGTTTATTCTTCACTTTTTATTTAAATTCTAGTTAGTTAACATATAGTGTAATATTGATTTCATGAGTAGAATTGTGATTCATCGCTTACACACAACAACAAATGCCCTTCTTAATACCTACCATCCATCCACCACCCACCTCCCTCCATCAACCCTCAGTTTGTTCTCTATTGTTAAGAGTGTTTTGTGGTTTGTTTCCCTCTCTCTCCTTTTCTCCCCTTCCCATATGTTTATCTATTTGTTTCTTAAACTCCACATATGAGTGAAATTATGAAATATTTATCTTTTTCTGCCTGACTTATTTCACTTAGCATAATATGCTCTACCTCATTCATATCATTGGAAATAGCAAGACTTCATTGTTTTTGATGGCTGAGTAATAATCCATTGTGTGTGTGTGTGTGTGTGTGTGTGTGTGTGTGTGCGTGTGTGTGCATACACATATATATGCCGCATCTTCTTTATCCATTCATCAGTCGATGGGCATTTGGGCTTTCTCCATAGTTTGGCTATTGTTGATAATGCTGCTATAAACCTTGAGGTAAATGTACCCCTTAAAATCTATTTTTATCTCATTTGGGTGAATACCTAGTAGTACAATTGATGGATCATAGGGTAGTTCTCTTTTTAACTTTTGGGGGAACCTCCATATTGTGCTCTAGAGTGGCTGCACCAGTTTTCATTCCCACCAACAGTACAAGAGGGTTCCTCTTTCTCCACATCCTCACCAACACATGTTGTTTCTTCACTTGTTAATTTCAGCCATTTTGACAGGTGTGAGGTGGTATCTCATCGTGGTTTTGATTTATATTTGCCTGATGATGAGTGATGTTGAGCATCGTTTC
Source organism: Panthera tigris (assembly GCF_018350195.1). Classification (NCBI taxonomy): domain Eukaryota; kingdom Metazoa; phylum Chordata; class Mammalia; order Carnivora; family Felidae; genus Panthera; species Panthera tigris. The sequence goes on along the minus strand of NC_056667.1, from coordinate 48,900,451 downwards.
ATGTGTCTGTTAGCCATTTGAATTTCTTCTTTTGAAAAGTGTATATTCCTGTCTTTTGCCCATTTTAAAACTGGGTTGTTTGTTGTTGGGGCATTGAGTTTTGTAAATTATTTATATATTTTGGATACTAACCCTTTATCCAATCTGGCATTTGAAAATATCTTCTCCCATTCCACAGGCTGCCTTTTAGTTTTGTTGATTGCTTCCTTCACTGTACAGAAGCTTTTTTATCTAGATGAAGTACCAGTAGTTCATGTATGCTTTTGTTTCCCTTGCCTCTGACAACATGTCTAGTAAGAACTTGTTACAGCCAAGGCCAAAGAGGTTACTGCCTGAGTTCTCCTCTAGGAGTTTGATGGCTTCCTGTCTCACATTTAGGTCTTTCATCCACTTGGAATTTATTTTTGTGTATGGTATAAGAAAGTGGTCCAGTTTCATTCTTCTGCATGTTGCTGTCCAATTTTCCCAACATTTGTTGAAGAGAGTGTCTTTTTTTCCATTGGATATTTTTTCCTGGTAGGTCAAAGATTCGTTGACCATATAGTTGTGGGTCTATTTCTGGGTTTTCTATTCTGTTAACCTATGTATTTGTTTTTATGCCAGTGCCATGTTGTCTTGATGACTACAGGTTTGTCATATAGCTTGAAGTCTGGATTTGTGATGCCTCCAGCTTTGCTTTTTGAGGATTGATTTGACTATCAAGGTGTTTTGTGTTTCCATACAAATTTTAGCATTGCTTATTCTAGCTCTGTGAAAAATGCTTGGGGTATTTTGATAGGGATTGCATTAAATGTGTAGATTGCATTGTGTAGTATAGACCTTTTAACAATGTTTGTTCTTTCAATCCATGAACATAGAATGCTTTTCCATTTCTTTGTGTCCTCTTCAATTTATTTCATAACTTTTCTATAGTTTTCAGCATGCAGATCTTTTACCTCTTTGGTTAGGTTTGTTCCTAGGTATCTTACAGTTTTTGGTGCAATTGTAAATGGTATTGATTCCTTGATTTCTTTTTATGCTGCTTCATTATTGGTGTATGGAAATGGAACAGATTTCTGTACATTGATTTTATATAATTCATATATTCTAGCAATTTTTTTGGTGGCATCGCTTGGCTTTTCTACATAGAGCATCATGTCATCTATAAATAGTAAAATTTTGACTTCTTCCTTGCCAATTTGGATGCTTTTTATTTTTTTGTTGTCTGATAGCTGAGGCTGATTTCCAGTAATTAAATAGTAATGGTAAGAATGGACATCCCTGTCTTGTTCCTTACTGTAAGCGAAAAGCTCTCTGTTTTTCCCCATTGAGGATATTAACTGTGGGTCTTCTGTACATGGCCCTTATGTTGTTGAGGTATGTTCCCTCTATCCCTACTTCATTGAGAGTTTTTGTCAAGAATGGATGCTCTATTTTGCCAGATGCTTTTTTTTCTGCATCTAATGACAGGATCATATGGTTCTTGTCCTTTCTTTTATTAATGTGGTGTATATTGTTGATTGATTTGTGAATATGGAACCACTCCTGCAGCCCAGGAATAAATCCTACTTGATCGTCGTGAATAATTCTTTTAGTGTACTGTTAGATTGATTGGCTAGTATCTCCTTGAGAATTTTTGCATTGGTGTTCATCAGGGATATTGGACTATAATTCTCCTTTTTAGTGCAGCCTTTATTTGGTTTTGGAATCAAGGTAATGCTGGCCCCATAGAATGAGTTTGGAAGTTTTCCTTCCATTTCTATTTTATTTTTTTTAACAATTTGAGAAGCATAGGTATTAATTCTTCTTTCAATGTCTGGTAGAATTCCCCTGGGAAGTCTTCTGGCCCTGGACTTTGGTTTGTTGGGAGATTTTTTTTTAATTTTAATGTTTATTTATTTTTGAGAGAGAGACAGAGCCCAAGTGGGGGAGGGGCAGAGAGAGAGAGAGAGAGAGAGAGAGAGAGAGAGAGAGAGAGAGAGAGAGAGAGAGAGAGAGACTCAGAATCTGAAGATGGCTCCAGGCTCTGAGCTGTCAGCACAGAGCCCAACATGGGGCTCAAACTTACAGACCATGAGATGATGACCTGAGCTGAAGTTGGATGCCTAACTGACTGAGCCACCCAGGCTCCCCTTTGGGAGATTTTTGATTGCTGATTCAATTTCTTTGCAGTTATGGCCTGTGCAAGATTTCTATTTCTTTCTGTTTCAGTTTTGGTAGTTTTTAAGTTTCTAGGAATTTGTCCATTTCTTCCAAATTGCCCAGTTTGTTGGCATATAATTTTTGATAATATTCACATATAATTTGTATTTCTGGGGTGTTGATTGTGATCCCTCCTCTTTCATTCATGATTTTATTTATTTGGGTCCTCTCTTTTCCTTTTGAAAAGTCTGGCTAGGGGGTTATCAATTTTATTAATTCTTTCAAAGAACCAGCTCCTAGTTTCATTGATCTATTCTACTGTTTTTGTTGCTGTATGTATATTATTTATTCCTGTTCTAATGTTAATTATTTCCCTTCTTCTGCTTGCTTTAGGCTTGTTTTTGCTGTTCCTTTTCTAGTTCCTGTAGATGTAAGATTAGGTTGTTTGAGATTTTTTCTTGTTGCTTGCGGTAGTCCTGTATTACAATATATTTCCCTTTAAGATTACCTTTGCTGTATCCCAAAAGTGTTTGGACTGTTGTGTTTTCATCTTCACCTGCTTCCATGTACTTTTTAAATTCCTTGTTTAATTTCCTGGTTAACCCATTCATTCTTTAGTATGATGTTCTTTAACCTCTATGTATTTATATTTATGGTCTTTCCATTTTTTGTGTGTGTGGTTGATTTCAAGTTTCATAGTATTGTGGTCTGAAAATATGCATGGTGTGACTTCAGTCTTTTCATACTTGTTGAGGACTGTGACCCAGTATGTGATCTATTCTGGAGAATGTTACATGTGCACTCGAAAAGAATGTGTATTCTGCTGCTTTAAGATGGAATGTTCTGAATATATCTGTTAAGTCCCTCTGTTCCATTCTATCAAAGCCATTGGTTCCTTGTTGATTTTATGCTTTTATGATCTATTGTTGTAAGTGGGATGTTAAACTCATATTATTTATGAGTTTCTTTATGTTTGTTATTAATTGATTTATATATTTGGGTGTTCTCAAGTTGGGGGCATGAATATTTATAATTGTTCGATCTTCTTGATGGATAGACCCCTTAAGTATGATGTAATATCCTTCTTCATTTCTTGTTACAGTCTTGGTTTAAAATCTAGTTTGTCTGAAAAAAGTATGGCTATTCCAGCTTTCTTTTGACATCCATTAGCATGATAGATGGTTCTCCATCCCTTCACTTTCAATCTTCAGGTGATGTAGGTCTAGTCTCTTGTAGAGAACATATAGATGGGTCTTGTTATCCATTCTGATATGTCTGACCCTATGTCTTTTTATTACATTCAGAGTGATTATTGATAGGTATGAATTTAATGACTTTGTGTTACCTGTAAAGTTGGTGTTTCTGGTGATGCTCTCTGTTCCTTTCTAGTCTTTGTTATTTTTGGTCCTTTTTCCCCACTCAAAGATCCCCTTTAATATTTCTTTCAGGATTGGTTTAGTGGTCATGAACTTCTTTAGTTTTTGTTTTGGACACTCTTTACCTTTCCTTTCATTCTGAATGACAGACTTGCTGAATAAAGTATTATTGGTTGAATTTTTTCCTATTCTTCACATTGAACATATCATGCCACTCCTTTCTGGCCCACCAAGTTTCTGTGGATAGATCTGTGAACATGATCTGTCTTCCCTATAGGTTAAGGACATTTTTTTCCCTTGCTGCTTTCAGGATTTTTCCCCTATGTAGGTTGTGAATTTGACTATGATATGCCTTGGTGATGGACAACTTTTATTGGATTTAATAGACACCTTCTGTGATTCTTGGAATTCAATGTCTGTTTCCTTCCCCAGATTATTGAAGTTTTCAGTATAATTTTCTCAGATAAATCTTCTGCCCCTTTTTTCTCTCATCTTCTGGGACTCCTACAATATGAATGTTATTATGCTTTAAGAGGTGACTCCATTCCCTGAGTCTACATTTGTGATCCAACACCTTTCTTTCCCTCTTCTTTTCAGCTTCATTATTTTACATAATTTTATCTTTTGTATCACTGATTCATTCCTCTGATTGATCCATCTTCACTGGCATGGCATCCATTTGGGTTTGCATCTCGGTTATAGCATTTTTAATTTCAGCCTGACTAGATTTTCATTCTTTTATGTTTGCAGTAGGGGATTTTCTACTGTCTTCTCTGCTTTTGTCAAGCCCAGCTAGTATCCTTATAATTGTTTTAAATTCTAGTTCAGATTTATTACTTACCTTTGTACTGATAAAATTCTTGGCTATCACTTCCTCTTCTTTCTTTTGGAGTGAGTTCCCCCAGCGTGTCATATTGTCAAGGTCAAAAAAAAAAAAAGCGAGATCATAGGTATGTTTTGGTATTCTTGTTAAAAGTAGCTAGATCCAAAAAAATAAAAAGCAAAATAAAATAAATACAATTTAAAAATTGAAAAAATTGCTCTTTCTGTAACCCAAGGGGTGAAAACAACAACAGAGAAATATAGATCCTATCTCCCCTAGAGCTGAAGCTTTGTAGCATTATATAAGGAGTCAATTTGGTGCCTGCGAGGGGTTTGTTCTAAGGTGGGGCCTGCTGCACTGATTCTCAGGAGGACTTGCCCAAGTGGAGATGCACCTGCAGGGCACAGGTGGTCAGGGCTTGGTGTAAGCAGCTTCATCCTTGACTTGGTGGTGATGTTTTTCTCACTGAAGTTGGTCAGTGCTGATGTGCAGGGTGAAATGATATTGTCCCACTCTCTCATCCTGGGAGTGGGGAGCTCATGCTCACCACTCTTCAGGAAACCCTCACAAAAGACCAATCACCTCTCTTGTGTCCCTGGCATCTGCCAGGTCTCTGACTTCACCCTGCCTGCCTCTGAGCTATCTGCCTGCCAGGCAGCACAGCACTTAGGTGTTTTACCTCAGGCATGCTGCTGGGTTTCAAAACTCCAAATTTCAGAGACCCATGTGGTGCAGACCCATGCCAGTCCTCTGGGGAAGGGTTTCACTGTGCTGTGGTTGATGCTGGCTTGTCCAAGAAATTGGTTGTGTGCCTGTGTGTTTCAGAGTTTATGGTAAAGCTCAGCAGAAAGCCATCATCAAGGCTCACTGCCCTCAGACAGCATCCCCATTCCTACGTTAGTGAATGGGACAGCTCAATGGTGCCCACAGGGTCTTTTGCCCCCCAGAGGGGCTGTTCCCTCTCTCCCAAATGCACTTCAAGCAGGGGAGCTGCTTCTCCTTGCATGACCCAGGGGATCCTCAGTCCATGCTGTCTGCTCCTGGGTCTGTGTCTTCTTTGCCTTCCAGAGGACCACTAAGCCAGCCAGCTGCAACCTGGGCAATGGCACAGACCTCTAAAGCTTCAGACTCTGCTCCACTGTTTATGAAAATTTGCAGTATTCAGCCCTTCGCCTTTCCCAGTCAGTAGTTTTGGGGGAAGGCTTTTTCTTGTGAAATTCTCTGTGTGCACTTTCAATCTTCCTTCTTCTCTTACCCCTCTCTAGGCAATCTGGGTTCTCTGAGGCAATTCCTATCTTCCACCATGTGGTATTTTTGTTTTGTTTTATTTTGTTTTACGTCTAGTTGTGCATTTTTGTGCTCTCAGTCCTCAGACTGATTTCTTGGGTGTTCAAAATTATTTGATACTTATCTAGATGTGTTTGAGGGACAAGGCAAGCTTAGGGTATCCCTATTCCTGCACGATCTTGAGTCCTTTCCTCTCAAAGAAATGTTTTTATACATTTCTTCTTTATGCATCAATCAAGATACCTAGACATGTGTAACTCCAAGAGTGCTTATTTAGAAATATAGAATCATAGGATTTCAATGTTGGAATGAACTTTAAAGGATGCCAGATGTTCACTACATCTTCTGTTAGGTATTCCAGATAAAAGATTCATGGGGAGATAAGACCTTTCCCTTGCTTAGCATGTTTGAATATCTACTGCTCCTTCGCTCACACTGGCTTGTTTGAATCTCACCATACCTCTTTGAAATATGGTGGGCCCATATCAATGACCTCTTTTTAAAGATGTACATGCAGAGGAGATAAAGCTTCTTGCCAACAGTTACACAGTTGGTTACAGTCATTTCAGGCCATTTCTGGGTAACTCCTTTCAATGCCTGGTTGAACTGTGTTTCATGGAAGCCTAGGGTTCTTAATAAGAATGGTTCTTTAGTTGGGGCTGGAGAATCAATGCTGAACGAATCACACATGGATCTTGTCATAATGGAATTCACAGTCCAGTGGAGAACACAGATAATTAAGCAAATACAATACCATGTGGTAGTTGCAGGTGAATGAACTCATACATGACATGTAGAATAGCAGGTCAGGAAACCCCTGACTCCTGCAATTTTGGCTCCACGTCCAGGTTATGTTTCTTGCACTATGTGGCCTCTTCTGGATGATAATTACTTCACCAAATTATCCAGGACTGACCTATCTGTGAACCTCATTTTTTTCTGTTTTCCCTTTATTCCCAGAGTGTGTGTGATGAAAGCAAAATTAATGGTAGAGGCAGGCACAACCAAGCCTAGCTTTGCCAAAATTCAAGAATGCTCCCAAAGAGTCCTAGTGAAGGTAATGGTCCTGAATATATTTAGAGATCTCTAATAATAGTAAACTCCTGGAAATACAAGTTTCTTGAAATAGCCAAGTCAATAAGCTCAAATCATTCCTGGTTTAGGTGAAGGAAAGGAGCAGGACTTAAAAAAAAAATCTAACTTCTATCCTAATGAGTCACTACTAATGTGAAATTGTACTATGTCAAGAGAAGCGAAAGTTTGAGCCAGAATAGTATTACTTGAATTGTAATTAGAAGCAAGCTGTAGGGAAAGAAATACAGTGTTTCTTGAGTATATTTTAGAATGTGGAAGAATATCTTATCTTCTTGTGAGTGTGTGTGTAAGAGAGAGAGGATATCAATAATTTTCCTTCAATGTGGAAAATGTGCCTTGTTACAGTGGCATGATTTTCCATACTGGGCTAGAAAAAATGATTTTCAGGAGCTTCATTCTGAAGTTTTTTTGTTTTTCCCCTAGAATTGCGACTTTGATTTCAACATCTCAACCCCACCTCCCTAATCTTATACTAATGATACTTTGACTTGGAAAAAGTTGAATAGGAAAAAATACAGATATTAGTTCCATGCCAAGGCCCAGAGGAATATTTTTAGGGGAAGAGAAAAAGGAAAGTGAAAATAGATAGTAGATAGATGCTTTGAAATACATAAAATTGTTTGCTGAAATGATCATCTCTGATAGCGTCTCTGATATTTCAATTACTGAACCTATAGGTTTTCTCTAATGGTGGGCAGTGGTTTTCACCTTTTATAGATGGAAATACAGATGACACACAATGTTAGTTTCAGGTGTATAATATTGTGACTCAACAATTGTGTACAACACTCAATGCTCATCACAATAAGTGTAGTCACCATTTGTCACCATATAACATATTATATTATTGACTTTATATTCCTTATTGCTGTACTTTTCATCTCTATGACTTATTTATTTTATAGCTGAAAGTTTGTATCTCCTGAACCCCTTCACCTATTTCAATCACTCCCTCACCCAACCTTTCTCTGTTAGCCACCAGTTTCTTCTCTGTATTTAAGAGTCTGTTCATTGTTTTGTTTTTTACATTACCCATATAAGTGAAATTACATGGTATTTATATTTCTCAGACTTTTTTCTCTAAAAATAATTCCCTCTAGGTCCATCCATATTGTCACAAATGGCATATCTCCTTCTTTTTAATGGTGGCATAATATTTCATTGTGTATGTGTACAACATCTCCACTCATTTATCAATGGACATTTGGGTGGCTTCCATATCTTAGCTATTGTAAATAATGTTGCAGTAAACATAGAGGAGCATGCATCTTTTGAATGCATGTGTTTTTGTTTTCTTCAGGTAAATAGCCAATAGTGGAGTTACTGGATCATACGGTATTTCTATTTTTAACTTTTTTGAGAAAACTCCATACTGTTACCCACAGTGGCTGCACCAATTTACATTCCCACCAATAGAGCATGAAGGTTCCTTTTTTCTCCACATCCTCACTAAAACTTGTTATTTCTTGGCTTTTTGATACTAGCCATTCTAAATGCTATGAGGTAATAACTCATTGTGGTTTTGATTTGCATTTCCCTGATGATTAGTAATGTTGAGCATCTTTTCATATATCTGCTGGCCATCTGTATGTCTTCTTTGCAAAACATTGTCTCTTTGAGCTCTGCTTATTTCTTAATTGGATGTTTTTGGTGTAGAGTTGTATAGGTTTTTATGCATTTGGATATTAACTCTTATCAGATATATCATTTGCAAATATCTTCTCTCATTCAATAGATTGTCATTTTGTGGGTTTTTTAATGGTTTCCTTGGCTGTGTGAAAGATTTTATTTTGGTGTAATCACAATTGTTTTTGCTTCTGTTTCCCCTGCTTGAGGAGACATATTCATAAATATGCTGACATTGGTTAAGGCCAGTGTCCAAATGTTTACTGCCTATGTTTTCTTTAAGGTGTTTCATGGTTTCAGGTTTCACATATACATCTTAAACCAATTTGAGTTTATTTTTGTGTATTGTGTAAAAGTGGCTCAGTTTCATTCTTTTGCATGTAGATGTCCAGTTTTCCCAACATCATTTTATGGGGAGGAGACTCTTTACCTCATATATATTCATGCCTTCCTTGTCACCAATTGACCATATACGTGTGGGTTTATTTCTGAGGTCTGAATCATATACTATTGATCTATGTGTTTATTTTTGCTAGTACCATACTGTTTGGATCACTATAATTTAGTAGTATACTTTGAAATCTGGGAATGTGATAGCACCAGCTTTGTTCTTCTTTCTCAAGATTGCTTTGACTATTCAGTCTTGTGGATCCATACAAATTTTAACGTTATTCTAGTTCCATGAAAAATGCTGTTGGTATTTTGATAGGGATTTCATTGAATCTGTAGATGGCTTTGAACAGTACAGACATTTTAACAATCTTCTGCCAATCCACGAGTATGGATATATTTCCATTTGTTTGTGTCATCTTCAATTTCTTTCATCAATGTCTTACAGTTTTCAGAATACAGGTCTTTCACCTTCTTGGTTAAATTTATACCTAGGTATTGTATTCTCTTTGCTGTAATTGTTTTCTTACATTTTCTTTCTGCTACTTCATTAATAGTGTATAGAAACAACAAATTTCTGTATATTAGTTTTATATTCTGAAACTTTACTGAATTCACTTATTCTAATAGTTTTTGGTGAAGTCTTGAGGATTTTTTTTACAGTATCCTTTCATCTGCAAATAGTGGTGATTTTATTTCTTCCTTACCAATTTGGATCCCTTTTATTTATTTATTTTCTTATCCAACTGCTGCTTCTAGGACTTCCACTACTATGTTGAATAAAAGTGGTGAGAGTAGATATTCTTGTTTTGATTTTAGAGGAAAATATTTCACTCTTTCACCATTGAGTATGATGTTAGCTGTGGGTTTGTTATTTATGACCTTTATTTCATTGAGGTATGTTCCCTGTAAGCTCACTTTGTTCACAGTTTTTATCATGAGTGTGTATTTTGTTAAATATTTTTTCTGCATATAATGATATTGCTATATGCTTTTTATCCTTCCTCTTTTTTTAATGCTTTTTTATTTTGAGAATGAGAGCAGGGTACGGGGTGAGAGAGAGGGAAGAGAGAACCCCAAGCAGCCTCCATGCTATTAGCACAAAACCCAACCCAGGGCTTTATCTTGTGAACCATGAGATCATAATCTGAGCTGAAATCAAGAGTCAGATGCTTAACTGACTGAGCCGCCCAGGAACCCTGATCCTTCCTCTTGTTAATAGGATGTATCACATTGTTTGATTTGGGAATATTGAACTACACCATCATCCCTGGAATAAATCCCACCTGACCGTTTTTAACTTTTTTATTATATAGTTGAGTGTGGTTTTCTAATATTTTGTTGAGTGTTTTGCATCTATGTTTATCAGAGGTATTGGCCTATAGTTTTCCTTTTTTGTAGTGTCTTTATCTGGTATTGGTATCAGAGTAGTGTTGGCCCATAGAATGAATATGAGAATTTTGTTTTCTATTTTTTTGGAATAGTTTGAAAAAGAATAGATATTAACTCTTCTTTAAACACTTGGTAGAATTCATTTCACCCTGTGAAACCATTTTATCTGGAACTTTTGTTTACTGGGAATTTGTTCATCACCAATTCAACTTTATAATAATCTGTTCAAATTTTGTTTTTGATTCAGTTTTGAAAGATTGTAGGTTTCTAGAAAATTATCCATGTCTTCTAAGTTGTTCAAGTTGTTGGCATATACTTTTCTTTAAACAGTATTCTCTTGTAATTCTTAGTATATCTGTGGTGGTGTCATTTCTCCTTCATTTCTTATTGTATTTGAGTTCGCTTTCTTTTTTAAATCTTTTTGGGGTGGGGGATGAGTCTGGTAAAGGTTTATCGTTTTTGTTTATATTTTCAAAGAACCATATTTTGGTTTCATTTATTTTTTCTGTATTTTTTTTAGTCTTTGTTCAATTTATTTATGTTCTAATCTATATTATATCTTTCCTTCTACTAACGTTTGGCTTTTTTTTTTCTTTTCTAGTTCTTTTAGGTGTAAGATTATATTGTTTGAGATTTTCTTGTGTTTTTTTTTTCGTTTTTTTTGAGGTAAAACTGTATTGCTATAAGTTTCCCTCTTAGAAGGGAAGACTACCTTTGCTAGGTCCAAAAGATTTTGGATTGTTGTGTTTTCATTTTCATTTGTCTCTATGTACTTTTTGATTTCCTCTTTGATTTCTTAGTTGACCCATTGGTTGTAGCTTCCACATGTTTGGGGGTTTTTCCCCCCAGTTTTTTTCTTGTAATTGATGTCTAGTTTCATGTTGTGGTAGGAAAAGATTCTTGATATGATTATAGTTCTTAAATTTGTTGAGATTTGTTTTGTGGCATAATATGTAATTTATTATGGACAATGTTCCATGTGCATGTAAAAAGAATGTATATTCTGCAGTTTTGGGGGTGAAATGTCCTATATATTAGGTCCATCAGTTTAATGTGTCATTCAAAGCCATTGTTTCTTTATAGATTTTCTGTCTGGATGACCTATATATTGATGTAAGTGGGATGTAAAGTCCACTACTATTATTGGGTTAATGCCAATTTCTTGCTTTAGGGCTGGTAATGTTTGTTTTATGTATGTAGATACTCCGTTGTTGGTGCATGTATGTTTACAATTGTTGTGTCCTCCTGTTGAATGATCTCTTTGTCATTATATAATTCTTTGTCTCTTGCTACTATCTTTTCTTAAAAGTCTCTTTTGCCTTGAACAGACAGTTTTGCAAAGAAGACATCTGCATGGCCAACAGACACATGAAAAGATGCTCAACACCACTCATCATCAGGGAAATGCAAATCAAAACCACAATGAGATACCACCTCACACCTGTCAGAATGGCTAAAATTGGCACAAGAAACATCAGATGTTGCTGAGGATGTAGACAAAGGGGAACCCTCCTGCACTGCTGGTGGGAATGCAAAGTGGTGCAGCCACACTCTGGAGCCACTGTATGGAGGTTCCTCAAAAAACTGAAAACTACCCTACAATCCAGCAATTGTACTACTAGTCATTTACTCAAAAGATACAAAAATACAGATTCAAAGGGGTACATGCATTCCAATGTTTATAGCAGCATTATCAACAATAGCCAAACTATAGAGAGAGCCCAAATGTCCATCAAGTAATGAATAGATAAAGAAGATGTGGTGTGTGTGTATGTATGTGTGTGTGTGTGTGTGTGTGTGTGTGTGTATATATATATATATATATATGTATATATACACACCTACACAAGGGAATATTAGTCATCAAAAAGCATGAAATCTTGCCATTTGCAATGACATGGATGGAGCTGGGATATATTATGCTAAGTGAAATGAGTTAATCAGAGAAAGACAAATACCTCGTTCTTTTACTCATATGGAATTTAAGAAGCAAAAGAGGTGAACATATGGGAAGGGAGGGGAAGAGGAGAGAAGGAAACAAACTACAAGAGACTCTTAACTAGAGGGAACAAACTGAGGGCTTATAGAGGGATGTGGGTGGGAGATGCGCTGGATGGGTGATGTGTATTAAGGAGGGCACTTGTTGGGATGAGCACTGGGTATTGTATGTAAGTGATGAATCACTGAATTCTACTCCTGAAATGAATATTGCACTGTATGTTGGCTAACTAAAATTTAAATTAAAAAAAATAAAATCTCTTTTGTTTGCTATAAGTATTGCTACCCTGACTGGTTTTTAGTTGCCTTTGTTTGCTCCCATTTGCATGGAATATCTTTTCCCGTCCTTTTATCTTCAGTTTCTATGTGTCTTTAAATCTGAAGTTAATTTCCTGTAGGCAGCATACAAATGGGTCTTATCTTGTTCATCCGTTTAGTCACCCTATGTCTTTTGATTGGAACATTTATTCCATATATGTTTAAAATAATTATTGCTAGGTTTGTATATATTGCCATTTTGCTAATTATTTTTGTAGCTTTTTCTGTTCCTTTTTCTTGCTGCCTTCACATGTATTTGATAGCTTTCTTTAGTGTTATTCTTGGATTCCTTTCTCTTTACTTTTTGTGGATCTATTATTGGTTTTTGATATGTGATTCCTATTGAGTTTAAAACCATTAAATTTTTACTCCCCTTTTCATGTTTTATGTCCATGATGTTATATTTTACATGTTTAAAAATTTTAAGGTTATTCTTTGAGTTATTTTTGTAGATATAATTGATTTTACTAATTCTGTGCTTTAATCTCCATACTGGCTTTATAAATAATCTCAAGCCCTTACTGTATACTTGCTATGAAATTTTTTTTCCCATAATTTTCTTATTTCTAATTATGGCCTCTTCTTTCCACTTAAAAACTTCCCTTTAACATTTGTTAAAGTTAGTTTGGTGATAATACACTTAACTTTTGTTTGTCTGAGAAACTATGTGTCCTTCAATTATGAATGATAACCTTGACAGGTACAGTAATCTTTGTTGTACATTTTTCCTTTCAGCACTTTGAATATATCATGTCACTCCCTCCTTCTGGCTTGCAAAGCTTCTTTTGAAAAACCAGCAGATAGTTTTATGGGTCTTCCCTTGTTTGTAACTATTTCCTTTTCTCTTGCTGCTTTTAAGATTCTCTCTTTATTATTACTTTTTGCCATTCTAATTATTATGTGTTTTGGTGTGGACCTCCTTGGGTTTATCTCACTATGGGATTTTTCTGCTTCCTGGACCTGGATATCTGTTTCCTTCCCCATATTAGTGAAGTTTTCAGGTATTATTTTTTCAAATAAATTTTCTTCCCCCTTCCCTCTTTCTTTTGGAATCTCTATAATGCTAATGTTATTACACTTGGTGATATCACAGAGTTCCCTTAACCTATTCTTATTTTTCTTTTTCTTTTTTTTTTTTTTTTTTGCTTTCCATCACCTTGTCTTCCAGATCACTGATCCATTCTTCTCTAGCCTTTAATATGCTGTTGATTCCTTCTAGTGTATGTTTAAAATTTTAGTTATTCTTCAGCTCTGACTGGATCTTTTGTCTATTTTTTATCTCTTTGTTGAAATTCTGAGTTCTGAGTTCATCCACTCTTTTTCAAGTCTGGTAGTTTTATAACTATTACATTGAACCCTTTATCAGGCATATTTCTTATTTCCACTTTATGTATATTTTTTCCAATTTAGCTTTTTGTTCTTTTACTTGGGACATATTCTGTATTCTCTTTTTGTCCAATTCTCTGTGTTTGTTTCTATGTATTAGGTAGGTCAGTTATCTCTCCTGGTCTTGAAAATAGTGGGTTTGTGCAGAAGACGTTCTGTGGAGCCCTGTAGTGCATTTCCTCTGATCTCTAAAACCAGACATTCCTGGGTCATCCCCTGTGTGGACTGTGAGTGATTTTCTGTTGTGGCTGAGCCATGGTTGCCTTCAGCCCAGTCAGCTCAATGACCTATTTTGCCTACTGTGGCTGCACTGGATAGAGCTTGTTTCTTGTGCTATTGAGAGGCCTAGCTAAGGCAGCATTGGGTTCATTGGTGGGTAGGGCCAGTAGTCAGCCTAGCTGTCTGCAATTAGCCTCCCCTCCACAGCTGCAGGCACACCAACGGGCAGGGCTTGCTCCTTGTGTAGCCAACTGAGTGGCTTGGCTACAGGAATTGTGGTTGTGCTTATGTGTGGCATTTTCTCCTCTCCTCCTCAGGGAAGCAGTCACTGGAGTGGTGTTGTCCCAGCCAGGCTGCCTGGTAGGTGTGGTGGGACAAGAGTTACTTTGGAGGGAAGCCTGCTGAGGTTGGCAGGCTGAGGGTAGTGAGTCTACATGGGATAATATCAGGGTGGGGTATATGGTGATAGCAAAGTAGATAGAGAGTGTTAGAAGTGACTCCAACAAGTGTTCTGTTACCTAGGCTGGGAAGGGAAAGAAAATTGTGCCTTAAAAGAAGTTGCAGGATTAAATTAAGTATTTGTAAACACCTGCACTATGTTTATATTCAATAAAATTAGTAGATAGCATGATGCAGTGGGACAAACATGAACTTTGAAATCTGAAAGATTAAAAAGAACTCAACACACTTGGCATACGTGGGGCCTTATCAAATATACCAGGTAACAGTGCACATTTGTTCATGTTTATGTAGGGATTTTATTAACTCTCTTTTGCTGAATACCTGTCTTGATTCAGTCCCTTTCTTAGCTTTTGTGAGACACCAAGAAGCAAAAGTCGTGGAAGCTATGAGCTTGCAGATGGAGGGCTTGGTGCTAAATTGTATCAGTTGTTTTGCAGATGTTATGATTGAATATTCCCAAGGAACCCTCAAGCTTTACCCGAAGGCACCTTTGTACGTATTTGAGGAACTCTTTATCATGTGCATTTTATAGTAATTATCAAAGAAGTTATTTTTGTTCTCTTTTTGCATGGCTGCTAGTGTGCTCTCAGACCACAGCCTGAATGAAATTTAACTCCATTTCTGGAGACTCAGTAGCTGTAGGGACATGTGATCTTCCAAAGGGACACTGTTTTCTACCCCCTTTTGAATACTTCTATGGGAGATTGTTTGGGAAGACCTGGTCAGGTCTTCGTCCCTGATTTCACTCTTCTACCTTCTCATACACATATAATGAGAGATAGGTTACAGAACAGGCTCACTTCGTATCCACATAGCTCCCTGCTCCTGTTACAGGGCTATGCACACTCAAACTCTCTCATCACCTCATCTTAGAAGAGAAAGAAACACTGCAGAGAGCTCATTTCTTCTGCCTCAAGCCAGTTACTGAAAATGGTAAAATGGGAGAGTGGCAGAGCCAGAAAAAGAAGCCGCTTTGACTCTGCCAAGCATGTGCTCTTGCTGCCAATTGAAACTCTGTGTGTGTAGACAGTCTGTGCAGCAGATTAAGACCCGCTTCGAGTACCGCATCTGCCTGGGGCTCTTTCCCAGTATAGTTTACTGCTCTCCATCCCACCCTGAAGGATATCACCTCCCTGATTCCCTCCCAGGCCTCTGTGACAGCTTCCTGTCAAGTGACTCTCCCCCACAAGTCTTTTTTGACAAATCTCAGAGATGCAACAGCTGGTCACCCTTCAAGACTTGCACATGTCTCTGTTGCCACTTATGCAGATTTCTTTCTTCCTTATTGATTTTTTCCATTTCTCCTCTTCTGTTTTGTGGGTATCAACTAACAGTTTACATTCTCTTGTATTGCTCAGTTCTCTCTATTTAAAGTCACTATCTTGTGGCAACTTCTGCACATATGGACCTTCCAATTATAAAGTTATAAGGAACAATAATAGATACTAACTTGTCTGTTTACATTCTGTTCTACTGTTCAAAAAGTTTTTGTACAGCAGTTATATTATAACTTCTCTCTGAGGTAAGCATCTGATACAGGGATTTACTTTTATATTTTTTTAAAGAAAGAGTAAAAAGTTTCCCAATAATGATAATGTATATTTTTTAAAAAAACCAACCAACCACACACCTGCCATCAACTTACAAAATAGAACATTATCAGCACCTCTGAGCCCCTGAGACCCAACCCTCCATCTCTGTAATCCCTTACCTTCCCCCAATGTCACAGACATCTGGATCTTGGATTATCACTTCCTTACTTTTCTTTGTAGTTTTACCACATATATGTATCCTTAAATAGCATAATGTTTAGTTTTGCCTCCTTTGAAGATGGAATGTAAATGAAATTATCCTGTTTGCATCTTCTTAACCTGTGCTGCTCAATATGATGGCCATGCAGCTCCTGAGCATGTGAAAAGTGACTAGTCCAAATTGCAATGTCCTGTGCATATACATTGTATACCACATGTTCATTGTACACCAAATATCAAAGATTTAGTACAAAAAAATAATGCCATAAATAACTTTTATATTGGCTTTAGGGTGAAATATTAGTTTGAATGAAATATATTATTAAAATTTCACCTGTTTCTTTGTTTTTAATATGGCTACTAGAAATTTTGAAGTGAAATATGTGTCACATTTCTACTGGACAGAGCTACTCTAGAATTTATATTTTTCTTACCATCTTCTTTATGAGACTGACTCACGGTGGTGTTGGTAGCTATATTCACAATGTGTTGGATGCCACTTTATTATTCTGTGCTATTAGTAGACATTTGGATTTGTTCTATTTTTTTCCCCAGTTAGAAACAGTGCTATTTGAATGGGCAAGAGTTTCTCTAGGATACTGCTAGGTTCTGGAGTTTGTATCAATTCATAATACTAGATAGTTGTACCATTTTATTCCTGCTAGCAGTGAAAGAGAATTCCCATGCTCCACAACAGAGGTCGGCAAACTTTTTCTGTAAGAGGCCAGGTAGTAAATACTTTAGGCTTTAGCACCAAGTGATATAATTGAGCAGTGGTTCTCCATGAAAGACTAATAATCTTTTTTGACATTTGTAAAAAGCATTCTTGGCTCATGAGCTATACAAAAGCAGGTGGTAGGTTAGATTTGGACCATGGGCTGCAGTTTGCCAAATCTTGTGCTGCATCATTGTCCACACTTGAAATTGCCAAATTTTAATCTTAGCCAATCTTATGCGTGCAAAGTGATGTTTTACTACAGTTTTAATTTGAATTACCCAGCCTACTAACAAGGATGAGCATACTTTCACTGATTTATTGATCATTCATGTTTGCTTTTCTGTGAAATGCTGGTTTAATTCTCTTGCCCTCTTTTTTATTGATCTGGTATCATTTAGAGGCAATGAAACTGCCCTTGCCTGAGGGGAGAGATTTTATGAATGTTTTAAGATCACATAGCTAGGAAGGAATGGAACATAGACCCAGGCTCTTTCCTTTAATTACAATGTCTTTTATGCTTTCACTAAAAACTCTAAAAGTATTATAATGATTTATGCTGTTATTTACTACTGTTGTTCTTCTCTCGGGTAAAAATGTCTTTTCTTAACTTTTAATAGATTTCACAGTGCCTATTTGGAATAGGGTAGCAACTTTTTTATGATTGAGATTTGCTTTAAGACCATCACATTTCTGGGATTAGGTAGCTGATTTTTTCAGTGCTGATTTCACAGTGTGGTCATATCTGAAAAGCTTGACTACCCTCAGGTTGTCTTGCTGCTTGTAATGGCCATGTGACATACATTGAAGTCCATTAACTGGGTGTTCTGAGAAAATTATTATTCTCCTGATAAAAGGGGATAGATTCAGCTAGCACCAGCCTTTTGGGCATCTGTTTATTTCTGCCTGGAACTTAGCTCCAGTGACCAACAGTGTAACAGCCACCTTTCAAATCATGGAAGGTAGGAAGATTGAGTTCTCATTGACTTACTCCACAACCAGCACCAACCTTGGGCTACCTCAAGATGTCTTATTACTGGAGAAAAGAAAAATATTTTACCATTCAAATAAGTTACTGTACTCAGATTTCTGCCAAAGCAGCAAAAGCCAACTGTAATTGATGAAGGCAAAAATGCAGACTTACAGATGGTATACCTCATGTTTGAATCACTTTTGGGGAATAATTTTTCAGGGGAAAAAAAGATAATTTCTAGAGAAGACCTATCATAGGAAGTCATTTATAAATTGTTGAAAGAAATATATATTTTGCAGGAAAACTTTTCCCATTTCCTCAAATACATTTCATTCTGTAAAGATCGAGGTGCTAAGCTGTAATATAAAAAACACTGCTACTTAGCTCATTATCTTCATTTGTCTGTCAAATGGAATAAAGAAGACTGCAATATGAGTGTCTTAGAATCTGAGATAAGGTGCCAAGTCACCCTCTAAAATCACAAGAGATCTTTAGTGTGGGGCAAGAGAAAAACTATGGGATTATGAGGTTGGCCAGAGACCTGTATTCAAATTCTGACATTGCCATTTACTACCTGTTTGGTCTTTGAGTCTGGGTTCTAATTAGTCACCTATATATAAGGATAATAAACACTGTGTTTAAAAAAGAACTGTTAAAAGGGTTAAATGCCTTGTCAACATCCAGCTCTTCCCTCAGATCATCTTTCTTCTGAGTGTGATTTTGGTAAAACAAACCTATGAGTAAAGAATTTCTAGATGTAAGGCACTCTGAAACATGAATTGCAAATAGTTGTGAGGATCTTTGACAATTGAACGACTAGAATGAACAATTAATATTTATTCTTTAATCTTGTACTTGGAAGACTATTGTAACACCCCCACTCCCACCTCATGCACATGCACACGTATGTGTACACGTGTGTGCACACATTCTCTCTCTCTCTCTCTCTCTCTCTCTCTCTCTCTCTCTCTCACACACACACACACACACACACACACACACACACACACACACACCCTATTTAATTCACTAAGTCCTACTCATTCTCCTGGGCTCAGCATTGATATCACTCCCTCAGGGATGACCTGCCTGACCACCCTCTTCACTTTGTGCTTACTCCTGACTTGTCTTTTAACTTCTTGTATTGTACCATCTGCTTCCTTTCTTATACTGTGAGCAGCTTGAAGGCAGGGGTGTGTTTAATTCACCATTTTATCTTCAATACGGAGTAGTTTTCTGACATAATATATGTTTAAAAAGTATTTCTTGAATGAATGAAACTGTGAGTGAATGAGTGACTTCTACATGCCAGAGACCATTGCTTTTGTTTTAATTTTATTTAAATCCAAATTAATGTATAGTGTAAATATGGTTTCAGGAGAAGTTAGTGATTCATTACTTCCATATAACACCTAGTGCTCATCCCAACAAGTGCCCTCCTTAATATCTATCACCCATTTAGTCCATCCCCCTACCCAACATCCCACAAGCAACACTCAGTTTGTTCTCTGTATTTAATAGTCTCTTAAGGTTTGCCTCCCTCTGTTTTTATCTTTTTTCCTTTCCTTCCCCTATGTTCATCTGTTTTGTTTCTTAAATTCCACATATGAGTGAAATCATATGATATTTATCTTTCTCTGACTTATTTCACTTACCATAATATGTTCTAATTCCATCCATATTGTTGCAAATGGCAAGATTTCATTCTTTTTGACCACCAAGTAAGTAAGATAGGGTTAGGGGTTAGAGATAGGGATAGGGTGAGGGTTATGATATAATATATGTTACTGTATTCAGTATGTGTGTGTGTATGTATGCATATACATATATGTACGCATATATGTCTGTGTGTGTGTGTATATATTGCAAATAGTGTGTATATACACACACACACACACACACACACACACACACACGCATACATACATACCACCTCTCCTTTATCCATTCATCAATGGATATTTGGGCTCTTTCCAAAATTTGATAATTGCTGATAACACTGCTATAAACATTGGGGTGAATGTACCCCCTTTGAATCAGCATTTTTGTATCCTTTGGATAAATACATAATAGTGCAATTGCTGGGTTGTAGGGTAGCTCTATTTTTAATTTTTTGAAAAGCCTCCATACTGTTTTCCAGAGTGGCTGTACCAGTTTGCATTCTCACCAGCAGTGCAAAAGTGATCCCCTTTCTCCACATCCTCACCAACATCTGTTGTTTCTTGTGTTGTTAATGTTAGCCATTCTGACAGGTGTGAGGTAGCATCTCATCGTGGTTTTGATTTGTATTTCCCTGATGATGAGTGATGCTGAGCATCTTTTCATGTGTCTGTTAGCCATCCAGATGTCTTCTTTGGAAAAATGTCTGTTCATGCCTTTTGTCCATTTCTTTACGGGATTGTTTTTTAGTGTTGAGTTTGGGAAGTTCTTTATAGATTTTGGATACTAACCCTTTATCCAGTATGCCATTTGCAAATATCTTCTTCCATTGTATCGATTACCTTTCAGTTTTGTTGATTTTTTCCTTTGTTATGCAAAAGCTTTTTATCTTGATGAGGTCCCAATAGTTCATTTCTGCTTTTGTTTCCCTTGCTTGCAGAGACATGCCTACTAGAAAGTTGCTGCAGTCGAGGTCAAAGAGGTTGCCTGTTTTCTCCTCTAGGATTTTGATGGTTTTCTGTCTTACATTTAGCTCTTTCGTCTATTAGAGTCCATTTGTATGCAAGGCCAATACAAGTAAATTGTCTCCAAGGAGTTCAAATACAGTCACTTGCACTGTAAATTGATTCACTCAAGGAAAACCCTATAACTGAAGACAACTTCAGTTGTCATGGATTGTATGAAGCCAAGGAAAAGCAGAGACCGAGAGTAACAATGTGTCTATATCCCTCCATCCTTCCAGCACCGCTCATAACACTAGGAGCTCTTATTCAAAGAAACATAAAAAGGGATGGCAATCCTAGATTCTAGAATTTGAATATTCCTATGACTGAAAAGCAATATTTCTTGAGCAGTATATCTGAAGCATAATATTAAGGATCCCTGATAAATATATGCTGTTAAGGAAAGTCTGAGGAAGAAAAATATTTGATTGACTTAGTATTCTTCATGTCTAGAGAAATAGAAATGGACCTAGCACATTAATAAGAGGAAGGCCTAGGGGATCTCACATCTTTCAAAGTAAATTTCCTGTGGATTAAAGATCTAAGTGAAATTTTAAAATTTAAAAATGCAAAGGAAAATAGAGATGAGTTCTAAAAATCTTACCAGAGGTGGAAGGCTTTCTAAGCTTAAAAATAGTTTAGACAGGAACAAAACAGAATAATAGAAAAGAATAGTGAATCCAGAAAATTCCCACGTAAATAGGAATTTTTAAAAATTTGATAAGAATGACAATTCAGGACAATACCTAGAGTTTTAGAAGAAATATATATTTAAATCTCTAAATTATCTTATGAAAAATGAATTCTAAATAGATACATATATAATAAATACATATAAATACAAAAGTACTAGAAGATAAAATTGGTAACATTTTTATTTAGTAGTCTTAGATAACTCAGTAACATTTAGTAACCTTAGACTGGAAGGCTATTCTGACATTCCAATTATTAAAAAAATGTGAGTTGAATCTGACTCCAGATACTTATTTCTATGCACTATTTTTTTTATGTATCACAAACAAAAGGCAATTACTAATTGAATTTTTTTCAACACCTAAAACAAAATATTATTTATAACATACTTTACCAAAAAAAAATCAATTTTTAAAAATAAAGGGCATGATTCTATAGTTCTTATAGTTTAAAAAAAAATCTATTTGGCCTTAAAATCTATGAGTAGATGTTACATCACACACATTATTAGAGGAATGCAAGTTAAAGCAAGATAATTTATTTTACCTTCTGAATTAACAAAGAATGTGAAGCTTAGGGAAACCAATGTTGAGAGTAGGGACATAGTTACTCCGTAATGTAGCAGTAAAATTGGTATGATCATAGTGGAAGGCAATTTGGCAATCCTTATTAAATTTTGAAATGTATGTTTATCTTTTGACTCAACAATTTTATTTTCAGAAATTTTAACTACAGATACAACAGATATATTCACATATGGGTAAAAGATACATTTACTAGGATGTTTATTGTGATTTTGTATGAAATAGATTATGATAATAAATAAATACCCATGAATAAAATAGTGATATAACTATATTATGGTATGTTATACTATTGTTAGAAATGAGATTTAAGAAGTTAACAGACAACTGTATAAGGCTAACTACATGCCATTTAATTTTCATAACAATTTTATAAATTAGGCACTATTATCCTCATTTTATGGATTAGAAACTTGAGGTGTAGATAGCTTTGCAACTTAGTATATTATTTAACCTATTACATGCTGAAGCCAAAATTCAATTCAGGCAACCTGACTCTGGATTCTGTGCTACTACCTGGAAAATATGCTGCCTGTGAAAAATTATAATGTTCATTTACACCTCAAAAAAATAACAAGTTGAAGGGGCTCCCGGGTGGCTCAGTCGATTAAGCGTCCGACTTCAGCTTAGGTCATGATCTCACAGCTTGTAAGTTCGAGCCCTGCATAGGGTTCTGTGCTGACAGGTTAGAGCTTAGAACCTGCTTTAGATTCTGTGTCCCTCTCTCGCTCTGCCCCTCCCCCACTCATGCATGCGAGCTCACTCTTTATCGCTCTATCTCCCAAGGATAAATAAACATTAAATTTTTTTTTAAATAACAAGATGATGAATATGGCTATCAAGAGCCCATTTGTATTAAATACATATTCATACATACATGTTTCTAAATTAATTGACATTTCTGGAAAGACACACAGCAACTAAAAACAATAGGTATCTCTAAGTACTATTTTGGTAACATTTGCACATATCACTAGCATAATATTGGAAATAACAGAACTCTCTGAAAATGTTTAAGTTATGATAGTCTCCATTATAGTAGCCAGTAAAATTTTTGTTTAAGAGTTCATAATAGTGTGGTAATATACTTATATTAACAGAAAAATAATAATATATTCATGACCATATGATAATGGAAAATTGTACAAAATCATTACAGTAATGAATGCACAAACATTTTAGCAGTAGTAATAGTGGGTAGTCCAGTTAAGGGTTTTCCATCTTTCTACTCCCTATATATTTCTGAATGTCCTGTATATATTACACTTATAGTAGAATATTTTTTATTTTACAAAAATAATGTCAGCAACCCTGAGAAAATCAGACTTAAAAAGCTGAGGCTTAGCCTTGGGACCATAGCCACCTCAGTAAGATCTATTACAGATGGTGACAAGAAACACCTCCTCACAAGGTTTTGGGTAGAAGAAAAAAAATCTATGTACAAGGAACTACAGCTATGCTCTAAAACCCCTAGTCAAAATCTGTTAAAGAGAGGAAGGAATCCCAATGTTAACACAAAAGATCACAGAATTCACACTTAATTGGGATAATACGTATTGGTCTAGACTGATGTAGAAGATCATCAGAACAAAACCCAAAAATCAGGTTGCAGAACATTCGCCGTGGTCCTTTTCTAAAGTTCTAGGGTAGATTCTGGCACTAATTGTGCTTTCTTTGTTACGTTAATTATTGGAGCAGCATATGGCTGTTTTGTTAAAGCCACATATATACACGTCTGCTCAAATAAATTAATGTTCCCATCTCAACTGGATGATTTGGCAGGAATAATACACTCACCAGCCAATGTGTAGACTGACCCACATGACTCCCTCACTGAAGGATATAAAGTGGAATATTGTATAATATGCTAATAAGCAGATGGAGGCAGTACATTTTTCTTTTAAATATTTTCATAGTACCATCTACTGACCTTTACCTAGCATCCTGTATATTATGCATTTGTTAGAATTAGAAAATGCAGGAGAAATCTGGAAAATGGTATGCAAATTGGGAAGGTGCACAGGATGCATCTTTCAAATTAACAAAATAAGAGAACTGACATCTCAATACTTAATTAAAAAAAGAGGGAGAGACTTTGCTTTCAAGGTGGGTTATGTGTGCACACATTTGAGCACGTGCACACATATATATACACACACACATACACACACAGTTTTCTAGTAGACAGATTACGTGGAAAGTTTGAAAAACTTTCTGGGTCTGTAATATTGAAAAGTAAACAAACACATTTTGTAGTAAGACTGTTTTTACCCTGTTTGATACTGCTCTAATTCCTTCTACATGTTATTGCCAAACTAAGCAACTTAAAGCATCCTTGCTCAAGGGAGTATGGAGGTATTCTGTAGTGATAGGGTTTTCAGGTTATCTATTCTGCTGTGTTGCTAGAAACTGAAATGCACTCTTCTCCATTTGAGACATACAGCACTAACTATAATTAAATAAAATTAATATGTATAGCGTATGATCTGAGTGCTGCAGTTATATTTTAGAAATAACAGATGTTTTGGTGCCAAGCCTCGGCTATTATAGCCTACTACATAGTAGCAAAATAGCTAAGAGAATGGGCTTTCAGTTAATTCTAACTTTGCATGAAAATTCTCACACTTTTCCTGACAGGTCGTGTGATTTTGGGTTGTCGCTTTATTCTCTGAGCCTGTTTCCTCATTGGTAAAAGGTTATTCAGGTTCATCCCAGGGGATAATTATCAAGGTTAAATAGTGAGATATGAAAATATGGTCAAAGTGCTGCACATAATAATTCAGAGATACCTTAAAAGGCCTGGTGGGGAGCAGAGCACATTTGAAGAGTAGAGATAGTGAGGGACATACACGCCTGGAAAATTAGTGATCATGTCAGGATTCTCAACTTTGATTCGACTATCCATAAACTTGGCTAATAACATGAAGAATTTTGAACTTGATCCTAATGGTATGAGGAAGTTGTTAATATAGAGGTACATTCTGATAAAGGCTTTTTGCAGGGAATTTTAAAAGGTACCTAATGTGTGATAACACTTTGTTAGGCATTACTGAGTTCAAGCAAATCAGCCAGGAATGTCCAAGTTGTCTGAAATTCAAATCCACCAAAACTTCTGACTCTACATTTTGTTAACCATTTTGGACAACAGTTCTCAGCAAGTTTAGAGCCATACTTTAAAACTAGTTTTTAGGGGCGCCTGCCTGGGTGGCTCAGTCGGTTAAGCGGCCGACTCTGGCTCAGGTCATGATCTTGCGGTCTGTGAGTTTGAGCCCCGCATGGAGCTCTGTGCTGACCACTCAGAGCCTGGAGCCTGTTTCAGATTCTGTGTCTCCCTCTCTCTCTGACCCTCCCCCGTTCATGCTCTCTCTCTGTCTCAAAAATAAATGTTAAAAAAAAAATTAAAAAAAAACTAGTTTTTATTTTGTTTTAATACTGTAACAATAAAACCCCTCTTTGTCTCTCTCTTTCAATTGCTTTGCTTGTAGTCTTCATGGGCTACAAGTCATTTCACGTCATTGCTGCAATGAAACCAAGTGTTGGCCATGGTCTTAGGTAGTTGATAGTAATGTGGTTTTAAAATGTACTATGCACCTATCTCTGTCAACATCATTTTGCTTGGGATAACTGTTTTGGGACTGGGGGGTTGCATGCAAGATTGTAAAAATTCTGAGATGCCCTTCTGGTGCCTAAATAAGCTTTTGAACCTTATTGGTGCTTTAGAGTCCAAAAGGTAAGGCTCATGGGAAACTTGGGGTTGTAATGATTCAACATCAAAGCTTCAGAAACTGCACTTACTGAAGAAACAATGATTGATTGAGCCTAAAATGAAAAATTCATTTAGGAAAGGAAACATTTGGACTTGAATTTTTTGGACTTTAATTGGTGATTTAATTTTTAGAATTTCCTTTCACTCTGAATTTAATAACTGATCCATCTTGCCCAAATTGGAGGACGTTTTGTATTGCAGGCACTGTTTTAATTGTACTTTTGTATTGCCATCATCTGGACTTACTACATAACCTCTGGTGCACTATATTGGACCATGTGCTTCTGCAGTAATTCAAAATGGGACTCAGGACAGGGAATAAACTTCCAGCCTGGGGTGCAATGTGGCTTTTAGTCAATAAAATTAGCATACTATACTGATCCACATCCATGATCCTTCTGCCTGAAAGGTTGCCGCATAGGCTACACAGGTTGGGGCACACAGAGTATCGTGTGAATATTACCACCTAGAGAACCACCACAATAGTGAGCTCTGCTTCTGGGGATAAAAGCTAAGTTGACCACCACTATCCCAGGAACAGAGGTTGCTCTAGGTGGCAGAACCATACTATGAGCACTATTGTCTCTTGCTAACCTGCAGGCCTCTGCCTCCAAAGGAGATAGTCCACTGGGCATTGACTTGGGCTGGAATGTTAAGATCAATGAGTTGAGGGAAAAAAACGCAGCATTTATAGGAAACGGTATTTTTCTTTCTCCTTTTTCCTGTTTCAGCCCATAAAATGGGCATTCCTTCCCTCTCGTAAATATTGGAAAGTTGTCCTGCACCTTTCTTCCTCCTACTGTCACTTTGCCCTAAGGTTCAAACCATTTTCTGAATTATAGCCTTATCTACAAAAAGACCGACATTTTGGCCATTAAAAAGTAATACATGTACAAAGAATATGCAATTTAAAAAATTAAAGTCCATTCTGCCCCCAAAATGCCAAACACTTTTTAGAACATTTATACATATATAAAAGTGCTCTCTACATATAAAAGCAACACACCTTATACCTACCATGTAGGAGAGTCCTTGATCCTCAAACCCTCATCAAATATTATCTAGTTAGGATGATAATAAGAAACTGCTGGTTGTAAAATAGGGGTTGATTTCTGAGATGAGATATTACATAAACTAGAAATTACTCAGTACTTGTGAGACAAGTTGAGATGCTATCACCACTCTACCAATGAGAAAACCAAAGATTCAAGGAAGTTAAGTGACTTACTCAAGGCTCATATGGCTGGCAAATGACTAGAACACATGATTTTTGAAGTCAAACATTTTTTTAGCTCTATCACATTGCTTCTGCTATGCATGTACCTTCCCCTTGAATTCATGGTATAATCTGGGAAGTCATAAAAGATAGGGTTCTGATGTTATTTTTCAGGTTTGGTTAACTTTGACACCATGTGCTTTAGTTAGGTCTACCTTGAGACAAAGCTGAGCAATAAATTATATTTGAAGCTATTTGCTGTTTTACATAATTCATCAAATACAGGGGTCTTTGATCACAACCTTTTCAGCATATCATTAAAGGGCTTGGATATTTATGAGAAGCTGTTACTTCTTCTAAGAGAAGAGTTGCTTTTCAGGATCACCAGCTTACAGCATTGTAGGTGCATGTCTCTTCATCCAAATGGTTTGTGCTAGAGCACCTGTTGGTGGTGGAGCAGGAAACAGTTGGCAGTGAACTACAAGTGCAAGAATTTGAAGGTAACTAGGTCTTATTACCGTATGCCTGTATAAAAATATCATTTCCCTACTGTGGATGGAGGAACAGAAGCCTTGTGTCTGCAAAGATATGAACATTTGTTTGGGAAATTTATGTTGATATATAACAGCATATGGTCTTTTTCATCATGGATTTATGTACAGGAGGCAAGCTTCATGTTCACAGTTAGAAGCATTAAAGATGGAGCCTCATGACTGACCTAGTGTGTGGCTGTCTTGTCATCTGCGATAAGAATCAGTGCTTGGTGTGCACACACACACATGCGCACGCACGCGCACACACACACAAACACACATTATTCCCTTTCCCAAAGAGGAAAGGCCAACACTCCTGGCAAAGAAATTGGTCTTTAAAATTATCAGAGGGATGTTGGAACCACACACAGATACAGAATTCAGCAAGGACCGCATCTCCCTAGTGTAAAGGAGCCATCATATTTCAGAGACTCCTCAAGCCTGGTGCCAAAACAAAACACATGAAAGTTAGGAGGAGCAAAAATAAATAACTAGGTCTTGCTAATGAGTAGAAAATACTCTTTATGCTTGCTTTTTTTCCATTTTCCATTAAAAAACTTAAGTATACATGACAATATTGCATTAGTTTCAGGTATCCAGTATGGTGATTTGATAACTCTGTATGTATGCTATACTCCCCATAACTTTAGCTACTACAGGTCACCATATAATGTATTACAATGCTATTGACTATATTCTCTATGCTGTATCATTCATTTTTGTAACTTATTCATTCCATAACTGGAAGCCTTGGCTTCCATTCCCCTTCAACCATTTCCTACCCATTCCCTTCCATTCCCCTTGCCCATTCCCTACCCTCCTCCCTTCTGGCAACCATCAGTTCTCTGTATTTATGAGTCTGTTTCTGCTTTTCTCTGTTCGTTTGTTTTATTTTGTTTTAGATTCCACATATAAGTCAAATAATATGGTATTTGTCTTTCTCTGGTTTATTTCACTTAGTACAACCCACTCTAGGTCTAACTATATTGTCACAAATGGCAAGCTCTCATTCTTCTTTATAGTTGAGTAATATTCCAGTGTGTGAGTATATCATGCCTTCTTTATTCATCTATCAGTGGGCACTTCCATTGAAGGCTTCCATACTTTGGCTGTTGTAAACAATGCTGAAATAAACATAAGGATGCATATATCTTTTTGAGTTAGTGTTCTCATTTTATATGGATAAATACCCAGTGCTAAAATTACTGGATCGCATAGTTTTCTATTTTAATTTTTTGAGGAACCCCATATTTTCCACAGTACTCTTCCAATTGACATTCCCGCTAACAGTCCACAAGGATTCCTTTTTTTCCCACATCCTCACCAACACATACTATGTCTTGCCTTTTTTACTCTGGTCATTATGACAAGTGTAAGGTGATATCTCATTGTGGTTTTGATTTGCATTTTCCTGATGATTGGTAATGTTGAGCACCTTTTCATGTGTCAGT
Source organism: Panthera tigris (assembly GCF_018350195.1). Lineage (NCBI taxonomy): Eukaryota > Metazoa > Chordata > Mammalia > Carnivora > Felidae > Panthera > Panthera tigris. Next base: position 48,871,613 of record NC_056667.1, on the reverse strand, counting down.
CATCTATATGTCTTCTTCGAAAAATTATTCAGGTCCTCAGCCTATTTTTTCTTGGATTTTTTTTTCCTTGGTTTTCTTCTCCAATTCAGTAGGTTGCCTTTTTGTTTTCTTGATGGTCTCCTTCAAACAGCTTTTTGTTTGGGTATAGGTCCAAAAGTTTATTTTTGATTTTGTTTCCCTTGCCTGAGAAGACATATCTAGAAAAAAATGGTTCTAAGGATGATGTCAGATATTATTGCCTCTGTTTTCTTCTATCAGTTTTATGCTTTTTGGTGTCACATTTAGGTTTTTAATCCATTTTGAGTTTATTTTTGTATATGATGTAAAAATGTGGTCCAGTTTGATTTTTTTTTTTTTTTTGCATGTAGCTGTCTAGTTTTCCGAACACCACTTATTGAATGGACTGTCTTTTCCTTATTGCATATTCTTCCCTCCTTTGTCATAGATTAATTAACCATATAAGCGTGGGTTTATTTCTGGGCTGTCTATCCTGTTTCATTGATCTGTGATGTTTATTACCACTTTATAGCATGTCTTCAGATCTGGGATTGTGACACCTCCACTTTGTCCTTTCTCAAGGTTGCTTTGACTATTCAGAGCATTTTGTGGTTACATACAAAATTTAAGATTATTTTTTCTAGTTCTGTATAAAACACTATTGGTATTTTGATAGGAATTGCATTGAATCTGTAGACTGTGGGTAGTATGGACATTTTACAGTATTAATTCTTCTGATCCATGAATTTGTGTCTTTCCATTTGTGTCATCTTTAATTTCTTTCATCAATGTTTTATAGTTTTCAGAGTACAGATATTTTATCTCCATGGTTAAGTTTATTCCTAGGTGTTTTGTTTATTTATTTTGGGGGGTAAAATTATAAGTAGGATTTTAAAATTTCTCTTTCTGCTACTTCATTATTAGCTTATGGAAACACAATTTTCTGTATATTAATTTGGTATCCTGCGATATTACTGAATTCATTTATTACTTCAATAGTTTTTTTATGGAGTCTTTAGAGTTTTCTATCTATATATACTATCATGTAACCTGCAAATAATGGCAATTTAACTCTTTCCTTACCAATTTGGATGACTTTTATTTCTTTTTCTCACCTGATTGCTGTGGCTAGGACTTCCAGTATTATGTGGAATGAAAGTAGTAAGAGTAGGGGCGCCTGGGTGGCTCAGTCGGTTGGGCGGCCAACTTCGGCTCCGGTAATGATCTCTCCTGGTCCGTGAGTTCGAGCCCCGCGTCGGGCTCTGTGCTGACAGCTCAGAGCCTGGAGCCTGTTTTGGATTCTGTGTCTCCCTCCCTCTGACCCTCCCCCGTTCATGCTCTGTCTCTCTCTGTCTCAAAAATAAATAAACGTTAAAAAAAATTAAAAAAAAATAGAAAGTAGTGAGAGTAAAAGAAGTGTCTTTTAAAAAAGAAAGTAGTAACAGTGAGCATCCTTTGTGATCTTTGAGAAAAAAACTATCACTTTTAACCATTAAGTATGATGCTAGGTGTGGATTTGGTTATAATGTTGAGGTATGTTCTTTCTTTTTTAAAAAAAAATTTTTTTCAATGTTTATTTATTTTTTGAGAGACAGAGACAGAGCATGAGTGGGGGAGGGGCAGAGAGAGAGGGAGACACAGAATCTGAAGCAGGCTCCAGGCTCTGAGCTGTCAGCACAGAGCCCAGTGCAGGGCTTGAACTCACAAACCATGAGATCATGACCTGAGCTGAAGTCGGATGCTTAACCGACTGAGCCACCCAGGTGCCCCAAGGTATGTTCTTTCTAAACCCGGTTTTGTTGGGCATTTTAATCATGGATGGATGTTGAATTTTGTCAATTTTTTTTTTTTTGCATTTATTGAGGTGATCATGATTTTTATCCTTCATTTTGTTTTTTGTTTTTTAATGTTTGTGTTTGAGGGGAGAGGGAGGGAAGGAGGGGCAGAGGGAGAGGAGGACACAGAATCCAAAGCAGGCTCTGTGCTGACAGCAGAGAGCCTAATGCGGGGCTTGAACTCAGGAATCATAAGATTGTGACCTGAGCTGAAGTGGGTCACTTAACCTTCTGAGCCACCTGGGTGCTCCCTTCATTTTGTTACTGTAGTGGATCACATTAATTGATTTGCAAATATCAAGCCATACTTGCATCCCCCTGAGTAAATCTCACTTGATCATGGTGGATGATCTTTATAATGTACTGTTGGATTTGGTTTGCTAATACTTTGGTCAGGAATTTTGCATCTATGTTCATCATGGATACTGGCCTGTAGCTTTCTTTTTTTGTAGTGTCTTGGTCTAGTTTCTATATAAGGGCAATGCTGGCCTCATAGAATATGTTTAAAAGCTTTTCTTCCTCTTCTATTTTTTGGAATAGTTTAATAAGTATTAACTGTACTTTAAACGTTTGGTAGAATTCACCTGTGAATCCATCCTGTTCTGAACTTTGATTGTTGGTAGTTTTTTTGCTTACCAAGTCAATTCCATTACTAGTAATGGGCCTGTTAAGATCTTCTATTTATTCCTTATTCAGTTTTGGAAGATACTATGTTTCTAGTATTTTACCCATTTCTTTTAGATTGTCCAATTTGTTATCGTAGGATTTTTCATAGTATTTTCTTATAATCCTTTGTATTTATGTGGTGTCAGTTGTTAATTCTATTTCTGATTTTACTAATTTGGATCATACTCCTTTTTCTTTTTTTAAAATTTTTATTTAAATCTAAGTTAACCTATAGTGTAATAATGGTTTCAGGAGTAACTTCCTTCAGAAGTTAGTGATTCATTGTTTCCACATAATACCCAGTGCTCATCCCAACAAGTGCCCTCCTTAATACTGTATTTACATTTTAACATATTTCTTCTTTAATTTTCACAAAAGACTGCCATGAAGTTATATGGGTGCATCTGTCAGCATACAATGGCTGTATGTCAGCTAGAGAGAGAGACTACTGTCTTAGGAGGATAGAGATGTGTTTTCTAGTCCTTGGCCTATTCTGGTTAGCTTTGTACTTCAGTCAAGTCACAACATTTACCTAATGACCAGCATGAATCCAGGACAGCTTTTTTCCTCAAAGCTGTGAGGTTTTGAACAAGAAACATCCATCCTCACTTATTCGAAGAGGCTTCAAGGTAAAAGACCAGAAGAAGGAAAGACTATGAAAGCAGTGGTAATTCAAAAAGCAACCAGTTGGCCTCATTTGATGATAAATTACTCAAAGGAGGTGCCATATCAACCAATCATTAATCTGATTCTAAGTTTTCCCTTTTGATGTTGAGCTCTTTTTTTCTTTTCTTTTTTTTTTTTTAATAAATTTTTGAAGTAGTACGGTGAAATGGAAAAGACACTAACCTAGAAATCAGAAGGTACACTTCCTTGTTGGACTCAAGTTTATCGTTTCCTTCATGTGTTTCCTTGGGCAAGTGTCTCTCTGATTTTTTAAAGTCTGACTTTTTTTTTTATACATGAGAATAATTTTCAGCCCTAATTTATGTGTCTTTTGTGAAAACCTAATTTAATTGGACTTAACAAGTATTTGTTTGCTGTTATTGGGTACCAGGTACTGTTCCTTTATGCATTTTCTTACATTCAACAACAAATTCTTGAGCAACCACCATTTATTAGATGCTCTGCTGAGTTCTACCCTACTGTCATAGAAGCTACAATCTTGTGAGGGATGATGCATGAAATCTGTTGATGTGTTTAATACTGTGCAAAAAGAATGACTATATTACTATAGGAAAACAGAAGGGGATGATTAACTCTGCCTTGGGTAGTGGCAAGGTCACGAAAAGCCTTAGAGAGGGAGTAACAAATGAGTTTGGTCTTGAAGCATAAACAGGATTTCTCTAGGTGAAAGGATTAGCAAAATGGAGAATACATATAGAAATACTTGGCAAAATGGAAAATTGTGACAGATTACTGCTATTATTTGTAGCACCCTTATATAGTATGCTGCTGCACACATTGCATATAACAGAGACTGTAAATATATCTTAATTAATCAACTGGTCAGGAACACAAATGAGAGAAGCCAGCTCCTGTGGCTATTTCTTCTATCTTCTCTGCTGAGTGTCCACGTGTGATCACTAGTTTGTAATTTGTTAAACTGATGGCTTCACCACTGCTTGTACCAACTGATTGCACCATTGTTTCCTTAACATTTATGAAGCACCTACTACAGGCTCTATGCCAAGTGCTTTGCATACATCGTTTTACTTACCCAGTGATAAGTCATGACCTAATGATAGAGATATTGTTATTACATCCACAGAAATAAAATTGGACACCATGTGGATTGATGTGACATGTCTGGTGACAAAGAATTCATCCATGGTGGGATTTCAAAACTGATGTCTGAGTTCAGTTCTCGTGCAGCTTCCATATGCTGATTCCCTAATGTATAAGTTATATGGGATTACAGCATAAAACCTTGGATATATTTAAATCCACATGTATATTTATATATAAATATGACCTATAAAGTCTGGTGCATTAGATACCTCTTTAGTAGCTGATTGGTGTGCAATGATTCCTCTATTCTCTTAGAGTAGTTCCATTCACAGAAGTGGGACCCATGGTCATATTTGTGTTGTATGATTATGTCCCTTTGCTCAAGGCTGACAGTCTTGGAATGGACTCCTGATCAAATATGGGGCAGTAATACTTTCTTCTCCCTTTAGATGTGTTTTGCTCCGTTTGAACTGGATATGGACGAGTCAGCTTTTGGTTGTGAGAACCACAATATGACACTTGGAAGTTGCCAGAGGCAATTTACCTCAACCTGGAAAGGAAACTATTGTCTTTTTTTTTTTTTAATAACCGCTTTATTTTTAATTCACATACCATAAATTCCACATTTTAAAGTATACAATTCAGGGGAGTTTTGGTAGATTCAGCATTATACAGCCATCACCATGAATTCTAGAATATTTTTATCACTCCAAAATGAAAACTCATACTCATTAGCAGTCCATTTCTTTTCCATGTAAACCACTAATGTACTTTCTGCCTCTGTGATTTGGCTTATTCTAGACATTTGATGTAAGTAGAATCATACGAAGTAGCCAATCTTTAGTAGAAGTGACTAAAATCAGCACAGAAATAGAAGACAAGATAAGAAATAGGTTGGGAATATATATAACTAAACATCTCATATATTCTTTTATATATACAAATATAATATATATGTAATGAGAGAAATATATAATGAGAGAAAGAGAATCTCAAAAGAATTTGCATTCTTAAATTTCAGTTCTAAATTACAGTTTCATTCCTGTCCTTTCTACAATTTTGTTGTTAAAACATTTCTTTGCATTTAACTCAGATGTGTAGATAGTTATTTTGTCTATAAGTAATTTAAACATCTTCCCTAGAGTCTCACCCACTAATCAGGAGGAAAAAAACCTGTCCAGTATATTTTATTTTTTTAATTTATTTATTTTGAGACAGAACACATGCATGCAAGCAGGGGAGGAGCAGAGAGAGAGGGAGAATCCCAAGCAGGCTCCACATTGTCAGCACAGAGCCTGATATGGGACTCAAACCCATGAACCATGAGATCATGACCTGAGCTGAAACTAAGACTCAGATGCGTAAGTGACTGAGCCACCCAGGTGCCCTCCAATATATTTTAAACCCCAATACAATCCAATAATGTAAAGCTTCAATTCAGCTACAACTCAGATTTTTTTGAAGACATAGGCAAATCCTAGCAGTGTAAATTCTCCTTTGGTTCAATGGATAGAGGGTGTGCTTTGTAATCAGACTGTACTAGATTTAAATCTATGTTCTGTCAAACCAACCAGCTACATCACCTTGGGCTAGTCCTATCCACACCCACCCTCCCCCCCACCCCGCCCCAACTCAATTTCTTTTTCTAATAAGTCAGGATAATAATTCACAGAGCTTTCAGAGAGATTAAGTGGGATAACATATGAGAAGAATATAATACAATTCTTGGAACAGGTGGTAACTTCAACTGTCCCTTAGGAGTCTAGATATATGCAGGGAATATAGGACGGGAGAGTCTACCAGAAATTAGTATTTCCCCTTCGGTAGTTTGGAGTTATTATTAGGGAAGCTTCCTGTCTCCCCCCTTCTCCAGCAGGGACTATATTTTTTCAACTTTGCTTGTGTGACCTGGCCATGATCTATATCTGTCTAGTGGTATGTGAGTGAAAAGGATGTGTATTGCTCTGAGCCAGGGTTTTAAAGAAGCTTTAAAGGTTTATCTTTGCTCTCACTCTTCCTCATCTGACCCTGAAGCCATTTTGGAGGCCAGAGCTGCAAAACTATAGGGGCTGTGTCCTTGAACTACTACATGGAGGAAAACTGTACATTGAACAGGAGGAGAGGTGCTGGACTCTTACACAAATGAGGAATAAACTTTTATTGGGTTAAGTTATTGAAATTTGGAATGTATTGATTACAGCAGCTAGCATTACTCTAATACAATATACAATAAGGCTCTATCCTTGGGATCTCACTGAGAAAACACAAATTATACTATAGTGGGGTTCATTGCTTTGTTTCTTTGCAGAATATCAAATCTCATTCATTTGAATCCAATGCCATTTATGTTGCCTTTATGAGAGTATTTTTCAAAAAGATCAATGAAATAAAACTGTAAAATTCATGAGGCTATTCCATGACCCCTGAATTATTTTTTTCTACCCTCATTCAACATTCATTCAACAAATATTTATTGAGTGCCTTGGTTGGAAGAGAGGGACTAGTGAAGATATATTTTAAAAATAGATAGAAATACCGGACTGGGTAATTGGAAGGTAGTGCTCAAGGCAAGCTGTAGATCATAGGTGTATTACAACAGCCTTCATGAAAACCTGCTGACTTTTCAAAGCATGTTTGATGATTGTGTCTACCTTTAATTCTTTAGCTGTTGCTTATCAGATATAATATACCTAATTTAAAAAAATGTTTTTCTCTCCTACATTTTAAGCCTATGAAAGCCTATTGCCAGAGGAACTTCTAAGCATCACAACTGATACTGTTGTTACAGAGTCTCTGGTACAGAGACTGTACCCAGTAGGGGGGTTTTGTAGAAAAAGTGAGGCTTTGGGGCCATTGAAATTTACATTCAAACCCTGTCTTCAACCTGAGACTCATTTTCTTTAAAGTGAGAAATTTAATGGCTTTTTCTCAGGGTTTTAAAGAGAATTTTAAGTCATTTATGTATAGTGAGTAGTAGCCTAGTAATTGACTAATAAAACATAACAGATATGACAATTGCCCCTTAAAGTTTCCATCTAATTAACAAACTCCGATATCTTATGACCTTTTGACTAATAAGCACACTGTGTGATTACAGAGTGATTTAGCTCCTCTCCCTCTTTAACATACACAAAGAGCTCTCTGACCAAGTCTGACTTCAGTATGTGGATGCATCCATTCATATATGCATGATCACACATGTATACCCACATGTGTGTTGCTAACATGAATGCTCACGTGCATACATGTACTTACACATTTTTCTTCTGTCCAAGCATTTGTGATGGGCAGCCCAATTTCCTCAGCCTGAAGATTCTAGAGATTTTTTAAATTTCTGCTTACATTTTAAAGTCTCTGATCCATGAATGAAATTTGTTAATTTATATCACTATTACATGCTTTAGGTTGCCTTTTACTATTGTCCAGTCCCACCAAAGAGTGAAAACTCAGTGCATCACACCAGGAACAAATGAAATCCTAGAATTTTTAAAAAGTCATCCTGAGAAATAATCTTACAAATAAGCTAAATTAGAATTCTAAAATGATTTGATGTTTCTGGAAATTTTAAAAGCCCTAGTGTGAATTGAAAGTGATGAAGTGTTTTTCTTTGTGGGGAGGGGTTGTTGATGTTTTGTTTTTGTTTTTTGTGGGTTTTTTTTTTTTTGGTAAAAACACTTGATCTGTGAAGTACTTTGGAGGGGTACCCTCTTGCACTGTTGGTGGCAATGCAGACTGGTGCAGCCACTCTGGAAAACAGTATGGAAGTACCTCAAAAAGTTAAAAATAGAACTAGACTGCAATCCACTACAATTGCACTATTAGGTATTTGCCCAAAGGATACTAAAATACTGATTTGAAGGGGCACATGCATGCCAACGTTTATAGCAGCATTGTCAACAATAGCCAAACTATGGAGAGAGCCCAAATGTCCATCAAATGATGAGTGGATAAAAAGATGTGGTGTAAGTATATGATGGAATATTACTCAGCCATCAAAAAGAATGCTTTCTATTTGCAACAAAGTGGATGGAGCTATAATGTATTATGCTAAATGAAATAAGTCAATGGAGAAAGACAAATACCATATGATTTCATTCATATGTGGAATTTAAGAAACAAAACAGATGAACATATGGGAAAGGGGGAAGGAGGAGAGAGGGAAACAAACCATAAGAGACTCTTAGTGATAGAGAATAAACTGAGGGTTGATAGAGGGAGGTAGGTGGAAGACGGGCTAGATGGGTGATGGGTACTAAGGAGGGCACTTGTGATGAGCACCGGGTGTTGTATGTAAATGATGAGTCACTGAATTTTTTCTACTCCTGAAACCAATACTGTGTGGTGTGTTAACTACAATTTAAATTTGAAAAAAAAGAATATGCCTAAATCTTTTTGTAAAATCACTTGACCTTGTGAGGTGCTTAATAAACTGACAGTATGTATCTGCCCAGGTGTGCTCATTACTGAGAGTGAAAACCAAACATGGAGTAGATTTAGAGGGAATTTTTTTTTAGTGGTTTTTAGGTGGGAAGGACAGATTTTACTCACAAAATGGTAGGGACAGCACTAATTTACTCTCTCCCTAACTGCTTCTATAAACTGAGTCTGATGTTCCTTTCAGATTTAGGAAGGTTAATAACTCAGTCCCTGAGACATGCAGGAAAGAAAACATCTTCTCTATTCTGGTTTTTACCCCTGCCAACAGGGCCATCACCAAAACCTGTTTCAAAGTGAAAAATCATTGCCCCAAGAAACAGGGCTAGCATTTACTAAGTGAGTATCTAGATATTCTGAGCATTTTGTTAATTCACAATATTCTTAACAGTGCTCTGAGTAAGGTACTATTATTATTATCCGTGTTTGTGGGGAAAAAAACAGAGACACAGGCTAAATACATTGTCAAGTAGCAGGGGCAAGACTTGAACCCAGGCAATCTGGCTTTTGACATCTTGGCTCTGTTGGCCCAGTAGAGCATGTGCCCAGAGGTAGTCTGTGATGGGACACTGTGTAATCCTAGCTAAGCATGTGGGTTATTGTGTTGCATATCTATAAATTATGATCCTACATGTGAGCTGTGTGTGACTTTGAGCAAATTATCCAATCTACTTGAGGTTTCTCATTGTTAGATAATACCATCTATCTGATAAGATTCCTTAGGTGTTTAATGGAGTTCAGATGCTGAGCGCTCAATACATGTTAGCTATCAGGATTATTTCTCTCCCAATAGCTTGCAAGGGAGGGCATATTGTCCTGGTCACCACTAGATTTCTCAGTGCCCAGCACTATGTCTGGCAAATGATCAAGAGAGGTGGAGTGATTGAAGAAAAGAGCACTTCTGTTTTGAAGGGCATTCACTGTTACCTGAATGTGTGCCTCCTGTCCCAAAGGGTCTCCTGTGTTTGTCTTTGAGAACAAGGCCATTGTGAACCTGAAGATATAGGAGGCTGCAGGCAAAAATAGGCCCTTTGCATAAATAGCTCAGGTTATTTTCCCTCCATAATACCCCACACACTGACAAAGTTCCTTTCAGCCAGATTCTCACGAAAAGTGGTACCCTGCTTAGGAACAGAGTCATCAGACAAAAATATACATAGATCTCTGTGGGTCATTCATTCATTCAACAAGTATGCATGGCATAACTTATGTGTTGCTGGCTCTGTAAAGCACAAGGAGTCTGAAATAAAGTAACATCAGTTCTCTGCCACAAGCCTGGAAACTGGGTTAAAAATGGCGAATGTGTGTTCCTCATGCCCTTAGTAACCATGCCCACAACAAGGAATGATAGCTTGCCTTCATGCTGCTATGCCAGGACAATCAGTTACTAAAATGAAGCTCCTTAGCAGCAGATTCTCTGGTTTATGCACTGTGCCATTCCCAGGGTGTGGTCATAATAGATGTTCATTATATATTTGTTGAATGAAGGGATTAAACATAATTGGCACCAAGGGTGTAATCTGTTAGATTTCTCAGACTTTGGGAAGATGTAATTCTTATTCTAGGAATTAACAGCTTAGTCAGGGAAAGCTAGTCTTACCCTCTGGACTTGTAATTGGTAAACCCTTCCAATGAAGTACTTCACATGGTTTAGAAAGGGCATATCCTTTTCCCCTTTCCACATGCTCCTAGGGACATATATTACAGATGGCGTATGCTACTGCCCTTGAACAGAAAAGCGTCTCGTGTGTGACAAGCATAGAAACTTCAAGGAAAAATTGAATATAAATAATCTGGCACCTATAGTCGTTAAGTGGTCACTAAAGTGGCAGAGACCCCATAGGCTATGCTAGGTGAGCAATGGCCCACAAGTAGATTGTTGTAAAATGGAATGACTGTAAGAAACTGGAAAGAAGAAGCTTCAGAGTCAGACTGAGGTGTGTGTCCAGCTGTTGGTATGTGGTCTTGAGGAAGTTACTGAACCTCTCTCGGTTTTGCTTTCTTAAGTTGAAAAATACCCATGTGATCCAGCAATCCCAATTCTGGGTTTATATCCACAGGAAATAAAATCAGTATTTTGAAGAGATATCTACACTCCCATATTCATCGAAGCATTATTCACAACTAGAAAGACATGGAAACAACCTAAATGTCCATCAGCAGATAAAAGGATAAACATATGCATACATACAATGGAATATTATTCAGTTATAAAAAAAGAAATTCTGCCATTTGTGACAGCATGATGAATCTGGAGGACATTATGCTAAGTGAAATAATTCAGACACAGAAAGACAACTGCATTTTTTCCTCACATGTAGAATCTAAAAAAAAAAAAAAAAAAAAAAAAAAGTTACACTCACAGAAGCAGAGAGTAGAATGGTGGTCACCAGGGTCTGAGGAGTGGAGGAAATGGGGAGAAGTTAGTCAAAAGATATAAACTTTCAGTAAAAGATGAATAAGTTCTGGGAGTCTAATGTAAGGCATTCTGACTATTACTATAGTGTATACTTAAAATTTGCTAAGAGAGTAAATATTAAGTGTTCTTACCACACACCCATGAAAAGATCACTATGTAAGGTGATAGAAGTAGTTAGCTTGATTGTGGTAATTATTTCACAATGTACAGGTAGATCAAATCATCACATTGTGTGTCATAATGTTTGTCAATTATATCTCAATGTAGCTGGAAAAAAATGGAAAGCTGAAAAAGAAAAAAATAGGATTAATACTACATACTTCATAAAGTTCTTGTGATATTTATGAGATCATGCAAACTGAGAGCCTAATTTAGCGAAAGCCAAAATTATTAACCTTTAGTCATAGCCATTGTTGATTCCTCTTCTACATCACAATGCAGCCAGTAAAGGACAATATGCTTAATGTATGTACCACTTTTCTAATTGTCTGCTGGTATGTGATGCCAGTCAAATGAGTTTCGATTATGCTGCACTTGAATTAAAGGAGGGTTGGAGAATTGAATTCTAATCAGTGAAAGTCCATTCCAACAAGTGTGTGTGTGTCATGTGATCCCCTGTGCTTGTTATTTTAGGTGTTTCAACTGGCCAGAGTTGATTTCCTTTGCTATTAACCCCTTGAGCTAAAACTTAGCCATCTTAGTATTCTTTCAGCCATGGGGTAAATAAGACATCATAATATAATGAAAGAGCCCAGGTTTTTAAAATTTTTTTAAATGTTTATTTATTTTTGAGACAGAGAAAGCATGAATGGGGGAGGGGCAGACAGAATCTGAAGCAGGCTCCAGGCTCTGAGCTGTCGGCACAGAGCCTGACGTGGGGCTCGAACTCACGAACTGTGATATCATGACCCAAGTCGAAGTCAGATGCTTAACCGACTGAGCCACCCAGGCATTCTAAGCCCAGGTTTTGAAATGAGAAAGACCTTCTTTTAAATTCTGCCTCTGTAACCAGCTATACTGATTTGGGGAAGTCACTTAACCTCTCTAAACATCAGTTTCTCATCACAAATGTATAGTAATAAATGATTACTTAAGAGGGTATCCTTGGCTTCAGTCCATCCTCTTTCAAATTTGTATTCTAGCTTATTACTGGAATGATCTATCTAAAATCTAAATCAGACCATGTTTCTTCCTTGCTAAAACTCTTTAAAAGACCTGCTACATCTGTATTAGCTGGTGGTAGGGGGTGTTTTTGAAAATATAGGTTCTCTGCTTCCACCCCAGACTTAGTAAATTATAATATACTGGCATGACGTTCTCCTGTGAATCACAAGGTTTACATTCATTGGCCTAACGTTTCTATGATTTGACCCCAGCCTCTTTTTAGCGTTATCTCACACCCGACATGTCACAGGCTATCTGTAGCTACACCAATTGCTGTTAGCTTTCCTAACATGTTATATGTCTGCCCTTGCTCATGTAGCTTTCTCTGCTGGAATGACTTTCATATCCCATTTTTCTACTAGGTAATCTCATCCACATTTAATAACATTCAGATAAACCTTACCTCCTCTCTGAACATTTTTCCTGCCCCACTTCCAGAAAGAACTGAATACTCTGTTTAGGCACCCAAATGTGCGATACCAACTTGAAAATCAAGTGGATGACTAGGATGAACATTAATTTCCTTGCCTGTAAGCCTCTAAATGGCTGGATAGGAGTTATCTTATTTGTCTTTGTATCATCAGCACATAGGACATGGGCAGCAAGAATATTTGATAAAGAAAGGAAGCCCATCTTTTGAAAATATGAACTCTGGTACAGAGATGTGTAGCTTTGATGAATGAGGGCATAGAGCTACAAGTGTAAATGATTTCTTTGCCTTTGATATTGTTAGAAACAAATCAGTCTCTCTCTTTGGATCATTAAACTGGGACCATTTCATTTGGAGCTTTGGAGAAGCTGTTCCTCCTGAAGACTGCCTTCTATTTTTTAGAGCAGTGAGTGGTTTCAGACGTTGGTCTGTAGCTGTGGGATTAATACAGATGCTGACATGTCAGTACACCCAAGGAGCAAAGCTTTTTGGGTGTAAAGATTACCAAAGATTTTCATTTCAGTCAAACTCAGAAGTTCAGGGATGATATAAACAGCATGCTGTTTTATCCATCCGTGATTACCCAGGGAAGTATGCTGTATTTTATGGGCAACCTGGTGGCAGGAGATATATTGTCCAGTGGGTTTTCTACCTGCTGTTTGATTTATGATTGAAGGTCAGCTATATTATGGCTCACCTGCCAATGCTAACTACCTTTTATAAAATTATGGTCCTTCTGAATGGATGAATGCCTCTTAGTTCACACTTTCCATCAGAGTTTTTTAGGTAACAGTTACTGATGCCAGTTGGTTCTTGGCAATAGCATTAAACTTCAAGCCATAGACAGTGAGGACCCTTGGACCTTCTGATGTGTGGCGCAGGCCTTAAAATCTTTACAGGGAATACAAATGGTGATTCTAAATCAGGTTGATCTTTCTCCTGCTCTCCTTAAACTTCCTTTCCTCTCTAGTGTCATGTCCTGCCGCTGTAAAGAAGTTAAAGGTCTGTCAAACTGGTATTTATTCTCTGCTGAGTCAGGAACTCACTTTATAGCTGCATATTTTTTATTCCCTTCCATCTAGGAGCAGTGATTTTGGGCTCCAGTCAGGTGATGAATTCTGTTGAGAAATCCTTATAGGAAGAGGGTACATCCACATAATATTCTGAAGTACCCAGTTGGCTATTACTCAGAAAATGAGGTTTATAGGTTTGCAGCCTGACAACTCTTATATTCCTACAGTTCTTGACCTCCGATAAGATATTCCCACTTACAGTCTCAAGGTGGTGCAGTAGAATGTTGAGAGAATGTACTCCAAAGCTAGATAGAACAATGTTTGAGTCCTGCTGATATCATTATGTGATTGGCCTTGAGTTTTTCTCTGTGCTCTCCAGAGATAATGATGACAAAGTGTCATATACAGCATGTAGTAAGCATCCAGTAAATATTTTATAGTTTTTATTAGCATTTTCAGCTAGTGACTTCATCAAGGCCCATCTTCTCTTGTGATCATTAATAATATTAACCTCAGTGTATGTCTCTGCTTCAACTTTATAACAAGATAAGAATTCTCTAAAGGGCATTTCATCCACAGTTCTCCAAAAATATTTATATTGGGATTTTATAAAAAATATTTACCTTTTAGTATAACTTTAATATATTTTGAGAACTACAAATTTCCTAGAAATGGTTTCTCCAGACATGTTATCTGAAAAAGTATGTCATTTTAATAATTTCCTACTAAAAAGACTTTGTACTGAGCATAAGGTATAGTAGGAGAGATTGAAAGCATGTGTATAGGGAAAGCAAGACATGTAACAAGGCCATACTTTAACTCCTTAGATTACATGCTATGTGAATTCGCATCAATTCCCTACCTTAGTTTTCCTTCTTTTTCTTCCTTTCTTTCTCTCTCTCTCCTTTCTTTTTCTTTCTTTTTCTTTCTTTTTCTTTCTTTCTTTCTTTCTTTCTTTCTTTCTTTCTTTCTTTCTTTCTTTCTTTCATAAAATGATAAAATGTATGAATATGAACAGCAAAATTCATAGGAATTTTATGGCAATAGATTAAGATGATAAACACAGGTAAAACACTTAGAATAGTGTTGGGCCCATACTTAGCACTTAGAAATGCCAGCTCCCATCCCAATAGCAGACTTTACCTGAATATGTCCAAAATCTAGTACCTACAGTGATAGACAAAATAGGAACAAAAACATTCTTAGCAACAAGTAGGGATTTATAGTAAGTACTCCCTATGTCTGCTATAATTTCAATGAACTTCTGTTCACCAAACAGTGATACTGGGAAATGCCGTTTGGAGGATGTCCAGGAAACTGTATCCATAATACAATATACAACCTTTTGAAACGTTTTTTGTTCATAGCCTCCCTAATAGTGACACCCAGGGGGAAAGTGAGGCAGCACAGCTCAACACTACAGTCATCTGATCTCCATGGTCACTGCTGACTGAGAAAGAAATAAGAACTATACTGTCATAACTGACAGAAGTTCTTTCCAAGGCATGTTGAAAAAAAAAAAAAAACGGTTGTCTGGTTGAGACTTTTTGACATAACCAAGTTGCAATATTGAGAATAAGTAGTCCCACATTTTCAGTCTAGTGAGACTAATGATTGAGTCCCGTAGTACAGAGATGATCTCTTCTTTGGCTTTGCATAGCAGAACACAGGCTCAAGGTCTCAAAAACTGCTGTTGAATTAACAGATAGATAAATGAATGAAGTTTGAAGATATTTAACAAAAGCTGCATTTATCACTTGCCTTGCATAAGATTGGAGCCCAAGAAATAGTTAATTAGTTAATTGGAAATATAGTAGGAGGGTAGGTGACTCTTGAGCCCCTGTGACTCAGGCATAATTGTAATTTTTCTTCAACATCTCAAAGCATTTTAAGTAGCATCTGCTTTTCCTAATGAATGATTTTGAAATTTTTCCAAATACTTACTAGCCAAAAACAGTCAGCATATTTTCTATAACTTGGCCAGAATTATAATGTGTAGAGAAAAAGACAGGCTAATTTTTAAATGGAGTAGAAGAGGTTCTGTGTGGGGGACTGGGTTGCCCCCAAAGCTCTTAACTCTTAGTGATTGGTCTAAAAAGCATTTGAAAATAAATAACACTTCATTTATTTTATGGTTCTCACTCAAGCTACTAACCACAGCAATATGCCTAATTCTCTCCAACTTATAAGCCAGTAAGAAAAGTTTTCTTATCTGAAATAGACCAATAATATATTGACTCATTACTGGTCCCCTTTTTAGCTCTCTATTGTATTGAAGATTGGAGCTTCACTGTACAGACCTTAGGCCAACTTTAAGACATGATATTCTTTCAGCTATTAGAAATGGTCATGAACCTTTTGAGTTATATTCAAATATCTGTGAAAACATGGACTATTTCATCTCAAAGTGAAGTCCACATTTTACCAAAGTCTCATCTATCTATCTCATCAGTAGTCTGAAAATAATTAAAGGAACACAACATAGAACTAAAATACTGGCCATCCCATGGACACTAACTCCCAAAGAAGCCTGTTTTTTTTTTCAGTTAAAATCACTGTAATCATAAAGCCATCTGAATCTAATTGATTTCCATACAATAGACAATAATACTTTCTAAGAGATTATTCTATTACTAAATGAAAACTGCTGAAACTTTAGCTTGGCTTGTTCTTAGATTTTGGTATATATTCTTGATTCAATTAGGTTTATCCAACCTTATTAAGACAGTTCTATGGGCTAAGTTTTTTAATGCTAGGGATTTATCCATGCTGCATGATAAAGGTCCTATATATTTTAATAGTTAACTAAAACACAACGCATGCTATAGCTGTTTCATCACTGCAGGATCTAGAGCTGCACTGTCCAATGTAGTGGCCACTAACCAAATGTAGCTATTCAAATTTAAAATTTAGTTAAAACTAAACAAAATTGAAAATTCCATTTATCTGTCACTGTAGTCATGTTTCAAGTACTCTTAGAGCTGCATATGGCTAGTGTATTGAGCGGCACATATATATAGGACATTCCCATCATTGCTGAATGTTCTACTGGACAGCACTGATCTAGGGCAACCAACAAAGATATCCCAATTACAGCAGCCTTAATTAATGTCTTCAGGGTAAGCCACACGGTGTTGCACTTATCTCTATTAGCTCTGTAAATCAGAAGGAAATGTGTTTATCCTGGGTGACATGGAGTCCTCCATTGTCAATTACTTGATTTGAGTTTCAGGATTCTGAAATTCCATGTCACTATTTTTTTTTTTTTTTTTTTTGTCTGCTGTTCTCCTACCATTTTTCCACTTAACTCTTTGTTTCTCACATATTTCTTTAAGAATGGCGGCACAGTGTCTGGCAAGGGGTAAGGAGAGAAAGGAAAAAGGATTAGAGGGCACACTGATGTCTAAGCAATAAAACCCTGGTGTTCTGGGTTTAGACGTTCTCACATTGTAAGAAGTTCTAAAGTTTCACTTTAGAAAAAGAAGGAGCCTTTAAAGGGTTGATTTCTGCTTTTTCTGGCAAACCTCAACTTCCTGGTTCAAAGAAAAGACATGTATAAATGAGGCCCACAAGGCTTCTTTGACATCAAATCACTCTTACAGCACAACATTTTGATGAGTTAAGTGTAAATGAACCAGAAACATATGGATTAAATTTCTCCCATGATAGTAAGAGGTTAGAAAAATGGAAGGGGGAATATGCCTGGGAAAATGCATTTGGGGGCTTGCTGGGCCTTCAGTGCTTAAAACTCAGAGCATATTCTTTTGCTGAAAGCAAAATGTAAAGTGGAAGCCGTCATCTCAGCTATGTTTCTTATGCAAACTTCCAGGGGAAATTGGAAAAGACATTTGGGTTTCCCTTCAAGTTGATAAGACTATAGTCTAGATTGAGAGAAGACTGTGGCCATATCTGGCACCATGGTGGGAAAAAAGGAAGTGTGTGTGCATTGGGGTGGGGTGGTGATGCTCCCTTCCCTATGCCAGTGTGCAGAGTCAGCTGATTCAGTGGGATGGCCCTGGTCCATCAAGGTCTCTTAGAAGAAACAGCATTTTGTGGAAGGCAGGCCTCTTTGTATTTGAATATACCAAGAGACACTAATCTGCCTTTTTGGGAGTCACTGAAAGATTTGAAGTGGAAGAAGATACATGATCAAATCATTCTGGCAGCCCTGTGCAGGGTGGATGCAAAGGAGGAAAGATATAGCTGGAGGAAAGTAGATGAGAGATGATGAGGCCCAGAACTCAAAGGAAAATGTAAGTATTTATGAGAAAGAACGTTAGGGCTTGGTGATCCACTTGATAGGGAAGATGAAATGAGGTAATTAGGTAGGAGTTAAATAATTTGTCCAAAGTCACATAAGTTTTTTCATATCCAGCTCCTTTTTTTACCCCAAAGTTGATGAAAACATACACCAGGCAACCAAGGGTATTAATCCAATCACTGATAAGTATTTATTGAGCACATGTCCTGGCAAGACATTGCTAGATGCTTGAGGTAATGATGCTGAGTTTAGAGACAATTACTGCTGTATCGGGGAGTTAGCTCACTAGTATCTTAGATTATTCTCCAAAATCATTCCTGGAAACAGACCAGATAATCCAAGGAAAACTAAATCATTCATTCTCCAGCTGGATTCCTTCAGACTGGTTGCTGTCATACTTTGGTGTAAAGGTTTTGAAACAATTTTGAGTTAAGGGAGAGCTGCTTGCTTTCTCTAAATCAGTTTGTCTGTAACAAGCCCTTGGCCAGTCTTACTTGGCAGGCAGCAATATGCTGCATTAGAGAAAATTGCCACTATTAATATTTACGGGCATTATAAATCACTACCTCCATCCAGGGTTTTAGACTAAGATGCACCTTAGGCCATTTCCCCAAAGAAGCAACCCATTCCTTCAAAAGAACAATACATACCCTTATATTGTCAATGGAAGTGATAGCCTTTCTGTCCACGGCTGGTCTTGGTCAAGAAACAAAGAAAGCATCTCTGTTTTTCCTTCACTCAAGACTATATGGTTCTATGAGTTCCCACTTGATGAATCCTTGTGTAACATAAGGGATGAAAGAGGGAAATGGTAGGATCACGTCCCAGAACTCATTGCACTGACCAGTGCACACCTACAGCAAGAAAAGTAGTAGAGCTGAGATTTAGATGAGGTCTATCCACCTCCTAATCCATGTTCTTTCCACACCACCACCAGATGTAGAGTTGAAGGTAAGCAAATTGAATGAATCAAGTTAATCATCTCTCCCCCAAATTGCCTCTACTAACAGATGCCACAGAGAGAAAGGATAGGGAGAGGGCACACTGCAGACCAAGGAATAAATAAGCCAAACTTTGTCACCCCCACCCACATTCACTATAGTATTTCTAACATAAGCTTAGATGTAAAAGACACGATGGTCTCCAAATACACAATATAGTGACTGATAAATACATGATGATGTGGAGATACATGTATTCTTGACTGGGACTTACCATATTTGCTGTGCTTTGTGAAAGATTATTACTTTCATGTTATTGTCAACTATCAATTGCTGAGTTCAACTATGCCAGTTCAAGTTTACCTATATGCCTTCTGTGAAAAGAATAAACTTTTTTCTTTATACACACTAAAAGGAATGTAGTGAACATTAAACATTTATTTACTTTAATGAGGATTTGATACTTCTAAAACTTCAAAGGACCGTCTATTGTTTTCAGAAAAAAAGTTTAAGCCCCTTAGAGTGGCATGGCTTCTCATGAATGGCCCATATAAAGTAGACCCTAGTGGTTAAGAGAAAGATCTGAAAATAGTGTGAGTTTGAGCCTGGGCTCTGCCAGTTCCCTGCTGTGTAAACTTGGCCAAGTCATACGATCTCTCTCCATGTCAGTTTTTTCATCTTGATCATGAAAATAGTAATTCTACTACCACCTAAGGTTGTTGGAAAATTAAATTATTATATGTAAGGTCTTAGAACAGTGCCTGACATATAATTAATACTCAATAAATATCAGCTATTAATTGTTTTGCTCTTGTATTAACTCAGAGCTGTCTTACCTAGTATTTGTGTCTAAGCCCAAAGTGATTGAATTAATGCTAGTCATTTCTAGAAATTGCCATTTTTTTTTGATAACATGTGAATTACTTTTAGACTCAAAGTATAGACTTTTTTTCAAGAAAAGGTTTGGTTACATCTTCCTGTCTGTAAGAGAAATGTTCTTGTATTTTTGGAGCTTTGTGTCTTTTCTATACTTTTAACCTTTTGGAATATAATAAAATTTTCTGATACTGCTCTTTGCTCCATTACTATTATCTCTACTACCATAACATTGTTGCTGCTGTTGGCTACCATTTCTTGGCACCTTATTATGTTAGGCACTGTACCAAGTGCTTTCTCTGCATTGTCTACTTTAAGTCTCACATTAAACAAAAAAAGAAAACCTGAAGAGTAAGAACTATTAATTCATTCAATTCATATTTATTCAGGGCTTTCTTTGTGCATGTTAACATTCTAGGTACTGAGAATGCAGTATTTTAGTAAAAAACAAACAAAAATTCCTGCCTTCATGGAGCCTACATTCTGATAACTTCTGATCCCTCATTTTAAGAAGGTATCTGTTTCCTCCACCATTCAGAGTAAGCAACCAGGCCCAAGGTAATTGGATTCTAAATCCTGTGCAAAGCCCCTTTTCAAGGCGCCATTGAGAGTTTTTGGTTTTCCTTCAGTTTCTATTTCTTCCTTTTCCCTTCCTAATACCCTCCATTTCCTGCTTAGAGATCCCTAGAATCCATGCTTTCAACTTTTCAGACTGGAGAGATTGGTTCAGGGCTGGGGAGGTGATCCAAACTGGTCAAATAGGAGTGAATTCTGGCATCTTTCCTTTATATGCAGGAATAAAATTCCTCTCTCTCTTTGTGGACAGCATAATGTGTATACATGAAGCCTGAAAATGCTTTAGCCATTTTTGCCTCCATGAGGGAATTAAGGGTGAGAATGAAATCAACTGCTCAATCAGTTGAAATCAATTCCGAGAGAAATTTAGAGAAAAACTGGAGTCCCAATGAGCCACGAGCCTCTAGTTGAAACTATGCCTGATGCTGTCTTATTTCAGAACCCATAAGATTTGCAAGGCAAGGAATTCTCTTTATTTTTTACCAGTTTGATTTTGGTCATACATGTTTTTACTGCTGTTTTGTTTACTCTGTAACTGAAAGCATCTCAAACAATAGATAAAGCAAAGGTCAGTGCCAGTTCTTCTCCGTCCCCACCCTTATCTTTCATCTCTCATCATCTTATCCTTTTTTTTACTCTTCCTTTTTAACTTCTCTTTCTTACTTCCCTGCTATTTCACCCTCCCAAAATTCATATGGCTCCTATCAACACTACTGGTGGAAACATTAACAGACATAATAATGAACTCCTGAAATATTTATTTCATAGAAAAATATGTTAGGACTGGAAGGGACTTTGAGAGATAATGTGTTCCAGCCCCTTCCTTCAGGCAGATAAGCTATTATTATTCTCAGGAGGCAAATGAAGTCCAGAAATACTAACTGACTTGCTCAAGCTAGTTTATGTCAGACTAGGGAATAAACCCCAAATCAAAGGGATCAGAGAATCTCAGCACTCAGTAGCTATAAGGATTTTAGACATCATCTGGATCCAACTCACTTATTTTGCAACTGGGGAAACTGAGTATTGATGAGGGTTAGTGACATGCCCAAGGTCACCTTGCTAATCTGTAGCAGACCTAGGACAAACACATAAACTTGCTGAATTTCTCTCTAGTGCTATTTCCACTAAGTTAAACTGCTTCTGCCTTCTTAATTTGTTTTTTAAAGTGTCGGCTAATTATTGAAAATAATATGCAAATACATGAGGTTCAATGCTCATTCCAATTGGCTTGTTAAGTGCTCTATATTTCCTTGATCTCTGTGGGAACTACATCTATTGATAACAGCGGACCCCAGGACTCAGAAACAACTTCAGTCACAAATTCATAAATACTTTCTTCCTCTTTGCTTACACATAAAGTATCCCTAGTTATTTTTTAATACAATATTTTCTTTTCTTCCTCTCAAAGTTAATTCTCCAGCATTCATGGTGGGAGGGGTGTTAGACACTAAAAGCTTGCCTCTCCACCACTGCACTTACATGGAGCAGAGTGGATTTTTATTATAAGCATACTTCTCTATCAACAACTACTTGGACGAGATTGTCTCTGGACTTTAAAGCTAAAAGAAACTGAGGCAGGGTTTTAATTTCTATAATGACAGGAAATTTCCCACGTTGCTCATCCAAACAAGTATTGTTTTTCAGCCCAGTGGGCTAGAGCTGGTGCCACCAACCTGAAGATGTCTTGCAGTGCTTACATTTTTTAAGTTCAGACTTAAAGGCTCTTCTCTCCACTCTTCATCAGAGACTAACACAGCCAGAGGTCAAAGACCTATCCAATCTTACTCCTAAGTCCACAATTCACAATACTCTGGTCAGAGTGGGAGGGAGAATCCTTCCCTCGCTAGCCTTCCTAAATTTTTTTCATACTTAACAATGTTCCCTAAGGAAGCAAGTTTTAATATCTACAATTGTATCAGCCAGGATCTTTATATTTAAAACAACTCCAAAGTTTTTTTGGTCTTTCATTCCCCTCCCCGAGCCCCAATTATTCATGCTGCATGTGTGATGTGGGTCACCCAGAGATACCCCTTTGTGTCCTCATTGTACTTATTCACTACCCCGGCGAAATGGGAAACTTAATATCGCTGTGACAGAAAGGAGAGTTCCAGAGGGTTTAACACAGCAAATATATACTCTAGTCCCAAAGTGATACATATATTGTGTTCAAAGTCATTGGTCAAGAAATGGCCACATCTAATTACTGGCAGAGCTAAAGAAAAAGATACAGTATGTGTGCATAGTCCTAAAGACCACCACTACACCATTTAAATTATATCATCTCTTGAAATACTAAGTTAACTGAGGAAGAAAGAGGAGGAAGTTGAGAAGGACAAAGGGGAAGGGCATAAGGGCTAGTGAACTTTAATCATTTACTTACAAGGCTTAGATGTTGGTGTTTTCTTTACCTTGTTAATAGAATATAGACTTTTTTCTTTTTCATTGGGAGATGGAGAGAGTCTGGGAACCCACAGGATAAGTTCCCCAAACATCATTAAGTAGCCAGTAAGGATATGTATGACATATGTCCTGCCTATCTCTGTTTTCTATTCTTTGCTATACTCTATCCAAATAAAAATTCTTGAGTTCTTTATTCTTCATTACTATTCAATATTTTCAATAGCAATTTTACTTAATAAGCTTAGTTAATATTTTTACATCAACTGAACGATTACATTAAAATCAGCCCACAAATTCTACTGAAGTTGTCTTTTCTAATCTAATGCTTTCTTGCTTCGTAAGGCTACAACTAATGAAACACTTTAGACCTTGCTAGATTATTTTTAATCTATCAAATATACTGTTTGGAATAATTTTGGAATATTATTATTTTGAATTAGAACAGACCTAAAGCTTATAGATAAAACCTGATACCTTTCCATCTGCAGTAAGGCTAACAATTTTAAAAAAAGCTTTTTTTCTGGCACTTTCTTGCCCTAATATAGACCTTTTCATCTTTGGAGATCTGTTAAAAATTAAAAACAGCTGCACAAATCATAACTTTAGAGACAAATGATCTTATGTCAGTGAGTTATTCTCTTTAGGTGGTGCTTGGTTTTCTTGTCTATGATTAAGGTTGGTGTCCAACTTTTCTAGTAGAATTACTGCTTTTATTTTATCTGAGCTTTAACACTGAAAATTTATTCATGAGTTTAATTCTTAGTTTTAAAAACTAGAAGCCATTTGATAGGGAGTCATGGATTGGAAGCAAACTTGTTACTTACCTCTTTCAATGTCTCATTCATGCAGAAACAGCCTCTCTAGTATGAAAGAGAAATAAACACCCAGCCTCTTTAAAACTCTTGTAGTAACAGAGAACTTATTACATGAAGCATCCAGCCCATTCTTTTTAGGAAGCACTAGGGGAGGGGTGGATTGGGGTCGATCATAGTGTTGGAATGGGTTGAAATGCCGTAATACTTGCATTTAAACAAACACATGTTTATGTGCTTCCATGCATTTATCTTATTTCTGTTGTTTTTGTACATATAGAACAAATCAGAGGCCCTCTTTTTGTATCAGTCTTCGCATATTTGAAGTTAGCTGCCATAGCTCCTAAGCTTTTTATTTTCTTAAGCTTGTGTCAGATGTTCTTTATATGAGATGGGTCACAGTTTTTATTATTCTCCTTTGGGCACGGTCATTTGTCACTGTCACTCCTTAGGGCACAGTGCTGCATGTGTGAATCTTCTTTTATTGGGATCTCTTAAGGTGCTGCATGATGAGTTACTCTCTGTCATGTTTGGAGTAAATGTGCCTTAGATAAGCTAAGTAAATGTACCTTAGGTAAATTTTTATGGCCAATTAGGAAATAGTCTCGTTGTTTTAAAAGTTGGTGTGAGTGTAGAATCATTTTGTATATAAGTACACAAATGGAATATAGATAATAAGAATCAGTCCTATGGTCAAGCCTCATAAAGATGGGACCATTTTTAAAACAGAATAATAACTCCAGTAGTCAAAGGACACCTCTGGTAATTCAATGGGCCCTTAAAAAGCAGGCATCCATTCACTCTTACATTAAGGCTCTCTGTCACCAATGTAACTCAGTTCTTCTCCTGGGTCTACTCTTCATGATGTATTCCCTTTTCTTCTACCAGAATCAACTAAACAACCATCACCTCATATCTACAGTTCATGTCCTCAAAGGGATCTATTTGGTCTATGAAATCATCATTCTCTATTGGACAGAGCTTTTGTACCAGTGTATATTATAAGCTATGGTTTAACCTATCAATTGTCTTTCTTTAGGTTAGATGGCCACCCCTGGACCAATAAGGCATGGTCAGGAAAGAATTGGAACATGCAATATAAAATGTGACTTCCTTTTAATAAGGAAATACCTATGGTTGTCACCTTGTCAAGAGCACCGGGCACTGTGACATGGAGAGCCTTATGGATTCCTTTTGGGGATCAAAGGAGAATGAGAAGAAAAGAACACAACTCTACACCTGGATCAACTCATTGACTGTAAGTGAGATTAAGACAACTCTTAAGGGTCTTTTCTGAGGACAACTTCCTTAGGTCTTAAAATTCAGGAACATACTGTTGGTAACTAATTTCTAATCAATTAGAAATGCTCCAGATAAGGGAAGAGAAGGTGAAACCATTGCAGGGTATATGAAAAGCTTCATGAAGGCAGGTACACCTAGATACTTACCTTTAAAAAAAAACAAACCTAATACTAAGCAGACAGTAGGTCTCAATAAATGTAGATTGGTAAAAATCCCTTAAATGAACGTGCAAGGACACCCCAGGATTGCCTTAAATATATATCTCTTAAAGGGGCAGTCTAGACATTGTCCAAATGGATAGCAGGAGATAAAATTCTATGGTGCCTGATTACTAAATCAACATTTTGATTACATAATGATTTCCTATGTTTTGAAAGAGAAAAGTCAGATAATTCAATTACTTCTGAGCATATTCTATGGATATTATTTCACCCTAAAGATTAAGCTTTTTCTGTATCATCAAAACAACTTGAGACAATAGACTAAGGTTAAAATAAGTCTGCTTTCCCCTTAGTTTAAAGAAGAATTTTCTAATGATAGTTGTTCAAATATGAAATCAGCTTTTTAAGAGAAACACCTTTATTTTCAGAGGACTCTATGGGATGTCCATCTGACATGCATGTTGTGAAATGAATCCCACCATCAAATGGCTTATAAGGTCCTTCCTGAGGTTCAGTGATTGATTTGATTCTATCTATATTTATATTGTTTTTCTCTACATCAGCAATGGCAAATACGTGACCCAAGTACTATCAATTGCTCTCCCATGCCCATGGCAGACATCACTAATCAATACAGCTACTGCTAGCAAAGTGGAGTTAGCACTGTAGATGAAACTTCTTTGATGATGACCTTAGACTTTGCTTGTATTTGATTCTGTAGCCTCATTGTCTTAAATTGAGAATGTGGTGGCAATGTGGTTGAGTATTTTATGTCAGGTTTGCTGTAGATTCCAATACCCCTACTTACAGCTTTTCCTGAGTACAACTCAAATTAACATTTAACATGAAATCATCAGTCTTGGTCAGTTTCCAAATGCATTTATTTTGCTTTTTGCCCTGTTTTTCCCTACCTATGCAAAGAAATTTTTTTTTTGTTTTTTTTATCCCTTTCAGGACTAAGTTAGAACTTTCCTGAGGTAAATTAAAATTCATGTCCAAACCTCTGAAACCGAGACTTATTTCCCAGATTGTATAGTTTTTCATAGAGCAGGAATCTAAGCAGTATAGTTGAAAATCTCTTTTAGTCAATGTACTAAAGGAGTATTTCTGTCTAGAAATCAATTAGGTGGGGGAAAAGAAAATTCACTTGACCAATGAGGAATTGCGTTCTGATTTCAGTGATCATCAGTAAAGAACAGATCTACCTATATAAAAGGTATCTACTTATTGGAGAATTTTAATTAATTAATTCTGACCTGCTCCTCCCTGTTGACCACATACATGCACACCTGCTATTATCTCCATCTGCATATTTCATAGGAATTTGCAATCCTGTATGAGCAACCCTCCCAATATGAGTTTCATCATTTTCCTCTCTTTAAACCATCTCATCATCCTGTATTGTATATTATTCACTAACTTAGCAAACACTGAGCATCCATACATGCTAGGAATTGTGAAATGCTGTAAATAGCAAGGGATGAGCATATCTAGTTCCTGCTATTATGAAGTTTATGATAGAGTAGATCTAGAATAAGTAATTACATAAGCGATTGGGCACTAAAGCTAGAAACAGAGATGTGCACACTCCTGTCTTTTGCTCAATCCTAACATTTAATAAATCACTATATTCCTCCAGATTATATTGTCTAAATCTCCTTTGAATTAGAATCTTCTGATGCATTCCTACTTTGACTGCCAGCGTTCACTCTCTTATCTCTCTCATTCTGCACCAATAAAATAACCACTGCTGTATTCTTCCTCAAATGCACTTTTCACATAACCATCACCAAATAATCTTTCTAAAGTGCAAAACCCACTTATTAAAAAGCTGTATTTTTATTTTATTAAAAAAAATTTTAAGTTTATTTTTGAAGAAGAGACAGTGTGAGCAGGGGAGGAACAGAGAGAGAGGGAGACAGAATCCAAAGCAGGCTCAGGCTCCAGGCTCTGAGCTGTCAGCACACAGCCTGATGCGGGGCTCCAACTCATGGACCGTGAGATCATGATTGAGTTGAAGTCAGACACTTAACTGACTGAGCCACCCAGGCACCCCTAAAAAGCTGTATTTTTAGAATCTAGTTTCCAAGATCCTTTACCCAGTCTGTAAAGCCCTCTGAGATTGCCTGCTGGAACTACTCCTGTACCTATCACTCTTTACTCCTTATATTTATGTTCTCACAACAACAAACATTTTCCACACACACATATTATATGCCACTGTGATTTTGCTCACAGTGTCCTCTCTGCCGGGAATGCCTTTTCTCTCTGTTTGGCTTCCCTAACTCTTTACTATCTTCTGACTCAAGATTTAGTTTTGAAATTTTTTACAACCCACCAAGAATTGAATCAGGAATTACATTATACTGCCAAAATACCTGGACATGTCTCATCATTGCCCCCACCTTTTCGTATTACAATTGTATGTTTATAAACCTGACACTCAAGGTAAATGTGTGGCTCAATCAGTTAAGCGTCTGACAGGCTCAGGTCATGATCTCATGGTTCAAAAGTTCGAGCCCCACTTTGGGCTCTGTGCTGACAGCTCACAGCCTGGAGGCTGCTTCAGGTTCTGTGTCTCCCTCTCTCTCTGCCCCTCCCCTGCTTGCACTCTGTCTCTCCTTCAAAAATAAATAAACTTGATAGGATTAAAAAAAAATTTTTTTAAGTCTTTTTATAAAAAAATAAAAAATAAGTCTGACACTCTGACATGACTTTGGGATCCTTCATGACAAGGACTCCATCTTCTTTATCTTGGGGCCCTCAGAACTCATTTTAGAGTTTAACACAGACACCCTAGAAATACTTGTTTGATGTATGTATGAATTAATAATCTACAAACAAGACATCCACATCTGCAGAATACAGTATTTATTCATAAAAATCTATACACTTTTTATATAATATCTGTCCCACATAATGAACCAAGACTTGATAGTTAGATTGCATCTAATTCAACCAATAGTAGCTATGCAGGCAGGGCTGCTTTTTGGTTAATGCAAACACTATCTGGCTAAATAATTCCGGTTGATGTTTTTTAAAACAGAAAAAAAAAACACCCACTTTTACAGCTGTTTTAATGTATCATCAAAGCTCCAGGCTATCCTACATGTTGCACTGACTGACTTGATCCATCCTGCACCCTGCTTTAAGTCCAAACCCTGTCCTGCTTTGCATGTCTTCACCAACCAGTCCAAGCTGCTCTCCACTCCTGAGTTGACTTTAAGATCTATGTTGCCACTGACACATATACTATTTTGTTATTTATATATAAATCAATCTATCATAGGTGGAATAGACCAAGTAAGAAGATCAGAGATAGCTGTTAGTGTCCGCTTTATTCCAGGTTCTTCACAAGGATTATTTCCAAATTTCCCAACAACACTAGAAAATAGGCTCACATTAAGTCCCATTAAGAGATAATGAGTCTAAGAGTTAGCCAAGTGAAACCAATTTCTTAGTAATCTGAGGCTGGTAATGTGGTGCCAGGATTTGAACACACATATATCTGACTAGGAAGTTCCCGTCTTTGCCCATTTCGTTGTGTGTATGTGGTTTGGTTTCCTTTTTTATAGCACACAGGTATACAGTAGAGGTGTGGGACCAGGTATAAAACTGAGTTGCTATGAGCCAGATTATTGGAAGCTAAAGGCAATTTGATGTGTGTGAATGAAAGGAGATAGTAGTTTCTTCCCTTAAACCAATCCTATCAAGTCAGCCTCTATGTGCAGGAGACCATATATATTTTAATGTATGTCTTATCAAATGAATCTTCATGAAATTGAACAGTGTTATCTCCCTTTTTTAGATGAGGAGAGTATCTTGATTTAAATCAAAAAAAACATAGCGGAAGGGGAGGAAAAATAAGATAAACACAGAGGGAGAGAAAAACCATAAGAGACTCTTACATATAGAGAACAAACAGAGGATTGCTAGAGGTGAGGTGGGTGGGAGGATGGACTAAATGAGTGATGGGCATTAAGGAGGGCACTTGTTGGGATGAGCACTGGGTTATATGGAAGTGATGACTCACTAAATTCTACTCCTGAAATCATTATTACACTAAATGTTAACCAACTTGGATTTAAATAAAATTTAAAAGTGAAAAGAAGATCAAACAGGTAATATGGTATAACCAACTTAGATTTGTACCCAAGTTACTCTGACCCAAATTCCATGTTGTTCAGCACTTATGACCCTCAGTAAACACTCTGTACATGTAGCCATAGAGATTTTGGTTGACAAACTGTACATAAACACAAACGGCAGTGTTAACTCATTTTTCCTCCTGAGAGCCACTCTACAACCCACCTAATTGCCTTTGGATCTTTCCACCTCTAATTGTGCCTTTAGATGATTGATCTTTAGACCAGTACGTAAGCCTTTTATTTTTTTTTAATGTTTTGTTTATTTTGAGGGAGGGAGGGAGGTAGGGAGGGAATATCTCAAACAGGATCCACACTGTCAGCACAGAGCCTGACCCAGGGCTTGATCTCACATATCATGAGATCATGACCTGAACCAAAATCAAGAGGACCCTCAACCAACCATGTGCCCCAATAAGTAGCCCTTTTAAAGACAAAATTAAAAAAAAACTATGCAGAGGAGTCACTAGACCATCCCCTAGTATCCACTCACCTTTGAGATGTAAATATATTTTTATTTACATTTTCCTAAGTAAACAGCAAAATGATTGAAATGATTGGAACCAACCTATTTGCTTAAAGAAAACAATAGTTTCCATTTCATTCACTTTTTAAAATTTTGCTTATTAGTGTGATCAGAATTTCACATGGATTATCTCATAACCACTTAAATGTTATGTTTTTTTTAATTTTTAAAGTATAATTGATATAATAGTTTGAGGAATACAACACATTGATTAAATAATTTTACATTACGGTACCCACCATCTGTCAGATTATAATATATCAACTATATTTGTGCTGTACTTTTCATCTCCACAATTTATTTTATAACTAGAAGCTTGTAACTCTTAATCCCTGTCATTGATTTTGCCCATCCCATTCCCCTCTGGCAACCATCAGTTCGGTGTACTTAAGGGTCTATTTGTTTTTTTGTTCGTTCATTTTATTTTTATATTCCACACATAAGTGAAGTCACATGGTATTTGGTTTTGTCTGATTTATTTCACTTAGCATAATATCCTCAGGGTCCATCCGTGTTGTCACAAATGACAAAATCTCATTCCTCTTTATGGGTAATATTCTATTGCGTATATATTTATATGTACACATGTATATGTACACAAAACATACACATGTATACACATATATACATATAGGTGCACATAGATACATACATATGTATACACACATATATGTAATCTTCTATCCATTCATCTATTGATGGAAACTTGGGTTGCTTCCATATCTTGGCTATTGTTAATAATTCTACAAAGGATAGGGGTACATATATCTTTTCCAAATAGTGGTTTTTATTTTCTTTGGGTAAATACTGACTAAAATTACTGGATCATATGGTATTTCTATTTTTAATTTTTTGAGAAACGTTTATACTATTTTCTACAATGGTTGCATCAATTTACATTCCCAACAAAAGTGCATGAGGGTCCCCTTTTCTCCACTTCCTTATCAACACTTGTTATTTCTTGTATTTTTTTTAATGTTTATTTTTGAGAGAGAGAGACAGAGCACCAGTGGAGGAGGGGAAGAGAGGAGGAGACAGAGAATCTGAAGCAGGCTCTGCACTGATAGCAAAGAACCCAATGCAGGGCTAGAACTCATGAACCATGAGATCATGACCTGAGCCAGAGTTGGACACTTAACTGACTGAGCAGCCCAGGTGCCCCTCTTGTATTTCTTACGCTAAGGATTGTGAATGGGGTGAGGTGATATCACATTGTGGTTTTGATTTGCCTTTTCTCAATGATTAGTGATGTTGGGCATCTTTTGTGTGTCTGTTTGTCATCTATATGCCTTCTTTGGAAAAATGTCTTTTCAGGTCCTCTGCCCATTTTAATGAGATTATTTGGGGATGTTGTTTTTGGTACTGGGCTTAAAGTTCTTTATATATATATATATACACACATACATACATACATATACATACACATACACACACACATATGTATTTATAATATATATATTACATATGTATATTTTATATATAATATATATAATATATACATATATAATATACATTTTTTTAACCCTTTTTTGGATATATCAGTTGCACATACTTTTCCCATTCAGTGCATTGCCTTCTGGTTTTGTTGATGATTTCCTTTGCTGGGCAAAACTTTTGTTTTGATGTAATCCCAATAATTTATTTTTGTTTCCCTTGCCTGAGGAAACATATCCATAAATATGCTGCCAATGCTTGTGTCTAAGAGATTACGGTCTATGTTTTCTTTTAGGAGTTTGATGGTGTCAGGTCTCACATACAGGTCTTTGACCCATTTTGAGGTTTTGAGGTGTGTGTGTGTGTGCACGTGCTGTAAGAAAGTTGTCTAGTTTCATTTCTACATAGCTCTCCAGTTTTCCCAATACTATTTGTTAAAAAGACTTTCTTCATTGCCTGTTCATGCCTCCTTTATCATATATTAATTGACTGTATAAATTTATTTCTAGGCTCTCTATCCTGTTCCATTGATCCTTGTGTCTGTTTTGGTGCCAGTACCATACTGTTTTGATAACTGTAGCTTTGTAGTGTATCTTCAAATCTGGGAAGGTTATGCCTCCAGCTTCGCTGTTCTTTCTCAAAATTGCTTTTTGAGAAAGACCTTATTTAGGGTCTTTGGGAGTTCTATACAAATTTTAAGATTTGTTCTGGTTCTATAAAAGTGGCACTGGCATTTTGATAGGGATTACATTGAATTTCCTTTTTTGCAAATGTTTTTGAGAAGGACCATGAGCAGAGGAGTGGAGGGAGAAGGAGAGGAAGAATCTTAAGCAGTCTCCACAATCAGTTGGAGGCTGACACAGAGCTCTATCCCACGACCCTGGGGTCATGACCTGAGCTGAAATCAAGAGTTGGGCACTCAACCAACTGAGCCACCCAGGAACCCCTGAATTGATTTTCTAAAAGGCCTGGGGTGGTATGAACATTTTAATAATATTCTCCCAATCAGTGTGGATGGTACATCTTTCCATGTGCATTTTCCTCAATTTCTTTCATCAGCATCTTACAGTTTTCAGAGTATAGGTCTTTCACCTACTTGGTTAAAATTATCCCAGTATTTTATTCATTTTGGTGCAATTGTAAATGGGATTGTTTTCTGAATTTATCTTTCAGCTACTGTGTTATTAGTGTATATAAATGAAACAAATTTCTGTATATACTAATTTTCTATCCTACAGTTTTACTGAATTCATTTATTACTTCTAATAGTGTTTTGGTAGAGTCTTTAGGATTTTCTATATATAGCATGATGTCACCTGCCAATAGGGACAGTTTTTCTTCCTTACAAATTTGGATGTTTTTCTTTCTTCTTGTCTGATTTCTACAGCTGGGACTTTGAGTACTATGTTGAATAAAAGTGGTGAAAGAGAACATACTTGGGGCACCTGTGAGGGTCATTTGGTCAAGTGTCCGACTTCAGCTCAGGTCATGGTCTCAGTTTGTGAGTTCAAGCCCCACTTTGGGCTCTGTGTTGACAGCTCAGAACCCGGAGCCTGCTTCAGATTCTGTGTCTCCCTCTCTCTCTCTGCCCCTCCCTTGCTCATGCTGTGTCTCTCTCTCTCTTTAAACATTAAAAAAAAACAAAAAAACAAAACACAGAACATACTTGTCTTGTTCCTGATGTTAGAAGTAAACCTTCAGTTTTTAATCATTGAGTATGATGTTAGGTGTAGTTTTGTTGTTATATGACCTTTATTATGTTGAAGTAGTTTCCCTCTAAACTTTGAGTTTTTATCATGAATGAACACTGTATTTGTCAAATGCCTTTTCTGCATCTATTGAGATAGTTATATGGTTTCTATCCCCACCCCCCGTCTTTTTTTGTTTGTTTGTTTTTTGGTTAATGTGTTGTATCACCATAGATGTGTGAATATTGAACCACACTTACATTCCCTGGAATACATCCCACTTGATCATGGTGAATGATTTTTTTAATGTATTGTTCAGTTTGGTTTGTTAATATTTTGTTGAGAATTTTTGCCTCTATGTTCATCAGGCATATTGGCCTGTAGCTTCCTTTTTCTGAAGTGTCTTTGTCTGGTTTTGACATCTGAATAATGTCCTTGTAGAATGAAGTTGGAAATTTTTCTTCCATTTTTGGGGAATTGTTTGCAAAGAATATGGATTAACTATTCATTAAATGTTTTGTAGAATTCATCTACCTGTGAAACCATCTGGTCCTGGACTTGTATTTGTTGGGAACTTTTTGATTAATGATACAATTATGTTAGTAGTAAGCAGTCTCTTAATTCTTCCTAATTCAGTTTCTAGGAATTTATCCATTTCTTCTAGATTGTCCAATTTATTAACATATAATTTGTCATAATGGTCTCATAATTCTTTGTATTTCTATGGTATTATTCTTCCATCTCTGATTTGATTCTTGTTTTTAAGTCTAGCTAAAGATGTATTAATTTTATCTTTTCAAATAACTAGTACTGGGTTTCATTGATCTTTTCTATCTTGTTAATTTTTTCTCCAATATTCATTATTTCATTCCTCTACCAACTTTGGGTTTATTGTTCTTTTTTCAGTTCATTTAGGTTTAAGGTTGGTCTGATACAGATGTTTCTTTTTTCTTATAATAAATAGGTCTGCATCACTGCAACTCTCCCTCTAAGCACTGCTTTTGCTGGGTCCTGTAGATTGTGAAACATTGTTGTTTTGTTTTTTTTTGTTTTTTTTTTTTCAATGTTTTTTATTTATTTTTGGGACAGAGAGAGACAGAGCATGAACGGGGGAGGGGCAGAGAGAGAGGGAGACACAGAATCGGAAACAGGCTCCGAGCCATCAGCCCAGAGCCTGACGCGGGGCTCGAACTCACGGACAGCGAGATCCTGACCTGGCTGAAGTCGGTCACTTAACTGACTGCGCCACCCAAGCGCCCCTATTGTTTTGTTTTTTAATATTTATTTTGGGGAGGGGGAGGGGCAGAGAGAGAGGGAAACAGAGGATCCAAAGTGGGCTCCACGCTGATAGCTGAGAGCCAGATGCAGGGCTCAAATTCATGAACCATGACGTCATGACTTAAGCCAAAGTTGGACGCTTAACCAACTGAGCCACCAAGGCACCTCTGTTGTTTTTTTTAATGTTCTTTGGTCTCCGTGTATTCTAAAATCCTTTAGAACATGTGGTTTAGCCTCCTCATGTTTGTGTTTTTTCCATTTTCTTTCTTGTAATTGATTTTTAGTTTCATGCCATCGTGCTTGGAAAAGATGCTTGATGTGGTTTCAATCTTGTTAAATTTATTGAGATTTGCTCCATGGCCTAACTTGATCTATCCTGGAAAATGTTACATGTGCACTTGAAAAGATGTGTATTTTGCTGGTTTTGATGGAATATTGTGTGTGTATATATATATATAGATATAGATATATATATCTATATCTATATATATATATCTATATATATATATATATATCTGTTAGTCTATCTGGTCTAATGTGTCATTCAAGGCCACGGTTTCCTTGTTGATTTTTCTGTCTAGAAGATCTATTGATAGTGGGATATTAAATTCCTCTAATGGTCATTGTATTACTGTCAATTTCTTCTTTTGCTAATATTTTATGTATTTAGGTGTTCTTATGTTGGGTACATAAATATTTACAATTGTTACATCCTCTTACAATGATCCCTCTACCATTTCTGTGGTATCAGTTATTTCTCCTCCATCTCTGATTTGAGTCCTTTGAATCTGGCTAAAGGTTTATCAAAGAACCAGCTGTTGGTTTCACTGATCTTTTCTACTGTTTGTTTTTAGTCTATTTTATTGTTTTGTTTCTTTACTAACTTTGGGGTTTGTGGTTCTTTTTCTAGTTCATTTAGATGTGAAGTACCCTTCTTTGTCTCTCGCTGCAATCTTTGCTTTAAAGTTTGTTGTGTCTGGGGGCGCCTGGGTGGCTCTGTCAGTTGAATGTCCAACTCCTGATTTCAGTTCATGATCCATGGTCGTGGGATGGAGCCCCACATTGGGCTCCATGCTGAGCATGGAGCCTGCTTAATATTCTCTCTTTTCTCTGCCACTTGTGTGTTCATTCGTGCTCTCTAAAATAAAAAATTAAATTAAAAATTAAATAAAAATAAAGCATATTTTTCTCTGATACAGGTATTGCTAACCTGTTACCCGCCCCCCCCCACTTCCATTGGCATAGACTATCTTTTTCCATCCCTTCACTTTGTGTCTTATGTCTAAAGTGAGTCTTTTTTTTTTTTTTAATCCATTCTGCTACCCTGTGTCTTTTGATTGGAGCATTTAGTCCATTTACAGTTAAAGTAATTATTGATACATATATGCTTAGGACATTTTGTTAATTGTTTTCTGGTTGGCTTTGTATTTCTTCTTTCTTCTCTTGTGGTTTGATGGCTTTAATGGTATTTTTTAAACTTCTTGTGGATCTATTAAAGGTTTTTGATTTGTGATTACTGTTGGGTTTGTATGTGGCATCTTAATCACTTAAATTCAAACACATTCTGAAAGCATTAAATTTTTACCCCCTTGTTTTATGTGTATAATCTCATATTTTACATCCTTTTATTTTGTGTATTAGTTTTGTAGATATAATTGATTTTAGTACTTTAGTGTTTTCATCTCTGTACTGTAATTAATCTACATTTACTGTATGTTTGCTTTTACCTCTGAAATTTTTTCCTTTAATAATTTTCTTCTAGTTATAGCCTCTTTGTATTTAAAGAATTCCCTTAAGGTGCCTGGGTGCCTCATTCGGTTAAGCCTCTGACTTCACCTCAGGTCATGATCTCTCACTACTGGTGAGTTCGAGCCCATGTTGGGCTCTGTGCTGACAGCTCAGAGCCTGGAGCCTGCTTCAGATTCTGTGTCTCCCTCTCTCTCTGCCCCCTCCCCTGCTTGCACTTTGTCTCCCTCCAAAAAATAAACATTAAAAAAGAATCCCTTTTAATATTGTTTAAAAGTCTGGTCTAATTGTGGTAAAAATCCTTTAACTTTTGTCTGCAAAATTCTTTGTTTGAGTTCTGAATGATAACCTTACCAGGTAGGGTATTCTTGGTTGTGGGTTTGTTAGTTCTCCCATCACTTTGAATATATCATGCTATTCCCAATTTGGCCTAAAAAAATTCTGCTGAAAAAGCAGCTGATAGCTTTTTGGGGTATCAGTGTATGTAATGGTTTCCCTTTATCTTTCTGCATTTAAAATGCACTCTTTATCATGAATCCTGGTGTGGACCTCCTTGGTATCATCTTATTTGGGGCTCTCTTGACTTCCTGGACCTAGATGTCTATTTTCCTTTCCCACATTAATTTCTTCAAATATGTTTTCTGCTGCTCTTCTATTTCTGGAATCCCTGTAATGTAAATGTTATTATGTTTGATGTATCAAAGTTCTTATTTTTATTATTGTTCTTTTTGCTATTCAGCTTTGTTGCTTTTTATTACCCTTTCTCCAAGATTGCTGATCTTTTCTTCTACAACTCCTAATCCACTGATTCCCTTTAGTCTGTTTTTCATTTTGGTTATTGTAGTCTTCAGTTCTGACTAGTTCTTTTGTTATTTTCTATTGCTTTGTTGAAGTTCTCACTGAGTTCATTTACTCTTTATTTATTTCTGATGAGTATCTCTATGACCACTCCTTTGAGTTCTTTATCAGGCATATTGATGATACTTATTTCATTTAGCTCCTTTACTGTGATTTTGCCTTATTCTTTCATTTGGGGCATATTCCTGTATCCTCATTTCGTCTGTGTTTGTTTCTGTGTAGTAGGTAGGTCAACTATGTCTTTGCCCTCCTACCCTTTTTGATGTGGCTGTCTACACATCAACTGCAGAAGATCTGTTCTGTGTATTCAGGTAATTTTCAGATGTAGCTGTTATCTCAGTGTATCCTTTGGATGATTTTACTATCGGCCATGTTCCTGCTTTCAATGCTATATTTTATATATTATTTATGTACTCATTTTACGAATGAGAAAACTAAGCCTTTGCATAGTTAATATATTTTGCAGCTGGTATACAGCTGATGATTCAGAGGCTTAGCTAAAGAGAAACAGTACAACCCTAGTCATGTTAAATGAAGAAGAAACAAATATGAATCAAACATCTACTTGTTCAATAGACATTTTTAAAACCAGGTTAATATCTAGCATCTATAAGAATTTGGACACTAAATGGGTAAGTGGCATTAATGAAGACACTTGTTGGGATGAGCACTGGGTGTTCTACATAAGGGATGAATCACTGGAATCTACTCCTGAAATCATTATTGTACTAATAGGTATATATATAAAATAAAAGCAAACTTTGGGATTAAAAAAAGAACTCAGACATAGACAAGGAAAATGTAATAAATAGAAAATATTCTCTGATACAGCAAAATGAATGGATTATTATAATCTAGTTTAGCAAAACATTACATTCTAGCCATTGAGACTTCCCAAGTTGGTGTGGCAGGGGATCTGCCTCTGTGAAAATCAAATGAGTTTTGATGTTAAAGCACATTGTAATAGGTTGTAACCTGACACATATTAAAAAAAATTATTAGATATATATGTGCACCATAGTTGACCTGATGAGGCTTTGAATTTCCTTTTTTTAAAATTTCCTTTTATGAGAGATTATATTTAGAAAAGCTATCAGACATTTGGAAAATATAAATTGCATAATTGATATAAAAATGTATTAAGTAATTGATTCTAGTAGGAATTTTATGAATGATTAGGCAGTGAGCAGAGAATCTTACCAAAATTACCTAACGTATTATGATTTTACTTTAAGCCTGTTACTGATCTGTCAAAGAAAATCACTTCAATCATATATGTCTATACATCCCTTTCTCTATTACACATCAATCTATCAGCTAGTGGTATTTACATATTAGGGGAGCTCTCTAATATTATTTAATAACATAGAGATAGAGAAGTATCATATTTGTATTTTTGTTATTGTTAATACCTTTCCAACAGAATTTTACCAATTATGGTCTTAAGTGCAATTTCCTTTTGAGTAGTAATAGGTTTATCATATTGTTTCAATACAAGTACTGCTCTACCCAAGTCAGCCATGGAAGATGAGGAAACAAGATGGGATTGAAAGACTCAAAGCCAGGTTGACAGAAGTATCAGAAACTATGGTCATGAACCAGAGAGTTTCTAGTTTTAGTCTAGTCTCAAAGTGACATAAATGAGACCAGCTTTTATTCCCCAGTTTGAGATAAAATTGACATAAATTTATACAGCATTAAGGTGTATAATAGTAGCTTTTCCAAAATATGTTCTCTATTTGAAGTCTACTATATATAGTAGACTCATATATAACATTAATACATTGCACACAGACACTAGATACTATATTATAAATTCTACATGGACAAAGACTATATTTTGTTCACTTTTTTACTTATTCACTCAACAAAGCTTTGTCATCTTCTCTGCATCAGGCTTCAAATGATTTGCACTCTAGTGGGAGAATGCTTAAAAGTAAATAGACCCAATACAAAGTGATCCATGCTCAGGTCAGAGCAGCATGCTGGAGAGGGCACACAGGAGACAAAGTCAGTATGAAAACTGTGCTGAAGGAAGGGCTTTCCAGGCAAAAGTACTCTATTGGGAAATGAGGTTTAAATATTTCAGTAGAACCCACAGGATAGGGTATATATAAGAAAATGTGGTCAGAAATTAGACTGGAGAGTCAGCAGCTAGACCCTGAACAGATATAGATGTCATATTAAGAGTTTGTGCTTTATCCTAGATGAGCTAGAGAAATAGAAAATAGAAGTCAGAGACTGACAGACTAAGTTTTATTATGGTCTCTTTTTTATCAGAATGGAAGGCATATTGGAAAGATACAAAACAAAGAATGAGGGTTTATGGTAGGGATTTAAGAAGGGAGGAATAAAATCTTAAAATATTTAGGATTAGAACTGATGTACCTTGGATGTAGTAGTAGGTTGAGAGAAAAGGATGAATAATTCAATTACTTGCTCAAGGTCTAACCTCATGCTTGACACATTGAAATCACTCAATAAGATGTTCACAGAACGAATGAGTAGAAAAGTAAATGAAGCCTAAACACCATCATTACTATCTCATTATCATCAATATCATTGACTGGATGCTTATTAGGCACCATGCTCTTGTTAACTTATTCAGCTATATTAACACAGTGGATACTCACAATAACCCTAAGTGATGGGTTCTATTAGATTTCCATTTTATAGATGGGAGAACTGAAGTTTGCTGAAGTTAGTAAGGAGAGAGTTCATGTCTTGGGTCTCATAAGTCTAAGTGGATAATTTTATCTCCTATAGTATTTTAGAAAGTTGACCTATAACCACTGTTTTTTTGAATTTAACCATGTTATTAAAAAAAACCTAGTCTTAAATTTTTAAGAAGATCGCCTTCTATATTTTATAGACTATTCCAGACTTTGTCATGGAAAATGGATGGAACTCTACTCCAAGCCTAGAAACTTGGGAATATATAATCTGCCTGAAAGAGAGCAACGTTTCTTTTCATCACAGAAACAAAAACTAGGAGAAAGGTAACACGGTGCTTTGCATTCACTTGCTTCACCGTCACTAAAAATAACAGAAGTGATGCTGCATTTTTCTTCTCTCTATAATGAATGGCCTAATTGCATTTGGTAATTGCATATGACTGAGAATAATTTAATTGAAAATGAACTGTGGCTTTGCTTTTTGCAAATGCAGGCATCTTGAGTTTCTCACTGGTTTATTATGTCTTACTAGGCCTTGCCCCTATGAAGAGAGGAAGTCCCTCAACACTGGAGACCCCATGGATTTTCATGGAGGGGCATCTTGATTGACACCATAAATGTCGATAAGTCAGGGGCAATTTGATGTTATCCCTTGAGCTTTTTCACCTCCCTGTTACTGAAAAACATCTCATCATCATTATCATTACCATATTATCATTATCACAATTCCTGTATGTGTATGTTTGAGAATCGACAAAGCAATTTACAGGTGGAAAAAAAAACCAGATATTTCTTTATTGCTTATGAAAAACCAAAATTCAGAGAAGTTAAGAGACTTGCCTAGATCACATACTTGAGGAACCACAGTTTGTACCTAAGAATCTAAACAAAGTGTTTTCCTACTATTAAGTGCCTACCTAAAGACCTAAAAAAAAAAATCACAATATACATGACTTTAAAACACCTGAGGAAGGGAGCCAACAGGAATGTGATTTTAATTCAAGAATATTTTAAATTAAATAAGAATGTTTAATATGTAATGCCTAATAAGTCAGCAGCAAGCAATAATACGAAGAAGAAAATACAAATCAAAAGGTGGTGGGATGGGTGCCTGGGTGGCTCCTTCAGTTAAACATGTGACTCTTGATATCAGCTCAGGTCTTGATCTCAGGGTTGTGAGTTCAAGCCCTGCACTGGGTGTGAAGCCTACTTAAAAAAAAAAAAGTGGTGGTGGGCAAGGGACGATACAGAGGATTCACCACAGCAGGCTAACTGGTATGGCTTCTTACCTGCACCCAGACATTAGGAGCAGTACTGAAGACAGAAGCTGAGCAGATTCAATCCCAAGAATTAACACTATATGCCTCCAAACTGGAAAGAGTGCTGATCAGGAACTGGTGATCAGGCAGTCCTAGAAGATGTAAAGTAATATTCCATTAAGGTATAGTATATAGGTTTTCTTTTTCAATTTTTTATTGTGGTAAATAAACCCAACAAAATTTACCATCATAACCATTAAATACAAAGTTCAATAGTGTTAAGTACATTCATATTGTAGTGTAACCATCACTACCCCCCATCTCCAGATTGCTTTTCATCTTGTAAAACTGAAGCTCTGTACCCATTAAATAATAACTCCCAGTTCCCCCTCTCCCATCTCCTGAAACCACCTTCTGTCTCAATGATTTTGACTAATCTAGGTACCTCCTTAAAATTTAATCCTAGTTTGTCTTTTTGTGACTGACTTGTTTCACTTAGCACTATGTCCTCCAGGTTTAGCCTATTATAGTATATTACAGAATTTTCTTTTCAAGGCTGAGTAATATTTCATTGTACATATATACCCCATTTTGCTTCTCTGTCAAATGGACACTTGGGTTTCTTCCACATTTTAGCTATTGTGAATAATACTGCTATGAATATGGGTACCTTAGCTTGGGTTGCTGCAACAAAATACCACAAACTGGGTGGTTTAAACAATGGAAGTTTATTTTTCACAGTGCTAGACGTGGGAAAGTCTGAAATCAAGGTGCTTGGGAACCTCTTCCTTGCATGCTATAAGCTCACATGACCTTTCCTTATTACATGTGCAGGGACAAAGTCTTGTCTCCTCCTCTTCATATAAGGGCATAAATTCCATCATGAAGTCACCACCCACCTGACCTCATCTAAACCTAGACACTGATTTTACTTCTTTTGAGTATATACACAGAAGTAAAAATGCTGAATTTTTTTCCACAGGGGCAGTACCATTTTACGTTCCCACTGAAAGTGCACAAGGGTTCTAATTTCTCCACATCCTTCCAACATTTGTTTTCAGTTTCTTTGACAGTATCCATTCTAATGCGTATGAAATGGTATTTCATCAAAGTTTTGATTTGCTTTGTCCTGATGATTAGTGATGTTGAATATCTTCATGTGCTTAGTGGCCATCCCTATACTTTCTTTGGAGCAATGTCTATTCCTTTGCCCATTTTTAAATTAGATTGTTTTTAAGATTTCTATGTATTCTGGATATTACTCCCTTCTTGGATAGATTATTTGTAAACAGTTGATCCTATTCTATATGTTATCTGTTCACTGTTGGTAGTGTCCATTGATGCACATAATTTCCAAGAATCCAAATTTTCTTTTGTTATCTGTGCTTTTGGTGTCATATAGAAATAATTACTGGTCATGAAGCTTTGCCCTGTTGTCTTCTAAGAATTGCTAGATTTTGAGTTAACTTTTATATATGATGCTAGGTAAGGATCCAACTTCATCCTTTTATTGTGAATACCTAATTTTCCTAGCACCATTTATTAGAGACCATCCTTTCCCCCATTAAATGGGCCTTGGCACCTTTGTCAAAAGTTATTTATTTCTAGGCTCTCCATTCTTTTCCATTGGCTTTTATACCACTATGACACTGTTTTCATTACTAGTTTTGAAATCAAGACATACAAGCTTGCTTTGTTCTTAGGATATAAGGGAAGAAGGTTGCCAAAATGTCTGCCTGTTTCTGTGTCTGAACCTCCATGATCAGAAGCAGCAATCAGTACATAGATCCCTGATTTTTGGAGGATGTGATCCTTCTTGCCCGCCCTGGCTCCCACAGGTTGCATGCAATGTACTCCTGGAACATGTACATTGCCTACTACAGGGCTGGAGCACTGCTGCTGAGCCAAGAGCTGAATTTGGCTGAAATTAATCACAATTTACTGGATCAAGCCTTTTCCTGGAAGTTACAAGCCTTCAACAGACTACAAAGTCCCCAAATAGTTACATCATTTCTTCTAGTACAATTATTGTTTAGGTGGGATGGCAGAGTCCTCGAGCTTCTTATTCTGCCATCTTCCTAGAATACTCCTCCTATAACATAGTTTTGTTAATGGTCATGTTGATGGTTTACAAATTTATAGCTATCAGGGATAAGACTGTTAGGAATATTCTTGGATGCAACTTCATAAGAGGCCCTATTTTTATTTATCTTGGTTAAATAACTAGGAGCATAATTATTGCATTAGGTCTTGTGCATTTAACTCTGTGATTGTATATACTCACCAATAGAGTATAAGACGTCTACTTGCTCCAAAAATTGGTATGTTTTAATTTTCATTCATTCAAAAATATTTTCTATTTTATCTTGTGATGTTTTGACTTATGGATTACTTATCAATTGTTTAATTTACAAACGTTTTTAATTAAGATATCTTACTGCTAATTTTTAATTTAAATTCCAGTTAATGTACAATGTAATACTCATTTCAGGTATGCAATATAGTGACTCACACTGCCATACAACATCCAGTGCAATCCTTAATCCCTTCACCCATTCTCCCCTCTCCCTCCATTCTGGAAACCATCAGTTTGTTCTCTAAGGTTAAGAGTCCGTTTCTTGGTTTGCTTCTCTCTTTTTTCCCCCCTTGCTCATTTATTTTTTTCTTAAATTCCATATATAATTGAAGTCACATGGC
Organism: Panthera tigris; assembly: GCF_018350195.1. Lineage (NCBI taxonomy): Eukaryota > Metazoa > Chordata > Mammalia > Carnivora > Felidae > Panthera > Panthera tigris. The sequence goes on along the minus strand of NC_056667.1, from coordinate 48,828,286 downwards.
TAATTATTTATGGTTTAATATATGTGATAAGGTATTTGAATAAAGAGAATGACCGTAAGATTTGAGACTAGTTTTATATATATTCTTTTTAAGTATACACTTAACATTCACCAAGAAATTACTATAATGTTCTAAACATGTCCATGAGGACAAGTTGGTTGATAATATTGTTTAGATCTTTGACATCTTAGCTGATGTTCCCTCAAATTTCTTCTTCCAATTTATTACAAATTATTGAGAGAGGGTTTTGAAAATCACCAGTCATAAGTGGAGATTTTCTATTCTCTTTCATTCTATCAGTTTTTCATGAATTTTAAAACTCTTATTAGACGAATACACATTTAGAATATGTCTTCTTGATTATTTATTATTATGAATGCCCCCCTTTTTTCTCTGAGAGTATTCTCTCTTGCAGTTAACTTGGCCTGACATTAATATAGCCACATCAACCATTTTACCTATAATGCTTGTAATGTATATTGTTCCCTGCCGTTTAATTTTCAACTGATTTATGATTTAAAGGAAGCAAATATTTGGGTCTTTTTTTCTATCCAAACTGACCATCTCTTTTTAATGTTTAGTATTTTTACACTCAGTATAATTATCTGTATGGCTGAGTTTGAGTCTAGTGCTTGGGAATTTTGTTTTTCTGTTGGCCTATTTTATGTCCATCTGCTTATAGTCAAATCATGTATTTTTAGCGTTTCAATTTATCTTTTTTCTTGCATTTATACTTTTTGGTAATGCTTTATAGATTACATTACAACATTTTAGCTTACCTGTTTTGAGGTATGTTTCTTCCTAATTAAAGATCGACAATATTATGTCATTTATTTCCAACAATGCTTTACCATTTGTGCTAGTTTTATCATGTATTCCACTTTTGCATGGACTGTAAACAATACCATTTATTAGTATTATTACCTTAGGTTACAAGTTCTCTTACAGAAATTTAAAATATATTTCTTACCATTCTCCCTGAAGTTTGGGACATCTACTTGGTGTTATTTCTTCTCAGCCTAATAAATATCTTTGAGATTTTCTTTTAGTGCAGGTCTTAAAAGACAAATTCTTTCAACTTTCACTTGTCTTGAAATGACTTTTTATTCTTGCCTTTATTTTAGAAGAATATCTTTTACTGTATATATTCAGTTCCCTCGCCTTTTGTTGCTTTCTAGACCTTGTGTTTAAAGTACATTAAACAACAAAGGAAGAAAGTCATTGGGTTGTGCAATGGAAGATTTATGAAGGAGACAGGGTTTTAACTGAGCATTAAAAACAAACACACACAAAAAACCTAGACAATTAACAGCACTAGAACACACCGGAGGAGAATCTTATTTTAGTTCAAATCTCAGTCTGGGGCTCTCCTTATTTGCTTCTCTGTAAGAAAAGGAGAAATAGATCTGACTGGGAACACAGCACATCAGACAAGACATCAGGGAGAGCCTGACATTCATTGAATCACACTGAAGTCACTGCATTTAAAAGGGAATATATGTCCTGTTTCACTCTCCTGAACTCCCTGGCATTACTAGTAAGATTGGGTTTCTAGGTCAGGTCACAATCCTCCAACTTACTGGAGGTACCGATATGAAGCTAAGAGTTATTTTCTTTGCAGCATCAATTCTCCCCTAGGTGTCAGCACCTGGGTTTGAAGTAGAATGGTAAGGGTTGCTTTTTTTGGCTTCACTACTTAATCCACTTCTACCAGGAACCAATGGAGACAAAAAGTGATCAATTTCTCTATAAGGGTGATAATTTGTTTTCTATTTCCCTCTTAACATCTCTCTACTTGTTGGAATTCAGTTTACAGGTGAGAGATTGAGAGGTATAGTTTTACCCCCCAACTCCAACATCTATGGAAAAGTACAAGAGAAGAAAGAGACCCACACATTTCATAGATAGCAATGCAGAAAGATGAAGGACAGGTGAGAGGGATTTCAGGCCCTACATATATTGATCTCTTATATATTGAAAGGTAAAGTGGTTTCATAATGTAAGACCATAAAAACATAGAACCTCCTTGGCTACTATTCTTTGGTGTCATTCAGTGAGAAGCAAGGTACCTGCAAGGATGTTCTGCATTCTTCCCACCCACCCCCCCCATAGAAATGCAGAGCTCTCTAATGAATAATGTTACATACTCTGGAATTACACTTCCAAACTTTGAATATGAGCTCAACCACTTGCTATATAAACTTCAGTTTATTTCTCCTTTATAGTTTAGTTCATATATATAATGAGATAATCCATATAAAATACTTGGCCTAGATGGTGTTAAATAAATGGTAACTTAAATAAGATTGACCATTCATTCCTTTATTCTGTTGAACTTCTGCAATACAGCATATAAAATGTGAGGATTATAAGGAGGATCAGACTTTCACAAAATTATAGGGCAAGCCACTGGCAGAGCCAGCTAGAGGACTATGGTATACACTGGGAGGAGCCAATATGAAGTTATTATGTTTTATATCAGTGACCAATCCAAAAGTCTGGTACATGGTAACTGTTGAATAAGTGATTGCAAAAGTAGAAATAAGAGTGGAGTGTTCAGAATACAAATAGAATATAAGACACAAAAACTAGACACAGTGGTGTCATTCCTGAAATGAAGAGAGCCCCTTTTGAGAAGTTTTGTCGTTGGCTGTATACTTTCAACTCTGGTTGTACTACCCAGGATTTATGAAGAGAGGAACAACTAACTCAGACTTGATTCAGTGAAAAAGGTCATTGAATTTCAAAAATCCTAAGTTCTCCAGCTGGCTACTCAGGAGCCATGAACTGAATCAAAAACCATTTTGAGAAGAGTCAAGTGGTAGTCATGCCAACAGAGGGTGCATCCAAATTGGTAAAAAAAAAAAAAAAAAAGACCAGGGACAACTACGTGCAAAAGAATGATACTGGACTATTTTCTTTTACCAAACGCAAAAAATAAACTCTAAATGGTTAAAGACCTAAATATGAGACATAAAACCAGAAAACTTCTAAAAGAAAACATAGGCAACAATTTCTTTGATATTAGCCATAGAAACGTTTTTCTGCATATGTATCCTCAGGCAAGGGAAACAAAAGCAAAATTAAACTATTAAGAAGATTTTTCTTTTGGTATAGTCCTCACAGTAAACTAACCAAACAAAAAGGCAGCATAGTGAATGGGAGAATATATTTGTAAATGATGTACCCAATAAGGGGTAATAGCCAAAATATATTAACTACTCAACAACAAAAATAACCTGATTATTCAGGTCCTCTGACCATTTTAAAAACACTTTTCCAAAGAGGGCATACAAATGGCTAATACATTAAAAAAAATGCTCTACATCAAGAAAAATGCAAAATGAAGTCACGAGATATCACCTTATACCTGTGAGAATAGCAAGAATAAAAAAGATGAAAAATAACAGGACAAAAAAGAATCCTAGTGCATTGTCAGTGGGAATGTAAATTGGTGTAGCTACTGTGGAAAAGAGTATGGAGGTTTCTTTAAAATAGAAATGCCTTAAAATAGAAATGCCATTTGATCCATTCATTCTACCTCTGGGTATTTACCCAAAGAAAATTAAAACACTAATTTGAGATGATATACGCATCCCCATATTTATTGCAGCATTGTTTATAATATGCAAGATAAGGAATCAACTCAAGTGTCCATCTGTAGATCTATGGTTCGAGAAGATGTGGTACGTATATACAATAGAATATTACTCAACCATAAAAAAAATGAGATTCTGCTATTTGAAACCATGGGGAGGGGCCTCTAGAAAGTATGATGTTAAGTGAAATAAATCAGACAAATACCATACAATTTCAATCAACTGTGGAATTTAAGAAACAAAAATGAACAAAGACCTAAATACAGAGAACTGAAGATTGCCAGAGGGAAGGTGGGTGCGTGATAAAGGGGATTTTTTTGCTGAGTAATGTACAGAATTACTGAAACCTATTATACACCTAAAAGTAATACAATAGTATTGGAATAGAAAGTAATACAACTGTTACATATACTTCAATTAAAAAGTTTTAAAAATATTGTCACTTTTTGCAGATGGCATTATTTACATATAGAAAACCCTAAGACTCCATCAAAAACTCTAGGAAGTAATAATTTTCTAATCTGAAAATTCAATACAGGGGCACCTGGGTGGCTCAGTCAGTTAAGTGACTGACTTCAGCTCAGATCATGAACTAGCACAGTTCCTGAGTTGAATGCCCATATGAGGCTCTGTGCTGACAGCTGGGAGCCTGGAGCCTGCCTCTGATTCTTTGTCTCCCTCTCTCTCTCTGCTCCTTTCCCCACCTGCTGTCTCTATCAAAAATAAAGAAACATTAAAAAAAATTAATACAGAAACTGAAAGTGAGGGAAGATGGCAGTGTGGGAGGATGCTGGGCCCACTGTGTCCTGATCGCTTAGATTCCACCCACATCTGCCTAAATAGTCCAGAAAACCACCAGAAGACTAGCAGAATGGACTCTCCAGAGCCAAGCGTAGACAAGAGGCCCACAGAAGAGGGTAGGAAGGGCCATGTGCGCTACACAGACTGGCGGGAGGGAGCTGGGGCGGTGGAGGGGCAGCCACCCGACAAGGCAGAGGCTCCAAGTCTGACTTGCAAAAGCAGAGGGGCTGAATGGAGTGTGTTCTGACAGCCAGAGGAACTTAACATCTGTAATGTTGTAAGTCAACACCTCTGTTTAGAGAGTGGGAGGGCTAGAGGACAATGGGAAGGAGAGCTGTTGAGCCCCAGAAGACAGAGCTCAGCTTGGCAGGGAACAAAGGAGCTGGTCAGCGCCATCTCCTTCTCCCATCCCCCTGCTGAAATCCCAAAGGGAACCAGTTCCCGTCACCAAACTTGCTTGCACCACACAAACACCCAATGCTGTGCTTCTGTGGATCCATCCCTCTGACAGGTTGGCCTCCCTCCCGGTGCTGCAGGGACCCTCCTGCAGGGGACCACTGATGGCAAAGTGAGCTAAGCTGGCCGCTCCCACCACTGTGCACCTTGCAGATCCACTCCAGCTAATATGCCAGATCCCATCAAAGCAGCACCACACCACTCCACAGTGAGTCCTGCCCCTGGGAGAGGGGAAGATAAGGTACACACCAATCTGACTGTGGCCCCGCCCACCAACAAGTTACTCCAGACAGCACAGGGGAAGTGCCCTGCAGTTGGGAGCCACCCCAGGGACACCCCAAAATGGCAAAACAGAAGGACTCTCCACAAAAGAAACTCCAGGAAGTAGTGATAGCTAATGAATTGATCAAAAACAATTTAGGCAATATAAAGGAACAAGAATTTAGAATAATAGTCATAACATTAATCACTGGGCTTGAAAAAAGCATAAAGGATAGCAGAGAATCTCCTGCTACAGAGATTAAGGGACTAAGAAACGGAGGAGTATGGCCAACAAATCTTTGACAAAGCAGGAAAGAATATCCAATGGAAAAAACACAGTCTCTTTAATAAATGGTGCTGGGAGAAATGGACAGCAACATGCAGAAGGATGAAACTAGACCACTTTCTTACACCATTCACAAAAATAAACTCAAAATAGATGACCTGAAAGACAGGAAACCATCAAAACCCTAGAGGAGAAAGCAGGAAAAAACCTCTCTGACTTCAGCCACAGCAATTGCTTCCTTGACACATCTCCAAACACAAGGGAATTAAAAGCAAAAATGAACTATTGGGACCTCATGATGACAAAAAGCTTCTGCTCTGCAAAGGAAACAGTCAACAAAACTAAAAGACAACCAACAGAATGGGAAAAGATTTTTGCAAATGACATATCAGACAAAGGGTAGTATCCAAAATCTATAAAGAACTCACCAAACTCCACACCTGAAAAACAAATAATCCAGTGAAGAAATGGGCAGAAAACATGAATAGACACTTCTCTAAAGAAGACATCCAGATGGCCAATAGGCACATGAAAAGATGCTCAACATTGCTCCTCATCAGGGAAATACAAATCAAAACCACACTCAGATACTACCTCACGCCAGTCAGAGTGGCTAAAATAAACAAATCAGGAGACTATAGATGCTGGAGAGGATGTGGAGAAACAGGAACCCTCTTGCACTGTTGGTGGGAATGCAAACTGGTGCAGCCTCTCTGGAAAACAGTGTGGAGGTTCCTCAAAAAATTAAAAATAGACCTACCCTATGACCCAGCAATGGCACTGCTAGGAATTTACCCAAGAGATACAGGAGTGCTGATGCATAGGGGTACTTGTACCCCAATGTTTATAGCAGCACTCTTAACAATAGCTAAATTATGGAAAGAGCCTAAATGTCCATCCACTGATGAATGGATAAAGAAATTGTGGTTTGTATACACAATGGAATACTATGTGGCAATGAGAAAGAATGTAATATGGCCTTTTGTAGCAATGTGAATGGAACTGGAGAGTGTTATGCTAAGTGAAATAAGTCATACAGAGAAGGACAGATTCCATGTTTTGACTCCTATGTGGATCCTGAGAAACTTAACAGAAGACCATGGGGGAGGGGAAGGAAAAAAAATGGTTAGAGATGGAGGGAGCCAAAACATAAGAGACTCCTAAAAACTGAGAACAAACTGAGGGTTTATGGGATGTGAGAGGGAGAGGTGGGTGGGTGATGGGTATTGAGGAGGGCACCTGTTGGGATGAGCACTTGGTGCTGTATGGAAACTAATTTGACAATAAATTTCATATTAAAAAAAAACAGGAGGAGCTAAAAAATGCTATAAATGAGCTGCAAAATAAAATGGAGGCGACCACAGCTCAGATGGAAGAGGCAGAGGAGAGAATAGGTGAATTAGAAGATAAAATTATGGAAAAAGAGGAAGCTGAGTAAAACAGAGATAAAAAACATCCAGGAGTATGAGGGGAGAATTAGAGAACTAAGTGATGCAATCAAATGGAACAATATCTGTATCATAGGAATTCCAGAAGAAGAAGAGAGAAAGGGACTGAAGGTGTACTTGAACAAATCATAGCTGAGAACTTCCCTGATATGGGGAAGGAAAAAGGCATTGAAATCCAAGAGGCACAGAGAACTCCCTTCAGATGTAACTTAAATCGATCTTCTGCCTAACATATCACAGTGAAACTGGCAAAATACAAGGATAAAGAGAAAATTCTAAAAGCAGCTAGGCTCTAACTTACAAAGGGAGACCCATAAAACTAGTGGCAGACCTATCTACTGAAACTTGGCAGGCCAGAAAGGAATGGCAGGAAATCTTCAATGTGAGGAACAGAAAAAATATGCAGCCGAGAAACCTTTATCCAGCAAGTCTGAATAGAGATAAAGGTTTGCCCAAACAAACAAAAACTGAAGGAATTCATCACCACTGAACCAGCCCTACAAGAGATCCTAAGGGGGATTGTGTGAGTGAAATGTTGCAAGGACCACAAAGGACCAGAGACATCACTACAAGCATGAAACCTATAGATAACACAATGACTCTAAACCCATATCTTTCAATAATAACACTCAATGTTAATGGACTAAATGCTCCAACCAAAAGACATAGGGTATCAGAATGGATAAAAAACCAATACCCATCTATTTGCTGTCTACAAGAGATTCATTTTAGACCTGAGGGCACCTTCAGATTGAAAGTGAGGGGATGGAGAACTATCATGCTACTGGAAGTCAAAAGAAAGCTGGAGTAGCCATGCTTATATCAGACAAACTAGACTTTAAATTAAAGGCTGTAACAAGAGATGAAGAAGGGCATTATATAATAATTACAGGGTCTATCCATCAGGAAGAGCTAACAATTATAAAACAATCACAAACATAAGCAACCTTATTGATAAGAATGGAACTTTAATACCCCACTTACAACAATGGATAGATCATCTGGACACAGGATCAATAAAGAAACAAGGGCCCATGATACATTGGATCAGATGGACTTGACAGATATATATAGAACTCTACATCCCAAAGATGCAGAATATACTTTCTTCTCAAGTGCACATGGAACATTCTCCAAGATAGATCACATACTGGGTCACAAAACAGCCCTTAATCAGTATAAAAGAATTGAGATCATACCATACACACTTTCAGACCATAATGCTATGAGGCTTGAAAAAGTCAGGAAAAAGTCTGGAAAACCTCCAAAAGCATGGAGGCTAAAGAACACCCTACTAAAGAATGAATGGGTCAACCATGCAATTAGAGAAGACATTTAAAAATATATGGAAACAAATGAAAATGAAAACACAACAATCCAAGTGCTTTGGGATGCAGCAAAGGCAGTCCTGAGAGGAAAATACATTGCAATCCATGCCTATCTCAAGAAACAAGAAAAATCTCAAATACAAAATCTAACAGCACACCGAAAGGAAATAGAAGAACAGCAAAGGCAGCCTAAACCCAGCAGAAGAAGAGAAATAATAAAGATCAGAGCAGAAATAAACAATAAAGAATCTAAAAAAAACTGTAGAGCAGATCAATAAAGCCAATAGTTGGTGTTTTGAAAAAATAAAATTGATAAACCTCTAGCCAGACTTCTCAAAAAGAAAAGAGGGATGACCCAAATAGATAAAATCACGAATGAAAATGGAATATTACAACCAATCCCTCAGAAATACAAGCAATTATCAGGGAATACTATGAAAAATTATATGCCAACAAACTGGACATCCTGGAAGAAATGGACAAATTCCTAAGCACCCCCACACTTCCAAAACCCAAACAGGATGAAATAGAAAGCTTGAACAGACCCATAACCAGCAAAGAAATTGAATCAGTTATCAAAAATCTCCCAACAAATAAGAGTCCAGGACCAGATGGCGTCCCTGGGAAATTCTACCAGAGACATTTAAAGCAGAAATAATACCTATATTTCTCAAGCTATTCCAAAAAATAGAAAGGGAAGGAAAACTTCCAGACTCATTCTATGAAGTCAGCATTACTTTGATTCCTAAACCAGAGACCCAGTAAAAAAAAGAGAACTACAGGCCAATATCCCTGATGAACACGGATGCAAAAATTCTCAATAAGATACTAGCAAATCAAATTCAACAGCATATAAAAAGAATTATTCAGTATGATCAAGTGGGATTCATTCCTGGGCTGCAGGGCTGCTTCAACATTCACAAATCAATCAATGTGATACATCACATTAATAAAAGAAAAGAACCATATGATCCTGTCAATTGATGCAGAAAAAGCATTTGACAAAATTCAGCATCGTTTCTTAATGAAAACCCTCGAGAAAGTCAGGATAGAAGGAACATAAACATCATAAAAGCCATTTATGAAAAGTCCACAGCTAATATCATCCTCAATAGGGAAACACTGAGAGCTTTCCCCTCTGAGATCAGGAACACGACAGGGATGCCCACTCTCAATGTTGCTGTTTAACATAGTGTTGGAAGTTCTAGCATCAGCAATCAGACAACAAAAGGAAATCAAAGGCATCAAAATTGGCAAAGATGAAGTCAAGCTTTCACTTTTTTGCAGATGACATGATATTATACATGGAAAACCTGATAGACTCCACCAAAAGTCTGCTAGAAATGATACATGAATTCAGCAAAGTCGCAGGATACAAAATTCACGTACAGAAATCGGTTGCATTTTTATACACCAATAATGAAGCAACAGAAAGAGAAATAGAGAAACTGATCCCATTCACAACTGCACCGAGAATCATAAAATACCTAGGAATAAATGTAACCAAAGATAGAAACGATCTGTATGCTGAAAACTATAGAAAGCTTATGAAGGAAATTGAAGAAGATATAAAGAAATGGAAAAACATTCCCTGCTCATGGATTGGAAGAATAAATATCGTTAAAATGTCAATACTACTCAAAGCTATCTACACATTCAATGCAATCCCAATCAAAATTGCACCAGCATTCTTCTCAAAGCTAGAACAAGCAATCCTAAAATTTGTATGAAACCACAAAAGACCCCAAATAGCCAAAGTAATTTTGAAGAAGAAGACCAAAGCAGGAGGCATCACAGTCCCAGACTTTAGCCTCTACTACAAAGCTGTAATCATCAAGACAGCATGGTATTGGCACAAAAACAGACACATAGACCAATGGAATAGAATAGAGACTCCAGAATTGGTCCCACAAAAGTATGGCCAGCTAATCTTTGACAAAGCAGGAAAGAATATACAATGGAAAAAGTCTCTTTAATAAATGGTGCTGGGAGAACTGGACAGCAACGTAGAGAAGAATGATACTAGACCACTTTCTTACACCATTCACAAAGATAAACTCAAAATGTATGAAGTACCTGAATGTGAGACAGGAAACCATCAAAACCCTAGAGGAGAAAGCAGGAAAAAACCTCTCTGACCTCAGCCGCAGCAATTTCTTACTTGACATATCTCCAAATGCAAGGGAATAAAAGCAAAAATGAACTATTAGGACCTCATGATGACAAAAAGCTTCTGCTCTGCAAAGGAAACAGTCAACAAAACTAAAAGACAACCAACAGAATGGGAAAAGATTTTTGCAAATGACATATCAGACAAAGGGTAGTATCCAAAATCTATAAAGAACTCACCAAACTCCACACCTGAAAAACAAATAATCCAGTGAAGAAATGGGCAGAAAACATGAATAGACACTTCTCTAAAGAAGACATCCAGATGGCCAATAGGCACATGAAAAGATGCTCAACGTCACTCCTCATCAGGGAAATACAAATCAAAACCACACTCAGTTACCACCTCACTCCAGTCAGAGTGGCTAAAATGAACAAGTCAGGAGACTATAGATGCTGGAGATGATGTGGAAAAATGGGAACCCTCTTGCACTGTTGGTGGGAATGCAAACTGGTGCAGCCACTCTGGAAAACAGTGTGGAGGTTCCTCAAAAAATTAAAAATAGACCTACCCTATGACTCAGCAATGGCACTGCTAGGAATTTACCCAAGGGAGACAGGAGTGCTGAGGCATAGGGGCACTTGTACCCCAATGTTTATAGCAGCACTCTCAACAATAGCCAAATTATGGAAAGAGCCTAAATGTCCATCCACTGATGAATGGATAAAGAAATTGTGGTTTATATACACAATGGAATACTACTTGGCAATGAAAAAGAATGAAATATGGCCTTTTGTAGCAATGTGGATGGAACTGGAGAGTGTTATGCTAAGTGAAATAAGTCATACAGAGAAGGACATACCATATGTTTTCACTCTTATGTGGATCCTGAGAAACTTAACAGAAGACCATGGGAGAGGGGAAGGAAAACAAAAGTTAGGGAGAGAGCCAAAGCATAAGAGACTCCTAAAAACTGAGAATAAACTGAGGGTCAATGGGGGGTGGGAGAGAGGGGAGGGTGGGTGATGGGTATTGAGTAGGGCACCTTTTGGGATGAGCACTGAGTGTTGTATGGATACCAATTTGACAATAAATTTCATATTAAAAAAATTAATACAAAGAAGTCAGTTGTTTTTCTATACACTAATAACAAGTAGACATTTTAAAAATTCCATTTATAATTCTGTCAAAACTAAAATACTCATAATTCAAAGTGATACATGTTCATTGCAGGATTATGTACAATAAGATATAGAAGCTACCCAAGTGTCCCTTGATGAATGGAGATGATATGGTATACACACACACTGGAATATTACTCAGCTATAAAAACAACAATAACAAAAAGAATGAGATCTTGCCTTTTACAACAACCCTATAGATGTACCTACAGAATATTACGCTAAGTGAAATAAGTCAGATAGAGGAAGTCAAACATACGTGAAATCTAAAAACAAACAAACTGCAGCAACAGACCTATAAATACAGAGGAAAAACTATTGGTTACCAGAAGGTTGGGGGATGGGCAAATCGGTAAAGGAGAGTGGGAGATACAGGCTTTCAGTCATGGAATGAATATGTCAAGGCAATAAAAGTTACAGCATAGGGAATATAGCCAATAGTATTTTAATAGGGTTATATATTTACATGTAGTAGTTACACTTGCTGTGAGTATAGCATAACATTTAGACTTGTCAAATCACTGTATTGCACACCTGAAACTAATGTAACATTGTGTGTCAACCCTACTTTAATAAAAAATTATCTTTAAAACGTTCCAACCATTGGACTTATTAAACTTTAAATAAGCTATTTTAAATGTGTTAAAGTTAAGGCAATCTATGCCTAACATATTTAAGTATTAGAATCATATGTAACCAACTAAAGAATGTGAAAGGTATACAAATTATTTTTTAAAGAATCATAGAAATTCTGAAGTTGAAAAATAGAATAATTGAAATAAATTTATTAACAGAACTCAACAGTTTTGGGCTGGCCAAGGTAGGAATCCATGAATTAAAAAAAAAAAACAAAAAAAAACAAAAAAAAAAACAAAAATTATCCAGCCAAAAATAAAAAGAAATATGAATGAATAAGGAACAGAGCTTCAGAGACCTGGGGAACACCATCAAGCAAACCAACATACATGTAAATAAGACTCCCAGAAAGGAGAGGTGAGAAAGAGGCAGCAAGAATATTTTAAGAACTAATGGCTCCAAACTTTCTCAATTTGATGAGACATTTACCTAGCTACATCATAAGCAAACTGTTGGGAGACAAAACAGAGACTTGGAAGCAGCAAGAGAAAAGAGATAAAAAAATGAGAGCTCTTCAAATAATATTAACACCTGACTTCTGAAGACCTACCATGATATATTCAAAGTGTGGAAAAGATAAAAACTTACAACTAAGAATATTTTATCTCTCCTGTTGTGAATGATAACCTTGCTGGGCAAAGAGTTTCTCAAATGTTAAGGGATTTCATCATGACTAATAGAGGCTTATAAAAAGTGTTAAAGTGAATCCTTTAAATGGTTAAAAAAACCCTAGTTGGAATAAAATTATTAAAGGAAAAAGTTTACAGATAAGAGCAAACACATAGTACAAGTAGACCAATCACTTATAAAGGTAGTATGGAAGTTAAAAGACAATAGTAGTAAAATATGACAACATATACATAAAACAGGAAGCATGGAGTAAAATTTTAGAAGGTATGAGAAGTGCTTTTAGAAGATATTAGAACTTAAGCAACCAAAAACTTGATACAGACAGCTGTACACATAAGATGCTATCATAACCAAATGGTAACCACAGACCAAAAACCTATAATACACACAAAAAATGTAAAGGAATCTAAGCATAACACTAAAGAAAGCCATCAACTCAGAAGGGAAGAGAATAAGAGACTAAAGAACAGAGAAAAACAACAAAAATAACCAGAAATCTTAACAAAATGGCAATTGTACATACCTATCAATAATTGCTTTAAATGTAAATGGTCTAAATAATCCAATCAAAAGACAGAGTGATTAAATGGATTTAAAAGGAAAAAAGATCATTTCTGTACTGCCTAAGAGAGATTGATTTCAGGGCCACCTGGGTGGCTCAGTAGGTTTAACATCTGACTGGCTGAGGGTCATGATCATGAGTTCGAGCCCCACTTCAGGTTACACGCTGACAGTATGGAGCCTGCTTGGGAGTTTCTCTCTCTCTCTCAAAACTAAAAATAAATTTTTAAAAAGAGAGAAAGAGATTCATTTCACTCCTATAGTCACACACAGAGTGAAAATTAAGAGTGAACATATATACCAGGCAAGTGGAAGAGAAAAAAGTTGAAGTATCACAACTTATAGCAGATAAACAAAGACTCTAAGAAGAGACCAGGGGTGGTGCTACCTTTACCTAATGATAAAGGGATCATTCTAACAGGATATAAAAATTGTAAATATTCATCCAACATGAAGCGAATATTAACACACAGAGAAATTGACAGTAATACAGTAATAGAAGATTTTAACAATTCACTAATATCCATGTATAGGTCAGCCAGATTATCAGGAAAATAGTGGCTTTGAATGACAGACCAGATGGACTTAATAGTTTTATACAGAACATTTGATTTAAAAACAGAATACACATTCTTTTCAAGTGCACATAGGGAACATTCTCCAAGAGAAATGACATGTTGGACCACAAAATGAATCTGAATAGAAATATAATGTGATAAGCTTGGGAAGACAGTGGAGGAAGAGGATCCTAAGTTCATACCATCCCATGTTTACAACTCAGTATCACTCACATCCAAGTCAATAACCAGAGAGTGATCTAAAGACTGCCAGAATAAACTCCACAACTAAATGTAAAGACGGCAGGGAAGGGTTGGGAGGTTGGGAAGGGCAGAAACAGTGGTTAGGAGCTGCCTGCAGAAAGAAGTGAGCTGCAGGTGGAGAGAGAGGAAAGTACCAGGAAGCCCACACAGGGATACCAAATCCCCATAACATCTGGCTTTGAAAACCAGAGGGGCAGAATTTCATGAGTTTGTATATCCAGCAGTACTTGGAGCCTGGAGCTTTAAAAATCAATGGACTCAGCACTGAGTGAATTGGAAGGGCTAGTGATAGCTGGGTCCCTGCCCTTAAAAAGACAGCAGCACACAGAGAAGCAATATGGAAGCAACAGTTTGCACAACACCTGGGTCAAACAGAAGGGAAATCTGTTTATTTGAATTTCAGAGCATGTTAGAGGACCTTCTCTGGGAACAAAGAAGCAGGCAGGTGCCATTTTCCTCCCTGGCCTCTCATCATAAACACACAGCCACCTTCGGAATGCAGCACTGCACAGACACTTGCTACCTAAATGGCTAGCAGGGCACTCCACCAATGAGTTCTGAGAATTCATCCACTCCAAGCCCGCTGGCCTGGCCCTGACCTCAGCACAAACTTTGTTAATACTGTGCATGCCCCACCTAGCCACCACTCAGTCACATGCTGGGTGCCCCAGGCACTGGTACTGCACATCATGCCCGGCGCACTGCCATGTGCCAAACCCCTGTTGGCCACTGTACTCTGGGGGGATCTGACCTAGAACTAGCAGCTCAGCACAAATTTTGCTAACACTGCTGCCCTGCCCTCAAGCTTTCCTGCTGTTACACCCCCTTACAGTTTGTCTGCCTGGGTCTCACTAACAGCACAGAGAGCAAGCACAGCTCACAACAGGCAGAGAGTCAGTGCAAATGTCTAAATTGAAAGAAAAAGCAACTCAAACAACAGCAGGATGCAAGCAACATACAAAGGAGATTGCCCTAAAGTGCCAGGTTCTGGTGAACAGGGGGCACTGTATTACAGGTCACTGCAAGGCACTACAGGACCTCTTCTTCATAAAGCCACTATTTTTAAGAGTAGAAGACATAGCTGACTTTTCTAACACACAGAAACAGACACAGACAGGTAGACACAACAGGAAGACAGAGGAGTATGTCCCAAATGAAAGAACAGGACAAAATCAGAGCATGAGATCTAAGCGAAACAGAAATAATATCTGATAGAAAATTTAAAGTAATGATTATAAAAGATAGTCACTAGACTTGAGAAAAGGGTGGAGGACATCAGTGAAAACCTTGACAAAGAGAAGAAAAAAGAACATGAGAGATGAAGAACTCAGTAAATGAAATTAAAAATATAAATTATGGAAAGAACTCAAATGTCCATCGACTGATGAATGGATAAAGATGTGTCCATCGACTGATGAATGGATAAAGATGTGGTGTGTGTGTGTATACACATACACACACACAATGGAATATTACTTGTCTATCAAAAAGAATGAAATCTTGCCATTTGAAACAATATGGATGGAACTAGAGTGTATTATGTTAAGCAGAATAAGAGAAAGACAAATATATGATTTCACTCATGTAGAATTTAAGAAATACAACAGATGAACACAGCAGAAGGGAAGGAAAAATAAGAAACAGAGAGGGAGACAAACCATAAGAGATTCTTAAATACAGAGAACAAACTGAGGGTTGCTGGAGGGGAGGTGGTTGGGGGGATGGGCTAAAGGAGTGGTAGGCATTTTGGAGGGATGAACATTTGGAGGCATTGTTGGATTGAACATGGACTGTTATGTGGAAGTGATGAATCACTGGGTTCTACTCCTGAAACCAAAGCTACACTCTATGTTAACTAACTTGAATTTAAATAAATTATAAATATATACATAAATAAATAATAAAAATACAATAGATGGAATAAATATATGATACAGGAAGCCAAGGAACATATAAGTAAACTGGAGGATAGAGTAATGGAAAGCAATCAAGCTGAAGAGGCGAGAGACAAATACTTCATAATGAGAATAGGCTTAGAGAACTCAGTGACACCATCAAACTTAATAACATTCATATAATACGGATCCCAGAAAGATGAGAGGGACAACGGGAGGCAGAAAATGTATTTGAAGAAGAAAGAGCTGTAAACTTCCCAAATCCAGAGAGGGAAACAGAGATCCAGATTCAGGAGGCACAAAGATTC
Organism: Panthera tigris; assembly: GCF_018350195.1. Classification (NCBI taxonomy): domain Eukaryota; kingdom Metazoa; phylum Chordata; class Mammalia; order Carnivora; family Felidae; genus Panthera; species Panthera tigris. The sequence continues at coordinate 48,811,965 of NC_056667.1, read as the reverse complement.
CCCAACAAAATCAACTCAAGGAGACCCACACCAAGACACATAGACATTAAAACTACAAAAAAAAAAAAAATAATAATAAATAAATAAATAAATAAATAAAAGTATTTAAATGTTGCAGAGAAGACAGTTACATACAAAGGAAACTCCATAAGTCCATGAGCGGATTTTTCAGCAGAAACTTTGCAGGCCACCAAGGAGTGGTATGATATATTCAAAGTATTGAAAGGAAAAAATCTGCAGCCAAGAATATTCTATTCAACAAGGTTATCACTCAGAATAGAAGGAAAGATAGGGTTTCTTAGGCAAACAAAAGTTAAAAGAATTTATGACCACTAACCCAGCCCTACGAGAAATGTTAACAGAGACTCTGTGAATAGAAAATAAAAGAGTAAGAAAAATGGGAAGCACAAAAGCACGCATGTGCGCACACACACACACACACACACACACACACATATATATATATATCCATAAAAATCAGTCAAAAGCAGCATGAAATTAAAGTATGTATAATCTGATACCAAATATCTGAAATGTGGAGGGGAAAAGAATAAACAATGACTTCAAAATTAAGTGATCATCCACTTAATATATTGACTGCTATACACAGAAGAGGTTATATAAAAAACAAATGGTAACCATAAATCAAAAAACAGTAATAAATATGCAAAAAAATAAAGAGTAAGGAATCCATGTATTTTGCTAAAAAAGCCAAATAATCATGAGAAGAGAGCAAAATAAGGAACAAACAACTATAAAGACAAGCATAAAACAAATAACACAATGGCAAAAAAAAAACCCTATCAATAATTACTTTGAACGTAAATGGACAAATGCTCCAAAGACAGAGTGATAGATAAAAACAAACAAAAAACAAAAAACAAACAAAAAAATAAGAGGTATCTCCCCACAAGAGACTTATTTCAGACCTAAAGACACATACAGGCTATACTTGAAGGGATAAAGAAACATTTACCAGGGAAATGGAAGGGAGAAGAAAGCCAGAGTGACAGTATTTAGACCAAATAGACTTTAAAAAAAAAAGGCTGTAACAAGAGACAAAGAAGGACATTATATAATCATAAACAGTACAATCCAACAAGAATATATAACAACTGTAAATGTTTATGCACCCAACATGAGAGTCAAGAAATACATAAAGCTGTTAATAATAGTCATAAAGGAAATAATTGATAGTAATACAATAATAGTAATACAATAATAGTATTAATAATACTATTAATAATAATAGCAATGAACAGTTCAACCCAACAGAAAATCAACAAGGAAACAATGGCTTTCAATGACACATTGGACCAGATGGATCTGAAAAGAATGTGTATCTGTTCTAATAGATACATTGAAAACATTCCATCCAAAAACAAGATAATATACATTCTTTTCAAGTGTATATGGAACATTCTCCAGAAAAGATCACATATTAAGCCACAAAATAAGGCTCAATAAATTCAAAATGATTGAAATCAGATTATGCATGTTTTCTGACCACAGTGCTAAGACACTAGAAATCAATCACAAGATCTGGAAATACTATAAATACATGGAGGTTAAATAACAATAATATTAAATAATGAATGGGTCAACCAAGAAATCAAAGACAAAAATGAAAAAAAAAATACATGGAGAAAATGAAAATGAAAACACAAGAGTCCAAAATCTTTAGGATGCAGCAAAAACTCAACTAAGAAGGTAGTTCATAGTAATACACGCCTACCTAAAGCAGAACATTCCCAAATAAACAACCTAATCTTACATATAAAGGAGCTAGAAAAAGAGCAAACAAAACCCAAAACTAGTAGAAGGAAGGAAATAAAGATTAAAGAAATATACAGAATAGAAACTAAAACAAATAAACAAACAAACAATAGAACAGATCAATGAAACAAGGAATTGTTTCTTTGAAGAGATCAACAAAATTTTAACAAACGTTTAGCCAGACTCATGGGAGAGAGAGAGAGAGAGAAAGAGAGAGAGGACTCAAAATCAGAAATGAAAGGGAAGAAATACTGACACCACAGAAATACAAATGCCTGTAAGAGAATATGAAAAATTATATGCCAACAAGTTGGACAACCAAAAAGAAATGGATACATTCTTAGAAACATAATCTCCAAAAATCAAATCAGGATGAAATAGAAAATTTGAAAAGACCAATCATGAGCAATGAAATTAAATCAATACTCAAAATCTCCCAACAAACAAAAGTCCAGGGCCAGACGGTTTTACAGGTGGATTGTACTAAACATTTACAAAGGAGTTAAGGCCAATTGTACTCAAACTATTCCAAAAAATAGAAAAGGAAGAAAAACCTCCAAATTCAGTCTGTGAGGCCAGCATTACTCTGATACCAAAACCAGATACAGACACTACAAAACAAACAAACCAAAAAGGATAATATCTCTGATAACATAGATACAAAAACCCTCAACAAAATGTTAGCAAACCAATTCCAACAATACATTAAAAGGATCATTCACCGTGATCCAGAGCGATTTATCCTTGGGATGTAAGTGTGGTTCAATATTTACAAGTCAATCAATGTGATACATTACACCAATCAAAGAATGGATAAAAACCACATCTTCATTTAAATAGATGCAGAAAAAACATTTGACAAATTATATCTATTCATGATAAAAGTCCTTGACAGTGTATGTTTAGAGGGAACATACCTTCAACATAATAAAGGCCATAAACGAGAAATCCACGGTTCACATCATACTCAATGGTGATAAACTGAGAGCATTTCCCCAGGTCAGAAACAAGACAAAGTCCATGCTGACCACGGTTATTTAACAAAGTACTAGAAGTCCTAGCACAGCTATCAGACAAGACGAAGGAATAAAAGGCACTCAAGCTGATAAAGAAGTAAAACCTTTACTAATTGCAGATGACATGATACTATAAATAGAAAACCCTCAAGACTCCACCAGAAAAATACTAGAGCTGATAAACCCCATTAAGTTGGAGGATGAAAAATCGATATACAAAAATCTGTAGCATTTTTATATACTAATAATGAAACAACAGAGAAATTAACAATCCCACTTACAACTTCACCAAAGATAATAAAATGCCTAGGTATAAACTTAACCAAAGAGATGGAAGACCTATACTCTGAAAACTATACAAAATTGATGAAAGACATTTAAAGATGACACAAACAAGTGGAAAGATATTCCATGCTCACAGATTAGAAGAATGAATATTGTGAAAAATGACCACACTACCTAAAGCAATCCTCAGATTTAATGCAATCCCTGTCAAAATGCCAACAACATTTTACTCAGAACTATAACAAATAATCCTAAGATTTGTATAGAACCAAAGAAGACCCTGAATACCCAAAACAATCTTGAAAAAGAAAAACAAACTGCAGGTGTCACAATTCCAGATTTCGAGCTATACACACAAAGCGGTAGTAATCAAAATAATATTGTACTAGCACAAAAATAAGCACATAGATCAATGGAATAGAATAGAAAGCCAAGAAATAACCCACATTTATATGGTCAATTCGTGTTTGAAAAAGGAAGAATGAATACATAATGGAAAAAAGACAGTCTCTTCAACAAATGGTGTTAGGAGAAGTGGAAGAAGTGGACAACCAAATGCAAAAGAATCATACACAAAGATATACCATACACAAAGACAAATTCAAAATATATTAAGGACTGACACACAAGACATGTAACTATAAAAATCCTAGAAGAGAACACAGGCAGTAACTTTTTTCTACATATGTCTCCTGAGGCAAGGGGAAGAAAAGCAGAAATAAACTAGAGGGAGTACATCAAAATAAAAGGCTTCTACACAGCAATGAAAATAATCAACAAAACTAAAAGGCAACCTACTGAATTGGAGAAGATATTTGCAAATGGTATATCTGATGAAGGTTAGTATGTGAAACATACAAAGAACTGATACAACTTAATAACCACCCCCCCCCAAAAAAAAACAATCCAATTAAAAACTGGGCAGAAGACATGAACAGACATTTCTCCAAAGGAAACATACAGATGGCTAATAGGCATACAAAAAGATGCTCAACATCACTCACCATCAGGGGAATTCAAATCAAAACTACAAGGAGATATCGCCTCATACCTGTCAGAATGACTAAAATCAAAAACTCAAGAAGCAAGTGTTGGAAAGGATGTGGAAAAAGAGGAATCTTTGTGCACTGTTGGTGGGAATGTAAACTGGTGAAGCAACTGCAGAAAACAGTATGGATATTCCTCAAAATGTTAAAAATGGAACTACCTTACAATCCAGTAACTGCTCTACTGGGTATTAAACCCAAAAGGGCAGGGGTGCCTGGTGGCTCAGTTACTTAAGCTACAAACTCTTGATTTTGGCTCTTGTCCCATGGTCTCACAGTTTGTAAGTTTGAGCCCCACATCAGGCTCTGCACCGACAGCATGGAGCCTGCTTGGGATTTTCTCTCTCTCTTCCCCTCCCAAAATAAATAAACTTTAAAAAATTAAGCCCCAAAATACAAAAATACTAATTCAAAGGGATACACACATCCCTGTTTATTGCATTATTTACAATAGTCAAATATGGAAGCAGCCCAAGTGTCCACTGAAAGATGAATAAAAAAAGATGTGTGGTGTGTGTGTGTATGTATACATATACATACACACACACACCACACATCTTTTTTTATCTATGTGTGTATATATATATATATATATATATATATATATATAAATAAAATGGATCATTAGCCATATCTGTGTGTGTGTATGTATATGTATATATATATATATGTGTGTGTGTGTATATATATATATATATGTGTGTGTATATATATATATATATATATACACACACACACACACACACACACACACACATATATATATATATATAATGGATCATTAGCCATAAAAAGAATGAAATCTTGCCATTTGCAACAACATGGATAAAGCTAGAGAGTATAATGCCAAACAAAATAAGGCAGTGAGATAAAGACAAATACCATATGATTTTACTGAAATGTGAAATTTAAGAAACAAAACAAATGAGTAAAGGAAAAAAAGAAAAGAAAAGTCTGCTTGTGGGTTTGCCTCTACAATAGAGAACAACCAATAATTACCAGAGGGGAAGAGGGTTAGGGCAATGAGTGAAATAGGGAATGAGGATTAAAGCCTACCCTTATTGTGATGAATACTAAATAATATATAGAATTGTTGAATCACTATATTATACACCTAAAACTAATATAACACTGTTAAGTAAACTTTAATTAAAACTAAAAAACTGATTATAAATAAAACCAATTTAATATTTTAAGATTAAAATCATATCAATTATCTGTTCCAATCACAATGGCATAACTTAGAAACTGATTACAAGAAAATGGTAGAAAAAGCACACACGTGGAGATAAAAAAAAAACATGCTATTACTTAACTGATGGGTCAAAAAATCAAAGAGGTAATAAGGAAATAATTCATGGTACAAACGAAATGAAAACAATGTCCAAAATCTTTAGGATCCAGAAAAAGTAATAGTTATAAAAGGAAAGTTTATAGTGACACAGACCTATCTCAAGAAACAAGAAAAAAAAAAAAACCTAATGAAGTTGAAAAAGAAGAAAAAAGCCCAAATTGAGTAAAAGGAGAAATAATAAAGATTAGAACAGAAATAAAAATACAATAGAAGATAAAAATAGAAGGAATACAATAGAAGACAAAAATACAATAGAAAAGATCAATGAAACCAAGAACTAGTTCTTTGAAAGACTAATATATTTTAACCAGACTCATTAAGAAAAAGGATCCAAATTTTAAAAATCTTAAGAGGAGAAATAACAAGTGCTACCACAGAAATATTAAGGATTATGCAAGTGCTACATAAAATTATACATCAACAAGTTGGACAAACTAGAGGAAATGGATAAATTCCTAGAAACATACAACCCTCCAAAACTGAATGAGAAAAGAGAATTTGAATAGACTGATTACAAGTAATGTAATTGAATTGGTGAGCAAGACTCCCAACACACAAAAGTTCAGGAGCAGATGGTTTCACAGGTGAATTCTTCCAAATAGTTAAAGAAGAGTTAACATCTATTTTTGTCAAACTATTCCAAAAACTAGAAGAGGAAAAAAAGCTTCCAAATACATTCTACCAGGCCATCATTGGCCTGATACCAAAACAGACAAAGATACTGTGTAAAAAAAAAAAAAAAAAAAAAAAAAAAGAGAGAGAGAGAGAAAACTACAGACCAATACCCCTGAAGGAAACAGGTGCAATAATTTTCAACAAAATATTAGCAAACCAAACTCAACAATAAATTTACAAAAATCATTCACCACATTGAGTGGTATTTATTCCAGGGATGCAAGTGTGGTTCGATATTTACAAATCAATCAGTGTGATATGTCACATTAACAAGTGGAAGGATTAACACTATATGATCATCATCTCAATACATGCAGAAAAAGCATTTGGCAAAATACAACATCTGTTCATGATAAAAATTTAGATCCAACAATTGTACTACTAGGTATTTACCAAAAGAATACAAAAATACCAATGCAAAGGGATACATGCACCCTGATGTTTATTGCAGCATTATCTACAGTAGCCAAATTATGGGAATAACCCAAGTCAACTGATGAGTCTATCAAATGATGAATAGCTAAGGAAGATGTGGTATATGTATACAATGGAATATCACTCAGCCATAAAAAGAATAAAATCTTGCCATTTGCAATGACATAGAATCAGAGAGTATTGTGCTAAGCAAAATAATTTAGAAAAAGAGACATCATATGATTTCACTTATATCTGGAATTTAAGAAACAAAAGTGCAAAGGGGGGGGGGGAAGGAAAGATAAGTAAACCAAGAAACAGAGAACAAACAGATGGTAATCAGAGGGAAGGGGAGAGGAGGGATATCATTGGAGGAGATGGGTGCAATAGGTGATGGGGATTAAAGAGTGCACTTGTTGTGATGAGCACTGGCTGTGTTAGGGCAGTGTTGAATCACGATATTGTGTACCTGAGACATATATTACACTGTATGTAAACTGGAATTTTTTTTAAAAAATTTAAACAAACATAATAAAGGCCATATTAAACAAACCTATACCTAATATCATACAACTTTCCCATTAATGGTGAAAAACTGAAAGCTTTTCCTCTAAGATCAGGAACAAGACAAGTATGTCCACTCCTGCTTTTATCCAACCTTGTAATGAAGAAGCATATCTGTCACTATCAGCAGATGACATGATACTAAGTATAGAAAACCCTAAAGACTATACCAAAAACTATTAGATATAATAAATTAATTCAGTAAAGTTGTAGGATACAAAATGTATATATGTTACATGTATGTCTGTATGTTAATACAGAAATCTGTTACTTTTCTAGACACTGTAACCAAGTACTAGAAAGAAAAATTCAGGTAACAATCTTATTTACCATTGCACAAAGAATACTTACCTAGGAATAAATTTAATGAGGTAAAAAACATATACTCTGGAAACTGTAAGACATGAGGAAAGAAATGGAAGACAACACAAAGATATACCATGCTCACGGATTGAAGAATACTGTAAAAATGTCTATACAAAGCTAACTACAAATTCAATGCAAGCTCTATCAAAATACCAATAGTATTTTTTGCAGAACTATAATGAATAACCTGAAAATTCATATGGAACCACATAAAATCTCAAATAGCCAGGACAATGTTGAGAGAGAAGAAAAAAGCTAGAGGTATCACAATCCCAGATTTTAAGATATAGTACAAAGCTATAGTAATCAAAACACTATAGTGTTGGCACAAAAAAAGATAAAGAGATCAATGGAACAGGATACAAAACCCAGAAATAAGCCCACAACTACATGGTCACTTAATCTATGACAAAGAAAATAAAAATATATAATGGGAGAAGAATCTTTTCAATAAATAGTGATGGGAAAACTGGACAACTGTAAGAAGGAAGGGAGAGAGAGGAAGGGGATCTCTTTGTGACACCATACACAAAAATAAACTCAAAATGGTTAAAGACCTTTATGTGAGATGTGAAATCATAAAACTCCTAAAAAAGAAAACCTAGACAGTAATTTCTTGGACATTTGCTTTAGCAACATATTTGTGGATCTGTCTCCTCAGGCAAGGGAAACAAAGGCAAAAATAAACTATTAGGACTACACCAAAATAAGAAGCTTTTGCACGATGAAGGAAACCATCAACAAAACAAAAAGGCAACCTACTGAATGGGGGAAGATATTTATAGACCTTTACTTGTCTGATAAACAGTTAATATCAAAATATGCAAAATATGAGTTTCTTATACAACTGATCACCAAAGAAACCCAAACAATCTGTTTAAATAATTGGCAGAGAACCTGAAAACACATTATTTTCCAAAGAAGACATACAGATGGCCAAAAGACATATGAAAAGATGCTCAACACCACTAATCATCTGGGAAATGCAAATCAAAACCACAATGAGATGTCACCTTATACCTGTCAGAATAGCTAGAATAAAAAAGGTGAGAAAGAACATGTTGGTGAAAATATGGAAAAGGAAACTTCGTGCACCATTGGTGAGAATGTAAATTGGTGCAACCACTGTGGAAAACCATATGGAGATTCCTTGAAAAATTAAAAATAGAAGTACCTTAGGATTCATTAATTCCACTATTGATTATCCAAATGAAAACACTAGTTTAAAAAGATTTATGCACCCGTGTTTATTGCAGCATTATTTACAATAGCCAAAATATGGAAACAGTTCAAGTGTCTATCAATAGATGAGTGAAAAAGAAGATGTGGTATTCTTTCATAATTAAATGATTCTTTCATTATTGACACCAATAAACACACACAATGGAGTATTACTCAGCCATAAAACAAGAATGAAATCTTGCCATTTGTGACAGCATGGATGGTCTAAAGGGTTTTATACTAAGTGAAATAAGTCCTACAAAGAAAGTCAAGTGCCATATGATTTCACTTATATGTGGAATCTATTTAAAAAAAAAAACACCACCAAAAAAAAATCTCTAACAAACAGAGTCTTAAATATAGAAAATGATCTGATGATTACTAAAGGGTAGGTGGGTAAGGGGGATGGGTGAAATAGATGAAGAGGATTAAGGGGTCCAAACTTTCAGTTACAAAATAAACAAGTCATGAGATCAAAAGCATAGCATAATGAATATAGTCAATAATACTGTAATAACGTTGTATGGTGACAGATGGAGTATACACTTATTATGGTAAGAGTTGAGTAATATGTCCAATTGTCAAATTAATATGTTGTATGCCTGAAATTAACATTGTATGTCAATTATATTTCAATTAAAAATATAATAAATGACATGACTCCAATAATAACTCATTTTATCATGCTTTGCTTTATTACATTTCATAGATACTGAATTTTTTAATAGATTGAAAAATCTGTGGTAGCCTGTGTTGAACAAGTCTATCAGCACCATTTTTCAAAAAGCATTTGTTAAACTTTGTCTCTGTCACATTTTGGTAATCTTTCACTACTTCAAACTTTTGCGTTATTCTATCATTATGGCGATGTGCAATCAGGGTTTATGACTGCTAAAACCTGAGGTAATGTTTAGCATTTTAGCAATAAGTTATTTTTGACTACTTAGCTATGCACATTTTTTAGACATAATTCTGTTGCACACTTAATAGACTATAGTGTAATGTAAGCATAACTTTTATGTGCACTGGGAACCCAAAAACTCATTTGACTTGCTTCATCGCAATATTTGCTTTATCGAGGTGATCTACAACTGAACCCCCAATCTCCAAGGTATGCCTGTATACATTTTAGCTTTGAAGATTCACTTTAACAGATACTATTTGATTCAAAGACACAAATAAGGTGAAAGTAAATGGATGGAAAATTGTATACCATGCAAATAGTAACAGAGATGGAATAGCTATTCTAACAGCAGAGAAAAGGCTTTATGACAAAAGTTGTCATTAGTTTAAAAGGAGATTTACAATAATAAAAGGGCCAATCTATCAAAAGCATAATGATTGTAAACATAGCTGCAACTATTAATAGATCTCCAAAATACATGAAGCAAAAACTGACATAATTGAAAGGAGAAATAGACAACTCAACAATAGAATTGAGAGACTTTAGCACCTCACTTTCAATAATGATAGAAATAAGCAGAATATATACAGCAAAAACTACACTTGTGCAACATTATGTATCAAGTAAATCTAACAAACATCTGAAATTCACATCAAACAAGAACAGCAAAACACATTTAATTAGGCAAGATAAAGGGGGGAGGGAATGCATCCAGATTGGAAAAGAATAAGTAAAATTATCTCCTTCAGCAGATCTTTTACACAAATTTCTAAGGAATCCATAAGAAAACCAGTAGAAGTAATACTAGATTCAGCAAGTCTACAAGAAACAAAGCCAATAACCAAAAATTAATTATATTTCTAAACACTGGTAATGAACAATCTGAACATGAAGTTAAACAATTTTATTTGTGATGGCATCACAAAGAATAAAATGCTTCAAAGCAAATTTAACCAAAGAAGTGTCAGTCACATATACTTAAAACATTATTGAAAGAAAGTAAATAAAACCTAGATGGAATGACATCTCGTGTTCACAGATAAGATTTAATTGATCTACAGATGCAGGGCAACACCTATCAACATCCTAAATGCTTTTTCTGAAGATCCTGACAAGCCAATCTTAAAACTCACATAGAAATGCAAGGGACTCAAAGTCTAAAACAATTTAAAAAGATAAAGAGGCTGCACATTTCGTGACTTCAAAAGTTGGCAAGGGGAATGATGGAAAAGGCATTTCTCAATTTATCAAGGTAAAAGCAACAACTTTTCACTTTCCATTAAAAAAATAATTACAAAATGAAAGAAAACACTGCTCATGGTTGGTAAGCAAATCAAAGTTCACTTGCTCCTTTTTGAATTATAAAAGTAGAGGTCAGGGGCCCCTTGGTGGCTCTGTCAGTTAAGCATTCAGCTTCAGCTCAGGTCATGATCTCATGGTTCAAGAACTCAAGCCCCACATTGGGCTCTGTGCCGACAGTTTAGAGCCTGGAGCCTGCTTCAGATTCTGTGTCCCCATCTCTCTCTGCCCCTCCCCTGCTTGCACTGTCTGTCTCTCTCTTTCTCTCTCTCAAAAATAAACATTTTTTTAAAAGTAAAGTTCAGAGATAAAGATGCGGGTAAGGAAAATGATTCATACAAACTGCAGTTGAATGGAGTGTCAAAAATATCTCCTTCAACCCCTCATTTACAAATGAGGAAGCGAAGGACCAAGTGACCTTCCACAGTGACCAGGTAAGTTACTGAGGTCTTCTGGATTTTTTTTCCAGTGCCTTTTCCCCTTTGTCTTTATGGAAAAGATGATAATTGTTCCAGTATTTACTCTCTTCCCTTTAAGAGAATTTGGGGGTTTTAAAGTCACATGGCCCACTATCAAAGATGCTCCCTTTTCCTAGTATGGGAGCTGGGAAATGTGCAATTTATGCAGCTTCTCCCTAAAAGGAAATTGCCTACTTTCAGTGTTGTTGTTGTTGTTGTTGTTGTTGTTTTAATCTTATTGTTACCTTGAACTCTAATAAAGAAAAACCTTCTAGAGAATGGCAAATCCACAGTTAGAGAAAATCTACACTTCTGTATGACTTTATGGGACAGAGGCTTCAACAGCCCTAGACCACTCACCTCTAAACTGTTGCATGAAAAAAAACAAAAACACAAGCTTCTCATATAAGCCACTGTATTTTGAGTTTTTGTATACATCACTGTAACCTGTACCTAACAAGTGAAAACACGAAGAAAGATTTCCTAAAGACAGGGAATGTACAATGGCTATCTGTGCAGTCCAGTTTAACAGTGTGTCTGGTGCATAACAAGTTCAATAAAGCACCACTCAATAAAGACAAAAGTTCAAGAGGGAAAGGCCAGGAAAAAAAGAAGGGGGAATTATATGTGTTAGCAAAACAACAGAACTACCAGTTAGTGAAAATTAAAGTTGCTTTTAGGGGAACATTTCCACAGGATCTTTCATCTTTCTCTGCTAATTGTCACAATCTGGCATCCACAGAGTTATCTACACAAAGATACAGAGGCATTCTGTTGTAGAATTCCCCAGGGTTCCTCTGGAGGGTCCAGATTGTTTGCCTGGTCCTGATTCTGATTGGAATCTTACCCTTTAATAGAAGGGTACATTTGTAGTTAGCATTTAAGAGTTTGCAGCCAGCATTATTCCAAACCACGGAAAAGGCTATCTGCTGTCCACAAAAGTCATGTTTTTCTTCAGCCTGCAAGAAGAGCTGTGTTACAAACATAGATAAGTCAGACCTGGTCAATAAATGGGTGACTAGCCTCAGCAAGGTATACGTCTCCTCTCTTAAGGCTTTTCAAGGGTCATGGGAGTGTGAAGATGCTTGAACCCTATCCTCCACCCCAACTAAGAGACCTATAACCAGCATAAAGGTGAGATTCCATTCTGACACTGAGGACATCTATTTTCACTCTAGAAAGTACTTTCTGTATTAATATTCAACCAGTGAATGACAGTGCCTTGAAGAAAACAAAACCAATAAAAAAATATTTAATGAAGGCAAAAACATGAATGCACAGAAAGTTGTGCTATGGGAAGTAGGACTTTAAGGGACCTATCGATTCATCTTGTACATCCTTGGCCACTAATGGATTGTTCCCTAGAGTAAATTTCTAATTATTTTAACCAGGCTACTTCTAAATGACTCAGATAGAGAGGGCTTTTACAACTTCCATTGGGGGAGAGTTTTCTGCGGTCTGATACACATCGCTGTTTCGAACTGGTTGGTTTGGTACGAAAATTTCCTTTTTAAATTTATTTGTTTTGTTATTTTCCACCAAGAACTTGCTATATTGGGAAGAATTAGGCTACCACATGCTGGTTTCTTATTCATTTCAGTGTGAATTTCTGTTCTTGTAGTAAAGTTTCAATGAGACTTCTGGAAATCACAGCCTGTTATCTCAATTCTGTCCAGCTCCAAGATCCTCAGGTGAAACCCCCGGGGGGAGGGACTCCCAGTACCATTAGGAATGATTTCAATGAGCACCTGGGGGCATCCTTCTGGCTGATCCAAGCTGTTGTCCCCTTTCTGTAAGGGCTGATCTTGTTCAGGTATTCCTTCTCTTCATTCACAGAAACCAAACCTTATAAACTATTCATTCTACTCTAATAGTGTGTGATAAAATTTTTGATTTTTTAAACACAATGTAAATATAAGGAATTATAAAAACACTTAATAACATTTAATATATTACTTCCACTGAAGCATCTGTCATATAATGTTTACTAACTCCAATGTAAATATTGTGGACAGAAAATTATGTCCTTTTTGTATCTAACAGAGCCTAGCTTTGTGTCTGACATATAGCAGGCACTAAGTTCATAGCTTTAAAAACCTAGCTGAAAGAATAATTATCTATACTTTTTCAAGATTGCTATGAAAAAACTCAAGATATATATAAAAATATAGTTGAACTATGTCATCTTAATAAAATAGCATATTCCTTATCTAAATACCACCAGCATTTTTCAATGAGATAGAAAAAACAATTCTAAAATTTGTATGGAACCACAAAATTTGTATGGAACCTGAATAGCCAAAGCAATCCTGAAAAAGAAAAGAAAAGCTGGAGGTATCAGTATTCCAGATTTCAAGCTATATTACAAAGCTGTAGCCATCAAGGCAGTTGTGGTACTGGCACAAAAATAGACACATAGATCAATGCAACAAAACAGAAAACCCAGAAATGTATCTACAACTATATAGTCAACTAATCTTTGACATAGCAGGAAAGACTACCAATGGAAAAAAGACAGTCTCTTCAGCAAATGGTGCTATGAAAACTGGACCACTTTCTTACACCATACACAAAAATAAATTCAAAATAGATGAAAGACCTAAATATGAGACAGGGAACTATTAAAATCTTAGAGGAGAACACAGGCAGCAACCTCTTTGACCTCAAACACAGCAACTTCTTTCTAGACACATTGCCAGAGACAAGGGAAACAAAAGTAAAAAATGAACTATTTGGACTTCATCAAGGTAAAAAGCTCTGCACAGTGAAGGAACAATCAAGAAAACTAAAAGGCAGCCTATGGAATGGGAGAAGATATTTGCAAACAACCTATCTGATAAAGAATTAGTACCCAAAATTTATAACAAATTTAGCAAACTCAATACCCAAAAAAACAAGCAACCCAGTGAAGAAATGGAAAGAAGACATGAATACTTTTCCAAAGAAGACATCTAGATGGCTAACAGACACATGAAAAGATTCTCAATATTACTCATCATCCTGGAAATAAAAATCAAAACCCAAATGAGATACCACCTCACACCTGTCCAAATGGCTAAAATGAACAACTTAGGAAACAACCGAGGTTGGCAAGGATTCAGAGAAAGGACAACACTTTTGCACTGTTGGGAATGCAAACTGGTGTAGCCACTCTGGAAAACAGTATGGAGGTTCCTGAAAAAGTTAAAAACAGAACTACCCTATGATTCAGGCAATTGCACTACTATGTGTTTACCCAAAGGATATAAAAATACAATTTTGAATGGGTACATGCACCCCAACGTTTATAGCAGCAGCATCAAAAATAGTCAAACTATGGAAAGAGCCCAAATGTCCATTGACTACTAAGTGGGTAAAGAAGATGGGGTATATGTATGTATGTATATACATACATACATATATGTATACATACATACATAATACTATAATACTACTACATAGTAATAGAATATTATTCAGCCACCAGAAAGAATTAAAGCTTGCCATTTATAATGACGTGGATGGAGTTAGAGTGTATTATGCTAAGTGAAGTAAGTCAGTCAAAGAAAGACAAATACCTCATGATTTCACTCATACGTAGAATTTAAGAAACCAAACAGATGAACATATGCAAAGGGGGAAAAACAGAAGGAAGCAAAGCATTAGAGGCTCCTAATAATAGAGAACAAACAGAGAGTGGATAGAGGGAAGTGGATAGAGGGATGAGCTAGATGGGTGATGCGTATTAAGGAGGGCACTTGTTATGATGAGCATTGGGTGTTGTATGTGAAGTGATGAATCACTGAATACTCCTGAAGCTAATATTGCATTGTATGTTAACTAACTAGATATTAAATAAAAATTTAAAATAACCAGCATGTAGCTGTCTTCATAATTAAATTAATATATTTTATATTTAAAAATTGTTTAATGTTTTTTTTTAGAAAGACAGCAAGAGGTGGAGGGGTAGAGAGAGGGAGATACAGAATCCAAAGCAGGTTCCAGGCTCTGAGCTTGTGAGCACAAAGCTCAATACGGGGCTCAAACCCACAAACCATGAGATCATGACTTGAAGTCAGATGCTTTAACTGACTAAGCCACCCAGGCACCCCAGTATTTTCTAACTAAATTTTCATTTATACCACAGCCTCTCCAAAGAGTTGTTATAGCATAATAAAAAAGTGCATGGACTTTAGATTAGGTCTTTGGTTTGATTCACCACTACTTGTTATTGGTGTAAACTTGGGTAGGTCATCTAAGCTTTCTGAGCTTCTGTTTCCTTGTCTTCATAATGAACATAGCAATAATTATCTCATGGTCATGTCTTAAAGATTAAATGGGATCAGTTATTTATAGGTATTTAGTTTGGTGCCTGACCTGTTGTTTTTAAGATGAATTAGTTAGGATACTTTAGCATAAGGAAAAAAAAGGCCAACTAAAAAATTTAACAGTAAGGAAAATTTATTTTATAAGAAGACTACATTAAAGCATTTTGGACTGCTATAACTATATACCATATACTGAGTGGCTTAACCAACAGACATTTATTTCTCACAGTTGTGGAGGGTGGAAGGCCAAGGTCAAGGTGCCAGCAGTTTCAGTTTCTGGTCAGAATGCTCTTCCTACCTTGTAAATGGCTGCCTTTTCACTGTGTCCTCACTTTAAAAAGAGAAAGAGATCTCTGATGACTCCTCCTCTTCTTATAAGCACACTAATTCCATTCCCACCTTCATTACCTCATCTAAACCTAATTACTTCCCAAAGGTCCCACCTCAGAATACCATCACATTCGGAGTTAAGACTTCAACATATGCATTTGGGGGGGACATAAACATTAAACCCATGACAGGCTGAGTCAAGGTTGGGAAATTCAGTAGGTCAACAATGCTCATCATTGTGCTTTATACCTTTGTCTCTACATTCTCCACATTACCATAACTTCTCTGCTGCTCAATGATTGATTGTTACATATGCAGCTTAAAGACAGTCCTATCCAGCAAATACGATCTTCTTCTTCATCTCTTTTTATTGGGGAGGCATGTTTTTTCTTTAGATATTAATCAATATTGTGTTACATTTTATGCTCCAGTTGCACAAAATCCTAGAAAAGCAAGTTTCTATAACTTTCAGCCTCTATAAAAAGCAGCAGGATCTGCCAGACAGGAATAAATTGGAAAAAAGTTACAGAAAAGAAAAACTAATGAGTTGTCAACCCCTTCCCCCTGTTAGATCCCTGACATGTTATATTTGGTAAACATATAGTAGTTGCTTTATAGTTGATTCAATGCTTATAATTTTATTCTATAAATGGAAAAATGAAGATGATTGTATAGGAAACATGTAGTCAACATGAATTGTAAATTAATCCAAAGTCTGTAATGCAGAAAAGAGCTCTAGAAGTACACATTTGAATTATTTATGTGCCTGTACATCTTCTTACTAGCTGTGTTAACACTCGTGGAAAGTCCCTTAGTCTCCCTGATCCTCTATTTCCCTATCTACATGAATTAAATAAAGCCCTTGTCTCATAATCTCATTGTGAGCTTTAAAACAGGTAAAATTCCTCTCTCTTTCAAAAATTAATAACCATTAAAAATTTTTAAACAGGTAATATTCATGTAGTCATCTACAATAATAGCTGACATATTAAAGTCCTGTCCTCAATGTGGATTCAAGTGAAATCTGGGTGATCTGTTTAAAGGCGTTTGTTTTTCTCCCCCTACTATTACAACTATTCTAACAATCAAGTGCATCACTGAAAGAAAACTCCAGAGTCTGAGGATCCAAATCCTATCTCCAATTCCACTTGTTTTTTTGTTTTTGTTTTTGTTTTTTTT
This sequence comes from Panthera tigris, assembly GCF_018350195.1. Lineage (NCBI taxonomy): Eukaryota > Metazoa > Chordata > Mammalia > Carnivora > Felidae > Panthera > Panthera tigris. Next base: position 48,794,771 of record NC_056667.1, on the reverse strand, counting down.
TTTCCTGTGATCCTACGCAAGAAAATTTCCCTCCCTGGCTCATAAAATTGAATCTCCCTATTTATAGAGAGTCACAAGAAATCCAACCAGTCACTCTGCCAGTCATATAGTAGGCACCCAAATAGTGAATAAGCAGCATCTTCAAAGTATTTGGGGCGGGGGGGAGGGTAGAAAGATGATAAAGATACCCAAAAGATGATAAAGATTTGGAGAAACTAGAACTCTCATACACTGATGGGTGTACAGTTGTACAACTTTGGAAGTTTCTAAAATATTAAACATATACTTGCCATGCTACCCAGCTATTTTACTCCTAGATATTTACTCAGAGAGAAGGAAATAATACACCCATATAAATACTTGTACACAAATGTTGATACAAGTTATATTTGCAGTTGCTCTACCTGAAAGCAACCCCGATGTCCATCAACTCGTAAAAGGATAAACAAACTGCCACATAAATCCACACAATGAAAGCCTACTTGGCAATAAAGAAGAAATAAAATATAACTATTAATTCATTAAACTACATGGGTGAATCTCAAAATAATTATGCTTAAACAATCTAGACCAAAAACATAATATACGGTGATTCCATCTATATAAACATCTAGAGAATGTAAATTAATTTATAGTGGTGGAAAGCAGATCAAGAGTTGCTAGGAATAAGGATCAGGGACAGGAAGCATTACCAAGAGACATAAAGCTTTAGGAGGTGATTGGTATGTTCGCTATCCTTATTACTGTGATGGTTTCATAGTTGTATATATTTGTCAATCCATATCAACTTCAAACATATGCAGTTTATTGTATGTCAGTTATACAGCAAAAGGTTTTTTTAAAAAGATGCTAAAAGTCATAACCCAGTAGGTACACTCTTCTGAAGCATAGAGATACAACCAAATGATTAAGTTAAGTGGACCAGGAACAATTACCATGAAAATGCATTTGTAGGTCAATGACTAACCGAAGTCTAATGAATTATTTTAACCTACATGAGGATTTTCAAGTAAAAGTGGCTTTGGAGATAGGATGTGGTCTTAATTAGAATCTTAAGCAAAATAGGGCGTGCCTGGACTCACAATTCTCACCTTGCTTAATTGAAGTGAGTCTTGCCTTTGCTGTGGAGCTGGAAGCTTGCTTGTGCTTTCCATTGTCCCCATTTTGCTTGATCCAGAGCTCTTGATTTATTGCTAATCCCTCCACCCTCTTGCAATTTGATGGCCATGTTCTACTTCTCAAGCACCTCTCTAGCTTATTATTTCTTTAATTGCACCCCTTACCCATGCTGCTCTCCTTGGTCACATTTGCTCAATTAGTTTCTTAATTTTAGACCAGGGAAATAGCCTTGTGCATCACAGTTTTTTAACTGCCCTGACATTCATGATAAATGATGAACATAAATACCTTTAACAGAAGTTGTTTTTCCCATTCCAATTCCAAGACAAACTTGTAATTTTGTAGATGATCCCGTAATCTAGTATCTTAGTTTTAGAGAAAAAAATAAAACTCATAAGTGGGTAGAAGAGAAAAGAAATATAGCTTTCAAGGGTGACTTAGGTGGAAAAAATAGGGGGAAAAGAAAGGCCAGATATCAACTGCAGAAAAAATATAGTATGTGTGTAGAGCTGCCTACCTGTGCTCAGACTTGCTAACCTCTGTTTGGAGAGTCTTGGCAAGGCATTCTATTCCAGATGTGCTTTACACATTGCCCGTCTTCTTTCAAAACAACTCTCAGCTTCCTTTTCCTCTCCTGGCAAAGGATTGTGGTGAAGAGGAGGATGTCAAGATTTTGAACAGAGATGAAGACTAACGTTATTTAGAAGCCAGAAATAAGGAGGTAACCCCATGTAGGTGGTATCGTTTCAGTATCTCTTGCTCCAAATGCTGGGTGCTATTTTCTGCCATTCAAAATTCTTGTGGGAAGGGATGTGTTCCATGAGGTTAGTGGGGTCTTGAATTCTATTTAAGATGTTAAGAGTCCTCATTTAATCCAATCTTTTCATTTTATAGGTAGAAAAAACTAAAGCTCATAGAGAAAATTATTTGCCTAGGTCAGGCAGTTAAAAGTAATAGTTGGGAAAACTAGGATAAAGAAAAACTTCCCTGGGGAAAAGAGAAGTCAGAAAGTAAGCTGGACAAACAAAAGTTTGCATCAACAGTAGCTGAGGCCTAAAGGTGAGCAGACAAGGAACGTTCAAGAGATGCTGAAACACAGGCAACATAAAGGCTGTGGAAGATTGTTGACTGATTCAACCTGCTGCTGGGTGGGCTTGTTGACTGTGGCTTCTCAAATAGTCATCTCTAGTGGATGATGCAAAGCAAGGCAAACACTCAAAATTCAAACAGAAAATTGTTTCCTCTGGGCTGGCAAGGCACAAAATCAAAAAGCTCTGTAAATCTGGATTCACATATGTGATTCTCAGCTGGTGTGAGTCCCTGAATGAATTACATGCAGCCAGAGAAATTAATGCTACACACATGGGGACCCAACTTGAAAGAAAGAATTGCATCTGAGAAGACTCTGCCAGGCATTAAGGAACTCTGGGAAGCAGACAGAGTCCACATTGATATGGTATGCTAGCTATGGAGGACCCCCAGTGACATTATGATCAAGCACAAGAATAATGTATAATAAATGAGCAAGGACACAAATTGAAAGAAGAGCAAAAAAGCAATAAAATGATGCCTTAATATTCAGTTTCCACTAGTTGGGTGGACTAGGTGGGTGTTAACTCTCACTTTCCTGCCCATCGGAAATGCTGCCTGTTCTGAATGAATTTAGTGCTCTGTACACCCGTTAAAGCCTGTAGCCAAATGATTTAGGATGACCCTCTTTCCTTCTGGCCTCATGCTAATTGACTTGAGAGTGAGTTACAGTCCCAACAGAATAGCAGTCACACACTGGGTGTATTTTTAATGTCAATTTCTGCAGGAGCTTTTACATAAGGAAATTGTTGTAACAATTATTCTATCCTGGGCCATAGGATAGATATTGATTTTTAGCCTATTAGATGAGGAAGGATGGATGGGTCTATGTAAATGTAAAATGGGACGACAGTGACCTGCATCTTTATGTAAAGTAGTGATACCCTGATACTTGGGGAGTTATGATTTTTGTACCCCTTTTTGGAGAGTCCTGTGGATTTGGAAAGCTGAGAAACAAGGCAGGTAAAGGATGTTTATGGCTGTAATTCTAAGGCTAGTGGATAGAATTGATATTAGTAAGCTCCTAAGTAAGGAATATCAGCGCATATATTCAGAAATGCTTTCTTTTTGTCATTGATAGTAGCTTTCTGTATTTATGACAAACCTAAAATGTCCAGGAGACAGGGTTGCCATGGTGTACAACTCAAGAAGCACAATTAACCAGCAGGATTGCCTGGAAAAATCATAAATACTCAATTGAAAATCATGTCCTACATTGCACTGTAGAAGAATATAACATAAACATGCATTTATAAGGTATAGTAAAAAGATATGTTAGAAACAGAAATTAAATTTCCAAATCTGAAAATAATTTAAAAACAAAAGTTGACTAAAAATTATAGTGTCATAATTCTACTTGGATTTATTTTCTTAAGTGGAAGTGAAAAGATGGAATACATTATGAAAGAGATAGGTATTTGATAGAAGTTTGGGTCAGAGGAAACAAAATCCCTGGTTACTAAAGCAGGTAACTTAAACAATATATGCCAGAGAAGTCTGGACACAAATTTATAGAAATAGACATTGTGGTAAGAGAGAAAAATCCAAAATGTGTTTCACAGTTTACCTAAGGTCTGTATCATAAAGTGGGTGAAGGGCCAGGTCTTAGAGGCCAATTAGGAAATATTCTTTAAAGAAAAAAAAAGATCCAGTTTCTGAAGATTACAGATTAGGAGGATCTTGAACTCACCTCCTCCAAAAACTAAATAGAGGCAACAACTACATCTCTGCAACAAACCCTAAAAACAACCACAAGATTTACAGAACAAATCTTACATAGCTAATCATAGAGAAAAGGCCACACTGAGAAGGTAGGAAAGGTGAAGATGTAGAGGAGAACCAAATCTGGGGTGTGACTAACCACAAACAGGAGGGACATCACAAGCCCAAAGGAGTATAGGGATCAGACCCCACACTAGGCAATTCCCAGCCCTGGGGACTTGTACTGAGTAGCTGAATCCCCATATCATCAAGCTTTGAAACTCAGTAAGGCTTTGAAAATCAGTAGGGCTTTGCTCCAAGAAAGCCAGAGGATGATAGGAAATCAAGCCCCCACCCCCCTTAACAAGTCAGCAAGCTAAATGACTCAGCCTGAAATATCAGTTTGAAAAACACGTGGGGTATACATGAAGGAAATATATTGACTTATCTTATTACATGTACCAGAGTGGGGGGGAATCTGAAGGAGATTCCTCCAAAAACAGAAGTGCCAGTGGGCACCATTTTTCTCACCCTCCTCCAGAATAGATAGCCAGACACTTCCAGAAGCCAACACTCTCCAGCTAACTTGCTACCACTGTGTGTCCCACACCCCAGCAATCCCCTGCAGACCCTCCCCATCCAACCTGTTTTAACAGGTGTTCCTCCGAAGGAGCTTCTCCCTATTACAAAACAGCAGGCAGCCCTAGCTGGGACTGATGCCACACCAAAATGACTCCTGCCTTGGAGGGGGGTGGGAGGTAGAGATAACTTCACATATCAGAATGCCCAGTTTCTGTAGCTGAGTCTCTTATCTGTGCAGGGAACAAGCTCTGTCATTTGGTGTATTGGAAGCTGTGGCAGAGGATAATTATAGAGGGGTAGGCTAACTGCTGGTGCCACTCACCAATGAGCCTAGGCAGCTGTAGCCAGCCCTCTCAAAAATGCAGAAAGCAAGCCCTATTCACTGCCTCCACAGTGGGCAAAGTAGTCATTGCAGCTGGCTCAGCTGAAGACCAGCCACATCTACCAGCAAGACCACAGCTATTGTGGCTCAGTACAATAGACAAGTACATAATGACTATAAAGAGAACACCTCTGGAGTGCCCGATTCTAGTGACCAATAGAGATTGCATTACAGAACACCATAGGACCTTGTCTATACAAGGCCTTTACTTTCAAACCAGGAGACATAGTTGACATACCCAATATGTAGAAACAAATGGGGAGTTAGACAAAATGAAGAAACAGAAAAATATGTCCCATGAAAAACAAGAACCACAGATACAGAGCTAGATAAAATGGGTATAAGCAATATGTCTGATAAAGAGTGAAAGTAATGGTCATAAAGATACTAACAGACTTCAAAAAGGAGTCAATGAACTCAGTGGGAACATCAAAAAAAGAGATATAAAATAGAATAAAGAACAAGTCAGAACTGAAAATACAGTAACTGAAATAAAAAAATACAAAATAGTATTAAACTAGAGGATGCTAGAAGAATGGATTGGTGATCTAGAAGATAGGGTAATGAAATCACCCAAACTAAACAGCAAAAAGAAAAAAATAATTAAAAAATGAGAATAGGTTAAGCATCGTCATCAGGTGTAAGACATTCACATTATAAGGACCCTAGAACAAAAAGAGAAAGGGGGTGGAAAATTTGTTGAAGAAATAATGACTGAGAACTTCCCCAGTCTGAGGAAGGAAACAGACATCCAGGTCCAGGAACCACAGAGAGCCCCAAACAAGATGAACCTAAGATGAACCATCAAGACACATAATTAAAATGATAAAAAATAATAAAGAATTTTAAAAGCAGAAAAAGCAAAGACAACAATTACATACAAGAGAAACCTCTTAAGGCTGTCTACTGTTTTTTAGCAGAAACTTTGCAGGCCACAGGGAGTGGCATGATATATTCAAAATTCTGAAAGGAAAAAAACCTACAACAAAGAATATTCTACCAGCAAGATTATCATTCATAATCGAAGAAGAGTTTTCTAGAAAAACAAAAGTCAAAGGAGTTCATTACCATGAAACCAGCCTTATGAGAACTGTTAAAGGGAATTATTTAAGGGGGAAAGAAAAGGCCATAACTAAAAGAAAATTATTAAAGAAAAAATTCACAGGTACAAGCAAACATATAGTGAAGACAGATAATTTGCAAATCCATTATGAATGTCAATTACATCTACAAAAATTAGGGTTAGTCAAGAGATGCACAAAAAGATGTAAAATTAGAACAAAAATATAATGCATGGAGAGGGAAATAATGATTTAGTAGTTTTAGCATGTGTTTGAACTTAAGCAACCAGCAAATTTATATTGACTGCAGAATTAATACCCATTCTTCTTGAATTATTCTGAAAAATACAAGAGAAAGGCAGTATTCTATGAAGGTAGTATCATCCTGATAACCAAAACCAAATAAAAACATCACACAAAAAAAGAGAACTACAGGTCAATACCTCTCATGAATATAGATGCAAAATTCTCAACAAAATGTAACCAAGCCAAATCCAGTATTTATAAAAAAGACCCTAGACCATGATTAAGTGGGATTTATTCCTGGGATGCAAGGGTGGTTTAATACTTGCAAAAATAATCAGTGTGATAAGTCACATCAATAAGAGAAAAGGTAAAAAACATATGATCATTTCAATACATGCAGAAAAAACATGACAAAGCACAACATCCATTCATGATAAAAAAAAAATCTACAAACTGGGTCTAGACAAATCAGATCTCAACATAACCAAGGTCTTATATGAAAAACCACAACCAACATAGTACTCAATGGTGAAAAAATGAGAGTTTTTCCCCTAAAGTCAGAAACAAAACAAGGATGTCCACTCTCACCACTTTTATTCAACATATTACCGGATATCCAACCCACAGCAATTTGACAACATAAAGAAATAAAAGGCATTCAGTTTGGTAAGGAAGAAGTAAATTTCTATTTGCAAATGACATGATACTATATATATAGAATACTCTAAAGACCCATCAAAACACTACAAGAAATGATAAGTGAATTCAATAAAATCGCAGGATACAAAATCAATGTGCAGAAATCTGTTGCATTCCTATGTACTCATAATGCAGCAGCAAAAAGTGAAATTAAGAAAACAATCCCATTTACAATTGCACCAAAGATAATAAAATGCCTAGGAATAACCTTAAAGAGATGGAAGACCTGTACTCTGAAAACTATAGAGTACTGATAAGTTTTAAAGGTAATTGGGCTCGGTTTTGCTAGAGCTCAGAAGGCATTGGGGCTGCTCTTGGGGAGAAAGCAAGGCAAACAGCCCATGGACTCACAGTGTGGAAACAACAATCTGATGAGCACCTGGGCACAGAGTAGAGAGGTTAGTTGTTCATCTTGGAGCATGTCCCAGAGAAGCAGCATTCATGGAAAGACTCTGAGAACAAAGAAAGTGACAGGCACCACTTCCCTCCCCAACCCCTCAGCATAAGGAAGGGGCCACCTGCAGGAACCAGCATAGCTCAGCAATCACTACCTAACTTACTAACACAAAGCCCCACCCTGCCACGCTCCAGTGAAACCCCCCTTCTCACATACACTTGTCTTATTCCCAGTGAGGCAGGCCCTCTCCCCCAGAAGACTAGCCTAAACCCCCACCCATATTGCATCTACTGACCAAGGAGTTGAGGACTTCAGTTTTACTTCAGTTTAACTTCAGTTAAAACTTGCCACATTCAGGCCAGGGACTAAACTCTGCACAACAAACAAAGATGGCCTCTGAAGAAAACTGGCCTGAAGGATAAATCAACCCAGAACACAACAACAGAATGCATGTAGTACACATTGCAGATATTTCGTGAAGCACCAGGCCCTGGGGAACAGTGGCCACTACACACCAGGCACTGCAGAACCTCTTCTTTATAAGACCATCTCTGATTTTTTTTTAAGTTTATTTATTTTTGAGAGAGACAGAGAAAGCACAAGTGGGGGAGGGGCAGAAAGAATCTCAAGCAGGCTCTATGCTGCCAGTGCAGAGCCTGATGTGGGGCTCAGATTCACAAGGCCATGAGGTCATAACCTGAGCCCAACCCAAGAGATGGGTGCTTAACCAACTGAGCCACCCAGGAATCCCTATAAGACCATTTCTCCGAAGAACAGGAAATGTAGCTGACTTTCCTAACACAGAGTAGAAGGCACAGAGTCTTAGACAAAATGAGACAACAAAGGAATTTTTCCCAAATGAAAGAATAGGACAAGGCCACAGCCAGATATAATAAGCATGCCTGCTAGAGAATTTAAAGTAATAATCATTAAGTTACTCACTGGAATTGAGAAAAGAGTGGAAGGCATCAGCAAGACCCTTAACACAGAGAGAGGGAAAATATAGCAGAGATAAAGGGCTCAATATACAAAATAATAAACACACTTGATGGAATGGACAGCAGGCTGGAAGAAGCAGAGGAACAAATTAATGACCTAGAAGACAGAGTAATGGAAAGTGTTCTAGCTGAACAAAAGAAAAAAGAATTATGCAAAGTGAGAAGAGATTTAGGGAACTCAGGGACTCTATCAGATATAATAACATTTGAATTATAGGAGTCCTCAGAAGAAGGAGAGAGAGTAAAACGGGGAGAAAATATATTTAAAGAAATAATAGCTGAAAATATCCCTAGTCTGGAGAAGAAAACAGATTTCCAGATCCAGGAGTCACAGAGAATCCCCAACAAATCAACAAAAGCAGATACACATCAAGACATATTGTAATTAAATTGACCAAATATACTGATAAAAAAAAAATTGTAAAGTAGTAAGGTAAAAGAAGACCTTAGCATACACGGGAAACTCTATAAGGTTATCAGGGGCTTTTACAGCAGAAAATTTCCAAGCCGGAAGGGAATTGAATGATATATTCAAAGTGCTGAATGGTAAAATTCTGCATCCAAGAATACTCTATCCAGCTAGACTATAATTCAGAATAGGAGAGATAAAGAGATAAAGAGATAAACAAAACCTAAAGGAGTTCATGACCACTAAAAAAGCTCTGCAAAAAAAAATATGAAAGGGGACTCTGAGTGGAAAGGAAAGAACAAAAGTGACAGTAGGAATGTAGAAAACACAAAATCATTAAAAATAAGTATTTTGGTAAAATATCAGTCAAGGAACTCACAAAATCAAGGGTGTGAAATGTGATAATCTATACCTAAAATGTGAGGAGGAGAGGAGTAAAGGATGGATTCAAACTTAAATGACCATCAACTTAATATAGACTGCTATATGCTGAAGATGTTATATACAAACCTAATAGGAAACACAAATCAAAACCCACTAATAATAAATAATAAACCAAGAATAAAGAGAAAGAAATGCAAATAGACCACTAAAGAAAGTGAGCAAACCATGTAAGAGATTAAGAGAACAAAGGATCAGTGAAAATCTTAATCCCAAAACAGGTAATAAAATTGTAATACATACATACCTATCAATAATTACTTTGAATGTAAATGGACTAGATGCTCCAGTCAAAAGACAGGATAGAATGGATTAAAAAACAAACAAACAAACAAACAAGATTCATCTATACGCTGCTTCCAAGAGACTCTTTTTAGCCCTAAAGACACCTGCATATTGAAAGTGAGGAAATCAAGAAACATTTATCATGCAAATGGATGTCAAAAGAAAAGCCAAAGTGCAATACTTATATCAGAAAAAAATAGATTTTAAAACAAAGACTAAAACAGGAGACAAAGAAGGACATATATACAATGAAGGAATACACAGAAATATAAACAATTGTGAGAACTTTTTAAAATCTATATGCCAACAAACTAGACAACCTAGGAGAAATAATTTCCTAGAAATATATAAACTATAAAAACTGAAACAGGAAGAAACAAAAAATTTGAACAGGCTGATATCCAGCAAATTTCTTCTTTCTAGAAGAAATTGAATAGGTAAAAAAAAAAAAACAAAAAAAAACAAAAAAAACAAAAAAAACCTCCAGCAAACAAAAGTCCAGGTCCAGAGGGCTTCACAGGAGTATTTTACTGCACATTTAAAGAGCTAATACATACTCTTCTCAAACTATTCCCAAAAAAGGAAGGAAAATTTCCAAATTCATCCTATGATGCCAGAATTACCCTGATACCAAAATCAGATAAAGACTCTACTGAAAAAGAGAACTATACAGATGCCTGGGTTGTTCAGTTGGTTGAGTGTCTGACTTCAGCTCAGGTCATGATCTCACAGCTCATGAGTTTGAGCCCTGCATCAGGCTCACTGCTGTCAGCACAGAGCCCACTTTGGATCCTCTGTCTCCCTCTCTCTATCCCTTCCCTGCTTATGCTCTATCTCAAAAATAAATATTTTTTAAGAAAAGAGAGAACTACAGGCCAATATCCCTGATGAACATAGGTGCAAAATCCACAACAAAACTGAATATAAAAAACTGAATATAAGAATATTCCACTAACAAACTGAATATAAGAATATATTTTTAAAAAATCATTCACCATTATGAAGTGGGTTTATTCTAGATTGCAAGTGTGGTTCAATATTCACAAATCAATATGATACATCACATCAATAAGAGAAAGGATATGAACCATATGATCTTTTCAATAGATGCAGAAAAAGCCCCTGACAAAGTACAACATGCATTCATAAAAGCCCTTAACAAAGTAGATTTAGAGGGAACATACTTCAACATAATAAAGACCATATATGAAAATCACACAGCTAATATCATCCTTAATGGGTAAAAATGGAGAGCTTTTCCCCTGAGGACAGGAACAAGATAGATATGACCACTCTTACCACTTTTATTCAAAGTATTGTTGGAAGTCCTAGCCACAGCAATCAGACAAAAAAAAAAAAAAGGAATAAAAGGCATCCAAGTCAGTAAGGAAGAAGTCAAACTTTCACTTTGCAAGTGACATGATAATCTATATAAAAAACTCTAGAGATTCCAAAAAACTACTAGAACTGATAAGTGAATTCAATAAAATTTCAGGATACAAAAATCAATGTACAAAAATCGATTGCATTTCTATACACTAATAATGAACAGCATAGAAAGAAATCAAGGAATCCCATTTACAACTGCACAAAAATATCTAGGAAGAAACATAACAAAAGAAGTGAAAGTCCTGTACTCTGAAAGCTATAAAAACACGGAGGAAAGAAATTGAACATGACACGAAGAAGTGGAAAGACATTCCATGCTCATGGATAGGAAGAACAAATATTGTTAAAATGTCTATACTACGAACCTGTACATTGAATTCAATCCCTATCAAAATACCAACAGCATTTTCCACAGAGTTAGACCGAACAATACTAAAATTCCCATGGAACCAGAAACGACCTTGAATAGCCAATGTAATCTTGAAAAAGTAAAGCAAAGCTGGAGGCATCACAATTCCAGACTTCAAGTTATATAAAAAAGCTGTAGTGATAAAAACATGTATGGTACTGGCATAAAAATAGACACATAGATCAAAAGAACAAAATAGAAAACTCAGAAATGAGCCTACAACTACATAAAGTCAATTAAAGTCCTTCAACAAAGCGGGAAAGAATATAAATGGGAAAAAGACAATCTCTTCAACATATGGTGTTGGGAAAACTGGACAGCAACATGCAAGAGGAAGAAACTGTACCACTTTCTTTCACTGTACCCAAAAGTAAATTCAAATGGATTAAAGACCTAAATGTGAGACCTGTAACTGTAAAAATTCTCAAAGAGAACACCACAAGCAGTAACTTCTCTGACATTGGCCAGAGCAACTTTTTTCTAGAGAGGTCTCCTGAGACAAGGGAAACAAAAGCAAAAATAAACTACTGGGACTACACCAAAAACAAAAACAAACAAAAAAATTCTGCATGGGAAAGGAAACAACAAAATTAAAAGGCAACCTACTGAATGGAAGAAGATATTTGCAAATGACATCTCTGATGAAGGGTTAGTATCCAAAACATACAAAGAACTGGTAAAATTCAATACTCAAAAAACAAATAATCCAATTAAAAACCAGGCAGAAGACATCAACAAGTATTTCTCCAAAGGAGACATGCATATGTCTAATAGACACATGAAAAGATGCTCAACATCACTCATCATCAGGGAAACTCAAAACTACAATTAAATATCACCTCATACCTGTCAGCATGGCTAAAATCAAAAACACAAGAAGCAAGTGTTGGAAAGGATGTGGTGAAACAGGAAGCTTTGTGCACCATTGGTGAGAATGCAAACTGGTGCAGCCCCTATGGAAAGTAGTATGCAGGTTTCTCTAAAAGTTAAAAATGGTACTACCTTACGATCCAGTAATTTCACTACTAGGTATTAAACCCCAAAATACAAAAACGCTAATTCAAAAGGATACATTCACCCCTACGTTTATTGCCACATTATTTACAATAGCCAAATTATGGAAACAACCCATGAGTCCTTAAGTTAATGAATAGTTAAAGAAGATGTGGTGTTTGTATATGTATATTTATATATACATATATATATATATATATATATATATATGCACACATATACACAATGGAATATTATTCAGCCATAGTAAGAATGAAATCTTGGCATTTGAAACAACACTGATGAAGTTAGAGAATATAATGTTAAGTGCAATAAGTCAGGGAAAAACAAATACCATATGATTTCACTCATATGAGGAATTTAAGAAACAAATGAACAAAGGGGAAAAAAAAGACAAACCAAGAAACAGTGTCTCAATAATAGAGAACAAACAAATGGTTACCAGAGTGGAAGGAGGTGAGTGATTGGGTGAAATAATGATAGGGATTTAGGAGTGCCCTTGTCATGATGAGCTCTGGGTGATGTATGGAATTGTTGAATCACTATATTGTAAACTTGAAATTAACACTGTATGTCAACAAACTGGAATTAAAATAAAATAAAAAAAACTTTAAAAGAATGGGCAGAGGACCTGAGCAGACAGTTTTCCAAAGAGGACCTATAAGTAACCAAGAGACCCATGAAAAGATGCTCAACACCACCAATTATCAGGGAAGTGGAAATCAAAACCACCATGAGATATCACCTCACAGTAATCGGAATGGTTAGTATCAAAAAGACAAGAAATAACCAATGTTGGTAAGAATTTGAAGAAAAAAAGTTCCTTGTGTACTTTTGAGGAGAGTGTAAATTGGTGAAGCCACTATGGAAACAGTATGGAGAGTCCTCAAAAAATTAAAATAGAAGTACCATATGATTTGGTAACTCCACTACCAGGTATTTACCCAAAGAAAATGAAAACATTAAGTCAAAAAGATGTACGTGCCTATATGTTTTTACAACATTATCCACAATAGCCAAGATATGGAAGCACCTAAGTGTCCATCAATAGATGAATGGATAAAGGTGTGAAATGTTACTAAGCCACAAAAAAGAATGAAATCTTGCCATTTATGACCACATGGATAGGCTTGGAGGGTATTATGCTAAGTGAAATAAGTCAGAAAAAAAGACTAATTCCATATGATTTCACCTATATGTGTAATATAAAAGCAAACAAAAATACAAAAAGATTCTTAAATAAAGAGGAAAAAACTGGTAGTTGCCAAAGGGGAGGGAAGTTGGAGGATGAATGAAATAGGTGAAGGGGATAAGGTGATACAAACTTCCAGTTACAAAAGAAGTTACGCAGATGAAAATTACAACATAGAGAATATAGTCAACAATATTTTAATAATGTTGTACAGTGATAGATGGCAACTACACTTAACATGGTGTTGAATGATGTACAGAATTGAATTTGTACATATGAATATAATAGAACCTTTTATATCAGCTATACTTCGATAAAAAGTAAATACCTAAGTAAATATCAAAAAAAGAAAAAACTCAATTCCACTAAAGGGATTATTGGATTTGTAATGATTTTATAACCTAAGACCCACTGTTCATTCACTCACCAGGTGAGAATGGACTAGATAGCTCACTTTTAGATGGGATCAGATGGAATATTTTGTCTAAGGCCACAAAGTTAGTAATTTCCAGAACCAAGCCAAGAATCAAGATCTTTTAGCTCCTGAGCCATGGGATTTCTTCTGGACTAGGATAGCCTTCTTCTCTCTCTAGACGGGGGAAATCCCTGGCACCTCACAGCCTCCTCCTCCTCTTGGGCCCCATGGTAAACATTTCTCATCAGTCAAAATGCTCTTCAGAATAAAGCCCATGTCAACTAATTTTCTTTTCAGGACAGCCTTGAAGTAGCTTCTGTCATCTGATTCGGATTGGCACAGATACTGAAAACTGGTTCTTTCTGCCTTACACTAAGATGCCTACATAGTCTAAAACCAGGCTAACTTTTTTGCCCTTTTCACTTTTCATTTTGTTTGGATAATAGAACTAGATTGGTCAGCATCATTTGTGCTGATTTTACTTTGCACCACTCTTACCAGCCTGGAGTTTTGCTGGAATCTATGATGCAATGGGGAAACATTTAGCTCTTAAACAGTATTTCATATATCCTGGAGGGAAACTGGGAAAAGGGCAGGAGAGCGGGGAGGCAACACCTTCTAAAATTATTTTCCTTTTAGGGCAACAAAATTTCCTTTAAAGAATCAAATTGTTAGCCTGAGATTTTATTTTGAAACTTCTTTTAAATCTAGTTTGAAATAACTGCCCATGCCTTGCATTTCTCTGCCTGAACAGTACCTCAACTAGTATCTTCACCCACGAATGAGTACCTCTGAAAGATGAGTTTTATTTAAAAATAAGCTAAATAGTTGATAAAGTCTTACAAAGAAAAACAATAAAATGGGGTAGAAAGGGAAGACGGAGTGCAGAGACAAGACCAGGGTTTGTACTGGGAACTGAGTCAGCTTTGTTCATCTGCATAACTAGAAAGACAGTGAGGATCAAGGTAAAAGTATTTCCTTTACTGTATGTAAAGGCTTCTCAGCTACCATTACTTTTACTAAACTTTTTATATAAATTATCAGATGGGGCAATGGTTCTTCTACAAATAACAGATGACAGAGAGGGCTGGCCTATTACTTCACCTATTACTCCAGTGAAGGAACACAGGCTTAGAGATGTAGTCACACTATTAGCCAGTGGGGCAGTTGGAATTAAAGTTCTCTGAGGTGCAAAATCATGGCTCTTTCCACTGTTCTTGGCATTTGAATATGCCTGATGATAGGAACCCCCTGAAGCTCTTTTAAACTATAGATTTCTGGACTTCTTGCCAAAACTTCTGGATAGGCAAACCTAGAGTGGGATTTGTGCATCTGTTTATCTAGTTCTTGACATCTTGGAGCCAAGATTTTCTGAAAGTAAATTAGGGACCAATTGCTGATTTTATTGAGTGTAGTCTAATAAAACAAGATGTACATAATACTGGTGTCTTTGAAGAACTCCTTTAAATGACAGGCTTCTTAGAACCCATGCTCCTTATCGCGATCCCACTAGAGTGATCTGTTTCTTGAACATCCCAAGCTCTTCTTTGCTTGGCGAACTTTGTAGTATTTTACCTCTCCCAAGATACAGTGTCCCAAGATCTTTGTGTGTCCAGCTACTTATCATTAAACTCTCATTTTAATAATCACCTTGTCAGTAATACTTTCCTTGATCACAAGTGGCCTGCTTTCAGTAGATCTCTGCATGATTACCCTGTTTTATTTTCAGAGAATTTTTCATATTTGAGGGTGTGCGTGTTTGTGTGTGTGTGTTTTACTGGATCTATGAAAATTAGGTCCCATGAGGACCAGTATCTTGCCTTTGTCACCAGTCTAACCTCACCATGTAGAAGAACCTGGCATATGGTAGGTATTCATTAAATGTCAGATCCATGATGAATATAATCTTTGAGTTTACCTTAATCTGTTAATTAGCACATTACTTATTTTGATTGGACTTTCTCATGTCACTGGTTGTTACCTTTTGGTCCTTGGCTGCTTAGTGATGTTTAAACTGAAGGCCTGGGTAACAGGTATGGATTTCCTTTGCTCTTGTACAACTGGATCTGGAATCCTCTAGAGAATTTTCTATACCCAGTGGGCAAACAAAAAAGCTGACTTGAAGGCCAGACTTCTGCCCATATTCTCTTGGTGGGAAGCCAATGACCCAAATTTAACCAAAAGAGACAAAGGAACAAAATCTTCTAATATGCCAGGGAGTAGAAATATTGGTGATAACCTGGCCAGTCTAGCTACACACTTCACTGGTAATCTCAGAACTATATTCTAAACAGCCAGCATCTCCATTTGCTATATTCACCAAACTTCTCCCAGTTTTTCTCATTTCAGAAACTTGTTGAAATACCTTATTTTGCTTTGCTTTAATTGATTTCTTTTCAGACTTTTGTATTTTAATCTCAGCAGAATAAATTTAAAGGTAGAAACATCTTGAACTAGAAGAAGAGAGCTCTATTTTTAGTCTTTCAGCCCCTATCCCCACACTGAAAATTCCTCAGTGGCTTTATTTCACCCTTAACTTCTACTTCTAAGATTCGGGCTTTCGCCATCTCCTCAGCAAAAGAAATATACCAAAATTCAATATTTGGAACTTAAATAATGAAAGGAAATTATATATTATTGAAATTTTTATGTTAAACATTCACCTGTTTTCTTATTTAATCCTTCAGCTTTGTGCAATGTGTATCATTAAGCTTTATATACAAAAGAAAATTAAGATTCAAGTAATTGATGTAATTTTATAAGACATGCACAGAGTTAATTCCTCGTTTCCTGTTTTAACATCTGTGGATGCTCTCTTCAACACTTCAACTGGTTGCCTAGAGTCTGAAGTCTGACTTTCTAGACTGGTATTGAAATGTGCTAGAAATACTGGAGATCTGTAGTGAGAGAAATCTGGGTACAAAGCTCAGCTTTGTAACTTGTTATGTAACTTTGGGTAAGTGGCTTAAGCTCTTTAACCTTCAGTTTGTTTATCTATAAAAAGGTTGGAATGTAGTTACTTCATAGGTTTGGGGAGGGGATTAATGAAATATGAAATGACTAGTATAATGCCAAGATCAAATACCTAACATTTATTGAGTACCTATCGTTCTTATAGTTTTCATCCAAGTCTGAATGTTTTGGCTAAAAAAACGAAACATCTTGGTCAAAATCCTAATATAGCTGACTAAAGGACAAACCTAGAATATACAACAGTATCTTTAAACACTAGACAAATTCCTTAAACACTAGACAAATTGTCTTCCATGCCACTTTCTGCTGTCTAAGCCTTCAGCTGGCATCTTAATAAAACAGTTACCTGGCATGGTTATAAATACTGAGCTTCAAAACACTGGGGGAAGCCAGTCTTTTCCATGGACTCATCCTTGGAAGGGCGTTAACATAACAGTTCCTCTCCTTTGTTCAGGATAATTTAAAATGTCAATTTAAGTGTCAAATGTTTAGAAACAAAGACATGGTAAATGAACTCTCAAGTACATCTGTAGAGCTGGGAACAGGAGCCTAGATTCACAATAGAAAGGATTTAAAATTGGAATGGGTAGGCCTGTTTGTGGAGCATCAAGGCCTAAACTCTAACATTTTATTTTAATTAAAATATTTTCACAGGGTCATGAGAATTGAAGCACAAACCACGACACCCTGTTCTTTCTTTTCCCAATAACATAAGATACACGCACACACAAACATGTGCAAGCACAAGGCCTGCCCACTACCCTCACCCATCCTCAAACAACCCTTACACACTTTTGGCAGAAAGGATGAAAATACTGTTCAAATTTTTTATCCCTTTTTGCTGAATAGAGCTTTCTCCATCTGGTTTCCATAATCCTTGTGTGAAAATTCAAGGGTTCAACCTTAACATTAAAAAAAAAAATAATCCTGTCATACTTCAGTGTTAAAAAAAGACTTGTGAAGTAAAAATAAGAATATTGATTAAACCAATTTAAACAACCTTAGCGTCTCAAGTTAATAAAATATAGAAACAGGAATATTAAAATTGAAGTCATGTACCTGGGATTTTGGACTTTTAGTTACTCTTGAGCAATTCATATATTTAGGGTTCAGTTTCTTCACTTGTTGAGGAAGTTTTATTGTTAATTCCTACCCTATCGAGTTCCTTTATTGAACTATAATTGAAAAATAACTTTAGTTTCAGGTATACAACATAATTTGATATTTCTACTTATTATGAAATGGCTACCACAGCAAGCCCAGTTAGCCTCCATCACCACGTGTAGTTACAAATTTTCTTGTGATGACACTTTTGAAATAAACTTTCTTAGCAGCTTTCCAAATGTACAATTTGGTATTAACTATAGTCACAATGCTGTACATTACATCCCCATGATTTTCTTTTAACTGGAAGCTTATACCTTTTAACTATCTTTGCCTATTTTGCCCACCCTTCTGCCACCAATCTGTTCTCTGTGAGTTCATTGTGTTGTTGTTTAGATTCCACATAGAGTTGAGGCCATTATAGTTTCATCACTCTCTGATCAACTTTTGTCACTTAACATAATTTCTTCAAGGCCCAACCTGGTTGTTTCACAGGATAAGACTTCCATTGTTTTTATGGCTGAATAATATTCCATTAATGTGTGTGTGTATTTTAATTATGTATTACATATATTTTTTCCTTATCTATTTATCCCTCCATCAACACTTAAGTTGCTTCATGTCTTGGCTATCATAAATAATGCTGCAATGAATGTGGGGGTACATATGTATTTGAGTTGGTGTTTTTGTTTCCTTTGGATAAATACCCAGAAGCGAAATTGCTGATATAGCTACCCTATAGTTTATTTATTCATTATGTGGGCTTTTTTCCCCAGCACTTCTGTATTCTAGCACTTTCTATATTCTGTGTTGAGCTCTACTGATACGGTATAAACTAAGTAAGACACAAAATTCTCTAAAGTAGCCCACAGTTCCTTGGGGAAGATGTCACATGAAGTGCTGTGATAGAATCCTGTCCAGAGTACAATAACATCAAGGACATCTGAAGGGATACATATGGTATTGGTGCATATAGCATTAGATGATAGGTGGAGGTGGGCTAGGCTGAGGAGTGGGAGAAGTATTCCACCAATATCTGGACTCCTATAGAGCTCAAGTTTCTCTTGTCTAGTTCTACTTAGCCCTGCCAAAGATCATCCTGCTACATCCAGGGTCCCATACTGGATCCCAGAAACTTACAATTACTCTTGGCCATTGAAAATGAGTGAAGATGGTTGTCCCAATAGGATGGACAGACCAGTAAGTTGAGGTATTGCTAGACAACGTGCAATGATCTAGATACTGCAAGCAGGTCATCCTCATTAGACCACAATGAGAAGAGTCCATTATCTTCTAAATGATACATGGCACTTTCCCAGAAAAGCTAACCCAGAAAGCCCTCACATGACTCTTTACTGTTAGCCCAGCTTCCTCTCCAACACTCAGCATTTTCCTTCTGCAAACTCTACTTCTGTCTACATGCCTCTATAGAATTTTCCGAAAGTCAAGGAAAATGGACCAAATTACTTCATCTTACACCTTGGCCATAGATCTTTATGTTGAACAACAAAGAATTTAGCACTTTTGTCCTTTTGCCCCAAGATCTTTCCCTGGGATGAAGAGTACAAGGACAAAGGATGGGAGGTGGGGTGAGTGAGGATGGGACCCAGTAGTTGATTCCACATGTGTTATTTCTAGAAGCCAAAATTTGGCAAAGTCAGATTATACCATCTTCTTTAGCAATCCATTCTGCCTCTAGTGTCCCAGCTTTCAAATGGAATGGCGCACATTTTACAGCCTCTATTTCATAGCAGATTTAGAGAAATGGAATGATTTGTTCAAATTCACACAATAGAGCCAAGGTAGGATTTCACTTTCAGGCTTAGGCTTCTTCCCAGACCACTTTTTTTTTTTAGATTAATATTTTGTTATTGCTATTGCTTTGTTTGTTGCACAACCTTTAATTCACACTGTTTTCTTATTCCAGCCCTATCCTTTGCTAGCTGGGTGAACTTGAGAAAGTTGATTTCTTTGAGCCTCAGATTCTCATTTGGGGGAAATAAGACCCTTTGTAATTATGGCAAAGAGGATGATTTAATCCATGTACAACCCTCAGCACAGTGGATTACATATGATAGTTACCCAGTAATTTTAAAAAACATTCTAGATCTAGTATTTTTCAAAATGGCTCTCTGGCTCTTGGTTTCTTCTTCCTTTATAATTATGATTATTATGCATTAAGTGCTGTTAGGTGCTAAACACTATACAGGGTAAACTCATTTTTAAAAGATTATACAAGATATACATTATTCTCTGGGTTTTATGAATAAAATCACTTAATTATTTTACTACATTTATTATTATCTAGGTGTTTATGGTTATTTATGTCTATGGTGGGAATATTTACACCATAGAAATGGCAAGTGCTATTTATATAAAGGCTTTGTTTTGTTGGTTTTTCTAGACTTGAATTAATATATTAATAAGAAATTCAACTCACACGTATACTGTTTCTCGTACATTGTAAACAACACCAATAATTGAGGAAATATTTCAGCAGTTACACACTATCAGAGAAGTCAGCAAAGATTTAGTTCATGCCATTAACAAGCTTATAAAGTTTCAACATATGTCTTTGTTTCATTTTTGTTCTCCTCAGTAACATAAATGAAAATATCAACCAACACTCATGTTACCACCACACTCATTCTTCGATGAGGTTGACCTCTTTGATGAACCAGATAGAAATCAAGCATATTTGCAGTCTGATTTTGTCAAATCATGATTGAATTGCAAAAATAGATTGTCTGTAGATACAAGAGTTTAGCAAAAATTAACCGTAGTCTGTAAGAGTTAATTCTCTATATGGAACTTGTAATAAAGATATACAGATACATATAACTTACATAGATCAGAAAAGTGAATTATAAATTGATGTATATTTGTACATATGCACACATTCCCTCCACCCCAAAGAACTAGCTATTAAATACTTATCAACACCCCTGCCTAAGACATATTAACCTTCTTGTCATCACCTCTGGCTCCTGGCAGATGATAAATAAATGCAAGGGTCCAGACATCAACCAATACATATCCCAAGCTCTACAGAACTTCTCAGGACCTGTTTTCCCAGGATGATCTTGTGTGACCGAGGAGTCACCAAGATGTGGCTCCTTTGATCTGCCCTGGGCAAAAGGGATTTATACCCCATCAGCATGAATAAAACTTTCTGAGGAACTCAGCTTGTAAATAAAGCATGGAGAGAACTCGAAATCCACTGACATTCCTACAAGCTCAGTGCACAAGAGAACTGTGAGGGTCATTCCTTTCAGAACTTTTGTCTTTGTAGAATGAGTATTGTAACAGGCCAGTCTCGGGCTCCTGTCTCCATGCTTTATCATTTTCATTCATCATCTCTAAGGCTGAGCTGGCCTGGTTTCACTTGTCTGGGCCGTGGATGTCCCCTGCTGGAGACCAGAGCTCACTGCAATTACAGGACGTCGGAGCAATGTGGCAGCAGTAGATTGTGTGTGAGAGAAGGCTCTGGCTTGCTGCTGTCAGCATGCATCTCAACAGGAAACAACTCCTAAGATTCACTTTCTTGTCGTAATTTTACAAGCCTGTTCTCATTCACTGGTTCCATCTTATCAAGCATTTAGCATAGTGTCCATCACACGGTCAGCTCTCAAATATTTATTGAAAACAAAACAAGTGAACATAAGCCTAATCCTTGGCAACATTGTACATTATCTCATTTAATCCTCAAAACAGCCAATCAAGTTAGGATCTATTATTATCATGTGCTTTGTTTTTAGATCAAGAAACTAGTGTATAGAAGTTAAATGTAAGATCAAATAGCTTGGATGTGGCAGGGTCAGCATTACCACAGGGACTGGCTCTCCCTGTGTGCGGGGCTCACACCCTGCTTTGCTAACTCTCAGAGTTTTCTCCAGTCTTGCATTTACAAACAAATGACCTATTCCCATTTGCTTTCATATTTCTCCACCCCAGCATTTGCCCAGGATCAATCACTTCTTTTGTCCGGCTTACTATGTACCTTGGCCAAATCCTTTCTGCTTTCAGAACCCAAGTTTCATCATCAGATAAATTAAGAGGATGGACTTGCTGATTCTTAATTTTCCATCCAATTCTAAAATGCTGATGCTTTCTGAATTTCAGAATGGACATACTAAAGTCCAAATTGCTGGGGATTTCCTCTCTGGCCAAGGAAGCAAAACTCTGTCATGTACTGTTTGCAAGTTTGTATCAAAAGGATGGAATTCAGCCTCAAACCTCAAGCCTCAAAGAGGCTGCTCTATGGGAATATATTTTTCAGATCAGAAGCAAGAGGTTATCAGTAGGTGGACAAAAACTGCCGTTTCTCCCTTCTTTTCAGTGAGCCAAAGCATGGTTGGCAATTCAGACAGCCAGTTGGGAGTTTTCACCATGTGACAAGCCCAAAGGCATTTCTGAGGCTGCCAGCACAGAGGCCTGTCGAATCTACTAAGGAACCAGATGCAGCAGATAAAATATCTTCCACAGCTTGGCATCTGGGGCCTGTGCTTGCCAGCTGAGAAAAGGGGCTGGGTGGCACCGTGCTGGGGGTGGGGGCGGTAGACAGCAGAACAAATGACACACTTTCTTATTAAAGAAGAGAGGGGAAGCAGTTCTGGAGAGCAGTTCATAATTCCGGAAGTGCTTGATTAAATGAAGGTGAATTGTATGTAGGTGATTATATAGGTTATTATATGAAGTAAGATCACAAGTAGGTCAATATGCTGTCACCTTAGATGCAACTTAGTTGAAAATAAAATGGTTACAGTTTTGTACGTCTAGAATAGGATAGTCTTTATTTTATTTTTTGTAATTGATGCAGTACAGCTGCACTAATCAAGGCAATCTATATCTTTATATAGGTCTTGGATATTCTAGTTCCTCCCCCCCCGTAGAAAACACAAGGTTAATGCATTATTTTTTATTGTCCATCAGTAAGTGACTGTGCGTTGGGCCAAGTGCCTCTGTGTGTTTTCCATTTAGATCCTTCAAATGGTATTCATTCAGTTCCATTCCTTTCCTTTCAGTACAAGTCATTGTGTATTTACTGCATACAGACATACACAGTGTGAGGATTACAAAGGTAAAGAGAAAGAGTGTCTTCAAGGAGCTTACAGCCTAAAGGATCACAGGAAATATTTGTCTTAGGTGTAGGGAGTAGGTGTGGAGTACAACAGTAACCAAATGAAGGACACCTTTCTTTGTGTTATGGTGTCTGACTCCATGAGCAGGAACTCATACCTTCTAACACAAAAGATATGTGTGTGCATATAGGAGTATTTTTCTTCTTTGATTTAAAAAAAAAAAAAAGACAAGAATATGCTAAAAGGCACTTCTGTAACTGTCAAGAGCTCTCTTGAAAATAACTTTGTCTCATTTTTTGTTTTAATTTAGTTGATGGATATATCAAAATGACAAAAGCTAAAGGGAGGAGGCATAGCTCCCTGCCATTTTTAAATCAATGTTTTTGTTTCTTCATGCTTTCTATGCATATGATGCATTTGAATACTAACTTAGA
Organism: Panthera tigris; assembly: GCF_018350195.1. NCBI lineage: Eukaryota > Metazoa > Chordata > Mammalia > Carnivora > Felidae > Panthera > Panthera tigris. Next base: position 48,771,351 of record NC_056667.1, on the reverse strand, counting down.
TAAAATAGAACATTTTAGCTTTTCCATTAATCTAATGTTAATCATTCTTTGCAATTTCTTATCTCTTTTGTCTTTATCCTTCTCTACTTCATACCATCACTCCCAACCACAGAAAAATCAAAGGCCACCTGAACTATGCATCTTTTCATACCCAACCAAGGGGTCCTAAGCCAGCAGTATTTTATCTTTTCTCTTCCTTTCTAAAATAAAGTCATACCACATACTCTCCCCTGAGGTTCCACTTTTCACTTAATAGAATTTTTGTCAACCATTCCACTATTGATAAGGATTATTTTCAACCAGTGTGCTTTAAACTACAACTAATGCTGAAAAGACCACTCTGTACATATATCCTCAAACTTTTATTCTATGGAATAGATTTTCAGGAGTAGGATTACTGGGTAAAAGGGTATATATATTTTAATAGCTACTGTGAAATTGTATTTCAAATTTCAGTAACATAAGTTAGTGATTTTTCTGCATCTCCACCAGCAGTAGTTATTATCACTTTTTAAATTTTGCCAATATAATAGCCAAGAAGCAGCATTCCATTATTTGACTTACATTTCCTAAATACTACTGAAGTTGGCTTTTCACAGGTTTTGTTCTTTTGGACAAAAGTGGATTGTTTATTCTGATATTAAAATTTAAAACAAATTCATTCCTCTCATTGAGTTTTTGATAGGTGAATTAACCATGAAGTTCTGGGATGTCATGACATAATTATGAGTCAGAACAGCCATCCAGGCCACAGACATAGCAATGTCTCAACTGGAAGGGAACTTGGTGATTATATAACATTTATTCACTCAACTAATTCATTAGAAAATACTTAACAACTTATGTCATGGACACTATCCTAGGCACAGAGACTCAGAAGAAAAAAAAAAAAACATCAGTATTAAAAGTATGGTTTTATTTATAAAATGGCTCCACTATATCTAGAGAACAGACACAAACAAAAACGGTAACGGAACATGATAATTGCCATAAGGGTGCCAAGATAAAAAGGGTTTGAAAAACAGAAGGGAGAGATTAATTTTGCCTACAGGGACAGGAAGTTTCCAAAAGTAACAATTTATCCTACTCAAAAAGTAAGATTTCAACCAGCTAGGAGGTCAGGAAAGGGAGTGTGAAAGAGAATTTATTCTAGACAGAAGGAATGAGAGCAAAGGTAAGATGATATGAATGGCAAATAAGTGCCACATGATTTAAAAGTGGGATTTCTAGGGCCACACCAGGGTGTCTTTAAAGTGGATAGAGTCTATTCGAGCCAAGCCTGGGCATTCGGTACAAGTGCCCACAACCAATGTCAAAAGAAATTACTTGCTATTGGGAATCTACCACTGAAACCAAGAGCACACTGTATATAACACTGTATATTAGCTAACTTGACAATAAGCTAGACTTAAAAAATTACTTGCTATTATAACCTTCACCTCATATTTCCATTTACTTCTGGATCCTGAAAAGATCCCACATGGATTTTGCTGGAATAACACTACACTGACATTTCTGTTAAAGAAGCCTTGTAACAAATGCCTAATATCATCCCTGCCATGTATCCAAGATCTTACCCTGTCTTTTCCTGGCATGTTGCTCTTCAAACCACCTTTGGTTACACGCTGTTTTTAAAGACTTGATTTTGACAACTTATTCTATCTCATCCCGTAGCCCAACAGGATTCCCAAAGCCAGGGGGTAGAGATAAATGAGCCTAAGGCCATCTTTAGTAGGCTTTGAATACCATTCTTAAGGTGTCTAGATTTCATATCATTAAGTAATTAAGTACCTACTATGTTTCAGATACTTTTCTAGATGTTGCATACAGTGATGAACAAGACAGACCAAGTACCTATGCCATGGGAGGGCAATCTAGCAAAAAGGCTTACAAGTGCCCTATAGAAAACACAACTCCATGCAATCTGTTTAATCAGGAAAGAGTCTGTATTCTAGGATGACTGCCTCATTTTATAGCTTCCTATACCTTCATGTTTAGGAGAATAAAGAAGGTTAAGATTCCCTCCCTCCATTAAAATTAATCCATTATTAAGTTTTATTTTATTAAAGCCTGTTAGGTGATGAATCTTATTAAAAGGAACATTTCATAATGATAAAAGGACACATTAAGAACAGAATACTACTTTTGTATCCATCTAAAAACAACTTCAAAACAAAGCAAAAATGATAAAATATAGAGAAATCTATAATTATCGATAGAGATTTCAACACTTCTATCCCAATAATTGATGAAAGTAGACAGAAAATTAGTAAGAACATAGATTTAATGCCATCACCCAAGATAACCTAACCTAAGACTTTTATAGAACACTCCAACCAATAGCAGAATGTGTATTCTTTCTAAGTGCACTCAGAATTTTTACCCAGATAGATAATTTGTGGATCAGTAAACTAAGTCACAATAAACTGAAGGGGACTGAAGTCATAGGAGGTGTGTTTGACAACAATGGCATTAAACTAGAAATCAGTCACAGAACAATATCTGAAAGAAGACTTATCAAATATTTTAAATTAAACCACGATTCCTATATAACTTGAAGGAAAAAAAGCACAACTAAAAAATACATTTAAATGGAATGAAATGAAAATGCATCAAAACGTGGGATGCAACTGGGGCCTGGGTGGTCCAGTCAGTTACGCATCTGACTCTTAGTATCGACTCAGGTCATGATCTCAGTTTTGGGAGTTTGAGCTCTGCATTGGACTCTGTGCTGGTAGCACAGAACCTACTTGGGATTCTCCCTCCCTCTGTCACTGCGCCTCTCCCATTTGTACTTTCTCAGTGGCTCCCAAAATAAACTTTAAAAAATAGTAAATTTAAAAAAAAGTGGGAATCAAATAAAACAGTGCTTAGAGGGTAATGGATAGCATTGATTGATTACATTAGGAGGAAAAAAGGGGCACCTGGGTGGCTCAGTCGGTTGAGCGTCCAACTTCAGCTCAGATCACGGTCTCACGATTCGTGGGTTCAAGCCCCGCATCTGGCTCTGTGCTGACAGCTCAGAGCCTGAAGCCTGCTTCAGAATCTGTGTCTCCCTCTCTCTCTGCCCTTCCCCTGCTCATGCTCTGTCTCTCTCTCTCTGTCAAAAATAAACATTAAAAAAATTTTTTTTAATTAGGAGGAAAAAAATCAAAGCAATTCACAGTATTTCACCTTAAGATAGAAAAATGAAGAGCAGATTAAATTGAAAGGAGAAGGCAGGAAATAATAATGATGAGCAAAAAAAGAAAAATAGTAAAAGAAAGCAAAGTAGCAAAAAAAATAAATAAAACAAAAAAACACCTGTTTCACCGGCAGGTCAATAAAATTGATAAAACTCTAACCAGTCTCATTAGAGATAAGAATATTTAAAAATACTAGTATCAGATTGAGGGGTCCAAGATGGCAATATAGAAAGACTTCAAATCCCCTCTTCCATGAACACACCAAATCTACACCTGCATATAGAGCAGTTTCTCCTGAAGCAGAACAGAGGGCTGACTGAATAGCTTCTGCTCAGTGAAAGACTACATGGAGAATGGCGGGAGAGACCAACAGTAACAAGGGGAACCTCTATCCCCAGTATTGAACTGCAGTGAGAAGGGATAGTGCTGAGAGACTGAGCAGATTCATCTAGCCAGGGACACAGAGGATGGGGGGGAAAGCTGTGGTATAAAAGGGCACCTAGAACTTAAAGGAACCAGCACTTGAGGGTCTGGGGGACCTACAGAATGCTCTCCAGGGTCAGGCAAGTGCCACTGTTTATATTCTCCCTCTGTCCTGATTGTGCAGATAGGAGCAGGGCGTGGGCATCCTAGCCAACCTACCACTTCAACAAGACCCAGATGCCCTGGGACACAGAAAAACAAACAAACAAACAAACAAAACCACAGCTTAAAAGAACAACTAGAATAGAAAAGAAACAGCCCTAGAGAAACTGCAGGAATATTCTCAGTGGTCAAAAGGACTGGTGAGTGCCATTGTTTATGCTCCCCTGCCACCTTCATAGTACAGACAGGAGCATGGTGTGCACCCTACCTGGCCAATTACCTTAGCACTTAGTCATATACCCCTCGTCCATACCAGCCTCAGCCATCCCCCTAAAGATCCCTTCACCTGACCTTCAGCCATCCCATCAAAGTGGTCCCAATTTGGTCCACACCAGGACAGTGTAAAGTGCCTACTATAGCTCTAGCCATTTTGCCAAGGTGACACAAGTACAAAGCACTCCAGGATATGACAAACCCACATTTGTGTCAGGTCTAGACTCACCAGGGTACTGTGTGGAACACCCCAGAACCTCCTAACCGACACATACTTCAGATCCAGCTCTCCGGCCAGAGTGCCCCCTGTGTGAACCACCATAGATCTACTGGCCTGTGCACACCTCAGCTTCAGCTAACTCACAAGGGCACCTCCTATGCCTAATGTCCTGAGACTCCTGGACTGTGTCCATTTAAACTCCAGCCTTACTACCAGGGCAATCTCAGTGTAGAATGCCCCAGGAACTCCAGCCCCAACACACTGAGGCTCCAGCCAGCCAAAGCCACCAGAAATACACATCTACATAGATGTTCCTATACAAGGTCATTCAAGATTGGAAAGAGTGGCTGTTTTGTCTAGCTCATGGAAACAAAAAGACAAAGTCCACAAAAATATGGGAACAGGGAAATATGCTGCAAAGAAACAAATCAAAATTTCAGGTAAAAACCTAAATGAAATGGAAATAAGCAATCTACCTGATGATAAAGAGTTCAAAGTAACGGTCATAAAGATGCTCCCTGAACTGAAGAGTGGAAGAACTCAGAAAATATAAAAAAGAATCATAGCTGAAGAATACAGTAACTGAATTGAAAAATGCACTAGAGGGAATCAACAGCAGATTAGATGATACAGAATAGCAGATATGTGTTCTGGAAGACAAGGTTATGGAAAGTACCCAAGTTGAACAGCAAAAAGAAAAAGAATTATTAAAAAAATGAGGGTAGGTGAAAAGACTTCTGGGAAAATTAAACATACTAACATTTGCATTATAGGGCTTCCAGCAGAAGGAGAGAAAGGGGCAGAAAATTTACTCAAAGAAATAATACCTGAAAACTTCCTTAACCTGGAGAAGAAAACAGAAATCCAGTTTCAGAAAAGACAGAGTCCCAAACAAGAGCCCACAGAGATCCACACTGTGACATACAATTAAAATGTCAAAGATTAAAAATAAATAGAATTTTAAAAGCAGATAGAGAGAAGCAACTAGTTACATATAAGGGGAGATCCCATTAGACTATCAACTGATTCTTCAGCAGAAGTAGGCCAGAAGGGTATGGTAGGCTATGTTCAAAGTGCTGAAAAGTAAAAACCTACAGCCAAGAATAGTCTACCCTGCAAATTCTTTCTCTCCTTTAATTGTGAAGACAGACAAATGTTAAAAATATTTATTATCACTAAACCGACCTTACAATAGATGTTAAAAGGAACTTCTTTAAGCACATACAAAAAGGTGTTAGAAGAAAAATAGGAAGAGAAAAAAATTCACAATTAAAAGCAAACATAATAAAGGTAGTAGATCAATCAGTTACAAAGCTAGTAGAAAGACTAAAAGACAAAAATAGTAAAATAAATTTCATCTAAATTAGTTAAAGGACTCAAAATGTAAAATAGGACATTGTATACATAAAACATGGAAGGGGGAATAAAAATATACTATTTTTAGGATGTGTTTAAACTTAAGCAACCATCAACTTAATATAGACTGCTATTTATTTAGGATGTTATATAGGGTAACCACAAACTGAAATCTGTAATCGATAATACAAAAAATAAAGAAAACTAAGCATAACACTAGTCTTGGTCATCAGTCACAAAGGAAGAGAAGAAGAGAAGGAAGGGAGAAGAAATATAAAAAATACAAGAAAAAAATTAACAAAAAGTACTTATCATTAATTTCTTTAAATGTAAATGATCGAAATGCTCCAAAAAACATATAGTGAATGAATGAATTAAAAAAAAAAAAATAAGACCCACCTATGTGCTGCCTACAAGAAACTTACTTCAGACATAAAGACATATACAGACTGGAAGTGAAAAGATGGAAAAGACTTTCCATAGGGCAGTTGGGTGGTTCAGTCAAACATCTGACTGTTGGCCTCAGCTCAACAGGATTTCAACAGTGTCAGGATTTCAAGCCACACGTAGGGCTATGCACTGACAGTGTGGAGCCTGTTTGGGATTCTCCCTCCCTTTCTCCCTCTCTCCCTCTCTGTCCTTCCCCTATACTTTTCCACGCTCTCAAAATTAAAAAAAAAAATTCCATGCAAATACAAAAAAAAGCCAATGTGCAATACTCAGACAAGATAGACTTTAAAACAAAGACTATAACAAGGGACAAAGAAGGGCATTACATAAGGATAAGTGGGTCAGTCCAACCAGAAATAACAATTGTAAATATAGGAACACGTGGATACACAAATCAAACATTAATAGAGAAAGCTAGAAGTTGAAAATAAGATGATAGGAGGCTATAACATTCCACTTAAATCAATGAATAGATCATCCAGACAGAAAATTCAATAAGGAAACTGACTATGAGTGACAAATTAGACCAAACAGATATAAAAAGAACATTCCATCCAAAAACAGAATACACTTCTTTTCAAATGCACATGAAATATTCACCAGGATAGATCACATGTTAGGTCACAAAACAAGTTTCAATAAATTGAAGATGAAAATTATATTAAACATCTTTCCCCAACCACAATGGTATGAAATTAGAAATTACAAAGAAAAAAAACTGAAAAAAATATATATAAATGAAATTGATAGTGATACAGGACTACCTCAAGGAACCAGAAAAATTTCAATCTAACTTTACACCTAAAGGAACAAAAAAAATCAATGGATAAAAACCCAAGTTAGTAGAAGAAATAATTAAAAAACAGAATGGAAATAAATGAAATCGAGATTTCAAAAACAACTGAAAAGATGAAACCAAGAGCTGGTTCTTTGAAAAGATCAAAATTGATAAGCCTTTAGCCAGACTCATGAAGAAAAAAAGAGGGCTCAAGTAAAATTTGAAATGTAAAAAAAATTGAAACTGACATCATGAGAAAACAAAGGATTCTGAGACTACTATGAAAAATTCTATGCCAACAAACTAGACAACCTAGAAGAAATGGATAATTTCCTGGAAACAACCTTTCAAAACTGACTCACCAAGAAATAGAAATTCTGAACAAACTAATTACCAGTAATAGGATTTAGTCAGTAATCAAAAAACTCCCAGAATCAAATGGCTTCACAGGTGAGTTCTACCCAAATACTTAAAGTTAATTCCTATTCTTCTTAAACTATTGAAAATAAAAAATAATTTAAAAAAAGAGGAAGTAAAGCTTCCAAATACATTCTACCAGGCCAGCATTACCCTAATACCAAAACCACACAAAGATACTACAAAAAAAGGAAACTACAGGCCAATATCCCTGATAAGCATAAATGCAAAAATCCTCAATAAAATATGCATTCAACAACACTTACAAGGATTATCTACTACAATCAAGTGAGATTTATTCCAGGCAGACAAAGGTAGTTCACTACGTGCACATCAACCAAAGTGATTCATCACAACAAAATATAAACATCATATGATCCTCTCAAGAGATGCAGACAAAACTCAATATCCATTCATGGTAACAACTCTCAACAAAGTGGGTTTAGAAAAAATATAGTTCAACGTAACAAAGGCCATATATAACCAACCCGCAGCTAATGTAATAAATGGTGAAAATTGAAAGCTTTTCCTCTAATATAAGGAACAAGACAAAGATGTCCACTCTCACTATCTTTATTCAACATAGTGTTGGACATCCTAGCTGTGGCAATCAAACAAGAAAAATAAAAGACATGGACAAATGGTCACTATTTGCAGATGACATGATCCTATGTACATATAAAACCCTAAAGGCTCTACCAAAAAGCTATTAGAATGAATTCAAGGTTACAGAATATAAAATTAATAAACAAAAAGCTGCTGTGTTTTTATGCATTAATAATGATATTGCAGAAGAAGAAATCAAGAAAAATCCCATTTATAATTGCACCGAAAGAATAAAATACCTAGGAATAAATTAAATCGAGTTGGTAAAGATTTATACTCTGAAAAACAGAAGACATTGGTCAAAGAAATTGAAGACAACACACACAAAAAAATGGAAAAGTATACCATGTTCATGGATCAAAAGAATATTGTTAAAATGTCCATACTATCCAAAGCCATTTACAAATTTAGTGCTATTCCTATCAGAATACAAACCATACTTGTAACAAACTAAAACAGTTCCAAAATCTGTATAGAACTACAAAGATTCTGAATAGCCAAAGTAATCTTCAGATAAGAAAGCCGGAGGTATCCTGATTTCATATTTAAAGATATACTGCAAAGCTGTAATAAAAAAAACAGCATGGTACTGGCACAAAAATGGTTATTGACCAATGGAACATGATAGCCCAGAAATAAACCCATTCTTCTATGGTCAATTCATCTACAATAAAGGACATAAGAATATACACTGGGGAAAACAGTCTCTTCAATAAGTAGTGTTTGCTACATGCAAAAGTATCGAACTGGACCACTTTCTTATACCATACACACAAAAAAAGACCTAAATGTGAGACCTGAAGCCATAAAAGTCCTGGAAGGAAACTTAGGCAATACTATCTTTGACATTGGCCTTAGCAACACACTTATAGATATGTCTCCTGAAGCAAAATTAAACCATTAGGACCTCACGGAAATAAGAAGCTTTTGTACAGTAAAGAAAACTGTCAACAAAACAAAAAGGCAACCTACTGAATGGGGGAAGGTATTTGAAAATGACATATTTGATAAGGGGTTAATATCCAAAAAATATAAAGAATTCATACTACTACACAAAACCCCCAAATAATCTGATTATAAAAAGAGCCGAGGACCCAAGTAGACATTTCTCCAAAGATGACATAAAGGTGGCCAACAGACACATGAAAAGATACTCAGCATCACTAATTATCAGGGATATGCCAATCAAAACCACAATGAGATAACACCTCACACCTGTCGGAATGGCTAGTATCAAAGAGACCAGAAATAATTTGTTGGCAAAGCTGTGGAGAAAAGGGAACCCTCATGTACTGTTGGTGGGAAGGTTAATTAGTACAATCACTGTAGAAAATAGTATGGAATTTACTCAAATAATTAATAGAAATACCATATGATGTGGTAATTCCAGTACTGGGTATTTACCCAAAGGAAAAAAAACCCACTCATTTGAAAAAGATATATTCACACCTACGTTTAGTGAAGCAATATTTACAATAGCCAAGATATGGAAGCAACCTCAGTGTCCACTGATAAATGGATAAGAAGATGTGGTATGTATGTATGTATGTATGTATATATGTATACATGTATGTATGTGTGTATGTATATATACATACACACAGTGAAATATTACTCAGCCATAAAAAAAATGAGATCCTGCCATTTATAGCAACATGGATGGACATTGAAAGTATAATGCTAACTGAAATAAGTCAGACTAAAAACGACCAACACCATACAATTTCACTTATATGGGAAAATAAAAAACAAAGCATACAACAGAAACAAAGTCAAATACAAAGAAACTGGTGCTTACCAAAGGGAAGGTGGATGGGGGAATGATATAAATAGGTGAAGGGGATTAAGAGGTACAAACTTCCAGTTATAAAATAAACCAGTCACATAGGTGAAAAGTACAGCATAGGGAATATAGTCAATAATATTGCAAAAACTATGTAAGGTGAGAGATGGTAACCACACTTTTGTGGTGAGCGTTGCTTAATATGTCTTATTGTTGAATCACTATGCTGTACACCTGAAACTAATATAATACTGTATGTCAACTATACTTCAATTAAAAAATGCCAATATCAGAAACAAACCTAAGTAAATAGAAGGGGAGAGGGTAAAAAAAGAGAAGGGAGAGGGAGGGAAGTAGCAGGGGGAAAGAACACCTCTACAGAGCCTACAGACACTTAAAAAAGGAGTATTATGAACACTTGCCAATAAGTTGAACAATCTAGATATGGGAAAATTATTTAAAGGACATAGCTATCAAAGATAGTTCAAGGAGAAATAGCTGTATTTAATAGTCATATATATTAAGGAAATTTAATCTGTAGCTAATAACCTCACCACAAAGAAAACTCCAGGATCCGATGGCTTCACTGGTATTTTTCCATTGAATGGTTGACTATATCATCAAACTGATCAATTGCTCACAAGCTCGTCTAGAAAATCAAAGAGTTAGGATACTTCCCAACTCATGTTATGAGGCAAATATTTTCAGATGTTGAAGCCAGAATCATTCTAAGAAAATAAAACTAAAGACCAAATTTTATTGTTTAAGCCATCCAGTCTATGCAATCTTGTTATGACAGCTCAAGATGACTAATACACCAGCTATGAATAATGAAAATTGAACTAAAACAGTACAGTTGCAAGAAAAATAAATGTAACACATATGCATGTATATACATATTATACATATGCACATTATATATGTACACATAAACCATATCTTTGTACACTGTAAATATAAAGTCAATATACAAAATTATGTCTATATATAATTTCATGACAAAGCTATTAGTGGCTTTCACCTCTGCCTATTATTACAAAGACACATGCAAATGACCTTAGATAGTAGACATTTATCATGAAAAAAAAAAAAAAATCACAGGGTACTAAGGAAGCCCGGGGATTCAGCTGAGCAGCTGTGAGGACACTTTTAGGCACTAAGTCTTTGGTCACAGTATGTATTTAATTATAATTTCTGAATATTCTTTTGGACTAAATGTGTGAAATCCTTTTTCCTGATAGTTCCTTCCACTGACTGCAAGATTACAGGTAGTAAGCAAATTCCATGAGGCAATGCCAGAGAGACCATCAGACTCTGATTCTAAGTCTAGAATGACAAATAATATTTCAACCTGAGGGCCAACCCTCATGGATTAGTAATGACTAATCCAAGCAGAAGTCTTGAGAAAGGACCTTGAGACTCTACTTGAACTCAATAGGGAAGAGGACTACAGTCAAAGAGGCATGTCTACTGTGGGGTATCAGCCTGCATACCTTATATTAACCATCCTGGACTGAAACCTCATTATTGGATCCAGGAGACAGATTCAGACCCTCAGCTGGCATTACAAAAAACAGTACATGTAATCAGCCTTTGACCTCTGGTAACCATTCAGCTTGCTGCTCTGTGTCAAGTGACCCTGTCCATTTTTCTTGCCCCTTTCACAACTGTTAAACCCAACCACTATTACTGATCTTTCGAACTTCATCAGAATAGCTAATCAAATGGTGTATTCCATCAATGAAAAATTCTTTTAATGCGTGTGCACACACCCATACCACACACACACCACACGCAAGTATAAAGATGTGCTTTAACAGAAGGAACAACTAAAGTTCACAGATGTGTATTGACTTGCCTATTCGAGCAACTGCTAAATGATAAACCCAGACTTAAGATACAGTTCTTTTGTTCCCATGTCCAGTGTATGTTTCAGTATCACAGGCAAGTATCTTCAAGTTGTAAGAATCAGAGTCACATGCAAGGACAATATGGGATTTGGCCAAAAGCAGAAAGTTACTGAGTTGCCAAAGAAAGACTACACTTACAAATCCGAGTACATTTAGTTTCATTTTTCTTTTATGGTTAGGGATCCTTTCTGGGGGGTTATTTCTATCACATGATGTTTCATGCTGTTTTATAATTATCTATTTTCTGATTTCTTCTCTAGTCCATTAGAAGCAATTTGAAAACATTGCTTTAATCTGTGTCCACAGAGAGGAACACAGTATCTGGCATAACACAGGCACCTCAAAAATGGTAATTGGATGACTGAATAAATGCAAATTATTTTCAGACTTTTCTAAGATTATGGAATTTGTCAAGAAAGTGATCTGGGATCTGAGGAAATGTAATGATGTACCTCCGATGATTTAAGTACAATCTGTCACTTATTAATAGCAGCTAGAGGCCTGGAACTGTGCCAGGCATTTGAATATACTTTTCCTTTCCTTGACCACTCACAGCAAGTCCGTGGAATAAATGTTTGCGTCTTTGTACAGAAATTAAAACTCAGAGAGACCAACCAATATATCCTATTTCATACAGTAAGAACCAAACCTTTACCTTCAAAGTCCAGTGATCTTTCCAAATATTAAATTAGGGAACCATACATCTGGAATAGTTCCTAGAATGATGATGATCAGGATTCTACATAACTCTAGTCTTTCAAATTAAGATATCTAAGAAGATATTTGTAAAATACTTATCTTCCATTTTTAAATTATATTCTTTGTGTCTTAGAATTTGAGGTAAAATCTATTCTACAGCATCCTGGCATGTAATGTTTTCCTCTACTGATCTCTGAGCAGATCCGACCAGGTTGTAATTCAAACAACAATTTTCCACTTGTAGCATAGCCTTCCTCCCCAATTTGTCCTTTGGATAACCTCATAATGACTTTTACTGTATTTATGCAAGACCTTTCCAATCAGCCCTTTGGAACTTTCACATAAAGAAAAAACAAAAAAAATATATGAAAGGAGGAAAGAAGAGAAATGATGATCTGGGGTAGCATTTAACTAGCAGGAATTTTTCACACTGTCAGGTCATAGAAACACAAAGTCGGAAGAGGCTTAGAGTTCTCGTAATCCAGCCCCATAATATTTATAGAGGTGTTTACTTTGGCGTTTGTGAAAGAATACATGATTTATAGTCAGCCACTCTGGGGTCAAATCCTGACTTTGCTACTTTCAGCTTCAGGAGCTCTACTTGGTATGCTACTTTACCTTGTTTTCCCTAATTATACAATGAGAATATGGATTCTCAACTCAGAAGATCATTTTGGAGACCAAATGTGGTCGTATATACAGCCCTTGGCACATGTCTGGTGAACAAGGGCTTGTGAGTGTTACACCCTCTGTCATCCTCATTATTGTCATACCATAGCGCTTCCCTGGGCAACTTTTACTGTACAAGTGTGAGGATACTGCTTGGAAGGATCGCAACACTGATGATACCGCTACTGCTCAGCTACTCCTAGGCAGTGGTTTGGATCTTACTGTCAAAAAGGAGATTGAGGGGCGCCTGGGTGGCTCAGTCGGTTAAGCGGCCGACTTCGGCTCAGGTCACAATCTCGTGGTCCGTGAGCTCGAGCTCCGTGTCGGGCTCTGTGCTGACAGCTCAGAGCCTGGAGCCTGTTTCAGATTCTGTGTCTCCCTCTCTCTGACCCTCCCCCGTTCATGCTCTGTCTCTGTCTCAAAAATAAATAAACGTTAAAAAAATAATAATAAAAAATTTAAAAAAAAGGGGATTGAACCACAACCCCACTAGTAAACTTTTCATTTTGGAATATTAAACCATATTCTAGAGAGAATACCTAGGAATTTCAGAGAAGGCTTTCCTACTTAAAGAGATGTATTTTTTTAATCATTTCTACAAATTTACTTTATTAAAAGGTTATGATTGACCTGTCTCTTTGCCTCAATTTCTATAACACTGCTGAATGCTCTCCCTCTCTTTTCGTACTCCAGTCAAGGGAAAGTGATGGGACATACACGTATGTGGCGGGTACATTTGGGAAGTGTCAACTGGGCATGCTCATTGCAACCCCCTTTCTTTTTTTCCTCTTGGGTATTTCCCAGGGAGTATACATTCTTTTCTGTCTCTAAATGTCCAATATTCTATGGGGGACTGTGGACCTTTGGTCTTGTCTATGGTTAAGGGAATAAATCTGTGTAGTCTGGATTAACATTAGGAGTTTACTGCCCCATGTATAAAATACACCCTCCAACTGAGTCTTATAAAAGATGGGAGGCAATATATTTTGGCTCACTGTTTAAGAACTTGAACTACAAGGTGGATACTGTTTTAAGGACTTCCCCAAAACCCCTGGTTGAATCCGGGATCATGAAATGTTTTATTCAGACTATTTTCATTAGTCTTCCTTATATCCCTTTACTAAACAATTGTTGTATGCACTACATTCAGACATTAAAGGACTGATAATTTCATGCTGTCTAACATGGTTGTCAACTAGATCTATATTCCATTGCAAGATACTTTTGGCATTCAGGTTATAAACATTGACCTTCATTTGGAACCAAGCCAATGCTAGTCTGGAGTTGTGTGGCTTTTCTGGTTTTATATTATTCCTGAGGCTCTCTGTTATAGTACCTGCTAATGATACTTATAAATATTGGAAATCCAGATTGTAGCTTTAATATTTGAAATAAAATAGATTTTATTAATGGGAAAATAAAAAGAAAAGTGGGGCTATTATCACGTTAGAGACGCAAGTTCCCCTTCTACAGAAAAAGTAGGAAAAATAACCCTTGATCCCAAACCAAAAGTTTCATTAAAGCATTCTTGTGATGCTTTAGTCTTGGGAAATAAGCTGGCTCAGAAACATGCAAGGGCCAACAGCAGCAAGGCAATTAAAGAGTGCTTTATAGGTGAAGAAAAATGGGGGCTCGGGAAACAATTTTAATTCTGGCAGTGACAGAGGAGAAAGTATCAAGAAATCAAAGAGTAAGGAATGTATTTATGAAGGCATTTGAGCTTTCAGAGGATAAGCTAGATCTATATAAATAGAGGAATAAAAGAAAGTGTATCAAACACAGATCTAATTGATTTAAAAGATGAAACTGGAAAAAAATGAAGGATTTGATCTGAATATGTCTGGATTATTCTTCTCAGATTTACCAATCAGATGAGTCACTCCAACTCCCTTGGGATAGACTAAGTAAAGGGGCAGAAAGAGGCCAGAGGTGTAAGACAACTGAACTCTTCACCTAAAATATAAGAAATAGAGGGAAAGGATTTGCTCCTAATACTCAGCAATGAAATACATATGATTAGAACAAAACAGAAAATTAAAATCCATGAAATAACAAACCTATTAACCATTAGTGTTAATATAAATCATCTGATAGTTACCAGACTTAGCTGGTTATACTCTATACTTTAGCCAAAAATAATAATTTAAAAATTTTAAAAATTAAAAAAAAAATCCCTACAATCTGCACACCAGGCACTATGTTTAGTCACTACAGATGAATATAGAAGATCTAGTCCCTAATTTAGGGTCTTCAGGAAAATTATGAAAATACTTAATGAATAACTTAAATATGATGTATAAATGGTAGCATGGAGATATTCACAGGAGGGCTGGGCAAAGAGGGGACTTAATACAATCTGGAAATGGCTAAGCTTCAGAGTTCGCTGTCAGCTTTTTAGCAGCCAAAATGAGGAGATAACCATGATGAGTTTTATAACTTTCAACATCTTAAAGGAAAAACTATATCAATTCTTCAGGAAAGACAATCTTTTTACCAGCACTAAATAAGAAAGAAATTCTTTTCATGGAATTTTGTAGGAAACATTGAAGGATGTAATGGGTAATGTCCACAGCATCAGATTTTCAGCCCTCACAGAAGTGATATAGATTTCTCTCTTATCATGGCTTTTGTTGACAGTAAAGAGTGTATTTTAAAATATTCATTACCAAACTTACTGCACATCAGAATCACTTCGGAATCTGTTTTAGAATATATACTCCAAGCATTATTTAATAAATCCATCCTCCAAATCTTAAATTCTAATAGCTTATTTTCACACAACTTTTTCCTTTTCTATTTTCTTACACTGTATTCCCACTAGAGGGGCCTTTAGACTTTATACAGATCTCCAGTCTATAATCTCTCCCTTCTCTCCAAAACTTTCTCTCCTTGGCTTTCTTTTTTTCCTGGGTGATTACTTAAGCTATCTTCATTCCAGAATCCTCAATCCCCCAAGATGCTGTAGCACTATACATCTTCAACCATCCTGTGATAAAATTTTGATCCTCTGTGATTTTTACAATTTAATAGACCTATGAATGCAAGAAAGCCACAAGGATTTTAGAGTTGATTAAAGAGTATCAATTTATGAAACTGATACTTTAGGAAGTGTCTCCCAATTATGAAAGAGAATATTAATCATGATAAAGAGCAAAGAAATTGTGCATGACACCTGCTTGCTATTTATGTAACATAGTGGCCTGAAATTTAAGTGTTTGCCATATGCAAACTGAGAGATAAGACTAGAGTGAACTTACTAGAGAATTGTCCTTTCATTTAAGGAAGTTATAGACTAGTCACAGAGATAGAACAAGGAATAGTAACTAAACTTCTTGAGTGCCTACTATCTGCCAGACACTTTACATCTGTAATAACTAGGCTTTACAATATCCCTACCAAGTAGCTTTTGCTACATTAACCAATCACTTCAAAACCTAGCAGCATACAATAGTCATTCTCAAAATGTGGTAGCTGGACCTTCTGCATCAATATCACATGGAGACTTGTTAGACATGCAATTTAGGGACCCCAACCCAGACCTATGAATCAGAAACTCTGGAGTTTTTAACAAGCCCTCAAAGGGATTCTGGTGCAAGCTAAAGTTTGGGAATGAATAGCTTAAAACAACCACGTATTTTTAAGCTCACAATTCAATTCTGTGTTGGTAATTTGTGTTGGGCTCAGTGTGGGATTCTTTCCCTATCACCTGTATTCACCATTCACTTATTCATCTTCCCATACATCAGCTAATTGCTGGCTTATCTACAATGCCCTTTGTAGGACAGCTCGTCTCTGCTCTAAGTGGGCTCACATGCTCCAGCAATACTCTTAGCATGGACTTATTCAAATGACAGCTGAGCAGGGTTCAGAAGAGCAAATGTGAATATGCAAGGTCTCTTGAGGCCTAAATTCAGAGCTGGCACACTCAACATCCATCATATCTATTCGTTAAAGCAAGTCTCAAGACTAGCCCAAGTTCAGGGAGTAGAGAAATAGACCACCTATTGATACATGAGCTACAAAAATCACATTACAAAAGGCAAGGATATGGGATGGAGAACTGAGGCCATTGTTTCCCAACCGTCCATAATATAAGATACTCTCACACTCCATCTGTTGGATTAAGAAATTGAAGTTGGCAAATTTAAGTAATTTTTTACAAGGTCATTCATCTTGTAAGTGGCAGATTGTATATTTGAACCTAAGCTTGTCTAATTCCTACAGATCAGATCATGTGTAAATAGCTATAAGAGAATATAGTATGTGAAAAGTAAAATAATAGAGGCCCAGATAAGAGTTCACAGAAGTGCAAAAAAGAGAGATATGCAGGCACCTGGGTGACTCAGTTGGTTCAACCTCCAACTTTGGCTCAGGTCATGATCCCACAGTTCATGAGTTCAAGCCCTGTGTCAGGCTCTTGTGCTGACAGCTCAGAGCCTGGAGCCTACTTCGGATTCTGTGTCTCCCTCTCTCTGCCCCTCCCCTGGTCATGGTCTCAGTCTCTCGGTCTCCCTCAAAAATAAGTATTTTTTAAAAAAAATTTTAAGGGAGATATGGTTTCTGTTTCTGGTGAGAGAGAAAAATTTTTTAGGAGATAGTGAAATTTGAGTTGGGCCGTGAAGGATGAGTGATCTAGGAAGAGAAACAAGTTTGAGCATAAAGCACCTGTTGAGAAACACCAAACTATTGGAGTAAACACAGTCTCTTTTGGCTGGAAGTTAGGGTATTTAAAGAGGAAAATAAGATACATTTAGAAATATAGGCATGCTCTGGCAAAGAACTTTGCCAAGGTAAGAATTCAAGGTTAAAGATTTTTTAGCAAAACCTGAAAATCAAGTGTTCTAAGTTCCAGTTATTCTTGTATTCATGCAAATTATCTTTCTGTAGATTTAGTCATAGAAAACATTTTATTTTGGAATCACTTTCCTTCTACAAATTTTCACCTGTCTTCCATCCTCTTTAAGTTAATACTGTTCAGGGAATATAGACCTACCAAGTTACTTTGGCCTCATTCAGATATGATACTGAAAGGTTCAGTTAGGTTACACTTTCTCTAAATCAAAGCTTCCCAAATGGGCATGTGCATGTGTACCTACACAGGAATGTAGGTGTGCCAAGATTAAGCCTCTCTGCAGTCTGGGCACCCTGTTGGCCCTGGTGTTTCTGGAGCCCCAAGGAATGATTTGCTCCAGGCTACAAGTCTGTAGCCTGTGTTCCTTTTCCATCATGTGCAAACATTAACATTATTATTTTTGATGTGTTCCACTTATGTAAAAGTGGAGGAGCAATATCCTAGAGGTTGTGTCTAGCTTCCCAAAGCCCAGGGGATGCTTAAAAAACTCCATCACTAGAAAATAAAAGTCTCTGGAAACCTGGGTGCATCCCAGAATTGTGTTCCTAAGACACCCAGGTAACTCTAATACCTCATCAGCTTTGTGAAACAGTTATAAAAAGTTCTACAGTCCGGTAACCTAATCTTCTAACTTCTCATCTTTAATTCATGACCAAGTATAAAAGGGAACATAAAGGGTCACATCCCATTCCAAATCTTATCCCACCCCAGTAATGACCTCCTTAACTGCAAAGTCTTTCCAATTTCATTCCCTCCATGAGTCACACCTGGAATAGCCTGACTTATCTGGGATAACTAATCTTAGAAAGAACAAACAGATATTCATGGAGCACCTGGGTGATTCGGTCAGTTAAGCGTCCAAGTCTTGATTTTGGCTCGGGTCATGATCTCATGGTTCATGAGTACAAGCCCCACATCAGGCTCCACACTGACAGTGTGGAACCTGCTTGGGATACTGTCTCTCTCCCTCTATCTCTGCTTTTCTTGCTCTCTCTCTCAAAATAAATAAATAAACTTAAAAATATTTTTTAAAAACAGGAAAGATATTCAAATACAGATTTTGATTTTCATGTGGCCCAGGAACTTCCTGTAAGGGGGCATAAACCTATACCATAACCACACAATAAGTTAGAGTTTTTTGAAGGGGCTTGGACTAGGAGAGAGAGAGAAAAGAAATAAGGTTTCTAAGAGAAAAATCACACTAAGTGAAGTCTGGAAAAAATGGACCAGACCAAATGGGCCTGACTATTGCTGAGAGCTGTGTGTTCATTTACACTAGCAGATTACATTTGAGAATTTTCGCACCCATATATAACACCACCATATACACCATATATAAAACCACCACCACCACCATTATCCTGGGTCCAGAATCACCTATGTTTTCTGGAAAGAAGAGCCATTTGAAGAATGACATCATTAGATGCATCAATCAGCTCTATTATAGAGACGCCCCACTGAAAGAACTGATCACATAAAGTGGAAAGAGTGCACTTGTTGGTGATGGACTCCTAGAGGTGGGCTCACAGAGGTCAGCAGTGGGATAGGGAGCTACCTGGTGGACATACAGTGCCATTGTTTAGAGGAGGTCAGGAAGGGGCCAGGTGGCTGCATAGGCAGTAACTTGTGAGTGGCAGAATGATTTGTGGTCAATTAAACAGATGGGGAGTGTATTGGAAGGTAGAATGAGGGATTGTAAAGATATAGGCAAATTTGGTTATATTTGTTGATTAACATAAAATGCTTGAGGTTTTACTAGGTACAAAGCATTATTTAAGGCTTTGGGTTTTTGTCAGTAACCAAAACTGAAATCAGAAAGAGGAAACACTTGTTTTTACTGAATTTAAATTTTAGTAGTGGTTATTTTATATAAAAAATTACATCTCCTCTGGAATACTCACAATAATTTAATATAAGGATCCTTGGCAAGTAGTGGTAATAGTGGTAAGGGAGAAGGAAGGACTGTATTTCAGGTCAAATTAGTGGAGGTTCAAAGCTTTGATAATGAATGAAGGTACAAATTTTAATATTTTGTTAAACAAAACATGCTTACAAAGGTAAAAGTCCTCAATTCATATAATATACTCTAGCATATATTAGACACATTTGATATTAGCATGTATTAGATAGATAATTTGAGGTTACATAATGTTAGAATGCTGAATTAGGAAAGGCTTCCTTGACCCTATATTTTGTGTAAAAATTATGTTACACACTGTCTATACGTTCTGTTTTACATATATGCACATAATTTTTCAAACAATTATAATAAAAAATAAGCACATTGTGCTTACCCATCTTACCCGTGGAGAAGTTCTTAGCAAGCTGTTCATGCGGCCACTCACATAGCAAGTCTGTCTCTTAACATAATCACGGGCTTACCAAGCCTTTTTATAATTAGCTAGATTGGCTACAGGTGCTACTAAATTAAGACTGTACTATTTTAAGCCTGCCAGGTGTAAACACATTCAATGAATCACACTGATTACAGCTGGAAAATCATCTCCTGCCACCCCCATTTAACCTTTTAGGAAAGAAGTTGAGTAAACATGGATTAAATTGTATTTTTAAAGTGAAACAACAAGGTAGGAGTTCCTGGGAAGTGCCTGGAATCTTTCATGGTTTACTCCATAAACCATGAAACCATGACTCAAACATTGTAGCAATTAGGTTGTATGGAAAAGGACTTTATCAACTATGGAGTGTTATGAAGACATGATGAGTGAATTTTATACGTGGATCTCCTACTATAGGACATTTCTCTCTAGACCTGCACTGTCCAATACAGTATCCACTAACCAAATGTTGCTGTTTAAATTTAAATTTGTATTAAATAATATTATTTTTTGGACATAGTAACTTTTTATAGTTAAAATACAGTGCAATATTGGTTTCAGAAATAGAATTCAGTGACTCATTACTTACATACAACATGCAGTGCTCATCACAAGTGCCCTCCCCAATACCCATCACCAATCCAGCCCATCTCTAAACCACCTCCCTCCATTAACCCTCTGTTTGTTCTCTATCATTAAGAGTCTTTTGTGGTTTGTTTCCCTTCTTCTCTATAGAATTTAAAATTCAGCCCCTCAGTTGCATTAGATATGCTTTAAGTCCTTGATGGCTCATATAGCTAGTGGTTCCCATGTTGAACAGCACATATATAGAACATTTTTAGCACCACAGAAAATTCTGGGTAACTATGATCATATCTTAACTGAGTCATTCATTTTATTATTTAACCAAAAGGAATACAAATGATACATGTGTACTGTGTATCTACCAAATATAGGCCAAGCCCTCTGCTGGACCCTAGGAGCATGTATGGGAGAAAAGTAGGAATAAAGACACGTGGAGAACCTCTAGTAATTGAACTGTGTGTGTGTGTGTGTGTGTGTGTGTGTGTGTGCGTGCGTGTTAAAACCTCTTTAGGTCCCAAGATAATATCTAATAGAAGTTCAAGAAATATTTGTTGACAAAGGTACTGGTTGGACTAAATTGTCTATTTTCAGTCAAATCCTTTCTTGGCCACTGTAATATGCAATCTGCTGCAAAATCCATTAGGACAATCAATCGAATCATATTGTGAAGACATCCAAATCCCTCTGGATCACTTATTTTTCAATGTAGAGCTTTTCATAGGACAGATGCCCTAGTAGGAAAAAGCTATTAAAATACATTGGAATTTATTTTCCTCTTATCCATCCAGACTCCTAAAGGATATAATTACTCTTTAGAAAGTCCTTGAAAATCTGGCCCAACACTGAATTCCTAGCCTCTTCTCCTATGAAACTCACCCTGAATATGCCTTGCTCTCTCCTATCTCTGCATATCCTCTTATGCATTTCCTCTTCCCTACAATCTTTTGAACTGCCTCCACCCAACTTTACCCAACAAAAATCCTGCTATTCGTTAAGGCTGAGTCATCTCTTTTCCTCTATTAAAACCTGATCCACCCTCCCTTAGCCTAAATGCACCTCTTCCCCTCTCTAATCAAAATCTCTGCTTAGAGGAGTTCTCTCAGAAGTTAGCATAGGACCTTACTGTAAATAGATCCTCAGTAGGTATTTGGTAAATGTAAATGCAAACTGTAATAGGAAAGAACATTAAATTTACAATTATAAGCATTTCGGTAGTACTTTTACATTTACAAAGTACTTTTTAACATATTTTATCCTCACAAAATTCCTGTGATCATGTTGTTATCCCCATTTTACAGATGAGGAAATTGAGGCTTGGACACAGGGATCTGCTCAAAGTGTGTTCATTTCTGTCCCAACAGAAATGGTACACTCCAACCAGAAGGAGACAATAAGAGAGCCCAAGAGAGCAATCTATGGAGGCCAATCTCACAGGACTCAGGCAGGGCACACACAGGGATGGGCATGTGCTTTGTGCTG
This sequence comes from Panthera tigris, assembly GCF_018350195.1. Classification (NCBI taxonomy): domain Eukaryota; kingdom Metazoa; phylum Chordata; class Mammalia; order Carnivora; family Felidae; genus Panthera; species Panthera tigris. The sequence goes on along the minus strand of NC_056667.1, from coordinate 48,749,168 downwards.
GAGGAGAATCAATATTGGGAGGAAAATAGATTTTATCCCATATTTAAAGCTGCATAGCTACTGGGCTACAGAGCCATGAAACAGGACTCAGAATTTCTATTCTTTTCACTTTGCTACAGCTTTGACACAAAAGAAATAACTTTGCAAATAAACTGTATATGTGTGTGTGTTATATTACCTTAATTAAATTAAAAATACCCCACACGCACACACTATGAGGATTACATCTTGTGTGACCTTGAACAAGTGATTTAATTACATGGGCCTTACTTTCCTAATGTGCAAAATAGAATCAATAGGACTTCCCAGGGTGTGACAGAGATTAAATGAGATGGTATTTATAAAATGCTAGCATGGCAGTTGGCACAGAGTAGATGCTCCATATATTTTAGTCCTTTCCTTATGCTTTGTGAATATTCTTTATGTAACCAAACACAGGGCTGTGTTCACATTAGAACCTAAGTATATACCGATCAAATAAAAAGTGATTAGTCAAGAAAAGGAAATTATGATCAGAGTCTCTTGGAAATATTTAGAAAGAAGTTTTGTTTTTGTTTTTGTTTTTTTACTATGGCCTGATTATGAGGTTGAATTGTCACAGGTTGTTTCTATAGAAATGACACCATGAAGAAAAGTGGAGGTTAAGACATGATCCTCTCCCTCTTAAAGATCCTGTCTACCAAGGAAGATGGACACATAAACAGCTAATTACAATATAGGTTGAGAAGTGGCTGAACATAGACAGGTGGGATATGGAGAACAGAGCCACTGCCAGGGAATCTGAGAAATCTTCAAAAAGAATGTAACTTTTGAGTTGAGCCTTGGAGAATGTGTTTAAAGCAAATATCATGATTTCACTCATATGTGGAATTAAGAAACACAACAGATGAACATAGGGGAAGGAAAAGAAAAATAAGATACAAGCAGAGAGGGAGGCAAACCATAAGAGACTCTTAAATTCAGAGAACAGACTGAGCGTTGGTGGGGGTGAGGGTTGGAGGGGTTGGGAAAAAGGGTGATGGGAATTAAGGAGGACACTTGTTGGGATGAGCACTGGGTGTTATGTGGAAGTGATGAATCACTGAGTTCTACTCCTGAAACCCATACTACACTGCATGTTAACTAACTTGAATTTAAGTTAAACAAACAAACAAGCAAACAAACAAAAATGGATGTGTTTGAAGGATTAACAAGAGAGGACAAAATTCCAGAAAAAGAAGAATAAGCGAGTTGTGAATTAAAGGAGATAATGTGTGTCACAGCAACTGTGTCAACTTTTCAACTGTTTTCTTACAAACATAAATAAGATAATGGTCTAAGGATATAGTTATAAGCACCCCCACATTGAGCTTTTTTTAAATTAGTTTTATCTAAAAGATCATGTTAATGGTGTATTTTATTCCACAATTATTCATATTTTAATATATCAAATTATTTGTCCCACATCTTTCTTTAAAAAAACAATTGATTCCCTAAAAAAATTATGTCATACTTATCCTGTGGTGTACATATTTCCTGGAACATCTACCTCCTAGGTGCACATTTATTACAGTTTGAGAAGGTGAGACAGATGTAAAAGTCCTATGTAAGCTCTTTACAAATGTGAATTACCCTTATTATTTACAGACTTTTAAACTAAAATTGGAAAAGTGTGGTCAATTACTCTGGCCTTCTCAACCCCACAGGAGAATTGGTTTCCATGCTCTTTCCTTCCTTCTAATATTGGTCCAAGCCCAGTGGTCCAATGGCTCATGGCCATTTAAAGCAAGACTGAGAAAATGCTTCTCAGTTTGGCAATGGAGTTTGGGAATTGGCCAGCCCAACCTACTTCAGTGATTTTAATGCAAAGCACTCAGCAAATTAAACTTGTTGATTATAAAATATTTTCCATTTGCCCCAGTGTCGGCACTTTTATAGGAAATTTTGCATCCAGTGAAAGAGAAGTGCAAAGTAAGAATATGTATAGTTTTCCAAGCTCACAAGGATTGCCTAGAGGAAAAGGCAAAATAGAGACTGATGCAACATGTGGTCTGTCTCTCCCACCCCCAGTGCAAGAGAAAAGTTTCATTGCCTAGAGCTTCATTACCTACAAAGTAAAAATAATGAGAATTTCAGTCCTGAAATAGGGTATACCTTGGAATGTACGACCTCTAATCTTTTGCTCACTTATTTATTCCCTGAATTTTTACCAAAGAATTTTTCTTGCACAAGGTGTCATGCAGAAGCTGGTAAGGCAAAGATAAATATGAATTAGACCTAGCCCCTCAGAGAGCTCACAGTCTAATGGATGAGAAAGACACAGAATCAAGTAACTATGAAACAATGTGATGATATGCATTCAGCGTTTGGGGAGCACCAAGGACAAGCAACTAAACTACCATTTGCCCAATAATAGAACAACTGCCAGTGAAACAGTGATCACTCGATCTTGACATATTCCATCAGAGGCTAGAAAATTGCATATCAGAGTCACTGTAGATGAATTCTACTCTGGACAAACATATGGACTAGATCAGAGTTTTTTAAGAGCAACACTACTGACATTTTGGACGAGACAATTCTTTGTTGTGGAGGGCTGTCCTGTGCACAGGGGGATCTTTAACATCCGTGGCCTTTACCCTCTAGATGTTGGGAGCACCCACTCCTTGTCAATCAGAAGTGTCTGAAGATATGCCAAATAGGTCTTGAGGGGAAAATTACTCCCAATTGAGAACCACTGGACTAAATGGTCTTTAATATTTCTTCCATCTTTAAGGATTGAACTAGTAGAACAGCTGGCACTGCTGTAATCTGCAGGGAATGCTCATTTCTCCCAGCTGATACTGGAGTTACTTAGATTTGACCACAACTCTGCAGCCATATGCTCTTAAGGAAGCAATCTTAACCTAAAGAAAGAAGAACTCAAATCCTAAGTCTCAAAGCCATAAGTACCCTCTATCTTCAATATCGTAATGCAGTCTCTACTTGGTCAATGTTCCTCAAAGATATTCTGTGTTGAAGAAGTTATACTTCTTGGGAGCCAGCATTACTGACTGAGAGGGGATAGCCTTGCTACTTGGGCAGAATAGAATCAGCGTTTAGAACAGAGAAGTGCATTTTGACTATACTCTGTACAACCCCTCCTACAATCAAAGCAGTTCTGTCCTTCATCTTTTTTATCCACCTTTCTTAACCTATAAAAAGATAGAAAATGTTTGGTGGAAACACTGGAGTTGGACCTGGAGCCCTGGGTTTGGATCCTAGTCAGATCATTAAACTCACTGCATTAATTTGGACAAATTACTTCATACATTGGCTTGCTCATTCAACAAACTTTTTCCAAGTGCCTGCTGCACACGACAAACTATAACAGCTGGCTAGGGATACACAGGGAATGACACAGCTCTCCCACTAGTTTTTCACAATAGAGAAAAAGGAGAGCAAGTATCATATCTCATGTGATGGTGTTAGTATCGTCATTACTGCACTACTCACAGGGAAATTACAACTGGTTCTGTTTGTTTTCACCTTGGCCAGGGAGTCAGGATCTTCCTCCATGACCTTGTCCTCACCAATTTGTCCAACATCCCTCTCTCTGTTTGGTCAACTCACATTGACTGGGACTAACCATGCCCAGTAAGATTGAAGGGCATGTTGTCATCAGGTGGAATATCGATATTCAAGGATAGCTTTTTCTGTATTCCTAGTATTTGCTCTCTGGGCCCCTAAGTAAAGTCACTCCTACCTCTCAAAGAAATCCTGTAAAGTTCCTTCCACATTTCCTTCCCCTGTGTAACTCACTTCTCAACCTTCTCTCTTTCCTTCCCCCAAGTCTCAGAATTACCCAATTTTCAGGGATTCTGCATACATGCATCCAAGAATTTGACCACAGGGGTAAGGCATTTCTTCAAATCTGTATTTTTGTTTCATTTTGGACTGAGAGAAAGAAAAAAAAATGTCCTAAAGACCACTGAGAGAGCAAAGGGTGGTGGAAACACAGAGAAAACAATGAAGTGAATGCTAACAAGATAGAACCATAACATCCTGTGGTAACTGACACGAGAAGAGCAAGCTCAGACTTCTAGGGACCATGGCCTTTCCCAAGAAATGGAAGTTAGCAACCAGGGCATCAGTTTGTAATTATATATACTTTTTATACCACAGTGAAGCATATTTCCAACTGATGGGGATGGTTCAGCAGAATGTTATAAACAAAAGCTTCAAGTAGGTTTTTACTTCTTCTTTTAGGGCTTCAGATTCCTCCAATATAAAAATAAAAAGCTTGATTAGGGAAACTTTTAGGTCTGAGAGAGCAATAATACTCCATCATTCAGTGTTACTTGGATTCCTTTTCCTACCAATATCCCTGGTACGTCTTTCTCCACACTTAAGATGTGCTGCTTGATCCAAATGTGGAGACTGCAGGACTAGGTGAGGAGAACGAGACAGACTCCCCAGAGGTGGAACTCAGTAACATGTGGACGAAATATCAGGATTTGAGGAGCTCCAACGAAAGCTTTCACATCTTGCATACATTTTCAAAAATAACATTCTACAAAATGTAGTCTTGTTTCCTTGGTGTGATATAGAACTCTTTTAATTAAACTTTGGAAACAAATGTATAGGGGTCATGAGGATAAACAAAACTTTTCAATTTTTAATTCATTGGATAGATCCCCCTGAGCTTTCATTCCCTGGATAGGAATCTCAAAGCAATAACTCAAGGAGCTCCCCTTAGAGGCTGTTCCACTTTGATGTGAACCCTGCTGTCTTTTTTGACTCTGGAGGATGGACTGGAAGTCAGACTTGAGTGGATACCCTAGCACCTTCACGTACTTAATACCTGCTGTGACATTGGGCATTACAACTGAGCCTCAGTTTGCTCATCTATGAAATTAAGAAACAGTATTCTCAGGGCAGTGCCTACTTTGTGGTAGATGCCCCTTCTTTTATCCCTACATTCTAGCATCCAGCCCAGAGTAAGCTTGCGTTAAATGTTAGTTGCATTTACCTCCTCCATTCTTACATTCTCTTTTTAAAGGGGACTTTAATAGGCTCTTGTATCAGGCCACAAAGATATCTTCTTCCTACCATAATTAAGCAACTCGAGAAATCCTGTGAGGTCGATAAATTTGGAAAACGCTTACATAAAACAGAATATAAAATGGCAAGTCCTGCCATCAGAAGCCAGTAAAAGTCAATTGCTTTATGCGACACCTCTACAAATGGCATTATGTCATTGCATAATATTAGTAAGAAATTGTAAGATTTTGTTCAGGCCTATAAAACGTAATGAGTCTCACATCATCTACCAATATAAAAATAAATTGAAAGAAAGTAATATTTTAAAAAGAAAGAAAAAACAAGCTTCCAACTTCTTGGCTTTTTCTGTGTTTGAGGAAATTTAGTCCATAAAGAAATGGATTTAAATGTTTTTCAGTGTGGTTAGTTGGCGTTCTCTCTCTCTTTTTCTTTCTTTTTATTATTTTAATTTTTCATCTTTGCCTTTTTATTTAACTGGGAACACACAAAATCTCTGTTTCAGAAATCAGGTGGTCTTGGCTGAAAAATTCTCCCAATGCATAAAAAGAACTTTAAATGTTCAGAAAGTGGCAAGTCTTCATGGTGCCAATAAAGAGATGGATTTATTCATCTGGGCTAAGGTACAGGACATTAACTTTCACAGATGCATTTGTTCACCAGCAGTTCACACTAAACCAACCTGAAAAGTCTTTGTAAACCTGAAAAAAGGAGGCTATGTGTGCGTGGCCTAGAACAGTGTTTCTTTTGGTAACAAATAGTGATATGGGAGTCCAAATTTATCCAGTGAGTACCTCTCTTAGGCAAGGTTGAATGCCCATTGGTTCTGGAGCAGAAAGAATTGATCATTCTGAGGAGATTTTGCCATACTACCAAAGATCTGGCTTGCATCTGTATTAAATATGCTCCAGAAAAAATGGAAGGAATAATCTCATAGCTCCCCCACAGTGCAGTCTTATGGATGTGAGCAGGCATGTCTATTAGGAATAATATATAACAAGAGCTGAGCCATTGGGCTCTCTAAATAAACTGTCTTCATATTTGGGGAAGAGAAAGACAAATGTGGTATGTTTGGCTCAAGAAATGGGCTCTGTTTTTCTTCTTTGTCAGCATTCCCATTCAGTGGTGCAGATGGACTGGACACCCTTGGGGATGGGGTACATTTTCTGGCTCAAAATGGAAACAGCGTGGAGTGGTTTAAGCCAAGGAGGAAAGCTTGGATTCATGCAATCAGTTCAAGTTACTCACAGACTGAGAGAAATCCAAAGTTGAATGTAAATCTATAGATATCTCTTCTACCTTTAACCCAGTGCTGGAATTCCTTCTTTACATGGTTGAATGATGGCCACCCAGCCTTCCATTGAACACTTTCCAGGAATAGGGAGCTCATTACTTATGAGGAGCTCCGTGTATATTATTATTGTCATTAATATGTGGATTAGTACCATTTTTAACAAAACTATAGCAAATGTTATAACCTCCAAGGAGAGGCAAATTTGGAATGGTTGTGAAAGCTCATTTCCTTACTCTTGTTAGTAGTTCTACAGGAAGTCATCTCAACATTCCTGACCTCTACAGAAATAGGCTGACACCAAAGGCTATACTTAGAACATCCTCCCTTTATAAGCAAGAAGTCAGTTACATGGTCCCTATCCCACTTGCCTTTTCAGAGGAAGAATGTTGTGGGGGCAGGGTCCCCACCTATGAGAACACTTTTTATGGTGCATCCAGTAGTGCTGTCTGCCTAACCTAACTCTCTGCAGAATGAGAATCCAGAGCCTTGTGTGTGCTTTCTCTCCATTTGGAAACGTTACTGTAGATTTACACTAGCAGTGTGTGTACGTGGGACCCCTTTGCATAATACAATCTCTACAAGCACTTATAAGATATTAGGCTTCGGGCTAAGAACTTGAGATTTATTAGCACATTTAGTCTTCCAAATAGTTCTCTAAGGTTAGACACTATACTTACACTCTTTTGAAGAGGAGGAACCTAAGTCTCAAAGATGACTGGGCATGGTAAAAACAGAGCTTCTACACAAAAGCATGTTCTTAATCTATGCTACATAGTTGGCCACCACTGGTATTGTGAATAAATAAAACCTTTAAATCAGCTAGGTTTAGGGTTACCCCTTGGCTCTTCCCCTCCCTGGGAGTGATATTATGTACTTTCTTAGCCTTATGGAGTCTCAATTTCCTTGTCAATAAACTGGCAGTAGTATTTCTTCATAATTTTTTATGACGGTTAAATGGGATCATATATATAACATGTACAGTAAACAGAATTTTTTTTATTGCCCTAGAGCTGAAGAGTAGGACTCCAAACAGAGGGATAAAAAGTGTTCATTATCCAATATCACAGAGTAAGAACACTGAAAAGTGTTCATTATCCAATATCACAGAGTAAGAACACTAACGACTGGGCCTTTTGGCGGGCGCGCTAAGTAGGCAAACACCTCTGCTACTACTTATGATCAATCAGATCTCCTATTCTCCAGAAACGAAGAAGGAAAATAACACAGGGGAAAGAAAGCATCGTGGGAGTTAAAGCAATTGGCCTAGAATGGGGAATGTTGCTGCTTTGGCCTCCTCCTCCCAAAGTCAGTGAGGAAGGCTCCAAGAGAATCAATGCCAAGTAACAAGAGTACCTTCAAGAAGGAGAAACTTGTGTCTCATTCCCTGGTTAGACAATTGCTTATGCAATGAATTTTTGATCTCCTGAGTGCCTCTTAAAGAAAAATAGGGTTGGAGGAAGATGGCAGTGTTAAGCGGAGATTTCAAACAGGCTCATGCCACCACTTGAAGTGGTAAGGACAGGCAACTTCCCTAGGAATCCAAAGGTTCTAGAGAAGGTGAATTGGAATCATATTGCCAGTGCCACACAAGAGAGCACCTCTGCATAGCCATAGGGAACTCTGACTGCAAGAGAATAAGGTGTACTCTCAATGGGATTGCTTTAGGTATATTTTTCTGGAGGAAAGAATTAAAATAGAAATGGTACATCCCAATTTTGAAACTGTGAGAACATATACATGAGCCCTACAAGGGAGCCTGCATTTGGACACCTGCCACACAGACCAATTCATGTCCTGAAGAGGAGTAGCAACACCTAACAAAATATAGAACTTCAGACCCAGTTAAACATAAATGTGTTTCCTTTCCCCTAATTCATTCCTCATGAGGAGGTAGAACAAGAAGAGGATGCACAAGGACAAAGAACTGAAAGTGTGTAAACATGGATCACGCCCCCTGCGCACACACACACACACACACACACACACACAACAGTACATAGCTATAGTTCCCAGGAGTCATGGGTTAAGCTTGAGCTAAAAGGTGAGAAGGGGGTGGTTAACTAGTTTAGAATTTAGTAATGTACTGGAATGAAGTCTTAATAATTAAAGTGACCAGAAAATTGTAGCACTCATCACAAAAGTTAATAAAAGATCATATAAGTGGCACATCTGGGAGGTGGGCATTAATTGGTAAAAAACAAATATTTCATGTGTATACCCAACCAACTTCAGACTATTACTGGTTTATCCAGTAACATATGTTAAATACTGGGCAAATAATATCTTCTTAATAAATGTTACTTCTCCTTTCTCCTTAGATTACAGCACATATTTGATTTCTTCTCTGATTATAACAATGAATCTTAATTCCTTAGAGAGGAAAAACTGGAAAATACAGAAAAATATGAAGAGCACAATGAATATCAGTCATAACCCTCCTCCTACCTTTAGAAGCATCGTTGAGCAGCTCACTTAGGAAATTTTTCCTTATCATGAACCCAAGTCTGCTCCCTGATATTTCCATGCACTGGTCCTAGAACTGCCTTCTGAAGACACATAGATTCAATATCCTCTTTCCTCCATGTGATACTCTTTTAAATATGTAAAAAGAGATAATTTTACTTTTTTACCCACCCCCCCTTTTTTTAACAGGTGAAACATTTTAAATTTCTTCCACCATTCTAAATGCCTCCTGGTTTCCAGCCTTTTCCTATTCCAGTCAATCAACTTCTGAGGATGTCTTGCTATGCCAATGTCACTTTTTAAATATGACACAGAATCAAGCCAAGCCCCAAACTTGACACAGGCAGATTATTACCTCCTTCATCTGAACACTGTTCTTAAATTTTTGTCATTGAGTACAGCCAAAGAACACAAAGAGACCAATTTGTCAAGTTGGAAATATTGCCTTAGCTTATGCTGACCTATTTTCTTCCTCAGAGCTTCTCAGGGCAAAAGGAAGGATCTGGCAGCTTGATTTTGAGATTTTCCCAACTCAACAGAGAAGTTTTTGTCAGCCTCTTGAAAGAAATAGAGACTCCTGACATCTAGTAGTAAAAAATAAGTTGTTTCAGAAGTAAATGCCAATATGATTGGAGGCTCTTTTTTCTTCATTCATCCATTCATAAGTTGTGAATAAGAAGCAGAAATTCTAGAGCTTAGAATTTGGTAAAATGTACAGTTAATGCTCTTTGCAAATCTCTTTTCACTGCAATGCCCAATTGTTAATCATACCTAGGACCAACTCAAAATCTATGTTTAACTCACTGTGCTCTTGGGGCTTCCCATATCTTCCCAAGATAGAGAACAGAGAGAAACAGCAGTGGGAAAGCCTTCTACACAAGTGTGTAGACTGTATGGTGACCGTCTAAAATTCATATGTTGAAGTCTTAACCCTGAATACCTCTTTGAAGAGGTAATGAAATGATGTTTGCTGGGATGGGCTCTACTCCAGTATGACTTGCGTCCTTATAAAAAGAAAAGATTAGAACACAGACACACCTTGAGAAAAGACCATGTGAAGACACAGGAGTAGCCAGCTATCTACAAGTCAAGGAGACAGACCTCCAGAAGAAACCAACCCCCCTTGACACCTTGACCTCGAACTTCTGGCCTCCAGAATTATGGGAAATAAATTTCTGTTGTTTAAGTCACTCCGTCTATGGTAATTATCCCAGCAGCCTTAACAGACTAATGCAGGTAAGGACATGAACACAGATGAGAAGGTAGAATGCCAAAGCCAGTGAGAAAAGGGCCATTCACACATCCTCTGCTCTTTTAACTTACCCCAAGAAATCATGAAACTGCCTTAAGTTCTATTCAGATTTTTATTCCTTTGAGACGTGTTTTCTTCCATAATCAATCATTTTAACAGATCTCATAAGAATTATAAAACAACTCAAGCCATTGGAAGCCTTCTCTGTTTTGACTTGTAAGAAAGGTCTCTGTCAGGAGGGCCGATAAGGGTGGTTGGTAGGTGTGATCTGAGGGCAGGGCACTCAGACACACTGGCAGAAGCTAAATCTATTTTCATTTAAAGGAACAAAAATGCACAAGTAAATACCATCGTTATTTGTCCAGAGTTTTAGGCTTGAGAAGAGAGCAAGGAGGACCATGGTAAAAGGAGGATTAAAAAGCGTAGGGATCTGAGACTGGGGTACTGCAGACAATAAAGATCTGTCAGAAATGCCACTGTGTGCTGTTGTTGGACACTCGTCATTACTGAATTTTTAAGAAAACTTCAATAAATTTTCTATACTGTTTTTTGAATTAGATATTTGTTTCATTTGGATGCACTGCTTTGCTCTAAACAGCCCAAAAGTAATCCAGCATATTTGAATTGTATACAAACACAGTGTTGCAAAAAAATTCTGTCATTCATTTGGTATTTTACTGGATTGTCTTTTCCTTCAGAATATCACTATATTGTAAAGACTGGGCTGCATATAAACTATGTAAACTTTCATCTAAGTATCCAGGCACCTGCATCCTATGCAAATGCACTTAATCTATTCTACAGATTTTTTCTGCAAATAGGTGTTGGGTACCAATGATGTTAGGATTTGTCTACATAACAAAATAAGATAGAAGTGTTTCCTGCCTTTACGCAGTCTGTAGTCTAAATTAGGTGGAAAGTTTATGGGGGAACATGCCCTCAATGAGCATTCTTTGAAGAGAGAAAAAAACTAGGATTTATAGAAAGTCATGCATTTGATATGTAGTTTAACTCTCATAAATCTACCATGACATAGTTATTTAGTAGCTCACTTGTAACATAGAAATACTGAAAATCAAAAAGATTAGTCTATTCAACATCACACATATGGTAAGAGGTAGGGTAGGATGAGCGCTCCTTGGTGGTATTCTTTGCAGTACATCAACCTGTCTTCCTTGAGGGCAAAGTCTTTGTCTTATAAATTCTGAAAACTTCTTATGCATAGAACATGGTTCACCCAAGGATAGGTTGAATGATTTGGGGTTGAATAAGGCCTTTGTTAATAAACTATTGGAGTACCCTAAGGGTCAGTCCTTTTTTCTAGGATTTCTCTTCTTTACTTGCATTTACTTCCTAGGTGGTATCATCCAATTCCATCACTTTAAGCATATGATGTTAACTACTAAATTTTTAGTTTTAGCTCCAAATGAATTCTGGACTTATATGTCTAACTGCCCATTTAACATCTCCCTAAGATGGTTAATGAATGTCTCCAACCTAATGTGTTGAAAGAGAGCTCTTGATTCCCCTTTAAATCAGATTCACCCCCTTCTCAGCCTATTCTCCTACCTTAATGTACTCAGTTCAAGCCAAAACTCTGCTGTCAACAGCTTCTTTTTTCCTGTCCCATTCTGTATGCAGTCTATTGGGAAATCCTTCAGGATCCACCTTCAAATGCACTTTGAAACCTATGCTTTTTGCCATCCACCCCTATCTCCACCCTCTGGTCTAAGCCAGTGCTGCTCTCCCATGGAAGGCAGCAACAGAATCTTGTCCGCCTGCTTCTGCTCTCACCTCCCCTAAGTTTATTTTCCACTCTCCACTAGAGTGCTGCTTTTAACACAAAAGTCAGGTCATACCTTCTCCTGCTTAGAATCTTCCCAGGGATTTTCTATTACATGAAATAGAAAGGTCTGACAAGTAGATACAATGGTTCTCTAAACCCTGGCTTCCTGTTGGACCTCACCTCCTACCACTAATCCCTTCAATCCTTCTGCTCTGGTCTCCTACACTGCACTCCCTACTACTCTTAGAACACACTGACATGCCATCACTTCAGAGCTTTATACATATCCCTGCCTGATAGCCAGTCCTGAAATCTTCACATGGCTCATTTCATTAAGGTTTCTGCTAAAAAATCATGTTCTTATAGACTGTACACACTTCCCTGTGTGTATATGCTTGCAGGACAGTGGGGGCATAGTAAATGAATATATTAAATGCATTTGAATCACACCATGTATGTAATGATCAAGAACGGATAAAGTTGGAATTTCTTTCTTTGCTTCAAGAGATTTTCTTTCTCTGCACACTCTTGTGTGAACATTCACAATTACTCATCTGCCAGTTTCATTGCCATAGATCAGACCCGGAAAGCTGCCAAGGAAACCACATATAACCTCACACCATACAATGTCTATGGCCAAGAAAGTAACAGTACATGTCACCCTGAATCCATTTGCCTTTCACATTTGTCTTTGGTTACATTTGGCAACCATGGATGCCTAGAGAGCCTTGCTATCACTCTGAAGCAAAACTGATTCTGGATATAAGGTCAGAAGAAAAGGGGAAGTTTCTGGGACAAAGTGCCAAAGTCAGACAGAGGCTGGACCATCAGCTGCAAGGTAATGTCAAAGGAGCCTGCTTTTGCCTGCATCTTCTTCTCCGCCTGTTAGACACCAAACAACCAAAAATCAAAGTCACTTTCAAGCATTTGGACAAGATCCCAGCCTAGCCAGCTGCATTAGAAAGCTTGCTTTTCAGTCAGTCCCCCAGAAATGAAGTATGGAAAGATTGGGTTCAAGTATGGACATAATTCTCCTCTTCTGTTGTCTCCAAGTTGTTGTGAGATCTATCCATGTCTGGGCTAGAATCATGTTCTGGTCACAAATAATTTGCCCTCACTTCACAAGTTAGCAGTTCACAGTTTACAAGGCAATACAATTTATTCTTCATTCTCAGCTTTCATTCCTCTAAAAACAGGGATGGGGTTAATTAAGAAATGTACCCAAGGGCAATTTTTTTTTAATGTAAGAATTATTTGCCTTCACTCTTAATGTAGACTTTGGAGCCAGAGAGTTCTGGGCTTGAGTGGCTGCCTCAGCACATAAGAGCTAGGGGACTTTGGGCTTATTGCTTTATTTTTCCAATCTCAGTTTACTAATCTCCAACACAGGGTTACTATGAGGATTAAATGAGTAAGCATAAGCAGGATGCTTGACAAACTATGCATATCAAGCCTTAAATAAGCTTTATTTATCCATTTAACCAATTTACCTACTACTATGTGCCAGGCATGATTGGGAACTAAAGACATAGCAGTAAATAAGCACTCTTTCACAGTGTGCTTTAAATTATAGAGAGACAGACAATAAACGAGCAAAAACTAAAAACAGATTACATACATTGGTTGCCACTCTCCCTTTCATTAACTGTTAGCCATACACTAGGAGGATGGGATCACGTGTTCACATACGCACATACACATGCCTCCTAGCATGCTCTTACCTGCTCCATCATAATTATCTCAGTGTTAGAGTTGCTTGATAGGTTGTGACAGTACCACGCATTCTTTTTTACTCAAGCAATAGTTTTTGAGAACATGCTAAGCACTAGATTCAGTGTTGGATGTTAGGAAAGAATAAAAAGGTAATAAAAAATGTTCTTCCCATCCACCTGCTCATGATTTTGCGGTAGAAACAGACCACTAAACACACAATTAAAATACCATTTATTACTTGTTCTGTGGAATGCTTATATACTCTGCCAACCTAGAAAGTCTAAAAAGGAAGTAAAGAGCACCACCTCATGTGGCCTAATGGAGGCTTTCCCAAGAGGGTGAAATTGTGTAGGGTAACTCAGATTTAAACAGGTCAATAAAAGGAGAACTTTCCATGCACAGAGAACATTTCATGCAAACAAATAGCATAAGAAATTATTTTATATGTCTGATCATTAGGGAGCTTCTATTCAGTTCAACATATTATACTCCAAGCAATGTGTTGCCCAGTGGAAAACAAGAAGGAGGCATGGGTTAGTGCAAAAGGCCAATAAGCACACACAGAATTTTAATATATGGAGTAAGTGCTATAATATAAGTAGTACAAAGAAGGATCAGGCTTCCAGCAGAATCTAATACAAGAATGAGAAGTTAGATGAAAGAATGGGCATGGGGACTGGAAGGAAAGCTTTCAGGAAAGCAGGACTAATCCATACAAGGAGCCTTATGTGGGACACTGGCAAATTCTAGGAACTTCCAGTAACTGGTTACTGTTAGAGAGAACTCATCCTTTCGAACCCAAACATCACTTTTCAAGAAAGGCATTCCCTGAGCCCCCAGGTAAGATAAGATTTCCCCCCTTTAGTCCCAGGTAGAAAGTAAATTCCATAATGAGGCACAGGATTATGTCACTCTTCTTCAGTAATGTTCTCCATTGCCTCTTACGATTCCTGACATAGAATAAGCCTCAATATATTGAATAACTGATTACAAAAGTGATTGCCAAGAGGAAGATTGGAAAGAAATGAAGCTAAAGGGTTAAACAGGCATCAGAACAGATGAACTTATACTTCACACTAGGAATTTGAAATCCAAGACCAGTTGTCTCAAAACTTTGCTTCATCACTTACCCTAGTAAGTCAATGTTTTGGGACACTCACTCCTGATATACGCACATTAATTAATATATAAACTTACATGTACTGCTCTAAGGCATTATGTACGTTATAAAATATGCAAAAAGAAAATTAGAAAGCTTATTTTAAAAAATAAACAGAAATCGATATTTTAACATGTTTTTCTTATGCCTCAGCACCAAATTATACGCCCCCAGGGTAGCCACATCCCTTTGGAAAACACTAGGGCACAAGAAGTCATAGAAGCACTTTAAGAACAATAATATGTATCCAAATTTGCATGTTAGGATTCTGTTGTAATTAACTAGGTAGTCCAGCCTACTTATCGTATGCTTCTATGCACTTCCCATCTCTGGCATCCTTCCCTGAAGTCCATATCGAAGATGATGCATGGTTAGGTACTCAAAAATCGAAGCGAATATTAGGTATGAGGACAACCCTAATTCATCACTTCTTCTCTACAGGTTTTTAGTCTTTTATGAAGAAACACAAGAAATAAAATAATGATTAGGCTATAATTCCATGGTAATTCCTAGTCAAGTTGAATTGAGAGTATGATAAGGTGTCATACCTCCATAGTAAACACACAAATCAGAACCCATGTGGATCTGACTCTCTGACCTAGTTGTACCTGGCAGTGATGGAGCAAAGACCAATCTCTGCTTGATCCCTTTACAGTGTAGAGTCTGGAAGCATGGGTCTCCACTATGTGTAGAACCAGGTGGTTCACAAAAATGAGAAAGATAGGCCAACACTGCTAAAATGCCATCTCAATGATTCGCTCCTAGTTGGCAGAGTTGTCAGTTTTTTGCCACCTCTCCAATTTGATAAATCATTCCTTGTGTCCTGGGGAGAGCAAGTGAAAGGATTGGGAAAGAAATTGGAATTAGTCTTTATTAGCCCATCTTTTCTTAACAGTGGAGAATAGCAATCCCCTAAAGATAACAAGGAAAAAATAAATAAGGGTGATCCCTCCAATAGCAAGGAAGAAAACCCAAGCAACTGGAAATTAAAATGATAATCACGAAAGTTCTACTGTTTTATCTTTGGCACCTTAACTGACAAGATATGCAACAATGGGCAAATCACTCCCCTCTCTGAGCTGCACTTTCTCCATCTGTAAAATAAGAGGTAATAGCAGATGATCTCTAAGGGCCCTTGTAACTCTGACATTTTATGGTTTCTATAAGATATTCAGAAATTATTCTTGAACTGCCTTTGTCAAAAAGCAATAAAATTTAATATAATATTTTAAAATCCACTATTCAAATACTAATGGACTAAATGACAAGGGTGCTAGAAGAACTAAATGAAAATCTTGGGCTTTCTGACCTAATCAATCAACATAAATGGATGGCAGGAAGGAGTACAGAGGATGAAATCCTGAACATTATCAGGAAAATGGACTTTTGAGTTAAGGAGTTAATCAGCAAGAATTTTACCAATTGTGAAAGGTCCAATTGTGTGGCACCGACTTGAGGCAGGACAGGACAAAGACTCCCATGGGCAGATTGTGATGAAAACCAAGGATGAGCACATTCCATAATGGAGGACAATGAGTTAGGAACACTCTGTAACATGAGAAGCTGATTGTACAGAGAGCAGCCGTGTTCCAAAACAGGATACCACTGTGCAGCTGTGGAGACAGAAAGGGGCCAGCTTTCAGAATATGGGAATATTTTTAAAAATGGTCAAATCAGAGCTGGTGAAACCTTTCTTCAAATTTTGGCTGATTTATTGATTTATTTATTTTGAGAGAGAGAAGAGAGAAAGAAAGAAATTTATTTATTTTGAGAGAGAGAAAGAGAGAAAGAAAGAGAAAGCAAGTGGGGGAGGGGCAAAGGGAGAGGGAGAGAATCTCAGGCAGGCTTCACCCCCAGTGCAGAGCCCGATGCTGGACTCCATCTCAGGTCCATGAGATCATGACCTGAGCTGAAATCAAGAGTCAGATGCTTAACCATCTGAGCCGCCCAGGCACTCCTGTTGGCTGCCTTAAATGAGTTATCCCACACATGGTACTGATTTCAAATGTCTAATTTATCAAATATATACATATATATATAATTTATCAAATATACATATATAAAGTTTATCAAATATATATGTAATTTATCAAATATACATGTATATGTACATTTATAACATACATATGATTATATATATGTTATTTATTATAGATAGATGGATAGATGGATATATTTTTACAAGTGTAAATTCAGGACTGTCCACTCATTCCCCTGCCTATTCTAGCATTAATATCACAATGCACAGTATTTTAATTATTGTAGCTTTGAAGCATTTTACAGTTAGGGATTGCATTCTTCTTCGTGTCATGGAATAACAGAAAACTGCCTATAGAAGCCTAATGAAATGAGAAATTTATCATTCACACATAACAGAAAACTAAAAAGTACAGGGCTGGTGCAGCCCTTGGACATCAATAACAGAGACTTTTCACATTTAGCTCAACTATCTTGGGTATGGTTTTCATCATCATGTCATTACTTCACGATTGTAAGATGATTGCTTCACCTCCAGCAGCATATTTGTGTTCCAGGCAAGAAAAATAAAGAAGAAAAGAGCAGTAGGCAGGTATGGGATCTAAGCATCCTTTCTTTTAAGGAGATTTTCTAGAAGCCCTGCCTAGGGATGTTAGTATAACATCAATACATGACCACTATCTACAAGAGAGGTTAGGAAATGTATTTTATTATCTGAGTACATTACCCTGAGTAAGATATAAGGTAACCTTAGTAGAAGTAAAAGAAATTTTGGTGTAGAGTAGGCAACTAACCAGATTTGCTTCTCTCTCTCTCTCTTTCCCTATTTCCATATATATATATATATATATATATATATATGTAAAAACCTGATAGGGAATTTTAATTTTATGCATTCTTTGCAAAATTTTTCCTAAACTTTTGTGCAACATTGCTTCAGGAGAAACCATAAAATCAGGGATTAGTGAATTTAGTGATAATTAATAGCTTTCAAAAATTAAATAAACCCCTTTACATTTATTCAGTTCTGCTTGAATAACCCCTGTTAAAACCTTATAATTTTCTTCATTTAGTTTTCACATACTTTAAGCTAGGTTAATTTCTAGGTATCCTGGATTCAGTTTGGCTTGTAAATTTTTAATGTAATTTCTTTTCTTCCTAAATTGTTTTTATTGTTTTGCTGATAATAGGAAAGCTGCAATTTTCATTTATTAATCATATATCATGCTAACTTACTGAACTCCTTTAGTAGTTCTAACAGATTCTTGGTTGGCTCTTTTAAATTTGTACACTTAAATAATCATATTATCTATAATAGAAGTCTTATCCATATTTACAGTCAAACATATTTTTATTTATTTTTCGTCTAATTGCATTATCTCAAGAGTAAAGGGAGAAACTTGCTAAAATAATTTATTAGAACTGTGTTACATTTTATCAAACACTTTTCAGTTGTCTTTTAAGCTGATTATTTGGTTGTTTCTTCTTAAATTGTTTAACAAAATGAGATTTTATATATAATATAAATATATATATATTATATATATATTTATATTATATATAATATATATAATATATATAATATTTATATTATATATTTATATTATATAATATATATTATATATATAATATTTACTTATTTTGAGAGAGAATATAATATTTACTTATTTTGAGAGAGAATTCCAAGCTGGCTCTGCACTGTCAGTGTGGAGCAAACACAAGGCTCAGCTCAATCTCGTGAACCATGAGATCTTTTACCTGAGCTGAAATCAAGTGTCAGATGCTTAACCAACTGAGCCACCCAGGCAACCAAAGTGAGTTATTTTCCTTTATTTTGATTTTTGTCATTTCAGGTTTTCATGTAAATTCCAGTTAGTTAACATACAGTAAATATTAGTTTCCCGTGTACAATATAGTGATTCATCACTTACATACAACACCCAGTGCTCGTCACAAGTGCCCTCCTTCATACCCATAACCTATTTCACCCATCCCGACACCCACCTTCTCTCTGGTGACCATCAGTTTGTTGTCTACAATTAAAAGTCTGTTTTGTGGTTTACCTCTCTCTTTTTTTCCCCTATGTTCATTTGTTTATTTCTTAAATTCTATGAGTGAGTGAAATCATACGGTATCTCTCTTTCTTGGACTTATTTTGCTTAGCATAATACTCTAGCTCCATCTACATCATTGCAAATGGCAAGATTTCATTCTTTTTTATGGTCGAGTAGTATACCATTATCAGTCAATGGACATTTGGGCTCTTTCCATAATTTGGCTATTGGTGATAATACTGCTCTAAACAATGGCATGAATATATACCCTCGAATCAGTATTTTTGCGTCCCAAAGTGGGTTACAATATTTTCAAAAATTTATAATGTGAACAATTCTTGCATTTTTGTGATAAATCCTAATCGTTGATGTTGTTGTTAGTATTATTAAGCTGCTTGATTTGATACTCCAATATTTTGTTTAGTATTATTCTACCTATGTTCATAAATTTTTGCCTATTTTTTCTTTTTCCTTTAATCTACTTTTATTCAGTTTTGGTATCTGGATTTTACTAGGCTCATAAAACAAGTTGCTAAGTTTTAATATCTTTTTATATGATCTTGAAATTTTATATCATATGGGAAATATTTAATCATTGAATGTTTATTAGGAATTATAACTTGAAAATTATGTTTAGTGCATGTTTTAGAAATTTATTTTAAGATTTCTCATTGTTTCAGGTTTATTACATCTTATGTCAATACTGGTAGTTTTTTTTTTTTTTATTATTAACATTTATTTGTATTTGAGAGAGAGAAAGAGAGAGACAGAGCATGAGTATGGGAGGGACAGAGAGAGACACACACAGAATCCTAAGCAGTTTCCGGGCTCCAAGCTCTCAGCACAGCTCAACATAGGGCCCATGAGCCAGGAGATCATGACCTGAGCTGAAGTCGGACACTTAACCGACTGAGTCACCCAGGCGCCCCATTACTGGTAGTTTTTAATTTTACTTTTAAATCAACTTTATAGAGGTATAATTTAAATACAATGAATACAAGCAATTTAAATGTACAGGTTGATGAGATTTGACAAATGAAAAATCCCATGTAACTACTTGAGCACCAAGATAGAGAACATTTATATCATCCTAATAAGTAGTCTCAAGACACTTTGCACTCAATTCCTCTCCCTCAAACACTAGGCAACCTCTGGTCTGCTTTCTGCCATTATAAATCAGTTTGCTTGTTCTAGAATTTAATAGAAATGGAAGCATACTATATGTGCTCTGGATTCTTCTGCTCAGCATAATGTTTTGGAGAATTATTCATGTTGCATGAATCAGCAGCATGTCCTTTTAATTGCTGACTAATATTCTAGTGTATGAATAGACAATTACTTTTAATCCATTTGTCTGATGAAGATATTTGGAATATCTTCAGTTCAAAATTATTATGAATAAAACTGCCATGGACATTTGTGTACAAGTGATTTTGTGAACAAAATTGTTTTTATTTCTCTTCAGTAACTAGTTAGCTTTAGAACTGCTTGGACAAACAGTAGTGCATATTTAACTTTATTTAAAAAACTGCTGAACTTTTTTCCAAAGTACTGACAACATTTTACACTCTCAACACCAATCCACGAAAGTTCCAGTTGCTCTAAGTCTTCTGTAAAACTTAGTTTTGTCATTCATTTTAACGATGGCCATTTTAGTGGGTGTGTAAGGGTCTCTCTCTCTGGATGTCTTAATTTGCATCTCCATGATAACGAGTGAATTTGAGCAAATTGTATGTACCTATTGGCCACCCATATATCTTCTTTTGTGATATGTCTGTTTAAATCTTTTGCCTACTTCTGATTTATCTGTTTTTAGATTATTAGGCTGCTGGGGTTCTTTCTGTTTTCTGGTACAAGGTTTTGCCCAAAACAAGATTAGCAAATATTTTCCCCCAGTCTGTAGCTTAACCCTTCATTTTCTTAATGGTATCTTTCCAAAATCATAAGTGTTTCATTTGCAGGGCACCTGGGTGGCTCAGTCAGTTAAGCTTCCGACTTCAGCTCGGGGCATGATTTCATGGTTTGTGGGTTCGAGCCCCTTATGGGGCTCTGTGCGGACAGCTCAGAGCCTGGTGCCTGCTTTGGATTCTGTGTTTCCCTCTCTCTCTGCTCCCCCTCACCCCTGCTCATACTCTGTCTCTCTTTCTGTCTCAAAAATAAACATTAAAAAAAATTTTTTTTAATTATCAAAAGAAGCTTTTCATTTTAAGTCTAATTTGTTAATTTTCTCTTAATAAGTAGCACTATTCATGTCCTGCCTAAGAGATCTTTGTTTAGCTCAGTATCACAATAAAACACACCATACTTGTCTCCTTACGTCCTAAGAATACATAATTTATTCTCACCTCTGAGCATCTGCAACTTCTATTCCACGTGCCTGGAGTATGGCATATTCTTTCTCCAGACCTTTATAGCTTATTCCCTCATTGGGATACACTTTCTGCTCAGTGTTACCTCCTCAGGAAAACTCTCTCCCTCACAAGCCACTCTAACTTTCCTATCCTTGTTTCTAGAAGTCTTATAGTTTCAGCTCTCTCATTTAGGTCTAAGATCCATTTTGAGTTAATTTTCTTATGGTTCAAGGTAAGCATCTAAATTAATTGTTTTTGCATGAGTATATCCAAGTGACTATACCATTGGGTGAAAAGGTTATAGAATTGCCTTGCCATCTTTGTCAAAACTTAATTAACCATAAATATAGGGTTGTCATTCTAAACACTAAATTCTGTGTCATTGATCTATATAGCTAATCTTACGCCAAGACCACAAGGTCTTGATTACTGTGGCTTTCTACTTAATTTTGTAACTGGAAAATGTGAGTCCTCCAGCTTTTTTCTTCTTGTTCAAAATTGTTTTGGTTTTTCTGGGTCCTTTGCATTTCCATATAAATTTTAGAATCAGCTTGTCAAGTACTGAAAAAAAATATATACAGTTTAAGGATTTTGCTAGGGATTAAATTGAACCTGCAGATCAATTTGAGGAGAATTGCCAATTAGCAATATTGAGTCTGCCAATCCATGAACATATCTCACTTTATTTAGGTCTTCTTTAATTTTTTCAACAGTGTTTTATAGTTTTCCGTGTACAAGCCTGACACGTCTTTTGCTAAATATATTCCTAAGTATTTTTTTCTTTGTAATGCCATTGTAATTTTACTTGTTTTGTAATTGTAATTGTTTTCTTAATTTCATTTTCAGACTGTTCATTGTTAGCATACAGATACACAATTGGTTTTTGTATATTGATCTTGTATGCTGTGATCATGCTGAACTCATTAGCTGGTTTTTTTTAATAGAATCCTTAGGATTTTCTACATAAAGAATCATGTCTTTGCAAATAAAGACAATTTTACAACCTCTTTCTCAATCTGGATGCCTCCAATTTTATTCATCTATTATGTATGTATATATTTATGCATTACCTTGTTATGCCAATTAGAGAAACTTCTCTATGATGTAGTGAAAACAGAAATGTTTGCCTTGTGCTTGATCTTGATCTTGATGTGCTTGATCCACACATATTTTATGTAACAGAGATGACTTTTCCCTTATTTTAAATAAATCCCTTGAGAGAGACATGAGACTTTATCTAAAGTGCAAAATCTGAGCTTGATTCCTTTCCCACCTAAGGTTTCCCAAACTGTTTTTGAAACCAACCAACCAACCACATTTATTTTTGTTTGTATGCTTTCTTTACCTCATCCAGCTTGACCTCGAGATGCCATTTTTAAGCTTCAAGAGACAGCTGGAGAGATCAGACCCCCTCCACTGGGTCCCCATCAGACACAGTGGAAAAGAGGAAACGAGATGGCAGGGATCTAAAGATTTCTCTCAGGGCCCTACTGGACACATGGCCAGGGCTCACATGACTGAACGCTGGAAGGTAGGAAAAGGAAACAAGAGACAAAGAGGGAGTACTGCTGACGTGTTTTAAACTGTCATAAGATAATTTGTATAATCGTGAGGGAAGTGATTTTAGTCTACCCCATAGTAAATAATAAATGGTAGCTCCTGATATTAATATTATGACTGCTATTATCATTAACCTTATCATTACTATTATGTGTTCAGAATATACTCTCTTTTCTCCAAAGGGGCTTGATCATTCCTATTTTCTAATGAAAAAACCCACTAGAATAAAAATCCATTATGAGTATAACTGGTGACAAAAATGTACAAATCTGTTGACAATTATGACTGCGTGTCTCCTGTGTGCTATTTCCCAGCCCTAGAAGTGACTAGTGACCAGGGAGAATGCAGGGAGTACAGAAGCTGTGAAGCTGCAGCTCCTCGGGCAGGGGTGACCCCTCCCCCTCCATCCCCAGCTGTATGATGACAAAGCTGTCATTAGTTAGGGGAGCTCTGAATCCCAAGTGCAAGGACCTTATGCTGTGCTTGAGAGACAGGAAATCACTCCTGTCAGCTGGAGGGAGGGCAGGCGTGGAGAGCCAAGTAAGTAGGAAGGGGTGGGGGGCAGGGTCCTGCCGGATCCTTGGTCATCCTCCCCTGTAAGAAACTGGAGGAAGGCTGCCCTGAGAATCGTTGCACGGGCCTCCTCCACAATGACAAAGGGATCACCTGGAGATGAGGGTATTCTTGAGCGCGAGCTCTCTTTAATTCCCTGCCAAGGCAGCCACAATTTATCGAAGGTGGGTTTGTAAAGTAGGGTTCTGCCAGGGAGAGATTGGCACAAGAGAAATGGAGACAGCTAATTCTCAGGGGGTCGTCTTTGGCAAAATCTGCTATTGAGGCCTCATGCTACTTGTGCTCATAGCTGCCGAGAACCAAGAGTGCCATCTGCAAACTGTGACTCATAAACACTCTGTCAGTCTGCCATCTACCCTGACATCATAAAATAACAAGAAGCGGCATTGTAATAAAGAGGGGAGGTTTGCAGCCTACCAATTAAATGCATCTAATTTATTTCTCTTACAGCTGAGGCTTTATTTATTAGTAAACAGCTGCATTTGTTACACTTTTTTCTCAAAACGTGCCAACTGGCACTTTGGATGATCCATTAATCCTAAATAATCATCTGTGTACTTCATAGATCCTGGATATATAGGCCTATATGTATAAGAAGGTTATTAAAAAGCTAAAGCCTAACCTTGCCAGTCAGCTGGAGGGTGTAGCTCTGGGTGTCAGGCTGGGTGAGTTAATGTGACATGAAGTATGTAGATATGAATGAGGTCTGGCTGTGTTTTTGGAAAGATTTTGCATGTGGCTTTATCTCTCCCTTTCTGCAAGTACATGTAGAGAAATGTGTATGTTAATTTTCTGCAATTGAGCATTGCCTAAATTCTTGTCCAAGTGTAATTAGCTTGAGATGACCAGAAGCAGATTATAGGGTTACCTGTTTTTAATTGGAGGTGGGATAAGAGGGAAAAGGTGTATTCCCTCAGCACCTGAACTTTCCCCAACCCTGCTAACCGGCATGTGCTTCTGAGGTTAGAGTTCTTCTATTTTCATCTGTAAAAGCGATGCCAGTACATACACACATACACAGACCCCTACACACACACACACACACACACACACACACACACACCCTCATTTTATTTAAAAATGGCTGTGGTACACACAGGAAAGATCCACTCTCAGTTTTTGTTTCCTTACTACAAGGGAAGAGAAGATTACTGAGAATCATTACAAGGGAGAAGAACTGTGTTAAGCAAAACTAAATATTTCACTCACCGACCTTTAAAGGGAATTGATTTGTTGAATATCAACTTAGATTCATCCATACCTACTGATTATATAAATAATGATTAATTTCATCATTGTGTGTTTTTTTTATACATTCCAGTGGAATAAGTCATTGCGGGCAATATTTTCATTTTTAAAAAGGGTTGGCCATCATTCTGAATATTATGCTTTGTTTTTATTTTCTGGGAAGTAATTGTTAGTGTAATCTATGCAGAGAGATATAAATGACTGACTTTGGCCTACTTTAAACTCAATTAAATTAGAAGCCCTCTATAATGTGACATTGCATTTATGGTTGTTTAAATTATGTGACTGTGTGATGGTCACTGGCATATTATTTGTAGGCCAATATTCTGTTATACGGTGTTTTGAATTTAAAAACATTGATAAAAATGACCAGACTTTCATTTTCTCTTTTGTTTTTATTTTTATTTTTCGCAATGATACCCACTGACTTAGGCTGGGGATGTTGTGTAACTTGCATAATAATTGAGATTGCAATTTCAATAAAGAAGGGAAGAGGGAATATGGGAGGAGAAGACAATTGAAAGAATCAATATACAAGTTACGAAGTTTTGAATATTTACATCTCCCTCCTTTTCTTTCCTTTGCCAAAAATAAATTTACATATGATATTTTTCATGAACCATACTGAGGGATCATTACAAATTACAACTTGAAACCATGTCTAATAATGGACAAGTAGTCATCAATTAAGTGTATATATGTTTGTTAGAAAAGAGTCACAAGTCAAACGTGCTATCTCGTTTACAAAGTCGGTTCACAATTAATGTGTGGGATATTGAGCCAGAGTGTCTGGATCTGAATTCCCGTTCTATCTCTGACTAGCTATAGGAACTTCGGTAAGTTACTCAACTACTCTCAGCCTCAGTTTCTTCATTGTTGAAATGTGGTTAATCTCAGTCCTTGCCTCAGAGGGTTACTACATGATTGAATGAGTAGATTCACCTAAAGTATTCACCACAGTGTCTAACACCTATAAGCTATCAAGAAACATTAAATTTAAGAAGAAGCAAATCTCTGTAGAAGAAATGACCACCAATTAGGCATACTACAGAGTGCTCAGTCTTTCTGGGATCCCACGTTTCCAAGTGTTGAGTATGCAGGTGAATGCTAACGTTAGCAGAATAGGAGGTTACTTTACTTGACAGTGTCTTCAGTAGAGTAGTATCCTGGATTGGGGGAGTTTGTGTTCGTGTCTTTCCAATTTCACGTGTAACAAAGTCTGCGTTCAGGGTCTGAACGTGTCACGGCAGACATGGTCAGATTATTTACGCCACAGAAATCAGCCAGTCCTACAAGTTGGGGCTCTTCCAGTCTCAACCGGTAATAAATATTTACCAACTCATCCTCCCTGTAGAGAACAAAGCCTAAATCCAGAAAACAAGTCCCTTACCTAAAGCCACTGTGCAGCCAATTGACAAAATCCATGCAGGTGTATAATTAAGGATAGATCTCGTGTCCTCACTCATAGTGTCATTACCTTCAATCAACATACAACTAACATGCTTCATTACTGAGTCTCATTAGCACACTGGAAGCAGCAAATTAAAAGAGGCAAGGAAGATGGCAAAAAGGAAGAAAACAAACATCTGACTGATATGAACATTCAAAGACATACACAGTCTGAATATATTCACTAAAGGGGGAAAAAAAGCCTAGAATAGCCTAAAGTCCTTTCTTTCAAAACACTGGTGTTCCTAATGAACTCCTTGAATCATCAAGAAAGTAATAAGATACATTTATTTATTATAATATGTTTACTGCCTCTGATTGGTTAGCACGAAATATATTTAGTCGTAGTCTAGAGGTTAAGATATTAATGCTGAATGGGATCTTGGGGACCATCAAGTCTTTCAAAAAGGTTTCAAATCTTTTAGCCACAGGACAATATTTCATTCAGATGGTCTACTGTCCAAAAACCAAACAGCTCTGTTTTGCATTCTTGTCCTTTCACAATGAAGCACATCCCTTTGTGGAGGTATTTGGGCATATTAGAATACAGGCTGTGAACCACTGAGGGAGAACACCTCCCACGTATTCCAGACTTAGAGATGTAAAGACAGACTTATTTAAATCAACCGCAACATATTAGGGAACCAAGCTTAGCCTAACTCTTGCTTTGGGGAAGGAACCACATGAAAGGAAATTCCTGGAATTAGGTCAGTTCAAAATACTTATATTCCAGAAATCACGATATTGAGTTCTGAATAATAGTTTAAGCTAAAGATTGATAATATTAATACCTACCATTTATTTGCCACTTGCTGTATGTCAGGCATTATGTCAGCCATTTAATATGCAGGAATTCTACTTGATAATTACCACTTAAAATCTCACTTTACAGATGAGCAATTCAAGGCTGGAAGGTTAAGAAACTTGCATAAGGCCACTCAGCTGGTAAGTGTCCAACTGCTCAGAGACTTTAAAGCCTATGCCCCAAACACAATACTCATTTGTTTCCCCAATATGCTACATTAACAGGGTACAAAGTCCTGGAAAGTGCCCTGCTCAGAAGAACAGATCTGGAGAGACCAGAGACAATTGTCAAACTTAGAGTAGAGAACTAGGGCACAGAACTGACAAGATAAGAATGAGCTAAGATGGTGGGATCGAAGGACAAAGCTGGGAATATGGCTTGCTTTTATGGGCTGGAAGGAGCAAGATATATGCAACTCAGCTGCTCTTATGGAATCCAGATTTGGATGGGAAGTTGGCTGTAGAATTCTCAAGAGATGGTAAGTGACTTTCGCAGGATCATGTGGCCCATTAGCAGTCCAAAGCCATCAACTACATCATAACTTAGGGAAAAGTCTCCTTGAAATTAATGTGATCATGTTAAAGAGTTCTAGCACTAAAAGGACCTAACTTTGCTAATAAAGAAAAATAAGTTTTGTGAACCTCATGAAGCCAAGTAATTGAGACTTTGCTCTATTTAGAGTATAAATTCAAGTATGAGTCCCTAGATAATTTTGAAATCCAGAGCATCAAAATCAGTATTTATGACTCTTTTCCTTGAATTTTTGGTCTGTGCTTATATTACCTGTTTTATTAGACTTGGAACAGAAGATCAGGAAGAGATGATGAAAGAAACATCCTCCTGGTGGCCCAAACTGGAAGAAAGAGTAGAGGCAAAACTACCCTTAATCACTGCCAAACCGTCATTCAGTTCCTACAATCAAAACATGAAACAACTGAGTCAGGGAACAAACTGAATTCTGTATACCCTCTACACAATCAACAATTAAAATTGCCATTGGCTACCAACATGTTGTTTCTTTCCAAGAGCCCCATTTGAATGTTCTGCATGGTGTCTGGTGACTGGGCTAAAAGGTACAGATAAAACTAGAGTTCATCTGCTCTTTTGTCTATTCCTTCCCTGACCCTCCTTTTTGCTGAAAAACCATTTTATTTCCCTCTACTGCCCTTTGGGTTTGATGGGGCAGATGTGAGTATATTTCATAAAATCGAGCAGATTATCTCCCCCCTCCCATCTCACCATGCAATGGCAATCATTAAGTCCCTGAAAGCCCACGGTGCCAGCAATATTGGTCCAATAAGTAAAGCCGCACTTCCTAAACAGATGGGAATAATGTTTCTTTGCCACTGGGTGAAATTGCTTTAAAAAGCGTCAGCAACAAACAGGGAGGGAAAGCTGAACCGTTGCTGCTGGAAGTCCGGCCACATGTAATACTCACTGCTTAAAAATCCAATATTGCATTTGCTTCCATTACAGTACTTTGTCCATCAGCTCATTTGAGTCTATTAACTTAATTGTTCTTTATTAACAAATGGGTCATTCTCTCTGGCAGCCGAGCAAAGCTCAAATGCCAGTTAAATACTTTGATAAATGCAACACCCCTTCCACTCTGCTCCCTCCCTGAACATGCTGTGAATGCACACACATGCACATGCACACACACACACACACACACACACATACACACGCAGATGCTTAATCAAGTGTATTTATATAAAAGGAGCACATCAAAAATTGGTTTTTAGAGCTGGCAAGCTGGGAGGCGTGTTTTTCTTTACAAGTAGATCCTATAATTACATATCACATCTTTTACAAATGTGTGTCATGCCTCTGGTAAAAATGTTCTTACCCTATGAAATGAGCTAAGGTTTTAGCGAGAGAGAACAATGACAATAATCTTTTGGCAAACCTTTTGCAGGGAAGTCCTTTTTTAAAATTATGCGTACTTTTTCTTTTAATTATTCAGTAATTCTTCGTGTTATTATTATTAATTCTTCACAACTAAAAAAAAAACAAGATTTTCTGTTGTCTTTGTGTATCTTGGTCTCCCTTTCTCTTCCCTCCTAGCCCCCAACATACATACCCCTTCTTCTTAGGTGACATTATCCTACTCACCAAACCTGTAACTTTAACAGAGGGTGACAGGGTGACCTTGACGACAGATGTTCTTATGGCAACAGATGGCACTGGCAAACCCGAGAAGCTGCTGTATGCCGTCTCCGTGCCACCTGTGCCTGGTCAGATTGAGTCCATCAATTATCCAGGCTGCCCCATCCCCTGCACAGCCAGTCAGATGGATTGGCCCAGAAGGTTTGCTGTGTGAATGACAATAGGCAAGGGGCTAGTGAGGAAGCAGCCAGGTGAGAGGGTTTCCTTCTTTTCCTCTTCTACTTCCCCACCACAAATCCCCACCCTCACTCACTCGTATATTTAATGATTTCAGTGAATCTAAAAGACTAAACTGGTTTTATCAGTGAAAATTCACCACATGACCTTTAAAGATAGCCACCATGAGGATGGCTTACACAAAGAGAAACCAATATTGCTACTGCTTTATACACAGCAGTGTAATTTTATTGTCTGATGATTCTGCCACATGAGAAAGCCATTTTAGGAATAGGCACAGAATGTGTAATTTGGTCTTTACTTATCATACCTACCAGTTTGACTTTTCCCGCCACAGGCTGATCCCATCCTTGGTCTTAATCTCTCCTTTTGCTTCTCTGTGCTCAAGTTGAAGGAAATAAAGATGACTAGAGAGAGGAAAAATAAATAATCATAGTCATGATTTCCTAATCTGTTACTGTATAAAAGAGGTACTTTGCTAGATATTCTATAAGCACAATCCTTAAGGATCTTAACAAATTTACCACAGATAGAATTATTCCTAATTTATAGTTGAGGAAATGGAGTCTCAGAAAGATTCAAGGACGAGCCCAAGGTCTCCTAATTCGCAAACAGGAGAGTCAGGATTTGAACACAAGGCAGGTAGGCTTTCCATGGCAGAACAGTGCTTCTAGCAACCAGGAAAATCTATAATCTGCTTGGTTAGACACAGACAATATTAGGAGATTAATATGGGCCCCAACTCCTTTCTTAACACAGGCATCTGGCTCGCCTTCTGTATTCCCAGCTACTATGATAATTATATAATTTATTTATAAAGCAGTATGTGATCTCCAGTAAGTAGGTCAAACATAAGTATAACCTTTTATTATTTTTCATTAGTACAACAGGGTAGTTAAAGTTGGAACAGTTTGGCCTCTCTCTACCCGAAGAAAGCTGGAGTATTGTATGAAATCATCAGTGGACCTTAATCCAGATGGTGGTGTCATTTCTAAGAAATAGCATATGCTAGCTATTATGATACTTAAATGTAATGGTTTTATATCTCTCCAGTGGGCAAAGAAACTGTACAACAGGTTTTAGTCTAGGAATTTTTTAATGGTAGTTTAACCCTCCAAAATACAGTATTTCTACAGAGAAATTCAATTGATAGAGCTTGGTTTAATAATAAAGGAATGTAAATTTCTGCCTTGTTTCATGCAATAATAGGACAGCATCTGGATTTACTACTCCCTGAGTCTGCTATTTTACATAATGTTGCTGAATTGGGGACTATTACATGTTTTTTTGATTTTAGAAAAATTGCCTTAAAAGTTATTTACACTCATTTTATAACAAAGAGGGTAATATAACTAATTTTATTCTTAGCGTGATTAGCCATGAGTCATTTCCTAAGAAATGAGTTTAATTAACCAGGGAAAGAAAGTTGTAATAAATCATGAAAGTGGACTGTTTCTAAGTGGGGTTAAAAACATCTTATTTAAAACTGCCATCAAATAAATCACAAACCCTAAGTTATGTGTTAAGGGAAGAAATTTTTCTGATTTTGAAAATTTGTGACAAAAAGGAAGAAAGAAGAGAAGAATATATAGTAAGAGAAGCAGATCAAATTAGTTGGAATATTTTAAGAAAATAGTTGTTGCAGTAAGGAGACCATTATGCTAATTCAAGGTCTATCAGCTGTGTAATTTTGGAAATTCACTTAATTTCTCTGTGCTTTTTTCTTTTCTTGTAATCCAAAGAGATTGAACTCAATCATTCTTAATCAGAGGTTTTCGCAGCCACTAATGTTATTCACAAATATTTTCTAGTCTCTCCCATTCCAAGCACATGATGGAAGTAGATCTTCCACTGCTTTGAAGTTAAATGTGGACATGTGACTTGCTTCAGCCATGGAACACAAGAGGTGTGGCTTCCATGCAGAGGTTTTAAAAAACCAGCCCATGATTCACCCCATCTCCTTCCCAGTGCTATTATGGTCCTAGTAGGATGTCTCTGGATGAAGTTTCAGGCAAAGTGGATCTCTCAGTGACCAGGAAGAGAAGCAACTTTCCTGCTAATCTATACTTTCTATGTGGCATGAACAAGAAATAAGCTTCTGTAATATGGAGCCATTGAGATTTGGGTGGGGTTTTGGGTTACTGCTGCATAATCTTGCCCATGCTATAGCGTGGTGGACATCAGATGCATCCAGGGAGATTTTCCAGTAAATATAAGGCAGGGCTCATTCCAGAACTACTGAGTCAGAATCTTCTAGTGCAAATTTCAGATACAGATGTTTAAAAAAGCTTCTCTGATGATTCTGGTGTCTACTCTTGCTTAGGAAACACTGGTGAGTCCATGCGGAAGTAGGCGCATGAGTAACAAAATAGCTTTGATATAGACTTTTAATTGCATGTCACCTTGATGGATACGCATAATAAAATCTTACACTTGTATGTTGCATTTCAGTTTACACAAGCACTTTTGTATTACTTATTTTATGGCAGTTAAAATATTAGTAAATTATGATGTGTGGCCATAACATCTATCAATGTATTGAGAATTTGAAACATTAATCTGACTTGCTGAAAAGTTTCCTCTTCTTACCTCACTGCCAATTGTGCATTCTCTCAAAAACTGTCTGCTTAGTTGATGATGATGAGCTTCACAATAAGAGAAGATCCTCCAAGAATCTTGGAATAGCTGCATTTTCCTGCCTGTGAATTTGCCTTTGTCTCCATGGACAATTGAAGCTGCCTGGCTAGGACCACACTGTTCAAAATATGTTGAGCTGTGTTGGGAAATACGTAGGTTTTATTTTTGATTTGTTCTATACTTATTTCAAAAACTTTAGTATTTCTGTTACTCCCAAGCTGTATGTACAAAAGTGTCATATCGAAGACTGAACTATTGAGCAAATATTATTAACTTGTTTGATCTTTTTTTTAAGTTTATTTATTATTTCTGGGGGATACAGCATGAGTGGAGGAGGGAGATACAGAGAGAGAGGGAGAGAGGGAGATACAGAATCTGAAGCAGGCTCCAGGCTCTGAGCTGTTAGCACAGAGCCCAACGTGGGGCTTAAACCCACAAATCGTAAGATCACGGCCTGAGCAGAAGTCAGATGCTTAATTTACTGAGCCACCCAGGTGTCCCAACTTGTTTGATCTTAAGTACCACGCTGAGCGTTCCTGAATTTAACTCTGGCTTGTAAGCAGAATAGTACATTTAATCTAATCTATTAAACTAAAACTCAATGGCTCCCTCTTTACTTTTGACAAACTCTTATATAATTATTACTAATTATATGTGAGTATTATATATACATATATATGTATATATTTATATTCACACATATGTTATAAGCATAACTAACATAACTAACACCTAGATATAAACAAAGCCTGCCTTTAATATTATTACTAAGGGTATAGATTCTAGAGTGAGACTCTGCATTGACATTTAGGCTTCTTCACTTGCCAGTTGATTTACTATTAAATAGACTTTCAACTTCCTTGATTCTCACTTTTCTCAGCTTATAAATGGTCATAATAATAAGACCTACCTTATAAAAGTGTTGTTTAAGTTAAATGAGATAATCCAATAAATTGTTTAGCAAAGGAAAGAAGAAAGAGAAAACAGAGAGAAAACAGGAGGGTGAAGAAGAAGAAGAGGAGGAAGAGGAGGAGGAGGGCAACAAAGGGGAGGAGGAAGAGAAGAGAAGGAGGAGGAGGAGGAAGAAGAGGAAGAAGAAGGAGAAGGAGGAAGAAGGAGAAAGGGAAGAGGAGGAGGGGGAGGATGGAAGGAGAAGGAGAGGAGGGGGAGGAAGGAAAGAAGAAAAAAGGATCTGAAAATTAATTTAGGTTTTCAAGTAACTTTGGGAAAAACTGGGTAAAAATGGATTAACAAGTCTCTTTAACAAGCAACTTCCCAGAGTCTTTAATATGCTAACATTCTTTGAGTCTATGAAAACTTTTAACCACAGCTTTTGACCACAGGGACACCAAGGACTCAGGAAGGATTTTCTGGAGGAGGTGATACCTGAGTTGCATCTTTAAGGAAAAAGGAGCCAGAACCAGAGAGAGTGTGGAGGTGGGAGTGGGCAGAGTCTGGGGGCTGAGAGGCCATTTCATGCATGGGAAGGGCAAGGGCAGAGTGACAGAAGCATGAAATAGCACACTGTATGTCGGGAGCTCAAATAACTAAGTTGGTTAGGGCAAGGGCCAAGGCAGTGGAGAAGCTGTTAAGGCCTAGATTTTAAAGGGTGTTGTTTGCCATATTATAATTTTGAAATTTAAATTTTATTGGCAATGAAGGAATGTACCAGTAGTGACCCCAGGAAGAAATAGATGGCACCTCCAAAGACATCATTGAAGAAAGTGTAACAAAGGAACACTCTATAGAGATGTGGGCAGGGTCAAAGAGACACTAACAATGCAGGATAAAGCAACAGAGAGATAACAGTAGCACCTTGGACTCTAAATGACAAAGGGTGGAAAGCCTCCCCAGTTCCTGGAGAGAGCTCCAGCTGAAGCCAGAGATGAAGAAGGTAATTCAACAGGAGCTATGGCCTTCAGGAGAGGAAAACAATCACACCACGTTGTAGCTGGACAAGGTCTGCCCTTCTCAGCGCCCAGCAACACTGGAGAAGGGCAGAAATCAGACCTGCAGAAGCAAACATAGAAGGTCCAGCACAGCAAGGTGGAGTCACATGGTCTGATTTGAATTTTAGATAAGTCAGTCTAGCAACTATATGGAAAATGGATCAGAGGATATATGAACCTTTAGAAAGGAAGACATACACTCATAACCATGAAATAGATGAGGAAAACCTAAAATGGAGATATTCTGTTATAGATAGAGTGGAAAGGACTGATTTATAGAAATACCAGTGTGTCAAAACTGGGGAGATGTGATGACTGGCTATGACTGGTGGAGATGAGAGGTGACTTTATTATTCCCATGTTTCTAGCTTGAATAATAAAGGACAAAATGATGTGAATAACATAGTGAACACAAGAAGTAAGTTTGAGGAGGTAAGAGAATTCAGGAATTCCATTTTGAACCCAGGGAGCTTGAGAGAGTGAGTAATGTTCATGCAGTGATTTGCCACAGGCATTTCAATATAAGACATGACTCCAGGGGCACCTTGGTGGCTCAGTCGGTTAAGCACCCGACTTTAGCTCTGGTCATGATCTCGCGGTTTGTGAGCCCGAGCCCTGCGTCGGGCTCTGTGCTGACAACTCAGAACCTGGAGCCTGCTTAGGATTCTGTGTCTCCCTCTCTCTCTGCCCCTCCCCCACTTGTGCTCTGTCTCTAGAGAGAGACAGAGCCTCTCTCTAGAGAGAGACAGAGTCTCTCCAAAATGAATAAATGTAATATATATATATATATATGAAATGACTCCAAGTAAGAATAACAAAGGCTGGAGATACAGATTTGCAAGTCATGCGACTATAGGTGGCCCAAAGTATGAAAGTGGAGGGCATCCCCAGGAAGCAAAGCAAAGGGGGTGAGCCAAGGTGAACACCAATATTGAATACCTGAATCCCACTGCACTGCTCTCAGGAACCTGGGCACGCTCTCCCTTCTTGGCTCTTCATTGCTGATCACCTGCATTTCCAGCAAGAGATTGTCCTTCAAGTAATTGTATTGGTCTGTTCCAGGAACAGAAAGAGAGTTAATTTTCTGGACCTCCAGGTCTGTCAACAGCTAATGCAGAGACAGAATATATCTTTATTTTAGATTTATCGTCCTTTAAAACTGATGATTTTGTAGAGGCCTAGGTTGCCTAAATGAGGACAATATTAGTTAAGACGTGTCCTCTTTATTTGTTGGTTCCTAAGCCACACAAGCCTTCAAAGAACACATCGCAAAAGTTCTGATCACACTGCTGTATGGAGCCCCGCTGAAGAGGCCCCTTACCCTTACTCTCCACCTCCCCATGCTTACCTCACTCTTCCCAATCTCCTGCCTGGATAGTTTCTCCATGGAACACACGAAAGCAATTATGCTAACAGCGGCAATAGGCTTGGAAACTCTTTGATGGAAAACAAGCAAACTCTCACGGACATAATCATAAATAAGTAGACAGGTAGCTGACAGATTAGATAGATAGATAGATAGACATTTGATGTATATGTACATATATATCTCACAGGTATGTGCACATATACACCTGAGATCACATGTATGCACATGCACATGTATACACAGCGTGTGAGTGTGCATGTGTAGATGAATGTGGGTGCATGTGTACCTGTATGCCAGTGTGTTGTATGTGCAAAGGTGTGGGTGTATATATGCATGTGAATATTTGATGGCTCTGAGAAGGAGACAGGAAGGAAATCGTGCCTGCCCTCCCATGATAATGAAAAGACATTAAAGGGTTAAAGCAATCACTTTGGAAATCATTTTCCAAAAAAGCTGCACCCTAAATTAATTTTGGCTGGTAATCTATATCGGGTTAAATAACTCCTCATTATTCTGTAACACAGCTGAGGCATCTCCAAATGTTTATCTTGTTTTGTAACCGGTACCTTCTGGTATATTCTAGTGCCAGCACTCCCAGCTCCCGCTATATTTCATTCTCACTATTTTTGGACTGGAGCTGCTGGTTCCAGGTGATTTAATAAATTGCTTTTTTTTTTTTTTTTGGTGTTCCTTTTAACTTACCCATCTGCTCAACACATGCGTAACTTGCAATCTGTCGGCAGTTTGCAGAAAGACAAACTGTCAGAACTGCATGCATTTGACAACTTTGTTCCCAATTAGTTTAGTGGTAATTTTAACAGATTTCAGGGCAATGGAGAAAGGGATGGCATGTTATTAAAGCATCAATTCTGACAGACCCGAGCACATATGATTTCAATGTAAATTATTTTAAATGCTTTAATTAAAACTACAGAAAGATTTACCCTTTTAAATGGTAAGTGATAGCAAGACAAATTTAAAAGGAAAGAGAGTAACCGAGTTTTCTAAATGGTTTATGTTGTGCAAGGCAGTCCAGCAGTCAAGACGACTGTAATCTATGGCGGTGATGTGGAGGCCGACTTAATTATTCATTGCTTCCTCTCTGTAGCAGATGTGCCTCAATGCACGAGTACAGGATTCAGAGCCTGGAACACTCTCTGTGAAAATCTCAGATCAGGCTTCTTTTGGAGCCATCAGGAAATTGCCAGAATCTGTTTAACACGTTAAATATATTCATAAGAAAAAAAAATCTTTTTTTTTTTTTGGCTCTTTGTTTTTTATATGTTTCAATGCAGCTGCTTCTCTGCTCCACTAACCCAGCACCCCAGCCTTCGTATTCCCACCCCATCTCCTGAAGCCTAATACCCCCGAAGCACATGGACAGATGTACACAAGTGACTAGATTAGGCAAACCCAGGGATTCTGTACCTTGGGTCACTTTACAGGCACCCCGCTCACCAAAATACCCCTTATCTATAATTTAAATGTATTGCAATAGTCACAATTCATGACTGTAGAGCGTCACTGACAGAAAGTCTGGCGTTTGGGGAGGAAGCTC
Source organism: Panthera tigris (assembly GCF_018350195.1). Classification (NCBI taxonomy): domain Eukaryota; kingdom Metazoa; phylum Chordata; class Mammalia; order Carnivora; family Felidae; genus Panthera; species Panthera tigris. Next base: position 48,712,606 of record NC_056667.1, on the reverse strand, counting down.
TCTATAGAACCAAGGACACATATAGGTGGAGAGATTTCCCTCATGAATTTGACAACAGGCTTGATTTATTCAGCCATAAATCTAACCATTGGTTTAATGCTTTCCATTTGTTCTTAGACAACACTGGGCATTTTATTATTGAAATCACCAATACATTAATTAAGTCTTAATATTCCCTGAACATAATTGCATAAAATTCTTTTACATGCACATTTCTTAGTCACTTGGGAAGGGCTCACCATTTTATATATGGCTTTTTGAGTTGGGAGCTGTCTGCTCTTTTAGAATTATTGAAATGACTTGAAAAAGAAGGTTATTACTGTCTTATGCACGCAGGTTTCCTTAATTTCTCAACTTGTTTTTAGGTAAGTTGTTGCCTTGTGTCTTTAAGGGCATCTGTAAGGCACACTGTTACTAGGCTAAATTGGATCAGGATTAAATGTCTGAGGCAAACTGGATTTTCCCTTATTTCATTGTTACCATTACATGTAAGAAGTGCATGCATTCACATTTTGCAGGGGAAGAAATTAGAAATAGCCTTTCTGAAGAATCTGTGAACAATAGATTTGGAGGACTCTTTGACCAATGTCCAGTGGATCAGTCAGAAATGGCAGCTCGGGGATGATGTGACGTACTAGAATGCACATCAGGCCCAACAAGCTGCAAACCTCCTCCCTAACAACATCCCACTAAGCCCTTTGCCAGAGCATTTCTCTGAACTTCAGACCTTTACCACACGAAACAGTGTCTTCTTCCTTTTGTTTCCATTTTTGTTTTTCTTTTCATAACTGATGAAAACACATAGTCTTTGGAATCCACCAACCTCAGACAGGAATTTGTCACTACCGCCTCCTACAGGAATGACCTCTGGCAAACTCTTGTATCTTTGTGAACCTCAGGGTTTTCATCTCTGCATGCGATAATAGCTACATTTCAGAAATCTTTTGAGAAGTAAAGAAGACAATGCATTTTGGGTGTCTGGTGTGTAGTTAGTTGCAGCACCGTGGATACAAATTTTCGCCATCCCTCTCTTCTTGTTTTACTGATGCTTTTGTACAATTCTGTGATTGTGTTTGGTTTTTCTTGTGGATAAAGAAATGCAGAGAGGAATGGAAAACTTTGAAAGACAAGAGAACCCACCTTTTGCCTCTTCCAGATGGGAATCACAATCTGGTGGGTTTATCTCGGAGAGGATACACCAGTAAATGAGGCCAAACGGAAGCAAAAGGCAATATGAGCTTGCATATCCTGCAACTGACCTGATTTTTCTCCCCTGTATCACTGGCGTACTAAGGAACTTGGAGTACAAAAATATACAATTTTTTAAGTTTATTTATTTTGAGAGAGACAATGACAGCACGAGTGGGGAAGGAGCAGGGAGAAAGGGAACAAGAGAGAATCCCAAGCAGGGTCTGCACTGCCAGCACAGAGCCAGATGCGGGGCTAGAACTCACAAAACTGTAAGATCATGACCTGAGCCAAAACCAAAAGCTGGATGCTCAACCAACTGAGCCACCCAGGTGCCCCCAAAATATACATTTAATTTCTGTATTATCATTTAATCTGCCCGGAGCCTGAATCCTGCCTCAGCCTCAGTCATGGGACTCTCTCCCTCATTCAAGGCAGTCGGAGAGCCTAACACCATCTGGCTCTCATATTCGAGGCAAGCATCCTGGTCTTATCCACACTAGTCATCTTGAAAGCTCAGTGCCCAAGACAATGTTCCTTTACCATCACAGAGCTCTGTTACTATCTGAGGCAAACTGAGGTCAGAGGGAATCTTGGCTGAAGATGAGTACCAACATGTCCAGCGCCATTTCCCTCTGGAGATCTGCATATCTCCAGGGTGTCATTAGACAGGAATGTAGGTGTTGGATCCTTGTTCCTGGTGGAGCCCAAAACTAAACATCCTCATCCAATAGCTTTGGATTTTGGAGCTCCAAATATCTTCCTCATACTGTACCTACTAAGTTCTGTAACTCAGGACCCCAAGCCTTAGTTAAAAATAATAGTAATAATAAATGATCTTAATTCTGGTAAAGTATCAACTCTTCAAGAATCAAAACCCTGCTGGACAAGGTTGAGAGGGGTGGTGGTAACGCACTGCTCAGTCTTCTGATTCTTTTACACAAAGGAGAAGGAAACAAAAGTGTGAAATTCAATAATTGTCCAATCCCATGTAGATGGCAGCAAGGATTTTGGGAAAATCTCTTTTTATGCATTTTAAGGATGGACTTTTAAATATCACTAAATGAAATAGAATCCAAAACCATAACGATTTTCCTAAAGTCAAGAACAAGGGTGCCAGATTTTAAAATTCCTCATTGGCTGAGTAACTTCACATTTCTCAGGCAATACATCCTAGTAGCTAAGAATAGGGACTCTTCCCCAATTTCAAACTCAGCCACTTACAAGCTGTGTAATACTTGGCACGTTTCTTTATTTGCAGAATGGGTGTGATAAATAGTACCTACAGGATAGACTAGTTATAAGGATTAAATGAGTGATGAATTGAAAGACCCAAGTTGCAGTCCCTACTCTGCCACTTTCAGCAGAGCCTAATTTATGGGCTTGTGACCAGTGCAGTCGCATAGGGTCCCACATTCAGAGGGCCCTGTGCTTGGGGTTGAATGCTCTGTGGCCACCTTCTTGAAATCCTTAGCAATTTATCTTTTTGAATTTATGTTTTGTTAAGTAAAGGCTGATGGGACAAAAGAGCACGTGCCCTGGGCTTAGGGCACCAGATCTCGTGTGGCCCCACTTGCAATTACCTCCCTAAGATGTGTTCTTGGCCACGTGGCCCTCTTGCCACCCTGGACCCAGCCTGGCCTTTGCCTTCCTGCTCTCACCCAAGATCATGCTCTACCCCTACTGGGATATGAATATGGATGATGGAAAGTTTGGTTATGCTCCCTGTGGCATCACAGAGTAGGGCATAATGATGGCTGTCCCCTCCTTGACTGACCATGCCAAAGCACGTTTACCAATTGACTCTGCCGGGGCTCCCACCCATCCTGGATCCAAGTACTGAACACATACCAGTATGAAGTTGCAGCTCCCTGGAGGCTGCATGTCCATGATGGGTCTAGTCAATGGACATTCCACAGACTGGCAGGAGGGAGAACCAAACTACAGGTAGGCTGCATGTACAGTGGGTCTCCAGGCACCAGTGAGGGTGTGCACTCACCCCGAGTCTCCAGCACTCACTAGGAAACATGAGGTCAGAGTGACACACAACAGGGAAAAAAAAGCAAAAGCGTTTATCATTTAGCACCTACCTTTAACGGCACTTTTTTTCTGCTTTTTTGAACGAGGTGCCCCATTTTTCATTTTGCACCAAGCCCACTAATGATACAGCTGGCCCTGCTTGTCAACTGTGTGCTTTGGGCAAATCTAACCTTTCTGAGCATTTTCCTTTGAGTGTGAAGTGAAGACAAATGGGATTTTCCTTCCCTCATCACAGGGATTTTTTAATGAGAAAATGAAATAAATGGGAAAATGTTTGTAATTTGTAAGATGCATATATACATATAGGAAGTATTATTATTATTATGTTCACTATAAGGTTGCATTATGTGTGTATTTCATTGTATAGTTTTATGCCTCTGCTGGGATTAGGGAAGTGATGACCCTAAAACAGATCGCACTTAGAATTTCTAGAATTCTGAAGAGTATCATTGTATCTTTTGCAATAATAGGCTATAAAATTTGGGGGGGGGGAGGGTAGAGGGGTGGAGATCATGGTGCTAAACTGTTCTCTTCCGAATTCGTAAAATGGGAATTAGAGGAGAAAATGTACTCTCGTAAATGAGGAGACAGGTCTGAGACTCCCTCTCAGTGATGTGGTGTCTTCATAGATTTCTCTGACCTGGTCATTCAATTCCATGTTTCTGTTCTCTACAGAGTCCTGGCAAAATGGACTCAAATGTGTATTTTAGGAAGTGGATAGAAATAGCCTCCAAAAACTAACTTGATTTTTTTTTGTCACATGGGATGATTACTAAAAAGAAGGAATTATTCATTGTAAATGGTCACTCTTTATATAAGACAATACTCTTTATTTAAATTGAAAGTAACAGATGCTTCGAGCAAAACCTAAAACTCAAGAAAAATAATCACTCCTGATCCAACAGTCAGAGGTAAGCACTGTACAGCAATGCTTTAATCCAGCACCCTTTCAGAAGTACTCTTATTCTTTTAGCCAAAATGGAATTATATTGTATATGGTATTTTCAGCTGTTTTTCACTTATACCAATATATGATACTAAATATTTTTATAACACAATTTTTTTTTACCGTTTATTTATTTTTGAGACAGAGAGAGACAGAGCATGAATGGGGGAGGGGCAGAGAGAGAGGGAGACACAGAATCCGAAGCAGGGTCCAGGCTCCGAGCCATCAACCCAGAACCCGACACGGGGCTCGAACTCACGGAGTGCAAGATCGTGACCTGAGTCGAAGTCGGACACTTAACCGACTGAGCCACCCAGGCGCCCCATATAATACAATTTTTAAAGATTACCTAGTGGTCAGCCATATAGATGTACAATAATGCATTTAATCGGCTCCCTATTGGTAGACATTTTAGTAGCTTTATTTTTATTTATCAGTATTTCTGTAAATACTTTTAGTAAAAAACACCCTGGTATATGCACCTGTGTGCACATCTCTAATTTCTTCTGAGTGTAATACCAGATGTGGCACTTCCAGGCAAAGGGGACAGGCAATTTTAAAATAGTTTTCTAAACTTTTGCCTGCAGAAAGATAGTACTAATTTGTACTCACACCTCACTTCAGCAGTATATGAGTATATGCACTTAATTATTTTAAATTATGATGCCTTTCGGTGTTATTTTACATAACATTATGTTGTTTCACTCTTCTTTGTATTTTATTTTCAAAAATTGTTAGAATGGATGGAACATGAGCTTCCAGTCAGGCTACAATGGTAGGAATTCTTTTCCCTCATAAATAACAAGTGAATCCATGACCAGGAGGCTAATCCTCAACTATTTTTTCCCTCAGTGTGCCAGGGGAACCTCTTCACAACAGTAAGCATCATCCAATATGTTTCAATATTTCCATGAAAAAGCATATTTGGCACAGTATGAAAAAAAATGCTTTTAAGTCAAAGCTTTAACAAAGTGTTATGGATTGAATTGTCTCCCTGAAATTCGTACGCTGAAGTCCTAACCTCCAGGATGTCAGAATGTGAGCTGTTTTGTAGAGAGTGTATTAAACAGAGCAATCAAGTTAAAATGAGGTCCTAATCCAATATGACTGGTGTTCTTATAAAAAAGGGAAATTTGGAGACAGATACACACACACAGGGAAGATGGTGTAAAGAGATACAGGTCGATGACAACCATCTAGAAGCCAAGGACAGAGGCCTGGAACAGTTTCTTCCCTAAGAAGGATACTCTGCAAAGACCTCAATTTTGGACTTCTGGCCTACAGAATTAGGAGAGGTATTTTTCTGTTGTTTAAGCCATCCAGTTTGTGATACTTTGTTACACAAATCAAGTTTAAGCTTATTGAAAAAAGGTGAAAAATGAGTCTCAGGCCTTAAACCTATTGTCATTTTCATCATACTTCAAAAACAAAAATTATTATTCTCCATGTATGAACATTTTCATTGTGGGATTTTCCTTGATCTTTAAGACAATCTTTTTTTTTTTTTTTGTCTCTGAAATTCAGTGTATCTTGCAATTAATGGCAATTCATTGTTCATTTAGATGCATTTTTTTCTTCTTTTTATTAATCCATAAATTAGGGATGTATCTTAAGTTTAATGAAATACAGTATTTAGGTATGTATATAAATGTTCATTTGTTTTAAATTACCAGCATTACATGCACGCACACACATACAGAGAGAGAAAAAGGGGAGGGGGCAGAGATAGAGAGACTAATAAAAGAGACAAGAAAATGAGTAACTCAAATACAATCACAGTACATATATGCTACAGTATGGAGCATAGATAATGAAGTAATTAATTATTAATGATAGACTAAAGGAAATCTTTTTGGTGGAGTAAGTTGAGAAGATATGTCTTAAAGGGTTAACAGGAGTATTCCAAGTAGACAATGTAATTTAGGGGACTGAAGGGCTGAGGGTAAGAGATAACTTAGTGTATGTTCCTAAAGAAAGAAAATGCTCAAGCAAAGACAAGAAGGCACATGGCATATATAGAGGATCTTAAGTTGCTTGAGATATGAAGTAGAGAATAGCAAAGGTAAATAGAACCCAGCCAATGGAGAACTTGCATAAAATGAGAAAATTAGAGAAGTCTACAGAATGTATAATGCAGTAGATTAGTTTGCAGGCTTTCAGCTTTTATATAATGGAATACCCAATTGAATGTGGCTCAAACAATATGGATTTGTTATCACATATAACAAGGAGTCAGTGGACACTTTGGGGTTTATTAATTCAGCTGATCAACAGTGTCAAGGTTCTTGGTCAGTTTCTTTGTGATTCTCCTAGATTTAACTAAAGAACACCAGGATTCTGCACAGATCTAAGTGCTACATGCCCATGTCTATGAAAAGATAAGATGAGAGTTTTTCCTTCAGTGCAACTCTGTTGACTGTGGAGGGGAATCTTTTTCTAAAGTCTCCCTAAAGATTTGCACATGCATATTGTTGAAAGAACTGGATCACATGTCCTCTGTATACATGCTCTAAAGTCTAGAGCATGTTGGCTAGGGGAACATCCACATTCCTTGAGTAAACTACTGCCTAACAACTACACAAAATTGGGGTTTGGATACCAAGAAAAAAGAGAATTGGCTAAGTGGCATCTGACATACCTTGAAACTTTTGAAATTCAGGAAAAAAAAATGCTACTAAATGAGGTCTTGCTCTTCACCACTGGACCTCAGTGTAATTTAAAATTTAAAAGCTCATTCATTTGGTCTGTTATTCTCTCAATGGATATTCTTCAAGCCCGAGACAAATACCAGGCATTGTGGAAGGCAGAGATGAATCAGAAAAGGAAAAAAAAAGCACTTAAGTAGAAGAGCCAGAGATTTATGTTTACAATAAAAGGGAGAAGATAAGGTATGTGTGAGGCTTGAGTGCAATAGTGAGAGTGGCAAATATCGTGAAGAAGATACAGCTGTGTGCTAGAATGGATTCACAAGAACCAATTATATGCCACCTGTCACAGGTCTGCATTTACTGCCACCCTGCTGGTAGTCTGAAAATGTCCATGGTGGAAAATTTTACACCAAGGAAATTGGCAAACTTTACAAATCAGTGCTCTTAAATTTTTTGTTTTGTTTTTCCTCAGAGATCCAGCTGTTACACATTTACCAGCATACCAGTAGAGGTATAGATACAGTTCTAAGAACATGTTTTTTTCAGGAGGGAAAGATCAATTATTTTAAACTTATCTCATCAATCTAAACCAATCATCAAACACAGAAATGAAGCCCAATTTGAACTGAGTTTCTGACATTAAACATTCATAAAATGTCCTATAAGCTTTTCTCTTCTGCTCTGTTGTCTCTGTACCTCTGGGTGCTTCCTGGGTTGGGCTAAGCATAAAGACAGGAAGTCATGGAAATCTCCAGGAAAATCCTTACAAGAAAGTATAGTCTCTCCAGGTTTCCTACCCAATTCAGCAAAACAGGTGTCCTGGGTTTCAGAAAGCATATTGCTAGAGATGTCTTCCAACCTCTCAGCTGCCTCTGTATTTACACTGTCTTCTACACACAATCTCAAATTGTGAATCTTTTCCATATGGTGAGATCTTTCCTAATGCTTTTCACAAAGAGCTCTGAATACTATCTGCACTCCAGGAAGCCATAGCCTCCTGTGGCCTTCGGGGTCTTAATGACCATCTCATCCACCTCAGTCTTTACATAGGCCCACTCTTAAGCCACTTTCCTTCAGTGGAGAAGGTCATCCTGTTTTGAGGACTTACAGAAAAGTCCATAATTTGCCTTCACTTACGTGTGCTTACAAATAAAAAGCCTACAATAGATACGAAATTCTTCCTCAGATCAACTTAAATCTCACATTTTAGAATTCAAGCTCTTATTTGCTGCCCTGTGGGGATTAGAAAACAGATGGCAACCATCCTTAGGGTAAGAGGCATTTAGACAGATGGACCTCCTTTTTCTGAAACGTTTTGGGCAAATTAAATTTTATAAAATGAATTGATTTCTATTTGGGATATCCCCTGTGTGAGGGAGAATCTGTTTGGGACGTGAGGAATCCTCTTGCAGAGTGATTGATTATCCCTTCATTTGGGTTCTGTAAACATTGGTATTCAGATATTGGGTTTTCTTAAATCAAGGCCTGTCTCTGTGTTTGAAGGTGCATTATAAATCATCCTTACAGAGTGAATAATCTCTGTTCCTTTAATCCTTCCTCATAGGTATCATTTTCTTACTATTTTATCATCTGTCTTTCTAGGTGCAAACCTATTTACATAAATTAATTAACAATTTAAAGTGACTTGATATGCTTTCAGTGAAAGAAAAGCAAATATACAGGAAATGTATATGACCTGGTTTGTCATATCAAATTGCAGCAAGCCCAATTAGCCAATAAAAGAAATAATATTACCTAGCAGTTCACAGCCCTTTGTATTTTTTATATGCTCTCTTTCATCAGATCTTCACAACAAACCTGTGGGACAAACAAGAAAAGTGTCATCAACTGCATTTTCTAGATGAAGAAGTTAATATAAGCACATGTAGACTGACTTAGAAAGAAAGCTGAGGTCATAGCCAAAAGCAGAAATGTAACTAATATTTTTGGTGTACCAATTATATATCAGACACTGTTCTCAGGAGCTCATTTTCACAACAAATTTATGAATTATTACCATCTCCATTTTACAGATTAAGAAACTGAAGCTTGGAGATATGAAATATCTCCACGTTTACATAGCTAATATATAAGAGAACTAGCATTCAAATCCTGGTCTGTGTGACCAAGGTGTGGGACCAACAGGCATGATTCGACTTAAGAGTCTAGGAGCCCCTACTTTAATGTAGGAGACAACAATTCTGGTGGCAGCTTTCTAATCTCCAGATTAGAGCTAGGGTGATAAAATTTTGAAGTCAGCAGTTGGCCAGGGCAGATGCTATAATGAAGGATAAGATAATGAGATCCTGGAACCTGAAGTTGGTCTAGCTTCTTGACAATAGCAAAGGTAACAGTTCTCATGAAAGGCCAATTTTATAGTGATTTGGAGGACTCATTTCTAAAGATCTACCCCCTCCATGATGTTATAAGCCCCTACTTTTGTGTATTAAATCTCTTGGAAATAGAGTGGTCTCTGTTTTCTTCAACTGGCCCCTAGGTGTTAACAAATCTAATACTCTTTTCATATGTATATCTAGTCAAAGTCTCCAAAAAGCTTCAATGATCCCACATTAGTGAAATTAGAACACTGTTTTATGCTCTGGGTCTCATTCAATTTGAATTTGAAACAACAACCCCCTCCAGATTTCTGTAGCTTCCAGTTTAGGTCTTTGAGTCTCTAGAAGTTTGAGTCTCAATCATAGATACAATGTGAATGGTAAGATGATTGCCTAAAGGGGCAATCCCAGGAAAAAGGATTCTTGAGGCCATATTGAAGACCTACAACTATTAGATATGGCTGTAGGTAGCATCACTGCTCATGGAAAAGCCAAGAATTGTTTGTAAAGAGGAGATAAAGCTCCAGTAAGGAAGGCAAGAGCTTGGAACTGGTTTATAGAATGCAATAAGTACAGAAATGATAAAATAAGGGACAAAGTCAGTGGATGGGACAGCCAAGTGATGAATAAGATGAGGATGAGGAATGAGTTAAGGGAATTGCTTAGAAATGTCAAATATGTTTATTGAGCACCACTGAGCAATGTACTAGGTTCTGAGGAGAAAGCAATGAAAACTCCAAATTTGGAGTTATTGTTATTGTGAATTAACAGTCTATCAATATCCATCTTATTCATAGCAGTTAAATTAGGCACTAAGCTTTCAGGTTTTTTATCACATGCTAATCACCCACTCTACTCATTCCATGTCCTGAATTTGCCGTTTTGAACTGCACCTCACTTGTCTTCATTTATTTGTCCAATGCATGGAGGTCAAGATGTACTCTGGTTTTCTCTTTGCTTCTGTGTGTACATTTTCTTGTTATCTCTTCCTCTTCTTATAAGGACATCAGTCATGTTAGATTGAGGCCCCAACCTTATGCCCTTATTTAACCGTAATTACCTCTTTAAATGTCATATCTCCAAAAAGTAACATTGGAGCTTAGGATTTCAGTGTATGAATTTTGATAATATCATCTCAACAGCTATTCAAGAATAGGAGTGAAATAAAGATTTTCAAAAATATAAAGTCTAAAAAAGTTTTCCATCAACATACTCTCATTTAAAGAACTACTAAGAGATACAGTTCAGTGAGAAGAAATTTTAGAAGATAAGAGAGAGATACAAGAAACAAAGGTGAACAAAAGAAATCCCTAAAACAGACTGGTAAATCTAAATACAAATGGACTCTAAAAAGGAATAATAAAAGAAACAATTGAAAACAAGGCAAAAACAAAACACTGGTTATCACATGTAAATGAGAGAGAATAATTTGAATAGAAGATAGTCTTGAGTTTCTTATTTGAGGATGTGGCTAAAGAAGCTGTATCATATCCATATTTCTTTTTTTATTAGTTAAAAATATATAGGCAATGCGACTATCTAAAATTTTATATCTCCCAGCTGCCCCTTGAGACTAGGTATACTTAGAATATCTTGCAAATTAAAAGTAAATACTATGTATGAGATGTTCAGGAAGATTTCTTAAGGGGATATTATTCAGCTATGTGGAAAATCATTTTTGCCTTCACCTTCTCCTCCTTATTCATGGAATGGCCCATAATAGCTCAAATTCCAGCAGTCATATTGGATAATAAACTGTTCTTAAAGATGGAAATCACATCTTTGAAAAACAGCAGAAAAATAGAAATGTTCTGGGTACCATGACCATAAATATGTCATGTCAGCCCTATAATTCTCAATTCTGAAATTATTTGATGTATAAATAAATAAACTCTTATGTTGTTCGGGCTGCCACTATTTTGGATTTTCTCTTAAATGCACAGAAGACATAACTTAACTGATAAACAGATGTGGGAAAGACACAGATCAACTTTAGAATTTTAAATATACCTGTTTACTGGGAACCACTAAAGTAGAAGAAATCATATGCAAAATTTCTAAACCAGTAGAATTGATATAAAAATGTTGGGATGGAGGGTTCTAGAAACATTAAAAAAATGTGTTTGAAGAAAAATTAGAAAAAGAAATAAAAATGGCTCTAGTAATTATAATGACATTTAGGTCAACTATGCATGCAAAGACTTCTAATAAAATTGTTTTACGAAATGCAACCATGGAAAAAGCAATATATTTAAATTATGCTATTATTTTATACAAAATATAATTTAAAAATATGTGTGTAATTAAATTCATAAATTAAATATGTTATTTTGCCAATAAAAACACACCAAAGCCAAGTCAACTCCATTTGTTATTATAGTCCAAGACCCCATTCATTTCTCTCCTGAACTCATTCTTTTTCCATTACCATCCTTGGTCTTTACCTCCTCACTTATTTTCAGACCTGGTTTTCACTTACCTTTTAACTTGTTGATTAATCTGAGTTTTGGATTGGTTCTTGGCACTGTGAAGATTCAGGTTTTCAGTCAGATACACGGATCACCCACTGTTAGTGAAGATCTACTATTTTATATCTGTTTCTAGAATTCAAGCTCTCAGCCAACATACTCAAGGTTATAGGATATGGGGAAAAAATCCGTTTTTATTGGGCCATTATGGTGCTAAAAGGAACTGGCTTTAGGATCAGAGTAGTTTGAATCCAAAGAGAGATATGAGGCATACATTAAGAGGTTAGGAAGAAAGAGTGTCCAATAGAAATATGGAAAAAGACATTAACAGGTAACTTCGAAAGAAGTCATACAAAGGGCCAAAGTACATATAAAAATACTGTCAACCTCTTTAGAGATTTTTAAAACTACAAATTAAAATAAGACTGGTCATCTTTTACCCTCTTAGATTGGCAAAAGTTAAAAATAATGGTAGCTATACTTCGGGTGAGCATAGCATAATGTATGTTGAATCACTATTTTGTACACCTGAAACTAATGTAACATTTGTGTGTCAACTATACTCAATTTTTTTAAAAAATGCAATTGCTCCTATTCTGTTTTGACAAGGCATGGAATAGGTACTGTCATGTACTGGCCTGTAGCAACTAGCTATTTACTGCAGGTGATTGTTTCCTCCAATGTAAATATCTGGGTAATGTTTATCCATTTGTACATAGTTGTAATTTGCCTAGGTTCTTGATAACATATGGCAGAAGTAAAATATGTAACTTTTTTTTTAAGTTTATTTATTTAGTTTGAGAGAGAGTGTATAAGCAGTGGAAGGGCAGAGTCAGAAGGAGAGAGAGAATCCCAAGCAGGCTCAGCACTGTCAGCACAGAGCCCAATGCAAGGCTGAAACTCATGAACTATGAGATCATGACCTCAGGCAAAATCAAGAGTTGGCTGCTCAACTGACTAAGCCACGCAGGTGCCCCAACATATGTGACTTCTAGGCCAGGTCTATATCATCTCTTGCTCTCCTCTTCCCATTTCCAACATACATACATATGTACCCACTCTCTTTCTTCCCTAACTGCTGGCTGCGCTTAGAAGTTCAGGAGGACTTTGGGAGCCATATCTTGGAAATTGGCAGACTCCATCAGCCTGGGTCTCAATGTCTGCATGGACTTCCACTTTGAAATCCACCACTAACTGAAGCTATATAAGTAAGAAATAATTTCCCTCTTGTTAAGCCACTGAGATTTGGGTTTATCAAACATTGCCTTAAAAAAATTCATACACTATACGTGGGATTTTAGCTTTACAATAATATAAAGGGTATTCTGGCAACGTACATGCCACTTAACCCAAGAATTTCACATATAGATATTGATCCTAAGGAAATAATCAGATAAAGGTAAATATGTATGTATAAGGATATTAATTTAAACATTGTTTATAATAGCAAAAAGAAAAAAAGAGAAATTAATTAAATCCCATAGAGAATTGACTAAAATATCACTGCATAAAAATAATGGATATTTCTTCATTCATTTACTTAGCAAATTTTCAATATATGTCATGTGACACCTGTGATGGATACTAGGCAACATAGTGGGAAAAAATCAAGGTACCTGCCATTGGGAAACTTAAAGTTTAGAAAATTAGACAGACATTTACGAGGTAATTTTCATTTTGAATTATAGTAAGTTGTCACAAAGGAAAAGTATGGGGTGCTATGAAAGCATATAATAGGAAATATATAACCTAGGCTGTTGGTCAGGGAAAGCTTCCTATATTAACAAATATGTCATAACATATAGCAATGATGAATAAAAATCATCAGATTTTCCCAATATTTCCTACCCTTAACCAACCAAAATGCTTTTAACTTACTTGAATATATAAAGTTCTAATGATAGGGATGAAATAATCAAATGTTTACTTGTAATATTTCATGTATTAATTTAATCACAGATGTTATAATGTATTCTCTAAAATAATAAACTACATTATGAATATTGCTTTATTCTACTTATTCATGGAAAACCAAGTCATACTGACTGCGATTGAATTCTGGCTCTATCACTTAATAGTTGTGACCTCGGACAAGTTTTGTCACCTGTCAAATGGTGATAATAATAGCTACAACTTCTAGGGTTTGGTGGAGATTTAACTTATAAAAAATAAATATTTAGGACTACTGTCTGGCACACAGTAATGCCAAATAAGTGTTAGCTATCACTATTGGTTTCTGGAAATGCATCTTACACCCTAATGTCGAGGTTATCAATAGAGACACATAGGAAATCATCTGACAAGCATCTTCGTTTTTGCCTAAATTATGTGAGATTATTTTACAACTGCAAAATGCTATCACTGGGATTTTTATTCCAAGTAATAAATACCTATTTGCATACCATTCAGCTAGCCTTAGTTCATTTATCTTGCAAGATTACACTCATTATCTGCATAATGAAGCAACTTACTAGTTTGCCCTTTCTCTTCTGTCCCCTTCTTTCTTCCTCCCTTCTTTCCCCACTCCCTTTTCATTTTTTAAATGTAATGTTTATCAAAGTACGAGCTGTTCATTGTATCTAAAGGTAAGTATTACCAACATACTTTTTTTTTTTTAATAGAAGTCCCAGGCTTCACTCCTCTTCACTTGTCCTAACCCTTCCCAAGTACCGTGTATCCTGAGTCTACTCCCTGGAATAACTCCCCACAAACTTTTCCTTCATTTAGCAGTTTCCTTCCCCACTTTGGTACTTGATGTCTTACTTCTAACAACATGATTATATTGTTTTTTTTCTTTTTTCAACTTTAGACACTATTTATTGACTTCCTACTACTGAAGAGAACATTAAACTCTATTTTACAAATTGCCCTACCAATCTATGTTTCCTCTGCTTGCGTAATTCCTAAGTTGCATAGCTACCAACAGTTTTAAGTGAATAGTCAATGGGTATATGACCATACAATCATTGTTCGTATCTGAGCCACTTAGAGTATTAAAATTATATTTCCTTGGGGCGCCTGGGTGGCGCAGTCGGTTGAGCGTCCGACTTCAGCCAGGTCACGATCTCGCGGTCCGTGAGTTCGAGCCCCGCGTCAGGCTCTGGGCTGATGGCTCGGAGCCTGGAGCCTGTTTCCGATTCTGTGTCTCCCTCTCTCTCTCTGTCCCTCCCCCGTTCATGCTCTGTCTCTCTCTGTCCCAAAAATAAATAAAAAACGTTGAAAAAAAAATTATATTTCCTACACTGTAAAAATGAATTTTTTTTCTTGGAGTAATCATCGATTTCAATTTTATTTTTCCTGATTTTTCCAGTGATCAGATCTTAAAACAGACCCAAACCTCCATCAAAAGTATAACATTTATTTCAATATAATGACATCAAGTAATTAATATGTCAGCTTACCAAATGCTCCAATATGAATTGGCTCAATGTACCCTTAGTGATCATTTTCAGACACACACAAGGAAGTTTAAGTTGTACTTTTTGTGTCCAACCGAAGGAATTTTTACCTGCCACAAAGATTTTTCTCTTAGACCTTCTTTTAGAAGGTTTATAGTTTCAACTTTTATAATCAGGTCTTTGAATCAATCATTCTGAATTAATTTATGAATATAGTATGAGGTAAGGACCAAATGGTTTCACTAGAGAATTCTATCAAAACTTTAAAGAAAAATTAACTGCAATTCCACACAATGTTTTCCACAAAATAGGAGTAAACACTCTCCAATTCCTTTTATAAAACTCAAATTTCCCTGATACCCAAACCAGACAAAGACAACACAAATAAAACTACAGAACAATATCTCACGTAAAAGTAGACACAAAAGTCCTTAACAAAATACTAGCAAATAAAAATCAGTAACCTATAAAAAGGATTGTACACCATGACAAAATGGGGCTTATTCCAGGGATAAAAAGCTGGTTTAATATTAAAAAAATCAATCATATCAACTAAACCAATTTCTTCTAATATTTATTTACTTATCTTCTAGTGACTTTTTTTAAATTTTTTTAATGTTTATTTATTATTGCGAGACAGAGAGACACAGAGCATGAGCAGGGGAGGGGTAGAGAGAGGGGAGACAGAATCTGAAGTAGGCTCCAGGCTCTGAGCTGTCAGCACAGACTCAGAGATTGATGCAGGGCTCGAACTCAGAAACTGTGAGATCATGACCTGAGCCGAAGTTGGTTGCCTAACCAACTGAGCCACCCAGGCACCCCATCTAGTAACTTGACTCTTAACTCAGAAGAATTTTATATTGGTTTGAAAAGGGCATATATCTAGGATTTGCAATGTAACTGCTCACTTACTTAAGAGATGATTTTTATTTGTCCAGAAATTTGGACATTCCAACAGGTCAATGTAAGAACTAAAGACAAAGCAAAAACTAAAAGAAGTTAAACAAAAAGTATCGAGATGAGGTCATATGTCAAAAAGATATGTTCCATTTTGCAAGGGCATTTTTAAGAAAAGGACTGAGACACTGAATTACAATGAGCAGAGGACAACTAGGAAGATAATACGTGAACTACATTTCATGAAGTTCATCAAAGGAAACTGGGTTGCTTAACTTAGAGAAGATCTAAGGAAGCCATGAGCAATGTTTTCAGATACCTAGAACAGGGAGTGTTTTGTGGTCCAGAGCCACAACTAAAACAAATGAATGGAAGTGAAAAAGAAAAAGATTTCATGTAAAATACAGCAAAATCTTTCTAATAATTATAACTGACAAAAATTTATTTGAATTAGTGAGTTTTGTATATATAAAAGTACTCAAGAAAATTCTGGCAAAACAGAGACATGGACGTTATAGTGGGATTTACTCTATGGGTAGGAGGTTGAGCTGGCTGACATCCTAACATCCCTTCCAACACAAAGATTCTATGATTTTAGGGGAGCAAGGAACTAGATGAGCTATTTTGAACTTCACTGACAAGTCTTAAGCACTGTGTCTAGCCTAAATTGTCCTGTTGCTTAATGTAAATGGCTTCAATTAGCTAATGCAGAGATGAGGTTTGAGTGATAAATGTTCACATTAACATGATTCGAGATATGATCTTGACAGTTCTGCTAGACTGGTCTGCCGAAAAGCACTTCAGGAGCCCTACAAATAGCTCTCATTATTTTTCTCCATTTTTTAATGATGTTTATTTTAATTTTTCAGAATTCTGGGATCTGTAATTACCTAGGGTTTATATGGCAGTGAACAGCTAATTACTCTTTTTTTTTTTTTTTTTAAGGCAAATGATTCAGATTCTTTAATATATCCATAGCTTACTTCTGGTGCCAGGCCAAGTCATGGGGTTCTCGCTTAAATTATAGCTTCACCTTTAATGGTGCTAATGGTTGTACCATTCCTTCAGCTGCCTCCTCCAACCTGCCAGGTTTAGTGTGTCAGTTAAATCAGCATCACACCCACCAGAGAGATGGGCTGGGGTACTAGTTCGGGAGTCAGTCTTGTAGAAAGATTAGTTTTGACCGATTCTCAGTCACAAGTCCCAGAACAAACATAGTCAAGTCTTAACCCCATACTTTCTGATATGTAGCCTACATTTAAATAAATCTCAAAATTAAACGGGGATATATTCTAAATTAAATAAACTTGATTTAATTTACTCCTTAGGAAAGAAAACGATTAGCTATTATTTCCATTTTATACATGTGAAAAGTGAAGTTCAAAGGGTTACATAACCTGTCTCTGAACACATTGCTGGCAAGAAGCAAAGCTGAAATTTGAACCCAAATGCCTCATCCAAAGCACATTTCCCCCTGAGACCATGGAGTTCTAGAATTATGGCAAGGTGGGAATAAAAGAGATACAATGCTTTTCAACTCATCATAATTTGCCTGTGGCACTACCAGCATACAACCTCTGTGTGTGTGTGTGTGTGTGTGTGTGTGTGTGTGTGTGTGCAATAACATCACTGCTGTGATATACTTTTTATTATAAGGAATACTATTTCTGGTTATATTAATACTTGTACCTTCGGCACCTGTGTTTTTGTTGCTGTTGTTGTTTTGCACCTCAAGAGCAATGTATAATCAGGACTTAATTAAGAATATTTTCTTCATGCTGGTATAGCTTAAGATATGAACCCATGCTTAACTGATATAAACCACCTCCAAGTACAAAAGCCTTAACTATTTTTCTCTTTGTTGAAATCTTTTTATAGATTAGGCAGAGAAAGAGACAATGGAAACCAATACTTGAGTTATATATTTCTTAAACCCCTTTCCCTATTTCACTAATCAGTTGTCATAAGATGACAGCTGGAGAAATGTCCCCCAAGAAGGATGGAGCAAAGGCAGTGTAGCAGGTAATTAGACTGTGGTTTGGAAGTAGGGTGTGTTTCTAAGAAGACAAGTGATCAGAACATGCAATGGAATCAAGAGATTGCCACCACTTGAGTCCAGAAGAATTAAATGGCATACTGGTTGTGACTGGCTGCTTTCTTTGACCTGACCTCCATTTATCCCTCATCTTTCATACTACTCTCTCCTTTGTATCCAACTTTCCTGCTACCCTAATCTGTTTGCATTCCTGGAACACAATTCTTTTTTTTTCTTTTCTGTCTTTCATTTGTTCTTCCTTCTTCCCTTCTTCCTTCCCTCCCTCCCTTCCCCACTCCCCTTCCCTCCTTTCTTCCTTCCTTCCCTCCTTCCTTTCCTTTCCTTCCATCTTCCTTCCTTCTTCCTTCCTTCTTCCTTCCTTCCTCCCTTTCTTTTCCTTTCCTTTCCTTTCTCATCCTTTCCTTTCCATTCCTTTCTTTTCCTTCCATCTCCTTCCTTCTTCCTTCCTTCCTTCCTCCTTCCTTCCTTCCTTCCTCCCTTCCTTCCTTCCTTTCTTCCTTCCTTTCATGGTAACAGTTAACATGAGATCTACTCTCTTAAATTTTTAAGTATCCATACAGTGTTATTAACAATAGGCACAATGTACAGCAGATCCACAGAATGTACACATATTTCATAACTGAAATAATACTCTTTAAACAGCAACTCTTATTTTCCACCATCCTCAGTCCCTGGCAACCACCATTCCACTCTCTGATTCTTTGAGTTCAACTATTCTAGTTACTTTATATAAGTAGAACCATGCAGTATTTGTCCTTCTGTCCCTGACTTATTTCACATTACATAATGTCCTCAAAGTTAATCCATGTTGTTGTATATGGCAGGATTTTATCCTTTTTTAAGGCTGAATAACATTTCATTGTATAGATATACCACATTTTTTTTATCCAGGGATCTGTCTTTCAATAGACATTTAGGTTTTTTCCACATATTGGCTATTATGACTATTGTTGCATTGAACATGGAAGTGCAAATACATCTTTAATATCCTGATTTCAACTATTTTGGATAAATATTTAGAAGTGGAATCGCTAGGTAATGCGGTAGTTCTATTTTAATTGTATGGAAATTTCCAAATGGTTTTCCATATGGCTATACTATTTTTCATTCCATCAACAGTGTACAAGGGTTCCAATTTCTCCACATCCTTGTCAAAACTTATCTTTTTTTTTTTATGTCAGACATCCTAACGGGTATGAGGTGATATTTAATTGTGGTTTTGATTTGTATTTCCCTGATGATTAGTGACGTTGAGTATCTTTTCATGTGTCTGTTGATTATCTGTATGTCTCTTTGGAAAAATGTTTATTCATGTCCTTTGCCCATTTTTAACCTAGTCAATTGGTGTTCTTTTGCTATTAGGTTGTAGAAATCCAATATAGATTTTGAATATTAACTCCGGATCAGATATATGATTTGCAAATATTTTGTTTCCATTTCATAGGTTGCCATTTTACTCTGTTGATTGTTTCCTTTGCTGTGCAGAACCTTTTTAGTTTGATGTAATCCCTCTGGTCTATTTTGTTTTTATTGCCTGTGATTTTAGTGTCATATCCAAGAAATAATTGCCAAAACCAATGTCATGAAGCTTTTTCCTATGTTTCCTTCTAGTAGTTTTACAGTTTCAGGTCTTACATTTAAGTCTTTAAATTTGTGAGTTGATTTTTGTAAGCGGCATAAGATAAGGGTCCAATTTCATCCTATTCATGTTGAACTTATTCATTAATTCATTCTATGCTTTCTGTTGGTATCGATGCACTAGAGAAAATAGCTACCTTTCCCAGTCTTCATGGACTGATCTTATCCAGAAGATCCTCACCAATCAGCTTGAGGCCTCTCAAACCTGCTCCATGTATGCATCTTCTCTGGACTAATGTGTATAAGTTACCAATTAGAAGGATTTGCTAGTTTTTCTTTTTTCTTTTCAAGAATTCATAATTTCTTCCTCCCTCTGGTGACTTGTCTACTGTGCCATGCATCTTCTGGAGCAGTAGCATTTCCCAAGTAATTTTGTTTTGTTCTTAGTTGCTTCCCGGGATCTAGAGAATGCTGGGTTTGTCCACGCTCTGAGACTGAAGCCAGCCCCATGGGCAGCCACCTGAAAAGTCTGAACACTTGGCATATGTTTCAATCTTCTTTTTCCCTCCCCAGAGAGAAGCCAGAGAATGGGAGTCTTGCCAACCATTTTGCACTGAGTTGGGGAGAGAAGCTCTGGCAGAGGATTGTGTACTAGCCCAAACCTTCACCTTTGCTCTCAGTGGTCCTCAGTCACCTAGGCTATGCCAGATCCAGTCGCTACTCTGAGACAAGTGAGACAGAAGCCAGTCCTCTGATGGCTCCTTGGAAATGTTGGAACATTGGATGCACAGCTATACTCTTTCTCTTCCCAAGTAAAATGTGGGATCCAGGATTTTTAACTCTCTTGCTCTCTACTGAGATTACAGGAAGATCTATATTGAGTGTTTGCATGGTAGTCCATTGCTGTATTTGTTCTCAGGAGCCTCCAACCATCTAGAGTATACCAGGTCCTGTCAGAACTCTGAGACAGGCACAACAGAGCCAATCCCTTGGACAGTTCCTGGAAACTTTGAAACATTGGACACATGGTCCAATTATTTCCTTCCCTGAGGAAAAGATGAGATCTGGGTTTTTCACCCTCTTGCTTTGTGCTGAGCTTGGAAGAGGGGCTATGGCAAGTATTTACATGCTATTCAAACCACCATTTTTGTTCTCAGAGGTTCCCATTATGGGATCCTTTCTTGTCAGCACTGAGATTCAGGCTAGACAGAAACCAGTCCCTTGGGCAACCCCCCAAAAAATCAGAATATTGGACATATGGTCCAGTTCTTTCTTTCTTTCCCTTCCCAGGGAAAATCTTGGGGCTGGAGGTTTCCTCTCTCTCATACGATGCTATGCTGGGGGCTGGTGGGAGGTAGGGGGAGGTAAAAGATTATGGTGAAAGAGTATCTTAGCTTGTCCTACCAGCTTCAGTGTGGTTGGTTTCATGCTTGCCCAGGGTGCAGGAGCTTTTCAGCTGGTTTCTGGATTTGCCATAGTGGAATTTGGTTGGTGTATTATTGTTCAGTCAGGGTTCCCAGGGGAGAAGGAGGCTCCAGGTCTTCCTGTTTTTCCCACTTATTGACCTCACCACCCTGGAACACAATTCTTTCTCTTACTTCAGTGCCTTTGTACATATTGTTCCTTCTGTTGAGAAGGAAACTCTCTCTCCCTTTTCTGTCAAATATTCAAATATATTTTAAGACTATGCTCTGATAGCACGTACTCCCTTACCCCTAGTCAGATTTATATGTCCCTCCTTTGCATTCTGGTAGTGCCCTATGCTTACCTTCAAAATGCACTTAGAATATTGTATCACAATTATTGTTGTACTGCTATGCTTTTACCCATCAGACATTAACCTTATTTTTGTTTCCCTAGAACCTAGCATGACCCGGAACACAGTGGGAAAAACAAACAAGGGATAGTGGAAAGACCTGTCTTTTAAATACATCCTTTTCTTTGTAAGAAACAATAGCCTGAGAGACCATAAATGTGAATTTTAGCCACAGCAATGCCACTAACTAGCTGTGTAAACATGCATGTAGTCACACTCGATGTCACTCTCCAGCTGTAAAATAAGGTTTGTTTGACTAGATCATGATTGGTCAACATTTTTGGCTGGCAGCAACACTTCCTTTTTTCAGTGAAATCATGCTATGAAGCTCAAATAAAACACTGGAGTTATTCTGCATGAAAAAAGGAGACTATCTGGAACTCTGCCATTTAATCTCCTCTTTCCCACTGTGCCACCCCACCTGCTCCATCCTTGGAACACAGCTTGAAAACCATAGAACCAGGTGATCTATAACATTCCAACCATCCAAAATACTCTTGGATTATTCGCATATTGAATTGCACTGACCTCTTCCTCACTGATATACCCCTTTCCCAGGCCCTGGGATACACATCTCTATCCTCACTGGTTTTTATTTTTGTAAGCCCAACTAACAGATTAAGGAAATCAAGTTATCCCTGAAGTCAATAAGCTTTGTTTTGGCATTCAGAATATTTGTTGGCTGGTTTACCAATGTCTGTAATCTATCTTATTAATGAAGAGAAAGAGTGGCATGTGTATCTTGGCTTTGACATAGAAATATCATTTTAGAATATTGTGTGGGATCAAGGCATATAGTGTTGACCAAGAGCCAGGGACAGATCACAAATTTTTGATCCTATATGCATAGTTTTTAATTACTTGTGGTTTCTAAAAGGTGCTAAATAAAATTATTATTGACCTGAGTAGTCAATTAAATTTTGGCACAGAAGAAACACCAGTTAATTCTTTGGTGATATGGGGGAATAATTAAAATAGAGTAATTTGAGATCTCTGTTTTTAACTTGCATCTAGTTGGTGGTTTGATTTATAGGAAAGATAAGATTATTTAACAATTCACTGGAGACCAACATAAGTGACTATAAAATTCTACCTTTTTTAAAGCTACAATATGTATGACTGTCAATTATATGATGGAGCATTTATCAATCTTCTTCTAAGGATCAAACTTCATATATATATCTGATCACTTCTAGTCCCTACAGCCTCATGATGTTAGTACTATTATTCCAAAGTTATAAGTAAGGAAACTTAGAGACATGTTTAAGAACTTACCAAAGTACACTTGTAAGTATGGTATATGTAATAAAACTGTTTGTTCTGGGAGAATGAAAAAAATTGGAAATTTTATATCAAGATAAGAGGTTAACACGTACACTACCCAATCATAATGAAGCAATAGGTAGTGGATTTGCCCTCTTATGGTATACAACTAGAAAAGTGGACCAACTCTATGAACCACTGCTTTCTAAACATCAAGCAGCAGGCAGCACAGGGTTGTGACCCTTAATAAAGGGGAACACACAAGGTAAGTCCTGCAAGTGTCTAAATTTTCTGTGTCACTACATTTCTATCTCACTAGATTTTCTATATCATTACAGGAAGGAGGAGCCCAAACACAATAATGGTCTTTCTGAAAGGAGATAGAAATCAGAATTTGGGAAGCTGAAGCACATTTCAAGATAAATTCCAAGATAAATAAAATTGAGTTATTCTGAGAAAAACTCAATGAATCCTCATGGATTCCCCTTCAATCTGGCTGAACATGAAGCAGCACATGCATAATGTGAGAATATATGAAGCTAAACAAAGAATAGCTATCATGGAAAGAACAATTACCACAAGGCTGTAAATTGAACACTTTTTCAGTGCTCAAAAAGGGCAGAAAGACTTTCAAGTTCTAACCATCTAGAGTGGAGAGACCTTGTTGAACAACTGGAACTCTCAGTAGAGACCTTAAAAGGGTCATGTTTGATAGAAAATCTGAACTAAGCTAAGAGTAAGAAATACTTTTGGTCACCTTTTTAAAATCTTAAAAATAAGACTCAAAAGAATCAAGCTGATTTGCAAGCTGATCTTGAAACCAAAGCCATCAATCTTTAAAGAATGACAAGAAAATTCACACTCTCAACAAAGCTATATCCATAAATTTATCATCTAATAAGAAAAAATTATACTACATTTGAAGAAGCACAGGAAAATTTTACCCGTACCATGGAGAAAATAGAGTCAATAGAAACAGATACAGAAATACAAGCACTGATAAATTTAGCAAATAGAGACTTTAAAACACTATTATAAATATAAATAAAGAGTTCCAAAAAAATTTGAACATAATAGAGAAATGGAATACATAAAAAAGAATACCTACAGTTAAAAAATATATAATAGCTGGAAAAAAATTAAATTACTGAATGGGATTAACAACAGGGCAGATACTGCAAAAGAAGAGCGGTGAACTTGGAGACACAGCAATAGAATATATCTAAACTGAAGCACACACACACACACACACACACACACACACAGTTGAAAAAATGATAAAAGCTACAGTGATGTAAAGGACAATATTAAGTATACTAGAGTATATTTAATTGAAGTCCCAGAAAAGAAAAGGGGATGGTCAGAAAAAAATCATTTGAAAGAATAATGGTTAATTTTTTAATCAATTTTATAAAACCACATATTCAAGAAGATTAAAAAAAAAACTAACAAACACAAAGAAGGATAAATGATAAGAAAATTACACAAAGGTATATCATAATCAAAATGCTGAAAAGAGGGGCACCTGGGTGGCTCAGTCAGTTGGACATCACTCTGGCTCAGGTCATGATCGCCTGTTCCATGAGTTCAAGCCCCATGTTGGGCTCTGTGCTGACAGTCCAGAGCCTGGAGTTTGCTTTGGATTCACTCTCTTCTCCTCTCTCTCTCTCTCTCTGTCTCTCAAAAATAAGTAAACATTTAAAAAAAAATTAATGCTGAAAAGAGAAAAAATATTTAAAGCAGCCTGGAAGGGGGTTGGGAGAAAGACACATGAGAACAAGTGTCTTATAACTTTTCTTCAGAAAAGAGGGAAAAGAAATGAGGACAATTGGGACACATAGAAAACAACTAGCAAGATAATACAATTTACAAATACTTATATTAAATGAAAATTATCTCAATCTGTAATTAAAATGCAAATATTGTCAGGCTAGATAAAAAGGCAATATTCTAAATTGTCTATAAGAAATTCACATTTAATAGATTCACCAATTAAAAGCAAAAAAAAAAAAAGAGTAAAAGATATACCATGCAAACATCAAGAAGATATAATAGTCTTAATGTATATGTGCCTAATAACAGAACTTCAAAATACATAAAGCAAAAAGTGAGATATAAAAAGATAAATGAGTATTTATTTTCTCTACAATTATAGTCAGACATTTCAACATGTCTTCTCTCAATAACTAATAGCACAAATAGACAGAAAATCAGTAAAGATATAGAAATCTTGAACAACACCATCAACCAAATTCACCTAATTGACATTTATAGAACACTACGCCAATATAATGTAGAATAGACATTCTTTTCAAATGCACTTGAAACATTCATGACAATAGACCATATACTGGGTCCCCCCCAAAAAAGTGTAAATAAATTTAACAAACCAAAGTCACAGAGTATCTTCTCTACCACAACATGATTAAACTATAAGTCATTTTCAGAACAGTATCTGGAAAATCCTTAAACATTTGGAAATTTGTCTGAGGCAAATGCCTGTGAAAAAAGTCTAATCATCTAGGGGGCAATTTGTGTTAATTTCGCCTTCCAGAGTCTAAAAATTCCCAACTAAGAATGATCCCTTTTTCTGATTGTCACTTACTATGCAACAGCTGATTTCCATGTGCAGAAAACTCAAAAACTTTATCCATCCACACTACTGTCTCAGAAAATACTAGCCCACTAAGAACTGGAAAGGCAACTGGATATTTTATTTTTATTTGAGGAATAAGTTACAATGTTAAGAATGTAACAAAATCAATGCAACTTGCTTCATTCTATCTGAACATATCCCACTTTGGCTCAACCTGCAACAACCACTGCATATATCATCCTCCCTGAGGGCCTATGAGTACTCACCCATCAGGCCCTGTCGGCCATTCAAAGATGAATGACACATAGTCTCTAACCTCAAGAAGCTTGCAAGTTACTTTACCTAAATCCCCTAAATTAACAGGGTATGTTCACATAGTAAAGGCTACTGCCACATTGTGAAGCATTCAGTTTTCCTGTGGCTTTGCTAGTCAGAGCAAAAGGACAAAAGGAAACAGAGCAAGCAAGGGAGACCCAGAAGCTCCTTTTCTTTTTATAGATGTCAATTCAGTACTCCAAAATTCTGAATTTCTAAGAGGTTGATAAGCTGTTGGTTTTATAGTAAAAGGACATGGATAGACTGTCAGATATTTTCCCCTTCCAGGTAAAGAAGGTGAACCATGAGTAGTGGTGATAATTCCACATTTTTATACATGCCACTGGTTCTGAGATTATTACCAATCTTAAAGAACAAAATTTGAAAAAATGGTGACCTTCCAAAACTTTCAGAAAAGAATGATGTGTATTCGAGAGATATTAGCAGCTATACTCAACAGTGCTATTTTAGAGAAATATTGACAGTTCCTCTAATATTAGCAGTTATATCTCCCATCTACTGGAATCTGTTTTCCAGGTTGAGAATGTCTAGGGGCTTGACTCATGATTCCGTGGCTCCTAAAAGAGCTTACTCTTTTTCATTGGTTTTCTTTTTTTTCTCTAATGCAAAAGAGATTCCAGAAATAGAATCCAGAAAGATTCCCTTACTAATCTAAGAAGTGAGACTTTCAGAGACAATGTATTTTGACAGCACCTGAATTTTAGGAAGATGAACAGAAAGCAAAGAGAATAAAAGCCCCCTTTTATCTTTTTTTTTTAAAGAATTGTTTTAAAATTATTGAACAGTCTTTTTTTTTTCAAGCTTCTCTGTGCTGTATTTATACCATGAGTCATTGTTTATATAATTTAATTAACATTGGCCAGTGCCTGCAAACTAAAACACTGTCTTAAAGCATTTGCTTGAAAAGTCTCCTTGTCCCTGAGCTGTCATTTCTTAGCATGATGGATAATGGATAGAAATAATTACCCTGAACAAGGCTAGACAGCTTAAATGATTAGAGTTTCAAAGAATTAGCAGCCCTAGCTAAACATCTTATTTTTCAAGATGCATTATTAAAGGAAAATACCATAGGGACTGTGATGAATCTGAAAACCTTCTTAAAACTGTGCCATTGTCTATGACAGGTAAGTTTATATCAAGTATATTTGCAGAGACTCTTTTAAATCAGCCTGCCATCTAATACCTCATAAATCCCTCTACCAAAGTGACTTGAAATACTTTTGAATGTCAAGCATCAATGCAAGACATAGTTAAGTGGAAATATTGAGGCTTGGTATATACATTCCAGGGCCTTCATTAATCCCTCACAGACATCTTCTGTAGACCTAAATATTCAAAGGTTTTCCATTTGTTTCATTTTTTAAAAATAATGTTTAGTATTATGCCACAACTAGGATTGCCATTTCCCAAAGCAGGACCATTCTCTTGGCTCTCATGGCATTACCTTCTGTGCTGCCGCTTGGAAGGATTTACCACCTTTACTTTATTAGAGCATTTTTATTGCTCAATAAAATTTTTTACTTTTATGTCCAATATTGTAAATGGTGAGAAGATGATGGAAAACTTTGAGAACAATCAAATATCTAAGGAAGTAACCAAATCAATTTAATAAAAGCCACATTCTTTTTAAAACTATTTCTTTCTCAGACACACAATGAGCAGAGCCACCCAGGGACATTTGTGCTGATGTGTCTTCACCCTTTGCTAGGGAAAAGAAGAGACTCGGTTTCTTGCCTATGGTCAAGAATAAGTCCTCTCCAGTCTTTTACTGGCATTCAGTTTCAATCCCATCCCACTGAAAACATTTAACAAACATTTGCCAGGAATTTGAGAAACAAAAATTAAGGCCATTTATGGAAGATGAGTCGTACATGTGTAGGGGGCCTGTGATAACCATCTACTTACTACTTATGTGACAGAGTTCGTGTTTCATCTGAAGAAGATAATATTTTTTCACACTGATGACTTCAGAGTCTAATGAGATTACATATATGAAAACACTTAGCACAGTATTTAGCCCATCACAGGCAAAAACAGAAAAAAGAAATGTATGCTCACATTTTGTAATGAAGGGTATGTGATTAACAAATATGAAACATCTCATTTGACATATAAAGGAGGCAAAGAAGAATTCCAACAGGCAAACACTATTTAGGGACCATTCTTTCTATACTTTCTTCCATCTCCTAATGCCAGATGTACTTACAAGAACAGTTAATGACTTTATAATCCCCTCTGATAATCAACTCTATTTCATCACTAAGATCAGGTTTTGCTTGATACAACCATGCCTGTTATTTCAAAATTACTTCTTGCCGATTCATCTTCCTCCAGTAAAATTCTCCTTCCCTTAGAACAATGATTCTCAAATTTGGCTGCCTATATAACTAACTAGGGATCTTACAAAACAAACAAATTAATTAAAACAAAACAAAAAAACCGATGCCAAGATCCCACAGAGATTCAAATGTCACCGATCCAGGGGAGAGCCTGACCATGCGATTTTTGAAAGCTCCCCCAGTGATTCTAATGTTGACCTGAGGTTGAGAACAATGCCTTGAATTTGAAGGTTAGGAAAGCAATCTATGGCTAACATGAATAGTTTTCACACAGGAAACCACATCTGAACTTTTTTAGAAATACAGATTCCAGAGCCTGTCTCAGACCTACTGGATCAGAATTCGTGGGAGTGGGTCCCAGAATACACATTTTTAGCATGTCTCCCAGGTGATTCTCACAGAGTTTGCACAGTACCAAAACACAATGAAATCTGATTATGCTCTGTGACCTCAATGTGAGTCATACCTGTTACTCATCCCTGGTGCTTGGTCCCTCCTCTCCAGCTGCTAGCTGCTGAAAGTAGTGTATAGGCAATGGTTTTCCAAGAAAGTCAACAAAATATTATTAAACATTAACTGATACTTACAAAATGTTGGGGCGCCTGGGTGGCTCAGTCGGTTGAGCATCCGACTTCGCTCGGGTCACGATCTCACGGTCCGTGAGTTCGAGCCCCACATTAGGCTCTGTGCTGACAGCTCAGAGCCTGGAGCCTGTTTCAGATTCTGTCTGTGTCTCCCTCTCTCTCTGGCCCTCCCCCCGTTCATGCTCTGTCTCTCTCTATCTCGAAAATAAATAAATGTTTAAAAAAAATGCTTACCAAACTGCAGGGACAGTGATAAGAAATTTGTATGCATTATCTTATTTGAATCCACACAACAAAGCGGTGAACTGGGCTCATTTCCTAGCTGAGGAGATGGTAGTTTGGAGGGGTAGTTTTCCCATGGTTATGCAAGTGGAAGAACTGGGCTAGACAACGAGGTCTAACATTAGACTTAGCACCTGTGATTTTGATTAACCTCCACATCAGTAGTTCCCAGAGTGTGGTCCACCAGTATCAGCATCATGTGGGAACGTGTTTGAAACACAAAATCTTAGGCCCCACCCCACACATAATGAATCAGAAATTCTGGGGCTTAGGCCCATCAGCCTGTGTTTTAACAAATGCTTCAGGTGGTTCCATTGCACGCTAATGTTTCAAAAGCACTGCTCTTCGCTATACCACTTACCCATTGAAACAGGAATCTCTTTCCCCAAGGCACTGAGCAGCATCTTTCAATCTCAGTGTCCTATAAAGGTCTCTGGGACTCTTCCTAGAAAATGAGGCAGGGCATGTCCTGCAGGAGGGTTTGGATTCAGCTGCAAGGGGAAAAAATCAGACCCGTTAGGAGACAGATGAATGGAAAAGTGATTGACTTCACCAACAGCAGGAAAAGTAATAGGAAGATAGAATGCACTGCCTCTTCACCCTTGACTGGCTTTTTTCTCTACAACCACTGTTGGCTCCCGCTGACTCCAGGAATACTAGAATTGAGACAGCACACACAACGGTAATTATTTTCTTATTGTAAATGACTTACCATTACTACAATACACAATAATAATCATGCACATCATTATAGAGGCTTTTAATTATTTAATTTCAACCTTAAATCTTTCTCATGTGTGTGTAGTCCTCACACAGTCTGAATGTCTCTCATTATTTAAAACAATTACAATGAGTATTGCTTCTGGGTTTGTGTGTGTGTGTGTGTGTGTGTGTGTGTTTCTTTTCCATGCCCAAATGAGTCTGATCATTTTTTAATTTTTTTTAATGTTTAGTTATTTTTGAGAGAGAGAGACAGAGAGAGAGTGTGAGCAGGGGAGGAGGAGAGAGAGAGAGGAAGACAGAATTCAAATCAGGCTCCAGATTCTGAGCTGTCAACACAGAGCCTGACCCAGGGCTTAAACCCATGAACCGTGAGATCATGACCTGAGCTGAAGTCAGATGCTTACGAATGAGCCACCCAGGGAAACCACAAGTCTGATCATTTTAAATGCTTATGTGTGACATGTGTATAAATATCATCACTATATGTGCATGTTTTTCTCTTAGCTTGAAGTTACCACAATGATATCTTTTGGCCTTATATAGTAAAGTCCCCTACCCTAGTAGAGATTGATGGATTTTCCATGTAGCTTGCAGAGAACTGCTTTACTGCTACCGTGATAGCATAAAGCCAAATGGGTGGTGATATTTCAAGAGAGATGTGGGAGAGGACAGTTTGCACAGACTAATGTATCTTGGAAAACTCCATTCTTGCCTCCCTCCCCAGTGTCCTTTTAATGATGAAGTCACTGAATAAGTCAAACATTCTAGGAGCATTTTAAATTTGTGTTTGTTAGTGGAACAGTTGATCAATACGAAATATAGGCAAAAAATGAAACCACAGACCTAAGGACAAATAAACCACAACTCACCACTGGGTCAGATTTGCCTTCCTTTCTTCCTTCCTAATTAACCATGTGTTTATGAAATATACGCCAATGGAAAAAAGGCTGGATTTAGAGTGACTCAAATCAACATTTGATTCTCAGTTCCACCTCTAAGCCTGAGTGCAAGCTTGTTTGGACAATTCACCTACCTTCTCTGTGCTTTGCTTTCTTCATCTGTAAATAGAGATACAATGAGTTACTGAGAAAATAAGGTAAGGGAGTGTGCATGTCAAGTCTTAGCATAGTGCTTGGCCTACAACTCAACAAATAGATACCTTATTTATCTCTGCCCCTTCTACATAGTTCAACTGTGGCTCTATTCACACTAAGGATTCTCTTATGCTCTTCTTCAGAGGCCTCCAAGAGAATGATCAACACCACACTCTCCCTGACACATAATTCCCCATGGTATTGGGTAATTCTCTGAAAAATAGAAGAGAATGACCTCCTCAAGAGAATGTTGTTGCTTAGTAATGATTTGGGATGTCCCTCAAATATAGTCTCATTGTCTTCTAATTTGGAGCTGGCTGGAAAAATAAAGGTATTTCAGAGTACCAAAAAGATCCTGTATTCCCTTCCCAAGTTCTCTGTTATGCTATCTGATATCCTAATTCTCATGTGTTTCACAGGAGGGAACAGAGGTAAATAATGGCCAAATTATGGAAAGAGCTCAAATGTCCATTGATTGACAAATGGATAAAGAAGATGTGGTGTGCATAATTATATACATACACATACACACACACATACATATACACAGTGGAATATTACTCAGCGATCGAAAAGAATGAAATTTTGCCATTTGCAACAATGTGGATGGAACTAGAATGTATTATGCTAAGCAAAATAAGTCAGTAGCAAAAAGATAAATATCATATTATTTCCCTCATATGTGGAATTTAAGAAATAAAACAGATGAACATAGGGGAAGGGAAGAAAAAATAAGATAAAAACAAAGAGGGAGGCAAACCATAAGAGACTCTTAAATTAAGAGAAAAATCAGAGTTGCTGGAGGGGTGTTGGTGGGGAGATGTGCTAAATGGGTGATGGGCATTAAGGAGGGCACTTGTTGGGATGAAAACTGGCTGTTGTATGTAAGTGATGAATCACTAAGTTCTACTCCTGAAGCTAATATTACACTACATGTTAACTAACTTAGATTTAAATAAAATTTAAAAAAAAGAAGTAAATAATGTGCCCAAACAGGCACAGTCTTGCTCAGCCAAGAAACTCAGGAGCTGAGTCTGAAACCTAAAAATCTACAAGATTGCATACTCTGAGGCTAGGACCTGAGCCCAAATTATTCTCAAGTAGAAATAGTTGGGTGTGTTAGGAAGGACTATTGAGCAGACAGCACTCACTGCACTTTCTGGCCATGTGATCTTGAAGCAATCTTGTTCAGAGTCTCTTTGAACCGTACTTTGCAATAATACTTGTTTGCACACGTTGTGAGGATTGAATCAAATGAGGAATCTAAAGCGTTCAGTGTGTAGAAGGTAGTCAACACCTGGAAACCATGAATATTTTTATTTAAGGGATTTTTCTCCCACTCTTTTATCTGTTACTAAGTCCCAACTTTGACCTGAGAAACAGAATTTAATTATCTTGTAAGGCACAATAAGCAGCCACCAGTCCATTTTATCCAACATGGAGCTCATTGTAAAATATTAACATTCACCCATATGTCCTTCAATAGGTGAATGGATAAATGATGCTACATGCAGATAATGCAATATTAGTCAGTACTAAAAAGAAATGAGTTATCAAGCCATGGAGGAAGCTTAAATGCATATTGTTAAGTGAGAGAAGTTAATATAAAAAGGCTACATACTATATGATTCCAACTACATGACATTCTGGAAAAGCAAAACTATAGAGACAGTAAAAAGATCAGTGGTTGCCAGGGGTTGGGGGAGACAGCAGCAGGGGGTTGAGTAGACAGACAGAGCACAGGAAATTTTTAGGGCAGTAAAAATATATTGCATGATATCACAATAGTGGAATCATATCATTATACATTTGTCCAAATCCATAGAAGGTATAACACCAAGAGTGAATTCTAATGTAAGCTATGGACTTGGGGCGGTTATGATGTGTCAGTGTAGGTTCATCAACTGTGTCAAATATCATGTACTACTCTGGTGGGAGAAGTTGATAATGGGCAAGACTATGTGTGTGTGAGGACAGAGGTACGTGGAAAATCTCTGCATCTTCCTCTTAATTTTGTTGTGAACCTTAAACCACTCTAAAATAATAGTCTTGATAAAGTGATAAAAAAAATAAAAAATAACACTCTGATCTTGGTTTAGTCCCACTGTTTGATACTATCTTTCTTTATCTAAAAAGTAGACAAATGTACCTAATGAATCTAATAGTCACACATCTTATTGTATATGGTTTGCAGGATATGTCACAATTAGAATAAATTCCGTACTTATTTAATTAATATCTGTGTCTCACATCAGAATCCAAATCTCCATGAGACACTATCTTGTTCATCCCAGCATCCTCTAGGATCTGATATAGTACCTGGCACCTAGAATATATTTAATAACTCTTGTGAAATGAATCAATAAATATGACGTAGCGGTGACACAGAAATTAATTGTTCTTTCACTCAACTCTCTCATTTATACAATAAATATTTTTAAATGACTGATATGTACAAGACCACATGCTCTGTGGTTGGCAATGCTGTATTTTCCTGAGGTAATCTCATTCAGTCTTCACAAAACATTGTGGGGAGAATTTGCCATTAGGCCCATTTTACAGATAAGAAAAGCAGAACTGAATGATATTAAGGAATCTATTTTATGATCACACAAATGTCAGCGAAAAAGTGAGCTAATAAATCACTTTTTAAATGTCAAGGTATTTTTATATTGTGATTATTATTGCACACACTATTTGAAGCACTTTGTAAGTATGAAGTTCACTTAATTCTTAGCAAAAAAAAAAAAAATGCATTGAAGTGGTTACTGTCATTATCCATCATTTTCAGATGAGGAAACTTGAGACCAAAAAAAGGTAGATAACTTTTCCAAGGACATAAAAATAATCAGAGATTAAGCAATTTGTCTCTGAACTCAGTAGATGGTAGAGAGGCAGGGCTTAACCCCACAGACTCCATGAATTTAGCCATTATATACTACGATACTTCTCAGAAACCTAAACATGATTGCAAAGGAAACACCAAATGTTGTCGAGCCTCCTTTGGATGGAGTCAACTGAGCTAGTGAGGGGATGGCTAAAAACTAAAGTATGGTAGGATTGATGCCTGTATGATCTTTATGAAATTATTTGTTTCTCCTTATGAAATTATTTGTTATGTCTAAGTTAACACAATGATGTGCTACATTTGGTATATGCTCAATAATTTTTAACTATGTTATTATCAAAGTATACATTGTGAACTATAATCTGAGTCACAATCAAGAAATTCAAATAAAGGATAAATCAAAGCAATTGCTAATTATTCAGCTGGCCCTCTTTTCTTAGCATAACGTCTGATATTCCAGAATAAGAGTTTCAACAAGAGTTGGCTTGGAATTTATCCTCAACAACTTCAGTTTAGTCCAGTTTGATCTCAGTACAGTAAACGTGGTATTCCCTTCATCTAAAAAGCAACCAAAATTGCTTGGAACTGGGGCTTTTAAAGGGAGGATTCATTGTGTAATATCATTACTGTTAAAAGTCAAGAGCTCAGGGGCACCTGGGTGGCTCAGTTGGCTGAGCGTCCGGCTTCAGCTCAGGTCATGATCTCACGGTTCGTGAGTTCGAGCCCACGTCAGGCTCTGTGCTGACAGCTTGGAGCCCGGAGCCTGCTTCAAATTCCGTGTCTCCCTCTCTCTCTGCCCCACCCCTGCTCACATTCTGCCTCTCTCTCTCTCTCTCTTAAAAAATAAAATAAACATTAAAAAATTTTTTTTAAAAAGGCAAGAGTTTATTTTTATAACTTTGAGGAAGGGCAGAAATTAGAATAAGAACCTCGAAATTCAAAACTAGTCTCTAGTTGAGAATAACCTCATCTTCCATCTTAAGATGCTGATTTTAGTTTATGAAGCCTCAGCAGTAAGAATACCCCAAAATATGGGTTGTGGGGTCTTACAACCTAAGGTTTGTCAGACTGAGGACCTCCCTACACCCTTGGAAAGAAAACTAGCTATAAAATCATGAAACTTTAACTGTTTTCAACTCTAAGCAGTTGTAAAATGAGATTGTGCCAAAGAAAACTTCAGAAGTAAGGGTGAATGCACAGAAAATAGCTGGGCTATAATGAGCCTTAGCTTCTCACAGCTACCTTAGTTTGAGCCAAGTATATTTAAATAACATTGGCAATAGCTCATCTGGCTGAGATTCAAAAAGAATGAACTTTTCTCTTTGTTGAGGTAACTTTGAGACCAAGTAGACAACCTCTGGGACATGTCAACAAATCCTGAGTTTAAAAAAAAAAAAATCCCCATACCTGTATTTTTAGTTTCCTCAGCTATATTGTAATTTTCCATTGTACAACTCAGGCGTATATCATGTATTCATTTAATCATTTCACAGATATTTATTGAGTGCCTACTATGGATAAGATAATATGAAAACTTACATTTACTCTTTCAGTTCCTGTTATATAGCAGCTCAGTAAAATGGTTTGAATAATGCAATTTTTGAGTTGTTATTATACTCATGTTAACCACACGTATGGTGTATCAACTTTTATTCTTCATTTAATATTCATGTAATAAATCTCTGTTGATTGTTCTTGAGCTACTATGCCAAGCACTGAGAACACAATGGTAAGTCAAACACATGTGGCCTCTGCCTTATGCGGCTTATGGTCAAAGACTCACCAACACTTATAAACATTTTACTGGAATGTGCTATGAAGGAGCGATTCTCATCAGTAGAAGGAGAGAACTTTAGGTAGTCAGCCACTCCTAAGAAGTGACATTTTACCTGAGATCTAAAGTAAGTGTACTATCTAGGTGTCTTAGATGGGGGTTCCCTAAAGGGCC